>NW_027526314.1:4254783-4854783 GCF_048455015.1 Haemaphysalis longicornis
AATCATTTCAAATTTGCTGCTGTTTTGAATGCATCTGCAAATGTGGAGGTTAATGCGAGGATTGTCTCATGGATAAATATCTAATCAGGTGGGTGAGTCTACGAATCAGCAGTATCCAGAACGAGGTTGCGGTGACCTTCCCAGAATTGCCTGCTACTAGGCTTGATTCAAAAGAGATCGCTGGGCGAGTTGGTTTAGGTTCACGTATACAAAGCTCAAAAGACAAAACGAAAAGACGGACGTAAACCCAAACAGTGCAACCCCCCCCCTTTTTTTTTGAGGATCACATTTTCTTAGTGAGCACAGATACTTCTGTAGGTACGTTGACAACGGATATTGCCAGGTTTGTTTTTCTGAAATGGTTGCCCTAAAGGACAATCCCTCTTTGTGCATCTTCGCATTAAAAAAGGTTCTAACGTTAAGCCCTTTGCCGTTTTACGCTCGCCCCTACTTGTTCCAAAACACAACCTTCTTGAAGTTTTTATTTACAGCTGATCACCCCTTCTCATTGTACAAACCTCCCGGAACAACCACAAAAGACCTTCTTCAGCGGACTGTAGGACCCTTAACCCGTTGTGAACCATATAACTAGCAACAGTCAGGGAACGGTCCCTCTGCCTGTGAACTGATCTTGATATTTCTACATCAATGGCAGAAAGGACTGGGGGCTTGCTTTGGACCTTGTTTAGGCCGAACCTCCCGACGAGAACAGCCCGTCAAGAAGCACCAGGAGACGTCATCATCTTCCGACACTGCGAAGTACTGGAGAGACTGAAAGGTGTGTTTAAGAAGGGCCCCAAGTTTCGTTTTGAGCCGTGGCTTGGGCCGGCTGACAGACTGTCTGTGTTAAAGTCATTGCAATGGTTTGCAACTGAGGAGTTCCAGGTGCAGTTTCTGGCAGAATGTGCTGACGTCGTAGAAAAATACGGATCAGTTCACAGGCAGAAGGACGATTCCATGTCTGCTGCTAGTTATACGGTTAACAACGGGTTAAGGGTACTAGAATCCGATAAATATGGTTTCTTTGTAGTTGTTCCGGGAGGCACGTACCACGAGAAGGTGTGATCAGCTGTAAATGACAACTTCAAGAAGGTCAATATAAAACCTGAAGCGCAAAGAAAAAAGGCGTTCCGGTTGCTTTCAGATTGCGCTTTGGAACAAGTAGCGGCTAGTGTAAAGGTGGCGAAGGGTTTAACGTTAGAGAATTTTTTTCACGGCGAACACGAACGAACAGGGAGTGCCCTTTAGGACAATCATTTGAGATAAATACACCTGGCAGCATGTAAAGGAAAGTTTGACATCCACCTAAATGCAGCCATACGGCTACAAAAGAAAGCTATACAGCTTTCCCTTACAGGAAAGCTGTAGAAAGATTTACAGGAGAGAGAGAGAGAGAAATAATTATTACTTTCCTTTACAGAAACTTACTCCACGTTGGGGATTTCCCCTAAATCTGGTCGATTAACACCTGTCCTTCACTTGGAGTTGTTGATCAATTCGCTTTCGCGCTACTAACGACTAGCCTCCTGCTTAGCTCAGTTGGCAGAGCGACTGCCCCTGTTAAGCAGTGGTCCCGGGTTCGAATCCTGGACCAGGACGAATTTTTCTTCAACTGCGAAGTTTCCGAGGAAGCGGTATAGCTTTCCTATGTAGCCGTAAGGCTGAATTTAGGTGGATGTGAAGCTTTCCTTTACAGAAACTTATCTCCACTTTGGGGATTTCCCCTAAATCTGTTCAATTAACACCTGGCAGCATATGTTGTCACAGTACCTACACAAGCATCTGTGCTCCCTAAGAATACGTGATCCGTAAAAGAAAAGGTGACCTGTTTGTGTTTGCCACCGTCTTTTCGTCTTGTCTTTTTGTGTACTACATGGGCATATTACTGCAGTGTATACAAAACACATAGGTGATCTCAACATGAAACATATATACGACACATAGGGAGGAAAAAAAAGAAATAAACAAAAGGAGTTTAACAATGGTGCTTTCAAGGAATACATGCAGGATGTCCTAGCTATCATGCACCAAGACTTCAGAAAAAAGAAGAAAAAAAGAGCAATGGCGCCATTTGAACAAAACCCAGTGCACAATCCGGTACAGCGGGGCCGGGACAGTGTTTTTTTTGTTAATGAGACCAGATTTATTCGTTGTAATTAACTATCTAAATCGAGAAACACTGTCCCAATCATTAAAGTGTCAATGAGGCCCCGGTAGGTACCCAACGAGAGGAATCCAAGTGCGGTACTTCCAGCGACAAACCATATGCGCACTCATTTTTTCCGACTGACAAAGAAACCCCGCGAAATACAAAAAATACCGAAGCACTTGTCCACGTTCACGAAGTGATAAAGTGATATGATCAAGGTGGCAAGAGGAAACAAACACGCTGAAAATTCGCAATATTACGTCGTGACGCTAACTGAACTATATTAATCTTGAGAATGCTCATTGCGTGACATTGCCTTCTATTTTGGTTCAGCCAATTTCCACCATGTGCAAAGGGCCGGTTTTTTTTCTTGTCTTTCCCAGAAATGTTACAAGCAGTCTGGCGACGCACTGGAGGAGGTTGCCAGGATAACGCGCGCATTACCGCCCACTACGTCGCCCTTGACTGACAGGTAAACTGCGCACGTGCCGTTCCCCTTTCGAGAATCTTGTCTCCGATGAAAGGTCCCTTTAGTCCAGATGCCATTCTGACTGAACAAAGGCCGGGATAGTCAGCGCCCGTCACTGCGATTGCTGTGCGGTCGACATAATAGTGAGGAGTCCTTCGCGGTGAAAGAAGACAAAAACAAAACAGGCGCCGAGGTCATGCTTTGTCAGCCGGGCATCACAACTGACTCACTGCGGTCATCAACTGTGATGTCCTCAGGTATAAACGCGACGTGCCCACCGTGGTTCCGCTTTTCTGTGTAGAGGAGTTGGCGCGGACGCCGTAGAAACATTGCGGTGCTTACGTAAAGCCACACAGGAGCATTTTTGTGCACATTTCTAACAACTCTCGTTTATTTAATCACCTAAAAAAGTAAAAAGGGAACTAGCTGGTAGAAACAGCTCAAGTACGTACATCCTTAAACGGATATTTCGCGTTGCCGCAGCGGAAGAAACTGCATTAAACAACACCAAATAAATTTAATTTTTATTTACCTGGTACTTTAAACAGATACTAGTATTGTGATTCATATTCAAGAAATACCAGTTACCAGAAGTTAGGCGCGCATTCGCTGCGGACCAATGGTTCCACAGTGGATTTCCAATGGCTTCGTCAGAACTTCTAGGTTGGATGCGCTAGTAATGACTGCTGCCCCTTGGCTATTCGGAACCTTGTTATGCTACTTCGTGGTCTCAACAAGTAGGGCGTGGCTAAAAATGTGGCTGGCACTGAGACCTCTCCCAGGACCTTGGGATGGCATTCCCTTCTGGTTTTCAACAGTCACTTATTTGAAGAAAAATCGAGAGTTCAGCGCCAAAGACGCTGCTGTTGGTGAGTACAGGTTTTGTCTTTTTGCTAAGCTCAGATAGACCTGTTATCTATAGACGTATTACCTGCTATGATAGATAGACGTATTACCTTTTACGTAATGTTGTCCCAATTACCCGGTTTTCACTAAGGGTGGCGAAACAAAACACGAGTTAAAGACATAACTGAACTTATGGCCCTGTACACCCCCGATTCCGCCTCACTCGGCATTTTAAAAGCGAACCTCTAAGAGCAACCTCACAGATTCCCCCTTTTCTGGATGTTTTTACCTCAAGAATACTTTCTCCTGCCAAATTTCAGCTATTTGTTTTTAATATTAAAACCTTTGAAGTCCACGCGCAGTGGTTGCTGTTCTTCAAATTACGCTATCAGTTCAAGCTACGCCCTCACCAAATAGAACGCGCGTAATGCTCGACGTCGAAGCGCACTTTCATAAACCGTATCTTTCCAAAAATACGGAATTAAAAAATGCAGACTGTTTCAATGTTTGTTCATTAGCAACCAGAAGCAGCCGAGTGACACCATATTAAACTTTGAAACTTTATAAATGCATCTAGGAAGAGTTTAAAGAAACTAAAAAAAAAGAACAATTTCTGCGTATAAAGCATACGAAGCTCGGCTGTATCAACTTCATCTTAAGCGTCTTTTGGAAAGAGACAGACGAAGCGACATAACAACGAAAAAAGGAGGACAAAGCACTTACTGAAAAATATATTTAGTATCTGGTGTATTATCTAATATGAATATAGAAAGGAGTCCCCCCCCCCCCCCCAAAAAAAAAAAAAACATACGGCACGAGACACAAGGGGAATTTTAAAGTAAATGATGATTCCTTTTTAGAATGCGATATTGAGGGCCCACTCGCAGAATCACTGCCGCTCTTAATAAAATATCTCTCGCATATTTTCAGCGCTCCTTGTCTCGCATTGCTTTTAGCAAAGAGACGCATCCACTTTTCGAAAAAGGGCCCGCCTTAGGACTTCCAAACGACCATTCCAGAAAATAAGCATACTAACGCTCGTTAGTGCGTCTAGACGTTCGTGCGTCTGTCCGTATAGCCCGCGACTAGATTGATTGATAACTAAACTACCTGCTCAAGCATCCGGCGCTTACGGGAGTCAGTGCGCCAACAAATTGCTGCGTAGAAACGGCCCGCTTCGTCAGGTGCTGCTAAATTTATTCGTCAACTTTGCCAGCTTACGTTCACTCGTAGTGTGACCTCTGACTGTTGACGTAAGACGTAGCGGTCGTATAAAAAAATACCGACCCCACCGATCACTTCACATAATACCGGTCAGTGCCAATTGGTCAAACTGAATCCCCATTTTCGCTATGTAAGCGTCAACGCACCCAAGTAAACCACATTGGTACCATGTCGGCATTTCCAAGCGCTTGTTATTTTTGAGCATTTGCATTGATCCAAACTTTACGGACCTTTCTCAGCCTCGGCTTTACCTTGAAGACCTTTCTTTTTGCGTGAAGCTCCGCCAGTATACGCTAAAAATTCGACAGCAAGTACCTGATTGTATGCGGAAGCCGCTCCAATTCGCTCATTTTGGCTGTGACAGCGCCATCATTTTTGCGCGAAAACCGAAAACTTTTAGAGCGAATGGAGCACAAGAGACGCGAACTTCTTCCACAGCTGCGGCTCCTTCACTAGAATGAGTATCCTGGCTTGTATAGCAGCTTCTCAACGTCGCATACATTGCCAACAAAAGGCAAAGTTGGGTATGACAGCCAACCTCAGTCATACCTGTTGTTATCAAGATGTCTATTTTAGCCACTGTTTGCGTACAGAAGCGACAGGCAACTCGTGCAAGGTAATTCCTCTGGCAGTGCGGCCGCTGCTCTCGCACAGCTGTAGACAACGATCCACTATGGGGTGCTGTAATGTGCTCACTGAAAGTACGCGAGAAAAACCTCCTCACTTAAACACTCAATCGAGACCACAGCAGGCGTGTACTCCCCCCTTGCGAATGGGCAATAACTATGTGCAGCGAGAAAACGGATGAAATAAGAGCAGCGGTAGATCTAGAAAGCGTGCATACAGTGCACAAACAGAGGACTAAATAGGACCGTCAATTTTTATAGCTGAGCATAAAATACAGCGCGATCTAGTTCAGGGGAATCAGAAAGAGCTAAAAAAGTATAAAAAAATGTCACTAACAACTTTGTTGCGCGGTAACGCAGAGCATGGCTAGGTCGTTACCTATAAAGACCGTTATGGTACTTATCACCTTAGCCAGCGGCCTACGTGTGCAGCACAGAGAATAGAATCCTGTACCCCACAAGCATTTGGCACAGAGCATCCTCACAGTCGTGGAGCTTACGTTAACTGTGCTGTTACTGGGCTTCTACAGCCTACTTAGACTGTAACGAGTGCTTAAAACACCCGCCTTGGATATTTTGCTTGCAGATTAGGCGAAACGACATATTTATACTCAGAAAATGAGGTGACTCCTTTTCGGGACCTGGAGGGACATTCGAGGTTTCCTTTTTTAAAGCAAAGCTTTTTACCTCTACCCCCCAAGGGTTCTTTCGCGACCGTTGGTGTCACCAGAAAACTCCAGCGAACAAATAAAAGAATACTGGCACCGCCGGGAATCGAACCTGGAACAAATAGACTAACAAAGCGAGAGCCCTTTGTCTTACCGATTAAGCTACGAGCCCACGCGAAGACTGGGAAGAAAGGTGGTGTACTCACCAAGCACATCTACGGGTTTACCCTCTGCGTTCTCGCTGAATGCCACTTGAAAGCGTTACGCGACCACTCACGCCCATCTAGTGGCCCTGTGCGCACCTTTCTCATGGGATTAGAGTTCAAAAAATTCAAGGAAGCTCACACCAATGCATGGCATCTCACTTCTAGTAAGCCAATGTGCTAGAGCCTGTGGCCTCCAGTGTTCACGTAAACACTTACAGCTCCTTGTCGTCCGCCCTCACGCCAAATCAAGGAATACATTCAAATACTCCTTGATGGCCAGGCCATCACTCCAAGTCCCAGCATCAAGATCCTGAGCCTACATCTCGAGGCTAACACCAAGAGTGACGTCTCCTTGCAGCGCCTCAAAAACAGCATTAATCAAATCATACACATGATCAGGCGAGTTGCCACCAAGAAGCTAGGCCTAAAGGAATCCGGTACCTTTCGATTAACTGAAGCTTTTGTCCTCTCGAGAGTTACTTATGTCAACCCCCTGTCTTCTCGACAAGGAAGGCATAGAGATGCTTTATATAATGATTAGAATACCGTCGAGCAGGCCATTCGTCTTCTCATGAGTGCGTCCACACAGAGGCTGCTAGCACGGGGCTACACAACACGGTGGAAGAGCTGATGGAAGGCCATCTTTCCAACCAGAAGGTCCGGCCATTGTTCTTCTCATGAGTGCGTCCACACGGAGGCTGCTAGCACGGGGCTACACAACACGGTAAAAGAGCTGATAGAAGGCCGTCTTTCCAACCAGAAGGTCCGACTCAGAACTGCGATGGGTAACCGCATGCTTCACAAGATTGGTTGGGCAGCCCAGAATATCACTCCGCTTGACGTACTCCGACACTCTTGGCGACTAAAACTAAAGATGCTCCTTTTGCTTAGAAATATGAACCCCTCACATGACGAGGGTCACCGAAAAGCACTCGCTCAAGCGCTAACCTCCACCCTCGGTGGGGATCATGCAGTTATCTATAAAGACGCCTTGAAACATCGAGGGCAGCAATACGCCATCATCGTGGCTACCTCCAGAACCATCCTCCTTGCGTGTACCTCGCTTAGGACCCAAGAAATGACGGCAGCAGAAGACGCAGCCATCACCTTGGCTCTCGCTCAACCAGGGGTTCGGAGGGTAGTCATCGATTCCCAGCAAGCCTACTGGAATTACCAGTAGGGTTTGGTGTCCTAACCTGCCCTGTGCGTGTGAAAAAAACCACTCCCCAAACGGTTCCATTCAGCTCATCTGGGCATCCGCTCACGATTCAATGGAGGGCAACAAATACGCCACCCAACAAGCCTGCGCTTTTACCTCCCGTGCTATGGAGCTGCCCGAGGACAGTCACCAGCTTGTCACGTTCAGGGAGATAACCCAGCATTATCGCCTTCTGAGTCAGACCGTACCTTCGCCTTACCCTGCCCTTTCCAGAGAACAACAAACTACCCTACGCCTCATACAGTCGGGGCGCCTTCCCACAAGCTACGCGTCTTCACTTCATGTATCCGAATAGCTACGACGCTGAATGTAAATTTTGCTCAGAAGTAGGAACACTCCGCCCCGTAATCGGGGTGTGCGACTTTAGCCCTGAGCACCCTCCTCTCCTTCCGTCAACTACCCAACAAGAGAAATAAGAGATACTGCTGTCCAGGCCCTCTCTACCTACCCAGCTTCAGCGGGTGTACAGAACAAAGGCCGCACGGACTGCATATGGGCTCCACAGAAGAATCACTCCCCAGGGCTGCACTCTGGGCAGTTCAGAAATCTGAACAGAAGAATTTCTTCCTCTTCCTCCTTCTCTGCCCCAAATCTCGTCGCCTCCGTCCGCGGCGCCGAGAAGGAGAAGACAGATCGTCTAACACCGGGTTGGAGCTTACTTTACTTTTATAAAAAAAGTTTCCACTCTTGAGCTACACCAATACAACTCAACCAAACACCGTTCAGGCTTCATGCATTGATTTAACCTTAACAAGAATATTTCTTTGAAGTAATAAATGGTGTGGTTAAGTGCATTTCACTTCTCTCTGGTTTTGCTATTTGTAGAGCGATGTGAGGGAATTTAAGTTACGTCACATGGGTAATTGTTATGGGTGCCGTTTACAGCTTTGCTTTCCAACCACATTCACGGGGTGGATTGGCGCGATTTTTTTGTTTATGCAGCACACTTAGGCTAATATCAGAAAAAAAATATAGGGTGTGAGCGAAGCTGGGCGAGGCAAACGCAGCGGCCCCAGGCTCGCGCATACTTTTCACGGTGCATTCAAAAGTACAGTGGTGATCTCGCTTAGGGTGAACACGGAAGCCCATGGCCGCCGGTACTATCAGAGCAGCCTACCGTGGGATGCGTGAAGCCGCACGCATGCGCTGTGCGTGTCGAGCGAGGCTACATTTCCAGCGCGCACATCGCGTCATCCGAGCGTCTGAACGTCGTCTGCTAACTTAATCGCGCTAGAAGCGGTGGAGCAATCGGCCGCTGTAAAAATAAGTGGAAACTTGAAACCGCAAGAAGGCTGTTTCTTAGTGAGAGGTTATTCGTTCATCAGCTTGAATGCAATGCAATTGGTTCGTCACATCGCAACTCGCCAGCTTGCTTCAATGAGACTCCATAAAAAACATGACGCTAATTGAAACAGCGATTTATTTGTTTAAGTTTGGCCGCTGAACCCAAGTAAAGCATGCACACAGTGTTTATCAGAAATAAATTGAGAGCTTGAAGTGAGCTAGGGCACTACAACCTCGATTCAATTTACGGTGGAAAAGCACCTTTGTGATTTTTATTAGGCATGTTCGGACAAGGATCGAGGATTCGATGTTCAAAGCGAGGCACCATTAGCAGATGACGCACAACATAGCAGAAGACTAGCGGACGATCCGATGACGCGATGCGCGCTTTCAAAGCCAATTCCGGCTCGACGCGCACAGCGCAGGCGCGATGCTTCGCGCGCCCCACGGTAGGCTGCTCTGAAAGTATCAGCCCGCACGCGCTCCCGTGTTCACCCTAAGCGAGATCACCACTACTCTACATTTGGCGTTCGAATTGAGGTGTTAGATATGCTCACCAACAATCCAAATTCAAAATTGGGCGTTTAACGTGCCGAAGCTGCACTCGGTCTATCAGGCGCCAACGGGACGGCTCGGGAGACCTTTGTAAGGCTGAAACCACGAAAGTCGAAATATCTCGACACACGAGCGCTTCCGTTTTTCGCCTCCGTCACATAAAAGAGGCCGTCGCAGCCGGAATCTAACCTGCGTGCGCTAGTTCCACATCACAACGCCGTGTAAGGTCGCCACGGCGGGTCTGCGCTCATACAAGATGTTGGCGACACTTCTTGATAATTTTCAAATATGGTGACGAATACAGCTAAAGCACTTTTACCCCACCGCGTGCTTTATGTCCACAACCACGTGCGCGGCCCTAAAATAATTCTGGGTCAAGGTAACGGATTCATTACTATGTGCGGCCTCTGACTCTATTTTCGGATGCACCCCGATGTTGAAAAAGTATCAGATTATGAAGAGATAGTGCACAGAAGGAGAAATGTGCGAGGTTTTCTCTTTATTTAGAGCAGCTGCGACCACGCTGATCACGTCGCATCTTGAAAAATGAATGATGGTGTCTATCAAAACTACACACTGTGCTTTCCTACCTTCTTTTTTATTATTTCGAAAACGTGTTTCCGCACTTATGCCAGCGCTTGCCTAATAAAAAAATTATTCCATTTCAGAGAACGCTTGGCCCCCCCCATTCTTCGCCCGTCGTGTCGTTTTGCGGTTGTCATTCCAAAGCGAGGTCATGTACCAATCAAATCGGTGCTATGTGGAAGTTCTAACTTTATACCAGTATTCTGGCCTATAATACGAACACACATCATGTTCTGCGGCCCCGTAATGCCTCTTTTTACCGCACGGTGCTTTTTGTGCTTTATTGTGATTGTTGTCCGGCTATGTCGATGTGGGCGTGAAGAACGGCCAGAAAAATGCGGAAACTAAAGGAAAAGTACTTGCATGAAAGAAACCACGGCACAAGATGTAAGGGGAAACCCCTTGTGACTTATTGGCGACCATTCCCATTAAAAAAAAAAAACACGATAACTAGTGGGCTTCATTTTGTTTGGTTGCACAATGCTCACTCCCGGTTGAACCTTACTGAGGTTTCGCGTTGCTTGGCAAAGAGGATACGTTCCGGTCATTAGGAATATTTTTATTTGACGCACAAGCGCAATTTTTCATGTCAAATAACAGACTGCAAGTTTTCGCGCCAAAGACATTCCTGCTAATATCAGCGTATGGTTTCGTGAGCCACAGCAGTTGCTATTAGGACGCTGGGAAAACTCTTTTTTATTCCTTTTCAGGGCTGTTCTCCGTCATACGCGAGTTGTGTGACACGTATAAGGGAAAGACGTTCAAGGTGTACTTGGGCGTAACACCCATCGTAGTTCTGCACACTCCTGAAGCCGTTGAGGTAAGTTAAAAGGTTTCGCAACGAGTTAATTTGCCGAAAATCCCAGGTGCTCGTTCTCAAGCGGTAGCGCCATTTTAAATGAAGGTTCTGGCCCTAGTATTGTCTACAAAGAAAATTGCCTTAAAGGACGTTGAAAATAACACGCAGGTTTGGTTTTTAAAGGCTGCTTTATCCCAACAACACTGATAGCAATTTTATTGCAAACTTCAAACAAACAATCGAGATATAAGGAGAAAAGACGAAGCAGTGGTGACTCCCCAGCCATTTTCTGGCCAGATCTCAATGAAGTCATTGCGGAGGTCTCCACTACGGCGCGCCTCATAGCCCAGCGGTAAGTGTTGGCGGGTTAAACGCCCATATACCCCCCCTCCCCCCACCGTAAAAAAAAAATGACGCAAAGAACCTTAGCATCCACCCACAAAAGCTACTGCCACGAAACACGACGGAAATTGAAGTGGGGCCTCTAGATCCGTCTAATCGCATCAGTTGAATGCTGAAGTCAAGCTACTCCGCTGATACAAAATACTTTTACAAAATACTTTTAGTGTTCCCTCGTTGCGTCGCTGCTCCCTCGATTGCGTCAGTGTTGTCATCGCGTAGCGCAAATTTCGAAAGTAATTCAACATGTGGTGTATTTTCCGTTAAAAAAATTCCCCGCATTTCCCCGAGGGGAAGAATGTGAAAGTGCGAATGCAGGAGTTGAATTTGCGCGAAAGAGAGATCACACACACACACACACACAACTACAAAGAAAGAGAGATGCATTTATTCACAGACACCTATTTGTGTTGTCGTTGTACTTGATTGCTAGAGCGGATCTCAGCTTTGAAATTTCGTGTCAGGACTCCTTTAAGCAGGTGCATTAGCCCTTCTCACGCCCGATTCTTGGCCAATCCCCCACGTGGGTATGTGCCATGTCAGCGACCAGGCAGCGCGCGCCCATCTCCCCCCGTTGCCAAGGAAGACGAGGAGATTCCTGGCCAATCCCCCACGTGGGTATGTGCCGTGGACATCGCCGGTGGACGCAGGTTCAGGGTCGCTTAAGAAGTGCATTCGCACTTAAAAACGTCTTGCGCCATAGAGCTGAGCCGGTTTCCAAAGGCTAGCTCTTTCAAACTGAACGGTGTTGTATATTGTCTTCATGACCCCTTTGACGCCCGTTCCCACTATAACTGACATAGCCTATGTATATATAGGAACTATATCGCTCATTCACGAACCCCCACCTTTCGCTGAAAATTGTCAACTTCTGTTAGAAAAAAGAACAAGGTGTTCTTTTTTTACGGAACTGTTCACTTTCTTTTACGCTCCTGACGGGCCAATCGCTCAATCGGGTCACTTGTGCGCAGGTATCGGCGGTGCATGTCCTGGCCCAGAATCTCTGCCGGGATATGTAGTCAGACCACCACGGTTTGGCCTGCGGATATACTCGGACCGTCGTTACGTTCGCCGCCCTCGCATTCCCAAAAATATCATTGTGCTCCACGCGCACACACAGACTTACACCCGCACGCCCGCGCACGGATGCATACGCACGCAGACACAGGCAATTTCTTAATTTGTGGTGGGTGACAGGAAAGAAACGATGGTGTCAAATAGAGCTTTATTTCTAAACTAAGCACCGGAGAGGCATGGCGACAAATACAGCATGACGCCGCAAGGCTCTAACAGCAGCAAAAATTTTTATAGCGATGATTGTGATTATTATAGAAGGTAGTTTTATGAAATGTACTTTTCTTCTGAGTGTGGCTCTCACTAAGCGTGCGTGGCCATGTGCCAGTTGTCGGTGTCACAGCGCGTGCGCTTCTGAAAATCAGAATGATTGTGCCACTTGAGAGGGGTGCGGTGTCAAACCGATGCCCTTATTTCTAAATTGGGCATCCCAACCAGTCAACCATGAGTTCTCGCTGATAATGACGTATAATTGCGGGTTGTGTATTCAAGTGTGTTACCTGTTTGAAGGGCTAGAAGGCAGAAGAAAAAAATTCCCCCGCATTTCCCCGAGGGGGAGAATGTGAAAGTGCGAATGCACGGTTGTCGGCCCGCTTGCGGCGCTTGCGCTCGGCCCCCGCAGCCCACCGCCTCGCCGCCTTCTCTTCCATCTCTTCCATCGGGTTTGTAGTATCACGTGTACACCACGCAGTTATCAAGCCGCTATAACGCCGCTGAGTCGCCAACGCACGCCGCTGACGACGTAGTTTGAATGCGTTAAAGATATAAGGCGCGTCACTAACACTAATATCAGCGTCGTGTCCGTGGCTTGGTCGGTAGAGCGTCGCGCTGCGGCCGCAAAGTCCTCGGATCGAAACCTGGCGCCGGATGCTGTTTCTTTTTTAAATATAGAGGAGCACTGCGGACGCCGACGCCGCCGCCGCCGCCGCCGGCGGTGGATGGTTTGGGGTCGTTTATAAAGTGCATTCGCACTTAAAACATCTTTTGTGGCTGTAATGGATTGTATACTTCGGCGCAACTTGAAAAGCACGATTACACGCTGTTTCTGCTTGATACCCATGCCCACGGGCGCATGGTGCACATCCACACGCATAAATGACCACCAATGGAAACTTCTCACAGAGTTCGCTCGACCATCTTCGAATATGCGATAAAAATTAATGGTTCGTCACTTCCGTACACTATTTGCTCTCGTAGCCCATTTTTTCGAACAAAAAAACATTTTGTCTTACGGCAATTGGAAAATACTGGCGATGACTAAAAACCTTTGTTCGAAAAAAAAAATCGCAAAAATAAAATAGTGCAGGAAGCACAGTCATATAATTCAAGGAGTTAGAAAAAGGAGCGCGCTTCTTTGCTAGAATGCATGGACAGTTGTTAGTAGGTTTGAAAATGAACTTTGCCGTGAAGAAAAGCGGCATTTCTGGCCGATTTTCACACATTTTTTACATGCGGTAAAACACTTTTAGAGACAATGAAGCTGCACGCCTTGTTCACATTGTTGTCGGTAAGCGCGAAAAAATTCTATGGGAGCGGGAAGAGGTAGTCTCAGTGCGGTAAATACATCAACTGTGAAACATTTGCAAAACTACTCATGTTCAGGGGCTTATCGTGCTATGTGGCGCTCAATGCGAAAATTCACGTTTAGGCTAATTTTAAAAGGTGTACAAAGGGCTTATATTTCAGAAAGCGTAATCGGAATACTCGTTGCTTTAAGTGATAAAATAATTTTTATATTGACCGCCCACGACGGCCTGAGACGGCGGGCCTTAAAGGGGCACTGACACAAAAATTTTGCATCTTGTTTTTTTTTGTTGCGATAAGTAGCTAGTGACCTACTTATCACCTGTAGAAACCTCATTTGCTTCAGCGTGCAACCGTTGTTTAATTAGAGGCATTTTCAATACGGCCAGTCGGAGTTTCGGTTTCAGCGGGTGCCGCGAAACGATGGATTTTGTGTGAGCAATGCTGACCACGTGACCATCGGAGGGATATCACAGAGAAAAGCTGCCGTAGCCCTGTCGAATCCGTGTCGCCGGCAGTTTCTGCCAATGCCCCCACGTACTGATCTCGTGAGCCGCTTAATTAAAAAGCGACCGTGGACGTGACGCAGGCGCTGCGAGTGCAAATGCTGCCGCGGCTAGAGAACGACGCGTGCTGGGAGCAGCCGTGCGGCCTGCCTACAGTTCCGCCTACAGATATGTTCGGCTTAGCACTGCGGCGGATATTCCATTGCCGCTCTCGTAAGCGGTGGAGATGACAATTTTTAACGCAACCCGCCATCGCATCATTAACTCCTTTCTCATATAAACTGCCGTGGTTGGGACTTGGGTGCAATTTTGTGCAGCTGTAACAAGCTATCACTCGAGCTACCGGCGCCGGCATGGGCCACTTCGCGGCCGTGGCGGCCGCCTGCACAGCGACCGCGCGGCTAGCTCAGTGGGCTTTTCGTGCCTCCGGCGCGTTTTCGCGTCCAATGTAAATCAAAAGTAATAGAAACAGAGTGCCTGGAATCGCTGTAGAACTTTGGTCGCGGCAAGCTGCCCGATGAGCTGACGAATTCACGGCGCCTCCGCCGCCAACGATCGGGTCGTTCGTTCTCGAGAGCAGAAGCTCCGCCCTCCGGCCCTCCGATTGGAGCGGCGAGCCGGGTGAGCCGGCGAAAAGCGGCGGCAGTGCGGAAGCGGCAAACACAAACTCGTGACGTGGGTGGATGTTGTTTATTTACAAAATACCCACGGGATGTCGATTGCGCGTGGTCCTCTGCTGGCTGCTCGGTTGCGTTTCTCACACTCTAAAATTCATTTTAAATATGTTCTAGGCTGTATTCGCCGCTGATATTTTGCAGATGATGTATATGTGTCCGCACCAATCTATTTCCGAAGTTATCTCGCCTGCAAAATTTTGTGTCAGTACCCCTTTAAGTCCGCTTCACTGCAACGATAGTTCAAAC
The DNA here is from genome assembly GCF_048455015.1 of Haemaphysalis longicornis. NCBI lineage: Eukaryota > Metazoa > Arthropoda > Arachnida > Ixodida > Ixodidae > Haemaphysalis > Haemaphysalis longicornis. The sequence goes on from NW_027526314.1 coordinate 4,269,840, forward strand.
GCGACCGCAGAGAGGTGGAGCTGCAGTTCAGGTCGATATACCGCATGTTTCGTTGGTTTATAACGATGCTGTCGGCTTGTTAAAATTGATTTCACATGTATCTTCAGGCCTTCCGTCATGCCGCAGGCGAAGGGTGTTGTTAATCTGTTTCACTCAGTTCTTTGAATTAAGAGACTTAGGATAACTATTTCCGGGCATACTCTTCTTGCAAACAAACTGCGACTATGCCGCACGCTTCGGAGTGACCCGCGTGCGAAGCTATGTGGATTAGAAGCAAGGACGGGGTTCTTGGTGCACCTCCAAGAAAAGCAAGACGCGAAGTAGCGAAATTTTCAATGACAAGATTTTATAAGGACAATGCCGTCTTGTATTTCCTACCCGGAAGGGAAGACGTAATACGTGGTGACCAAAAGCGATTAGTCTTGCTAAATCGGGGAGAAACGTACGAGGAGTGAAAAAAAAGTGCGCTCTAAACTTGCGGATTCTCATCGCAGCTGTGCGCCCTCCACCCTGCGTTTTGGCCGGCGGAAGTGGCACCCACACAGTTTACGTGTGTATGGCGCTCCAAAACTTCAAACTCATGCTTAATGCCGGAGGCTTCACGCAAACTGCAGAAGAATTGATGTTAGCGATTGTATGCAACATCGACGATAAAGACGGCACTGGAAGCCTCCGTCCGGTGTGTCCCGGCAAAGATGCCCTTCTGAGCTTTTTTGGAGAGCGCACTGGATATGGGCAAAGTTGAGGACTTCCATGTTGAAAACTGGTTCGCAGATGCTTGCTGAAGGCTAGAGAAAATCATTTTTCGGAAAAGTTTCAGACGTTTTAGGAGATATCAAGGTTAGCCGCTTCATAAGCAAACAGCAAGCAAAATACCTGCGAGAGCTAAAAAGTAGCCTAAAAGATGAGAAAATGACTATTCTTTTAGACTTCGCAGGGAATTATAGCGTCTTCATCAAAGATGCTCCACAATTGTACCACTGGGTACGTGCGCAGGCCACGATACACGCCTTCGGAGCATACTATCGTTCAGAAGACACTCAGGAACTCTGTGTAAAATCGCTTGCCGTTATGTTGGACTGTCTTCACCAGGTAATAGCGGCCGCGAAGGCACTGGTTTTGGCGGTAATAGCTCTTAAACACTCATTCTCTGCTGTCCGAAAAATTTCCCATTTTAACGACGGGGAATCATCACAGTACCAGAACAAGAAAAATTCCCTAAATTTGTGCTACCATGCAAATGACTTCAATGCATCAGCTGAGTGGAACATTTTGCAACGTCCCATTGAAAGAGCGCTTGCGATGGTGTTGGCGGGGCGGTGCCGTTAAGCGATTGGCGGCCAGCGTCAGAGACCATACCAGGGACTAATACTTACACCCCATCAGTTTTTTACATGGGGGGTGGGGGGGATAACAATAAAAGTATACCCTGCTCTGAGTGAATGGTTAAGGAAAAAAAAGATAAACTCTCAAGAAAGTTTGAGTCGACAATTCCCTTGAAAGTACGCCTACCTTTCACCACTTCCTACCATAATCGCTAACAACTATAAATGCTGGAATCACGTATTACTCCGCAACCTAGACTTTCCAAGTGACGAATAACACACGTCTACAACCACGATGAAAACTGGAGCCTCTTATATGGACCAAAGCCGGACTGGAAGCCGACTTCCTACTACATCTGTATCACCTGCATAAGTGAACCGTTCCGGAGTTCATTTAGGAGCGCCAACAAGTGCTCATCTGCCGATGACGCCCTTCCGAAACGCAGTACCAGCCAGCTGCACTTCTTTAAAGCAGCTAGGCGCGTAAAAACTCAAACCCCACGTGACCTGGGCTGCCTCCGCACCTCTCCGCTGCCGTGCAGAATGCGTCGTTGCCGTGAAGCGGGCTCGTGGCCCCCGTCTGAGGCCGTGGTGAGCGCTAAATTTAAAAATATTTTCTTTTTCAAAACAATAAGTGGTCCGGTTAAAATCTCTTAAATAAATGGTCTTTGTACACCCTTTCAAATGAGCATAAGCCTGTATTTTCACATAAGCCGCCACACAGCGTGATAAGCCTTTGAACATGAGTAATTTTGCAAATGTTTTAAAGTTCGTTCTTTTACCGCACTGAAAGTACCCCCTTCCCCGCTCCCATGTTATTTTTCTGCATTTATCGTCAACAATTTGAACGAAGTATGCAGCTGCATTGTCTCTAAAATGTTTTACCGCCTGTAAAAAAATGTGTTAAAATCTGTCAGAAGCGCCGCTTTTCTTCCCCGCAAAGCCCATTTTCAAACACACTTGTAACTGTCAATGCATTGTAGCAAAGAAGCGAACTACTTTTTTCTATCTCCTTGAATCATTTGACTGTTTTCTGTGTATTATTTCATTTTTCCGAATTTTTTTTTCGGAAGATAGGTTTTCGTCCCAGCCGCGATTTTCAAATTGCTGTAAGAGACAGATTTTTTTGCCAGAAAATCGGGTACGAGAAGGAATAGTGCAGGAAAGTGATCATGCATAAATTTTTATAATGTAAGCAGAGATGGTCGGGCGAATTCTCTGGGCCATTTGGCGTGGAATGAGCCAGGTGTGTGAATAACTTCTAGTATATTTGGTCATCTGCCCGAGTTCAATGCTTATGTGTGGACACATGGTGCTTGGTCACCCTGAGGGTTTTGGTTTTGAAGTCAGAACTTTAGGATGCAGCACACGAAATGTTGTCCTAAGGTGGCTATCTTGACGTGTTGGTTGAACATTATCCGGTGAAAGACAGCTCAGCTGACACATGGTTAAAAAAAAGAAGACGTGTGTATCCAGTCTTCTTTTTGTCCGTGTGCCAGATGCGCTGTCTTTCCCCGGAAATATTGCCGATGCAGAATAATCATCACAGAACAGCGCTATGTAAAATGCTGTCGGTGTAATTTTGATTACTCCGGTGTGCTCGTTCGAGATATCTAAGTAAGTTGGGTAGATTTTCTATATACACCGTATTAAAATACCCCCTCCTTAAAAGACTGTTTTTAGTTAACTTCGACCCACTTTTAGAGTGTTGTGAACACTGCTTTACTATATTCGTTTTTTCTCTGAATGAAAGCTTGAACTTTGTGAAAAAATTAACTGCCTGCGCTAGAATGTATTTAAAACTACATTATTGTTTACATGACGTTTAGTCGAGTTGCTTCATTTCTAATTTTACTGAAAGGTAACAGCCTGGGTTTGCACAGTGGGACCCGTGAACTAGTTGTATTTAGCAGTGTGCGGGACCACAAGACTTCACCACACGAAACTTCAAGAAGGTGATCTTAGGGACAGCAAACACTTAATCGACTTAAACAGTTCCAATAGGCTATGTTACGTGAAGAAAGCGTATTCTGATGTTTTAACTGAACCACAAAATTTCTAGGGCTAGAAACGTGGGTTTATTGACTGCTGCCACGCTATTCGAGAGCCCCTGTTGGATGTTTGAAAAGACGTAAGCAAAAAGCACGGACACTTTCACTTCGCAGGAACTACTTTCGGACAAGGAATGCCTCAGGAAACCAACTGTATACAACTTCATTGCAGCATGGCTGGGGCCAAACAATCTTTTGACAAGGTTGGTACTGCACACTGGTTTTTGATGCTTTCAAAAGAGAGACGGCCGGCTTGAGCTGCAGCTTCACGTAGCACAGGAGTATAATACGCGGCACAAATCTTTCAGCCGTAACATATTTTCTTAACACACCAGTCCCAAAGACCCTTGGAAAAGAACTGTGCTGTTGTTATTTCTTCCCTATAACTGCTGCTTGAAAACATTTGGAATGTTCATTCCTGCGCTGCGTTCCATTGCGGTGGCAGGGACAGGGGCAAAAACAGTGAGAAAGAACTTGTAAACTTGGTTCATATTAAAGACACACTCACACAGACACAGACACACAAAAAGAAAACGGTGAGCTCGCTGGTCGTCCCTGTGCTACGAGGCACTGCAACGAAAATGGACCCCGCACACATCCACGACTCCCGCTTGATCCAAAACTGGCGTGCCTAGAAGCTCGGCGGTAGAAACGCGCACTTTCAGGGCACCCAAGCATTCCACGGACCTCTTCCTACTCCGCTACCAGTTGTAACCTTGCCCTGGCGGAAATCAGTTGTGGCTTCATAATGGGGCTCCCGCGTGATGGTGGCTCGTATCACCGATATGCCACGGCAGGGTTTGCAATTGGCGTTCCTTTCTAATCATCGGTTCTCGCTGTCCGTGCGCAGCTGCCAGTGCAGGGAAGATCAAGGCCGGCCTGCTATGCTCTCTCCACCGGTGAACCTACACATGTGCACCACATCTGAAAAAAAAAAAAAAAAGATTTTGGCTATTCATGTTTTAATACGGAACGACTAGCTCTTCTAAACCTGTATCAGTCATATGGAAAGGCGATGAAGTGGTTTAAATTGATGAATTGGGTTGTCCTTAGTTTGAGTGGCTGCTGCATAAACTATATCAAAAGCCGTTTGATGAAGTTCATGGCCTAGGGGAAGGGGAAGCGAAGATATTTTTAAGTATTACTCTTTAAATTCGATGCGCAAGTGGTTATATCTAAAATAGAACCTCAGGAACCTAAGAGCCCTGTAACGTAAACATTACAGGCGAACGGGCCAGTAGTAATTGCCAAAAAGCTTTGCATCTATCACATTTTTGCAAACAGTGGGCCTGCACTTATCAGTCTGTAAACATGAGTTTACTTCATGCGTATTAAAATATTCCCTGCTCCGAGCCATGTCACCCGAATAAAGCAGTCTTCCAGGCAAAAGCACGGGCTCCGTAAAGGGGCCTGCGCCTATTAGGGTAGCAAAGAAGATGCGACGACCGGCCGCGTCGGGACGGGGGTCATAACAAACCCCCGCCCACTGCAGGATCGATGTGAATAAAATCCTTTCCAGTCCAGTTGTCCAGGCATAATACAGGTAATTATTGAACACGTTACACAAGATGCATCCGGTATTACTTTACCCTAAATCATGCGGAAAATATGCGCTGTGTCAAGAAATGAAACGCGTGCGCTGCGAATTAAGCAGACAGAGAGAGAGAGAGAGAGAGAGAGAGAGAGAGAAAGAGAGAGAGAGAGCGATAAAGACAGGGGAGAGAGAGAGTGTGGGAGGGAGGGATGGAGTCATGTGGCCAGAAATAAATAACCCGACGTTGAACAGGCTAGGGAACAAGTATACGGCCTCCCGTAAAGAGAGATTTGCGCCTGTTGATAGAAGCCCGTACTTCACACATTGCATGATGGTGTCATCAAATGAGGGTGGGTTTCCGGGTTAGTTGGTTCGTGGTGACTAGTGTTTAGAAGTCGGCAAGTGCGAAAAACGGACACGAAACACGTGACTGAGCTTCTGGCAAGAATAAATCGCTGCGGGAAGTAGACGAGCTGCAGTGCCTTCCAGGCGTGTTCCACGCTTTCGACAACCACGCAGGGCTGTATAATTGTCCCTGAAGGACAACTCTTCCTTCGCATAAAAAGGGCGCTCCCAGAACCGGCTTGGTGGGCCAGCGTTGATATCCCCAAAGAGACAAGTACCAGTTCAAGCACAGGAACGAATTAAACATTAAAAACAAGTTTGTGTACGTGAACGCGTCAGCGAAGCGGCAGTCAGTATATAGGGACTCTTCACGATGGTCGATTTAAACGGTTAATGTGGCAACGGTAAACATACATAGGAAGAGAACCCAGGTCGACGAGTAACAGTTTATTTTTCGAAGAAAGGTATTGCTTTACCGGACAAAAAAAAAAAAAAAAACTGTCACGACAGAGTTAACTACAGCCGCCATTCAATAGCTTAAAACTTGTCTTTCCGTGGTTCGTTTTGGGAACTATTGAATGGAACGTAGGATAGAGGAGAGTCAATATAGCTCCACAGGCCAAATAACTGCATCAGTTTTTTATACTGCGGAATCAATCGCTGGCCGCTACACCAATAGAGGGGAAAGGGGGGGAGGTAGGCTAGCGGCTAGCTTAAAGTGACCCTGCAACACTTTCGACAAACGCTTTCACTCTTTCCTTCGCGCCTAGAAGTACTGCGAAATCTATAGTTATCGCCAGCACGGAACGGCACTGCGTGATTTACTTGTCGCAGCAGACACGCCTTCCGTTACTGCTTTGTTTTTGTAGCTTTATTTTCAAAGTTGCTACCGAATGGGTTCATTGCTGCATCTGAAGCAAAACCGACCAACAGCTGCTACATGGCATCAGTGACGTAATTCGGGCCGTCGAAGAACGTCAAGACCGGCAAAGAGCGGAAAATATTTTGAGCGAGTTTTCAAGTTATCTGATGGGCATAGAGAAGTAATTTTTGGCTGAGGTACTCTGCGACCCCATAATGTAAGTACTTAATGTGTTGGGCTCTGCAAGAATTTAAGATAAAAAAAAAGATGAAAAAAGTGTTGTAGGGTCCTTTTAAAATTGCGTACATTCAATCTCCATCGCTAGGTAACAGCGTTGAATCTAGGTGCGCCTATCAACATGGTAAACACACAGGAGAATATCAGCCGCAAATATCCGAAAGAGTCTCCAGTGATTTGCGGTGCCTGCGTGGAAAGCCCCACGTTGCACTCCAGTTCGTTGGATCACAGAAACCGAAACCGAAACTAGCAGTGATCGCACTCCGCAGCTTGTTTTCTTTTTGTCCCTTTATTAGAGCTTTATATAACAGCAAAGTTGTTTAAAGCGACGAGTACTGTTGACCGAAAGATCGACTCGCAAAGTTATTAAGGCGAAGGCCTGGAGCAACACATTTCAGTTCATAGGAACGCGGGCCTCCACAGTTGTACCCTAGGGCACTGCCACTGTGCTATCTCCGAACGTTGCCAGCGGTGGAAAAAAAGGTAAAAGCTAGTGCATGCCGCGTGACAAGTGAACGTGACCGTACGTGAGTAGAACAGGTTCACCGAGCCGCCCGATTCCGGAGAAGCCGTGGCGTGTGTCACCAGTCTGTGTGTTTGAGTATTTCGCGCCAAAAGACAGAAAAGAACGAAAGGGAGCAAAGAGACGCGGACACGGTGTAGCAGTTAAGAAGATTCGGTCAAGGGCCCAGCAGAATTTGAGGAGAGAATAAGGACAGGAAAGAGGTCTCGTTCCTATCCTTACTCTTTTCTCGGGCGCTTCAACGAAATTCCTGCACGGGAGTATCAACTCGCCCACACATACACTTTAATTCCGTACGTTGACAAGTATTGCAGTCTCTCGCCTACAAAAAATACAAGCAGACATCAGTTCCCCGAAAAGTTTTGCTCTTAAGGATTGTTTTTAGCCATTAACGACTTCAAAACTTTCGGTCGCTAAAAGTGCTTGAGTAACCGTGGGAATTGTATCATGCAAGCGGGCACATTTATTACACTTTTATGGCGCGTTTTACCCTTTGTATTTAGGGTCGTGTTTTTTTAAACGTAACGTAACGCGAGCATGTCCTATGTTTGTGACCAGCCGTAGCCTTCGCTATTGTCTCGTGTTTTGGTGAGAAACCACCCGTCCGTGGGTGCGGGCTAATCCCAAGCTGATGCCATGATATCTTCAGCATGAACTGCTTTGTGGATCTGTGTCCTAGAACTTTCTAGAAGATGGCTTCTCTACGGAGAATTGGGAGATGCCTCTTTTTAGGGAAAAGGCTGATTCCTAACACATAGCAGCGAATTGCTTCAGGGAGGTAAAAATAACCCGCAAACCAGTCAGCCGTCGTGATACGCACTGAGTCATCCGCTATTATTGGTCAGCAAACTACCGCTACAGTGAAAAGGAATATGCGGAAGAAACATAGAAGGCTGACATTTTTGTGGGTTTATCTATGTGAGTTCCTCAATGTGAGTTCCTATCTATGCGAGTTCCTCAGTGGCTTTTGCTAAAGCGGACGTAGGTGTGCTCGAGGTTGGGGAACAATGGCTCATGCCGGAATGTGATAGGTGAGATCTTGTGGATCCTGTTATCGAATTCTGATGCTTCCTGAAATGTCAGTACAGGCAATGTGCGATGTACCCTCTTGCGGATGAGCTGCGAATAGTGTTTTTTTGGACACTGTACCATGCATTTCCCTCAGTATCCTTGCCGTCGTTGAGGCCCTTGCTACGCTTAAAACACAGTTTACCGTTAAACATGTGTCTTTAGTGCCTGCATGCACAGATGCCAAGCGATGAAGGCAGAAGTTCATTTCCAGCTTTTGTTTTCAATACACAGAGCACTGCCATGCATTATAAAAATATACAGTCTGACGAGGAATTTTCTGAAACAGCTGCTTTCTTTTCTTGTTTTGGCCTTTTTTCAGTCGTGGAGAGCCCTGGAAGCAGAAACGCAAAATATTCACTCCCGCCTTCCACGCCCGTGTGCTAGAAGTCTATATGGATGTTTTCCACAAGAACAGTGACGCCTTCCTGGCGCAGATCGAGCACGCAAACAAAATTTCCCCCCACGAGCCTTTCAACTGTTTTCGCGGACTCCAGAAGTGCTTCGTGGACATCATGGCTCGTACGTGGTATAGAATATATATTTATCACTGATGCTGGTGTTTAACAAAATCATCAAGAATTCAGTGCCATTCCACTCTCTCAATGTGGATGACGAGCGGTGCTGTTTGTAGGTTATTAGTTCGGCCACAAAGATCCCGCTCATATCGCATCTCCGCGCCGGGTATTGTAGCGTCGCCGAATTTGTAGCCCCGCCGACTTCTTGCGATTTCCCTTCGCGGTATGCAGGGTCCCGACGGGCATCGCGCTTATGCTTGTCGTCCGGGGCCCTATCGTCGTCAGCGACTTTCTTCCGTCTCGTTCGCGCCCATTGCCGCCTAGTTTTTTTTCTTTGAGTAGGCTTCACTGTGCAACATATGATGTGGGAAAACCAGCTTTAAAAGACCAAGTGAGCTCACACCGATTTTCTTTAGTCGGTTACACATGTGAACACTAGCAATATACGCCATTTTAAATCAAAATATTGAGCGGTGGAGGCAAACAGGTGGCCGAAGTGAGAGGGTGTGCAGAAGGGAGGTGGAGGGTGTGGAGAGGCTTTTCTCGGTTTACGCACACAACAAAAAAGAAAAAAAAAAACCTTGAAAGTTAGCCTATAACAGTTCCGCCTTAATTATAAGAATAGCTCTGGTAACTAGTTTGTTTTGCGCTGCCCATTCTACCCGGATTATTCTATACAAAACTCTTCGCATCAACGAGATCTGATATAATTTAATAGAGGCAATAATGAAACGAAACATTCAAGTATTTGTGTTTTATTTATTTTGTAGGAAATACGAATAGCGTTCATGCCACGATACAAAACACAAAACCATGCATGTTGTATTTTCAGCGGCCTCAAAATATAAAAATGACTAGGAGCGGAGATGTATGGTTGTTTGCAAAGTCAGGGCTCATCAGGATGGCAGGAATGAAGTTTACTGAGGGAAGGTTACCTCTTGTTTTAAAAGAAATTTGATAATTGTCTGTTTAAAAATACCTTTAAATGGACTCTGCAACCCTTCCGATAAACGCGCTCACTCTTTCCTTTGCATCTGGCAGCATTGTGAAAGCTGCAGTTGTCGACAGCTCGGAGAGGCACTGGTGATTTCCTCGGCGCATCAGAGCCGCCTCATGCTGCTGGTGCCCTATTCTCGACTCCGTAAATTCACCGTCAACTGTGAATTTACCGGAAGCCTCTTCTGATTTGCTTTCAGTGGTGGTCACGTGCTTCCGGTTGACAAAGCGGTTGTGTGTGCGTTCGTCGTTTTGACGTTTCATGACGTTTACTAGCCCCAGTTTTAAAGTTTGCCTTATCTCTCTATTGAAAGCACGTAATTCTTGACCGGCAATGAAAAACTAGACGAAATGCAGCGGTCATGACAACGTAGGTCTTTCTTCGATATTCAACTACAATATGGCTTGTATGTCACGCAATCTCTGTGACTGGCTCAGAAGACGTGACGGAATATAAACACTTGACGGGAGAGTTTACCTCACACGTATTGGCCACTTCAGCCTGCGTAAAAGTGACGTGATGATAAGTAACAGCTTACAAATGGCGGCTGCCATCGCCGTCAAATAGGGCAAAACATTTTACCGACCCTCGGCCCCGTGGAATCCCCGTGAATTTTTAGCAGGCGTAGTTTCGCTTGACCAGCGGTTTAAAACCATGTTGTCGAGAAAGAAATAACAGCTTTGACTGCTTTCAAGTCAGCGATAACGGAGCATAAAAATAACGTCCTATATTTCGTTTTGATGTTTTGCAAAAAAAGTATCAATTATTAGTTTGGTGCAACAGTAACTTAATAGGACAATACGAGCTTCTCCATTGCAAAGAACCCAATGCATGGCAGCTGCGCACATACCTCCTAATAAGCGGATGAGTCCCATGATCGAATTCCATGGGAAAATAAAAAAAAGACTAACTTTTATCCATTACTGCGCTCATTGAGTACGAGCTTAGCGAATGAGTGAATCGGTGGCATCGGTATGCTCCTCCGTTATAAGGCGTAGCGTTTCGCTGTCTTTGTTTAGCCTGCCGTTTTTCATGGACCTCCGCGCTTCGATAGCAAGCCGGAGCGCCATTGCGCATGCGTGGCGCGCTTGGCCGCGAACGGCATTGGCTCCGGTTGCGCTAAGCGGGCCGCTGATACCGGAGCGGACCGTCGAATACGGTCAGCTAAAACTCTCTTTGTCATGCAACCGTTGGACGCGGCTGTCTTTTTCTGCGATCACGCGCCAAAACTTGTAACATAGCAGCAGATGATAGCGTGGCTGCGGTGACGGAGGGAAGGCGACAACGCAACAAAGCTTGCATTGAAGCAGAGAGCTACACTATGCTACCAAAAACAATTGAAAGAAATAAATAGATACGGTAAAAAGATTGTGTGATGTTCTTTAGCTCAACACTTTTCTTTCGCTCGCTTTTGGATCAACGTTACTCGATCGGCTTGTGATGTTCACGCTAATGTTAACCTGAAGAAATGTGTTTCTCTTGCCGGCCTCAGCTGCCGTCCAAATTTTTATAATACTTCCCAACTGTTTTAATATCGTTTATGCGCAATATTTGATACCTTGGTTGTGATCTTTACAAACTAAGTTTCAAATTACACTGCACGTCGTTATAGCTATACGAGCATCCCCCCACTGATGGCTTACGTTCTGCTCACGAAAAAAAAAACGGCGAATTCATCATGAATTTACGAAGTCGAGACTAGGTTTTGAGGCGATTTTTAAAAGCGGCTACTGAATGGGCTTATTGCCGCAACTGAAAGGAAGCCGGCCATTAGCTGCTACATCGCTCTAATGACGTCATTCAAGGGCTCGAAAAACCTGATTACGGGTTAAGATAGCAAAATCTCTTCAGCAGGTTTCTAAGTTTTGATCGTCATAGGGCAATAATTTTATGTTTAAATACATCTTGACCCCCTAGTCTAAGTACTGAATGTGTTTGTTGGCTACAGTCCTACGCCTTTAAGTATTAGAAAAAAGGTGAGGAAAGGGTTGCAGGGTCCCTTTAAGGACTTGCTTCATGTGCTGAAGACAAAGTGTGTCCCAAGTGTCGGGGAGGTCTGTTGGTTTCTCCACAAAATGCATCATAGGGATTAGAAATGACTCGAAATATAAGAATCAAGGGCGAGAGGGAAACCACCCACATATTGAGATGTAAGCGAAAATATGACGTACACATGGCGTCGCAGCGGTCGTTTTCGCTAACGGCCATTCGATCGTCCACGTTTCGTGGCTTGTCAAGCGAGTCGCTGTAAAAACTGGCAGGGGCAGGTTCGAATTTGGGTTCCTCCCTCCCACGGGCCGCGTCGGTCGCGTGTTCATGGTCGGAGCAAGCCTATTGTCTTTCAGAGCACCCAACGACATTACGAACACATTTTTAAGCGCGCATCATTTCCGTCGAGGACATAAAAAGACAAAAATTGTTATTTTTCAAAAACGTTAGTTAAGGTACCATTCATAAGTAGAGCAATGCACTATCATGATTGTTTTATTCTGGTAACCAACCTGCCGCGGTGGGTAAGTGGCTAAGGCGTTGTGTGCGGCTGAGCCCGAGGACGTGGGTTTGATCCCAGCCGCAGGTGGCTATTGTTATGATGTAGGCGAAAGTCAGTTACGCAACAACAAAAAAGGAAAACTAGGTACTTTTCGCGTATTCAGTGTATTAAAAGTCCTTACAGTCAAAATAGCTATTAGGGAACAAGTGAACCTAAATGGAGGGTGCTTTTGCGGCGATTCGCGTTCCCCGGAAAATATTGATCATTTTATTTTGCTACACAGAATGCTTAGTTTTTAAGGTCCGTTGCAGAATGAGGTCAAGAAGGTTAGGGGCCCTCCAGATTGATCCGCTTGCACAACTACGTTTACCACTTAAGGGCTACTGGGCGGGGGGTGAGACTTCCCAGAATGGATACGGAGGGGTAAGGCAAGTAAATCAGTAGCGTCACTAAGTGAAGGTTTATTTCGTGGCTCTATCGAGGAGCGGCCGCTCTGAGGCGGGGTCATATTCGGCGTCGGCCTCCACCTTTGCATTACAAGTCAACACACCGTGAACGAGCGGTAGACTGCTCGGGGTATCATTTTGATGTCAGAGTCGACGGACGGTCGCGAAACTGGCGAGGATAGGCGGACATGCGGATTTCTAGAGCTTATAACTCATCTCATACGGAAAGACATTGCACACGAAATGCGGCTGCTATACGCCCCAGAATGTTCACCTACGGGCTCCGCAGGGTGCCTTTCAACGTGCGCCCGGGCCACACGCGGAGCTAAAAAATCGTATCGTTTGCACGTTTCTAATAATTGCTGTTCCCTTCAAGGTGTGTGCATGGGAGTAGAGCTCAATACCCAACAAGATGAAAGAAATTTTTTTGGAAACTGCTTCAATCGGTGAGTCGAATTAAAATACTTACCGCCACTGCTCGACAGCCGACGCAGTTTTGTTGCATAAATGCGAACCTGAAGTCATGAGCATCCAGCAAGTCTCCTTCTGAAATTTTGAAAATTATATGAGGCAAAACAATCTAAGTACGTTTGACATTGAAGCGGTTAGCTGGAAAAGCCGGCGCTTCGCCCTAGCGTTGCTTAAAAACAGTTTCTTATTTTATTGTTTTCCTTCATCTTTTCATGCCCACCGTGTAACCAACATGTGAACGGAAGCCTGTCTTATCTGACGGCTGTTCGTGGAGTCCGGCCGTGGTTGTGGGCACAACAAGTCTATGACCACACTAGGGAGGGCAAAATATTCAAGCAAACGGTGCAAGAGATGCAGAAGTTCAGCTATGCGGTAAGTAATATTCGGGACGCTTTCCAAAACCTTGAGCGGACAGAAAACAATTCATCAGTCGTTTTTCCCCCACGCAACAACTCAGGTCCTCAGTGAAAGGAAGCGACAACTCCTCAAAATCCCTCCTTCAAGCCTGAAGGACAGGGGCGCCAAGATAACCACTACCATGCCGGAATCGTCCTCGTTGTTTCTGGATGCGCTCCTCTCTCACAACATCAAAGATCCTGCTTATTCATTTCAAGATGTCAAGAACGACATCGACTCCATAATCTTCGCGGTAAGTGGCGGACGACTGGATTTTTCTTATCGAAGGCGGCTGAATCCGGCTTTGGAATCGGCGGTCACCAAGAAAGGCAGCAAGAAAGAGCAGCTATCCCACCACCCCTTAAGGCCGCCAAAGATTTCGGCAGCGGAGACAACGGGGTTTACATGCACTCGGTATCCAAAGCCCATAGAATTTATTTCGGTTTTTCAAAATTTTTCGTTGCGGCGTGTTTTGTGGTTGCAAGGCAGAATGCATTATCGCTAGCGATATCGCACTCTCCCCCGATGAAACACTCAATCATCTGGACAGCCTTCAATGACCGCAATGTGTTGAGAGCACGGCCGGCTTTACAGACAGCGACCTGCCCGTAGCAGCCGGCGACGACGGGAGCCAGCGGGCCGAAAAATTGCCGCGTAGGGATGGCTCGCTCCGTCAGGTGGGGCTACATTTAATCCCCAACCTCGCCACCTTCGCTTCGCTCGCAGCACGACCTGCAACTGCTCGCAAGTACGACCTGCTCGCATAAAATGTAGCGGCCTTACAAACCAATACCGATTGCCCCCATCATTAGCTATAATACCAGCCATCACCTATAATTTACGGTTGAGTCTAGAACCACTTCTTATCTAAGCAAACTTTAACGTACACAAGTGAACCATGCTGCCACTATACCTTCCTGCTCGACAACAATTCTTTATTTTCGATCATTTCAGTTCACTGAAAAATTCGAAAACTTTACCGACTCTGACTTTTCCTCGATGATACTTCGTTTATGTCAAGTTCGTCTATGGACGTGCAAAAGTTCGCTGGGAAGGCTTCAATGTGTTTGAAGGAGCCTCAACGGAATCCTTGTGTCCGTGGAAGCGTCGTAAATATTGAGCTAAAACAATGTTTAATGCGTAGAATTCTTTGCCAAGGAGCCCCGCAGCTGGGACCGTGTAACGTCCTGTATTTGCCCTAAACTGCATAATTAGCGGAAGTAACACCTTTAACCGTTATAATCTGTCGAGCGGAATTTTAAAAAAATGAGACATAAAAATAAAAACGAGAAACATTACAAAATCAACGGACAAAATCCAACATATACATCTTATACAGCTCATCCAAAAACCGGAGACTCAAATAAGAATGCCAGGTAAAGAACGTTGAAAATACAAATGAAAAATAGCGAAAGCGCGCCAAACCTGCGCTGCGCCTTGCATGTGCAGAGAAATACGGAATTAGCGAATTAAAGGCACTTAATCACTATAACGGTGTACATTTACATATTTGCAGAGAAGAAACAAAAGGAAAATTAAAAAAAAATAATACCCAGCCGAATTTGGCTACTCATAGCCAAATCTGGCTGTAACGACTTCACAATGTATACAAGCGGTGTAAGAATGCTGGGCATCAGCAGATAATTCTGCGAATTTCCGCACATTTTTTCCAGCGAAAAGAGAACTAATCGACGGAAAATTCTTCGACGGCTGCGTAGTTTTCACCTCCACTTGTGATGCGCTTTTAAGAGCTTTCTCTGGGTTGTTTACAGCGCAACAAATTGCGAAATTCGGTATTACAGGTATGACAGCCGTCTTCAGTCAATGGGTTTGGTGAGAACCTCAGTTATCTTCATGATATCTTTTTGAGCCCTTTCGCCCGTACGAAGCCTTGGAAACCCGGTGAAAATGAATTCCCTTTGGGTTTATTTTATTTATTCATGGTATGGAACAAAGTGCGACGAACATTTCTTTGTGTTTGATTCTTTCTTATATACGCGTGCTATGAAACGGATGGAATGCTATGGAACGCGTTAGCAAGGGGTTAGCAGCTGTGGACGCTTCTTGCGGACGATATACGGATGTGTCCGTGTTCGGAGGACGCCAGCCCGATGCGTGCTTTTTCAAACCTAGCCATGTAACGATTTCGCGTTAGAAATTCCCGTATTTAAAGGGACACTGCAACACTTCTTCCAACATTTTTTAAAATCTTAGATGCTCCCAGAACGTAGTCACCCAACACACACAGTACTTACATTACGGGGTCACAAAGTACCTCAGCCAAAAATTACTGCTCTATGCCTATGAGATAACTTCAGAACTCGCTCAAAAGATTTTTCTTTCTTTCCCGCTTTTGGCGTTCTTCGACTGCTCGAATTACGTCACTGATGCCATGTAGCGGCTGTTGGCCGGTTTTGCTTCAGATGCAGCAAAGAACGAATTCGATAGCAACTTTGAAAATATAGCTACAAAAACAAAGCAGAAAAGGAAGGCGTATTTGGTGCGACAAGTAAATCACGCAGTGCCGTTCCGTGCTGGCGATAACTATAGCTTTCGCAGTGCTTCTAGACGCGAAGGAAACAGTGAAAGTGCTTATCGAAAGTGTTGCAGGGTACCTTTAAGCACACCGTCGATCCCACAGAAAGTGTGTACCTCCCCCAAGGTGAATTGGCAGAAACAGACCACGACGGAGCGAGAAACAAAAAATACCAGCGATGGCAGGCGGAGCAAGCGCGTACAAATGGCGGCCTCATACTGGTGCAGTGGATTCGAAAAGAACTAAAAAAGGACAAATAACAGAGAGTTTTAGCTGACCGTTTCTGAAGGTCCGCTCTGCTCCGACAGCTTGCGGGAGTGCCGTTGCGCATGCGTGGTGCGCTAGGGCGCTCGCGGCGATACCGGAGCGGGGCCCCGCTCCGCTAACTGGGGCCTCTTAGCGGACCGTCGCGGCAGCTTACGCTGTCGCGCGGAGTTCCAACATAGCTGCTCCTCCCCCCCCCCCCCCCCGCGAGGCGAGCGCGCCTCGCCTCGCCTAGGAGCATTATCTTGTGTATGATCCATGAGGCCGGGAGACTTTGAAACAAGACTGCTGTCGTTTCTCGTGTTGTAATATGGCTTCCCGACACTGCATTTTCGCGGTTTAGTCAAGGCGAATTTGAATAGGGTTGGTGCATAACAGGGCGGCAGGAAAGAATGCCTCGTTACCCTTTTCCGCCTTCCTTTTCTCTACTTTTTTCGCACTGCGTGCTTGCTCATGCTTCTTTGGTGATATTTGAATGTCTTCACCAATAACAGGCCCGGAATAACTCCTAAATGAAAGTGCGCCTGATATGAACGCTGAGAAATGCGGTGCGAATTTTTTTATCATTAACCGTTTGTTTAGTAACATCGCCTTGCTGACGGAATTAAACGCTGAGCGATCGCTCGGTGACTGCGAAACTGAGACCCCGGTTTTTAGTGCGATTCGCGGGGTTAAAAAGAATGAGATTTACCTACGTCCGCTTGTGCAAGCCTTTGGAGCACGCTAAACGAATCTGCAGCAGTCCATTATGACCTGTCATTTTGGCCAGGTACGCGCTAAGTACCAACGGCGGACATCCATATCAACTTTTCAAATACGTGGTTGTAGTACTTCGTGATTATCTGGGCAAGGCAGTGAGTGTTTAATGCATACAACACATACAACGAAGAACCATTAAGTGCGCTGCTGAGCACGAGGGCGTGGGTTCGATTCCCGGCCACGGCGGCCGCTTTTCTGATGGCCGCGAAAAGCAAAAACGCCCGTGCGTGCGAGATTTCGGCGCACGTTAAAGATCCCCAGGCGGTAAATATTATTCCGAAGCCCTTCACTACGGCGCGCCTCATCGCCCGCGTTGCGTCGGCGCGTTAAACCCGACAATCAGTCGAAGAACCATTAAGCTAGCCGCATACGTGTACGCTTCGTTGATTGATTGGTTGATTGTAGGGTTTACGCGCCGACGCATTAACAGGCGATGAGGCGCGCCGTAGTGGAGGGCCCCGGATTAATTTTGACCACCTGGGGATCTTTAACGTGCGCCGAAATCTCGTGCACACTGGCGTTTTTGCCTTTCGCCTTCATCAGAAAAGCGGCCGCCGTGGCCGGGAATCGAACCCGTGACCTCGTCCTGAACAGCGCAACGGTGTACAGGGGGGATTAAAAGAAATGCGAACAATGGAGCACACAGCCTCCGACGCATGCCGCACCACCTGGTGGCACTGTCAGTAAACTGCGCGCATGCGTATTTCTTACAGAGCGTTTGAGAGTGTGGTCTACTGTTAGGGGAAATGCTCAATAAAGAAGCGACGCCGGTAATTTATTTTAAGGCGATTTTTATGCTCTGTCGCCACTGAGCGTCATGTTATCTAGTACATTGGGGAGTCAAGCGCCCAGCAGGCTGATTGCAGCTAGCATGATGCCCTTCAACGATAATACTGCTCAGTGGCGACAGAGCGGGAAAAGGCGCCTCAAAATAAACAACTGGCGTCGCTTCTTGATCAAGCATTTCCCATAAATCTATGATTGATTGTGGGGTTTAACGCGCCGACGCAACGAAGGCGATGAGGCGCGCCGTAGTGGAGGGCTCCGAATTAATTTTGACCACCTGGGGATCTTTAGCGTGCGCCGAAATCTCGTACACACGGGCGTTTTTGCTTTTCGCCTCCATCAGAAAAGCGGCCGCCGCGGCCGGGAATCGAACCCGCGACCTCGTGCTCCGCAGCGCAACGCCTTAGCCACTGAGCCACCGCGGCGGGTATTTCCCATAAATCTAGGCCACACTCTCAAACGCTCTCAAAGGCATGCGCATGCGTGCAGTTTACTGAATTGGCAGCCAGACAGTGCGGCATGCGTCGGAGGCTGTGGGCTCCGTTGTTCGCATTTCTTTTAATCCCCCTGTACGCGTCGTGCTAAAAGAAAGAGGAAATCCCTCCTCGCTAACGGCAAGGAAGAAGCGATACTGCCCCGTTCTTCATTCAGGACCTTCTGAACATTGGCTCTTTTTTACGCTCAGTGACTGCCGGAATTCGTGCCTGCACCGCGCTGCGAGCAGTGCAATATTACGAGTCATTTCCACCATCTTAGGGCAATTCATACTTACAAAAACGCAGCTGGTAGCAACAGTGAAACTTCCTTTCATTACTTATTATCAAATAAATCCCTGATTTCTGTGATGTGGTTGTAAGCTAGAGGAAAATGTTTCCAGCAAGATACCGTGCCCACCGCCGCTGCTTCAGATTGTAAAACTTCCGTACACGCAACGCAACACTCTCCAAGACCTGCCGACTACTACTCACTCGTACTTCTGTATTTCCACGTCGGCACCCACGTGAAGGATACGCAACAAATATTTGCAGACCTCTATTTTTTGGTTGCGCCAGAGCCCTTGTAAGTTCTGTGGCGTCATTGCAGCTTCGTAGGAGAACGGTTGCGACCACAATCAAGCGCGGCAGACCTAGCACGTACCAAGGGCGCACTAAGAAGAGAACACAACCGTATGTGGGAGCTCAGATGCTTGCGCCAACCGCCAGGTGGCGAAAGCAAGGTTGAAAATGCGAATCACAGTAGCCGATGAATCAAGGTCTGTAGATATGCTGTGGCTGCCATACAAAAAGGGTCTTCTAGACGGACGTTGATTCGCCGAAATGTTTTATTTTCCGCGTGCCCACAAAATAATAAAAAAAATCATGACGTAAGCGTGCCTAGATGACGTATTTAGAAAACTTGGTAGGGAGAAGACATGAATTCAAGTGGAGAATATTCAAAACAGTTAAAATTTGCGGATGACATCGTCTTGAGCAGTGATACGGGAGGATACTTGCAAAGAATGCTTCAGGAACTGTACTCGGAAACCCTTACTGTAGGATTGAAGATAAATGTGAGTTAGAAGTTAGAAGAAAGTAATGTCAAATATCCATGCAGAAACCACACCTATCAGCCTAAGAAATGAAATATAAAAAGTGCGTGAATATAACCATCTTGATCAAGTTGTACGAGGCGATCCAAACCGTGAGAGGTAAATCAATCTTATAATTATTATCGGCTGTACAGCATTCGGAAAACACTCTGAAAGAATGAACAAAGGGCTACCTTTGCCGCTAAAAAACTACTCAACTAATGCGTACACCCGGTGATGACTTGTGGCTTCGAAACCTGTGGCCTTACTGAGAGCCTTGAAAGAAAAGCCTAACAAGGAATGGAAACAAATAATGATAGGAGTGGTGCTTTGAGATAGCAAGCAAGCGCTTTGGATTAGGACGAAAACTATGGTGGACGATATCCTAACTCAAATTTCCAAATGAATTTTAGTTGCGCTACAAATGTAATGCGAAGAACTGGCGAATCGACAGGATCACCAACGTAATGGTGTGGCTACCGAGGGAAGGGACTGTAAGTAGGGAAAGAGGGGTAACTCGCACGTTACTATGAACCGGTTACCACGAAGTTTGGGGGCAAAGAACGGATTCGTACAGCGAAGTATAGGAACAAATATAAGTCAATGGGGAGGCCTTCGTCTTGCAGTGGACAGAAAACAGGCTCATAATGACGATGATGATGTTTTTTTTTTTCTATTCGTCTTAATTATCACTAACTGAACTACTCAGCTTCTTCCGAGCAAGGCGGAGTTGTACTCTCGTTCTATTTACGTTTATTACTTTGAATTCTGGTCAAACAGCATTTTTGTTTTTCCAGCAAGCCGGGACATCTGAAGCAAATTGTTACACTCGGCTTTATTTTTAAATACTGTAGTCTCTCTTGGGCTGCCTAAACAAAAAAATCGTCCTGCCTGTCTGTCTGTCTGTCTGTCTGTCTGTCTGTCTGTCTGTCTGTCTGTCTGTCTGTCTGTCTGTCTGTCTGTCTGTCTGTCTGTCTGTCTGTCTGTTGGTCGGTCGGTCGGTAGGTCGCTCGGTCGTTCGGTCTGTCTGTCAGGCGACCCGACAAAAGTTGGGAGTGCTTGATCAAGCAGTATTTATGGGTAGAACCTTTCCCACCTACCGAAACTGTTGGCACGCGTCGTAGGTGTCAAGACCGATCAGCAAAAAAAAAAATTCACAGCATATCCACGGGGTGAATGATGATGAGTGGGCGAAGCTCCTGAGGGGAAATCATCGGTAAAACCGTGACTCTTCAGTGAAAGTTCGCCCACTACATCTGTGTCCGAACGTAACGTCTAGAAAGTCTCGCTTAAACCGCGCGTCGGCACCTTGGGGCTGAGCTCGCCTGATGCGTTTTGCAGACGCCTCACGAGCTCTCACTGCATCGGGGTCTGCCTGCCGATACGCGCGCTTTCTCGCCGCTTCCCGTTCCCTGACGTTTTGGAGATCCTCTTCGCGCCGCAGCCGTGCCGCTTCGCGTACGGCAGGGTCCTCGCGCCGTTGCCGTGACGCTTGGGCCTCTCGTTCTCGAACGCTGGGATCTTGGCGGCGTCATCGCGCAGCCAGACGACACGCTTCGGCCTCCCGCTCTCGTACGGCAGGATCTTGGCGGCGGCGTCGCGCAGCTTCACGGAGCGCTTCTGCCTCGCGGGCTCGCACATCTGCAGCCTTATCCATCGGGCGACTCCGAGCGCGCCAACAGCGAACGGATTTTATTACAACGCTCCCCGCCATCTAGTAAACAATCCAAGAACTAAACTAGAGGTAGCCACGCCATCTAGTAAACAATCCAAGCGCATCTTTTCATCATATACAAGTACCGCCATCTAGTAAACAATCCAAGAACTAAACTAGAGGTAGCCACGACATCTAGTAAACAATCCAAGAACTAAACTAGAGGTGGCTACATACATACGTCGAGGATGGACAGACCCACGCCCTAAGGAGCTTCGCCCCTAAAAAAAACCCGTTAGGGGCGTATTAGCCAAGACATCTGTACATAACTGACAGTACCAGCATAGCTTTAATTATGACGTGTGAGTCGTTCTTGCAGCAGCAAATAAAAAAGACGCGTTAAAATGGGTATGGCGGAGGAGAAATAGAGGAAACAGTGAATAAAACGTCTCCTCCACTTGTTCGAGCTGCACTAGAAGAAAAGGTCCCAAATTATAGCGAATGAGCAGCGCCAACGCAGGAAAATTGAATCCAACTGAGAAATTTGCAATTTGTACCCATCATAGGAGGAAGGTATGAAGAGTGGAACAGCATTGATGCATATGAGAGTAGAAGGGAGTGGGCGTTAAGTAGCAGGAGGGCACAAGAATATCGTCTTTTGATGAAACGCATGAACCTTCTCAATGACGTCAATTGCACTACATGTTCTCGGGCGGGTTTCATTAAATTTCGTAATGTCTAAATCGGCGGGTCTAAAATATGTCCGGTGGGCTACTCCGCCAATCGGAATGTCCGTCCCGAAACGGTCGGATGCCTCGTAACTGCTTGGGAAACACCTATGCGCCCACCTTACCTACCACCGACGCCACAACAGCAGGAAAAGTTCCCAATTTGCATTTCTGGTTTATGATAAGACTAAACAAAAGGTTCTGACTGTAGCATTTTGGTGATAACTTTCCCCCGTTCATTGCTGGCTTGTTGTATTTTCTCGCGTTCATTTTTGCGAACTCTGCTGCACATTTTAACAGGGCACCGATTCAACTGCCTCGGGCGTCAGTTGGACCATCTACCTTCTCGGGCTCTATCCATGTAAACTGGCAAAACTTCAAGAGGAACTTGACCGAGTGCTCGGATGGGACAGCTGCCGGACCATCGCATTGGAGGACCTTTTGCAGTTACACTACTTGGAATGCTGCATCAAGGTGAGTTGCGGATAGCAAACGCACTTTGTTCCTATTTTTGCGTGTTTCTTTTGCGCAGAAGAAACGTAACACTGGAAGAAAACCAAGAATAAATTGAGCTGTTGTTATTCCTACCAGATGTAGCATAGCATAAAATCTAAAGTTGGTTCGTTCGTTCGTTCGTTTTTTATAACAACGCACAATACTAAGGTCAAGTGGAATGTTTGCTATAAAATATATGTTGTATTCACTGGCGGGGCACGCATGCAGGCCACCATGTGAGTGCGCCGTCACTCGTTACGTCGGGCTCCGCAGGATGGCGGTACTTGTCCCTGCTAAGCACATAATGTAGGTTGGACGTTCCCAACTCTACCCCACCGAACGCAAAGTAATGCCTCTGCTCCAATGTGAGTGCGATTATAACGTCTCTGCTGACACCACCGCTGAGAATCGGACTGATATGAAGCAGGCGAGGCACGCCGGTGATTTCTTGTTTTGTTTTGCGGCTTGCGGGCAGTGGCACAAGCAGCGCCATGTCCATGGCGCTTCGGCTATGTCCGTGGCCGTTTCCAGTGTTGCCAAGCGAAGAAATTGACGGCTAAACTTTTCAGTGAATACCATCGATGGCTTTCTTGGCAAGGATTTATTTTTCTGATTACTTAGGCTGAAGTTAGAATAAGTTCTTAATTGTGTATAAAGCGAGTCCTAGGATCCTCCTACGGTATTTGGAGGGAGTCTACTTTACAGTTACGTTTATTTTGGATATTTTGTTATATATTTCAAGCAAATACAACTGATTCGTGTTTCAGAGCACTGGATAATACAACTGCTACTGATAAGGTGGGGGAAAATTGGAGACGGATATTGATTGAGTGCTTCCTGTTTGTTTCACCTGTTTACACGCATTTTTGTCGTTTAGCTGCTCGTGACTCTCCGTTTCTCGAAGTACCCGGATGGTAGTATGAATGGCGCTTGGTGTGAAGATGTAACGTTAGAGTTTATGAATGTTCTATTTATAACCCATCTTTACGGTACGCTTTTCCGGGACGCGGCCCGAGCACCGCCGCAAACAAACGAAGCAAGCCAGTTTTATTCGTCGCCAAATATGTGCGCCCCAGCCCGCCTGAAAACTTACCTTTATTGAGTATATGTGCTATCAAACGGAAGACAGGTACGTCGTGGTTTTGATGTTTATTTTGTAGCCGCTACCTACGCTAAGAGCGTCAGCAGGGTGAGGTCACGTGGCCGGGGCAACGAACGCACCCACCCGCTGGAACCCTGACGCGCCCTTGGCATCAGCATAGGAATTACCGGTGTGTTCTCAAATAAACCTGCTTCTACGGCGCTGTCTGCTCCTCTCCTTCAACCTCTCCGTGGCATGCCAAGCTTATGCCAAGCTCCGTGGCATGCCAAGAGCTTATGCCAAGGAAGCGTTGAATTCCCATTTAAACTAACCTTTCTCCTTCGGCGTGCTGAACTGCGTTCAACGGAAGTTCTACTGCACTTCCTTAGCCGGCGTATTGCACTACATTATAGGGTGTGCTTTTGCACTTGTACGTGAGGTGTTCCGTAGGAAAGTTAAGGGCACAGGGTAAGGCGAAATTTAAAAAAAAGGACTTTTTTTTTCTTTGTAATTAGGGAAGTTTGGTTCCTTGTGCACATTTTCCATATTCACACTTTTCTTAGAAATTCATATTTCTCACTCAAAAACAGTTTTTCCGAAAGCAGGTCGCAAGTGACCACATCCTCTTTAAGAGTGTTCTCCGTGTTTATTGCCATTTTCTTCGTCACGAAATTTCCAGTTCCACATCAAAACGCTTTTCTGGGACCAGCTGTATTAAGAAATGGCTTAGCAACCATTGCATAGCTCATTTTTCAGTGAGGGCAATCTAAAGACGCTGTTGCATGTTTTTTCCACATTTGTCCCTCAACGCCGCGCACGAAAAAACGTCTTTTTTTGGGCTGCACACTGTCATGATTGCAACATTGGATGCGGTTCTTTCATTCAATGATGATAGCAACGCACGAGCCAGCATGTGGAAATAATTCGGATCAAAACGTGGGCCCAAAACCACCATCAAATGGCTGAAAGAGGTTGACTACAAGCGAAAATACTTTGCGAACAGAGCTGTACGATGGTGCACAAAATGAGCAAGGAAGGACAGACGACCGGCTGAAAAGTAAACAAAAAAAATTCGATGGTAATTACGAAGCTGAATAAATGACTCCAGTGGTGTTTTTTGGGGAAAAAAATATTGTTTCCCCCTCTTTTTTACTTTAAACACAATTATCTCACAACAATGCTTTTATTACTTAGGTACCAATATTTCCTATATCTCCAGGGAAAATGAGCTGATTTTTTTCCCTGTCATCTACATAACTTGTCACACCTACTGTACCAGATTTTAAAATATGCACGCAACCATGTTTTTGTTACCCAACTTTTAATACTGAAATAATGCCCCAAATTTAGGTACTAATGGACAAAAAATGTATTAAAAATTGAATTTTTGATGAATATTCCTAATTATGCGATAGTTCAAAGACCACAAAATTTGAAAGAAAATGCTATGTACGTTATGTAGCTACCTTGAATAGATATTGAAAAAAGTGTACCTCAAAATGGCCAAAAATGCATGGGAAGTATAGAGATTACCCTGTGCCCTTAAAGGGGCCCTAAACAGGGCTCAAAGGTTGCGATTTTACGTACGCAATCGTTGGAGTACTATCCAAAGAACGCCTTGCCGCAAAAATGGTTTAAAAGTGGTCAGTATTAACCGAGTTATCGTTCATTAAAAAGGACCCGCAACAAGGCCCGGCGCATTTCCTGTTTCACCGCGCCTCCAAAGCACTGTGGAAGCGGAAACGTCACCGACCAGGCGCAAGACCACCTAGAGAAACAGGGTTGGTTCGAGAAGCGCGCAGCCATTGGCTCCCCTCGGTGGCACGTCACGCTTCTTTTTTAGCAGACGACGGCCAAACTCCGCCTACTACATCCGCTACCGTACAGCGGGGTCGGTCGGTGGCCGGTCCGCATCGAACGGCTGCTCGCGCAGGCCGTGGCCACGTCAGCGGAAACGAGCGGCTACAAGCGTTTGAAGGCAAGATAGGGGGCACGGAGATAGGGGGCTTCCAAACGCAACATGCTCGCTATTGAGGGATGCTAACGACGACTATCGCGGCTCGCTAGCGTTTCGGCATGCGGCGCTGTCGCGGTGAACTCGTCCCATCGAGGTCTGGGAAAAGGCTTAGCGTCGCCGCAGTTATCCAGACACTGCTTTGCGAGGCCGCGACGACGACGATCCCCCGCGCAATCTTTCACTGCACTATCACCCCCTTTCACGTATTTGCAAACTGATTTTTGGCAATAGTCCCGCTCTGGCGGGCGGTGACAAGTTTTAGCTGCTGCGGTGTATGCCGTATCGTGCATACACCGCACAGTGGGCTGCTTGTCGACCGTGCACGCAGATGCTTGCCGCAGTCGTGCGTGTAGCGGGCGTTTGTGCCCGCAGAAAGGCTCCGTGTTTTTTAGCGCTATTCATACTTTGTAAATGACGCGCTATATATAAGCTCGTGTAACGGATGGCGACGATCTACATTCGTCCGTGCCTCCGGTGCATACGCCGTGCTGCCGGTGCTCGAGCGCTGCGCGCAACCGCGTTTCCCCCAGAGCTGGGAACGCTGATTGGCTACAGCATTTAACTGGGCCCACCAATAGCGCCGCCGTACTGTTGAGAGCTTCGTACGTCACAGTGGCGCGTCACAAGCGGTCTGTCGCACGTCAGAGCGCGGCAGTGTGGCAGCAAGGAAGCGGTAGGCGAGCAAGGAAGAAATAAAGCATCTTTGTTGCGTGTTTGTGCGGCCCCTGCTTTACGCAGAGGTGTAATATTTGTTATACATTGTCATGAAGGGGTACTCTAGCGATTTCGCGATTGAAATGGCGACCTTCAGAAGCCTGTTAAAGGGACACTGAAGTGATTTGTAAACATTGGGGGATTACTAGCGCAAATTGTAGTCCGGAGTCCATAGGCCATGTTTCGACCGCTGTGAGTGCGTTTACGCGAATTTATTTGTAGAAAAATCAATTCGAAAATGCTGTCCTCCTCTCTGCATCCTCGCCCATTTTCTGTGGCGTTTTCGTGTGACGTCAAGGGGAAATGACTTAGCTTGACTGCGCTGCTGCACGGCTCGCCGACCTTCCGAACGAGTGAGTCGGTCCAGCGTGTAATCCACCGGCCGCCGACGGGTCTTCGCAATTCGTTCGCTCTGTTGAAACTAAGCCACGACACGTTTGTGAACGAAAGAATGTGCCTTTCTTTACATTGTTAGTTTGTACACTGTATCAAGCTCTAAGTCCGGGTCGCTCCACACAAGCGCTGCACAAGTGCATATGCGACGCTTCGCTGACTGGTACGCTAGTAGGAAAACCTATAAGGCCACTTGAAGGCGGCAGAAGAGTCAGCGAATATAGGTACTAAGGAAATAAAATCCATTGGAACGTTTACCGTACAGCTAGGGAGCAGGAAGCACTTTGCGCTGGGTGAACAAGCACAGCAGTCAGCAGCACGACCACTCCTGGAACGTTTTAGATGCAAAGCATCTCTTAGTCGACCCTCCGTCGTCCGGAGTCCGGCGTCCTCACCTCCCCTCCTAGCCACAACAGTTGTGATAACGCCGTTCTCTCTCCCCTCCTCCTTTCTACACCACCTGTGCGCTACGCACGCTGCTCTTCCTCTCCCCTCTACACACCAGCTGTCCAATCACACGCATGCGCGCTGCTCCTCCTCTCCACTCCCTCTGCTCTGCAAATAAACCCGGTCCGCACTCCGCTCAGTTGCTTCTTCATTACTGCGCCGTCTGATGACTGGAAATGGACGCCAACGATTCGATTTGATTGATTGATTGTGGGGTTTAACGCGCCGACGCAACGCAGGCGATGAGGCGCGCCGTAGTGGAGGGCTCCGGATTAATTTTGACCACCTGGGGATCTTTATCGTGCGCCGAAACGCCAACGATTCCGTCAGCGAATTGGCTGGCACACCTTCACCTAGCGCCAGCCAGCACACTGTCAGAACCGCGAGCACCTCGAAGACAAGGCTGCACAGAGGAGAGCTCGCGACGCCGAACGTAAACGGCAGCATCGAGCAGCGGATTCCTCGCTTCGAGAACGAGAAGCCGCTTTGAAACGCCAGCGGCGAGTAGCTGATCCAGATGGCGTTCGGCAACGTGACAACGCTTCGAAACGCCAGCGTCGAACAGCGGATTCCTCGCTTCGAGAACGAGAAGCCGCAAAACGTTCTCCACTACTCGATAAATAAAGAAGATATTTAATACGCTACTACACGTGACTTTACTCTAACAACCAACTAAAACGCTACTATTCCACGGCTTTGCATCCCCTCAGGGTGCCCACGTGGGAAGATGGTGTAATTTTTTACGTCTAAAAAATGCAACGCTAAACGGGAGAAATTGTGGAAATTTGGGGAACACTTGCTGCACGAGCGCTATATAACAAATTGTTACCTAAGCTGCTTGAAATGATAAAACTAAATCAAAGTGTAAACTGGTTATACATGATATAGCTTGTATTTCCAAGATCGGCAGCACTGGCCCGTGTGGCCGAGTGGTCTTGAGCGCTAGGTATGTGTTATTTTGCAAGTCGCAAGTTCGAATCCCCGAGAGTACGTTTCTTTTTTCTTTGGTAAGTTGATTTTTTTGTTGTTTTCGGCCGATGTTTTCTATACTGAGTTCACCATTTTTGTGCCGTAACGTTCATTGCTCGAGGAGCAGGTTCGCAGAACCCGCGCAGACTGACACTGACGCGCTAGCGAGTTTTAGTTGGCGTGTTGTTGCCATAAGCACCGACTGCTTGCGGGCAGTGGGCACAGGCCAGAACCAACAGACCCTTGGTCAGGTGGGAACACGCTTTTTACGGTACAGGCATCAGTGAGGCAACCTCCAAATGGGGGGGAAAAGCGCATGCCATTTCAGCGTCTGTAGTGACTCGGAGGGCGTTCATCCACTGCGTAGGCCTCGGCTAGTGATTGCTACGATAACAAGCCGTCCTAGGAAGCTCATCTTAGGCGTTTTACAGCCGACAACACGGCACGCGGTATGGCGATTATTGAGATATCGAGAATACCCATCCAACGATAACGTCGCATGTCAAGCATTTTGTTTTACAGAACCGAAACCGAAACTTGTTTGAATGTTAATCTTGGACACCGTTCAATCACGTTGCACCTCCTCCCGACGTCACAGCCTTTAGTTAGTGCGGCCGCCGCAGACCGCGCATGGTAGTTTTTCTTCTTTCGGGCTTTATAAAATATTTACAGACTTATCATCCGGATAAACGAGGAAAAGTGTGTTAATTTGAGCCAGTCTACGCAGTGCAAGCAAAAACGGGAGCTTGACAAATTCGCCTCAGTGTCCCTTTAAAAGAGGAGAAATTAACTTCAGCCTAGCAATTGAATTTCTGGTTACGTTCCTGTGTAATGTTGCGTATTCGGTTTTTGTTTCTTTGTTTTATGTTTCAGGAGTCGCTGCGCCTGTATCCACCATTCCCGCTTTTTGGAAGAATGCTGGAACAGGATACGGTTATAGGTAAGGAGGGTTTTTCCCTTTATTTTCACTGCCTTTGACTTTTCTGTTTTTCAAATGTGAACCTTGTGGAATTAATGCATGTTCAAACTGGTCACTTTATTGTGCAACCGCCACAGCCCCTCCTATGACATCTGTACAGTTTTTATATTGCGACTATTTTAAGTCCTGTTGTTATAAAAGGTTTGTGAGTATCGTCGCAAATACATTAGGATGAAATGTTTTACCAAGTTATTTCGGGGCGCACTCGCACGTAGATACCCTGTAACACATTTTTTTTTAAAATCTGAAATGCTTTCATGCGGCAGTAAACAAAAGCGTCTAGAGTCAGATTAGGTGGCCACTAATGACACAAGCCAAATATTCCTGCTCTACAGCCATGATATAGCTTAGAAACTATAGATCTAAATATATTCCTCTGGTTCTTGGTCTGAGTATTGTTTGCATGCTTTGAATTGAATCTCCTAATCGATATTGTGGTTATTGGCTCACTTTATTCCACTTGAAGCTACAAAGCATTCCGCAGACACTTTAAAAACTATCGCAACAAAACAAAACACTCACTAGGACCCATATTCTCCGAGGCACCGAGAAATTCCCGGCGTCGTTGAATTCTCACGCGTTCTGTGATGATTTCCTCGGCGTGCACTTATATCTGGCGCTTTCATCCGCAGCCATTTGTGTGAGACCACGCAAGAATTCAACACCACAGAAAAAATTCCGGTGTTCCAGAGAACACTATATGCGGGTTTTGAACAGGTATCTGCTGCAGTAAGCAAGTCCCGCATGTGTCGCTGTGGGTAGGCGGTAACTACACCATTAGAAATGCTTCTTGGCGCGAAAGTAAAAGGAATATGTTGCTTGATTGTCGATTGATTGTGGGTGTTTTACGCACAGAAGCTACACCTTGGTTATGAGGCTCTCCGTAGCGGCGGGCTCCGGATTTATTTTGACCACCTGGGGATCTTTAACGTGCGCCGAAATCTCGAACACACGAGCGTTTTCGGTTTTCGCCTTTACCAGAGAAGCGGCCGCCGCGGCCGGGAATTGAAGCGACGTCTTTGGGCTCAGCTGCACAACTCCTTAGCCACTGAGCCACCACGGCGGGATCGAATCTGTTGCAGGGTGCCCTTAAAACCTTCACTTGGGCAACGTTCATTATTTCTTAGCTATCATAAATGATGAAAATGAGAGAGGAGAGACAAGGAGAGAGATAGAAAAAAAGAGAGAGAGAGATAGCTGCACAACTCCTTAGCCACTGGGCCACCCCGACGGGTTTGCCAAAGCCACCACGGCGGTATTGAATCTGTTGCAGGGTGCCCTTAAAACCTTCACTTGGGCAACGTTCATTAGTTTTTGGCTATCATAAATCATGAAAATGAGAGAGGAGAGACAAGAAGAGAGTGAAAGAAAGGGAGAGAAAGGCAAAGAAAGAGTGAGGGAGCTTTTAGTTTGGCAGGCGGACTCTAGGTCAAGTGGGGGAAGTGGGAGTAGAAGGTAGGGTGTTTGTGGCCTGGGACATCTGTCCACCTTCAAGATATTCAAGGCTATAGTATACAAACACCCTACCTTCGACAGCCACTTCCCCAACTTGACCTAGAGTCCGCTCGCCAAACTAAAAGCTCTCTCTCTGTCTCTCTCTCTCTCTCTCTCTCTCTCTCTATCCTCCGTTTCGCGATTTACAGCGGCGGCCATTTGGAGTGCACAGAGTGAACGATATGCCCCTGGCGTTTAACGTTCGCTTTATGCAAAAAATAATCTAGGCTTAGAAAATATGACCACATCTATGTGTACCCATAGGCAAAGCAACTTCCGGTGCTTTTTTAATATCCTATGGCCCTTAAATCTCTGTAGCTGTAAAAATGTAAGCCAAGTTAGAACTTGAAGGCTATCTCTGGCGAATTTAATGTAGGTTTATATAAGGTAACGTATTGTCGTGAAGGAAGAAACGCCCGCAGGCATGTTAAAGTCGGAAGCTCGAAAGCAGTGTAAGGCGGAGCCACTTCGCATAACCGTAATCATTTTGGAATGAATGGTGAGCATAATACTTTCTCGTCTATTCACGCAGCTACCGTGAAGTTGCTGACAGAAAGCGGCCCCAAAATCGTTGTGGCCTCCCATGTAGATGTCATAAATTTGCAAAAAGAGAGAAAATCGAACGTCTTATGTGCACCCACATTCTCTCCCCAGATGGATACACCCTTCCTGAGGGTGTCACGTGCTTTGTGGACCTGTACAGCCTACACCGAGACCCGAGGCACTTCCCCGAGCCAGATTCCTTCGTGCCAGAGCGCTTCCTGGACGATTGCGGGCTGCGCCACCCTTATTCCTACATACCTTTCTCAGCTGGTCCCAAGAGCTGCCTAGGCAAGCTTCGTCTAAAAAAAAAATCAAATGTTGGCGGCTTAACTTGGCCGAAGCTGCAACCTGGGCTATGAGGCGCACCTAATGTATGACTACGGATTAATGTTGACCGCTTGGGGACAATTACCTGCGGCGAATGTCGACACACGGAAGTTTTCGTTTCTCACCCCCACCAGAAAAACGGCCGCCGAGGCAATCCTCGTCTTCGTTCTAGGAGTTGTCGTGTACAGTGATAATTTTTAACGGCCATTGTACACGGCGTCTCCGCTATCGTGCACCAAGATTTCGAAAAAGAGGAATTACGTTATTCGAAGAAAATCTAGTTCACAATGTTTGCAGTACAACGAAGTAGCCGCCAGTAATTTTTTAATTGATGAGATTTAATTAGGCAGTTTGAAATATTTGTAATTAGTTATATCATTCGAGAAGTACTGCTCCAATAAATAATTGTCCATGAGGCATTTGCAGGTATCCACGAGGGACATCTAACTGCGGTACTTTCAGCGCCGTACTAATTGCTTACTCATTTTTTCGCAGCGCGAAATACACGTGGCGAAATATGAAAAATACCACGCCACTTGGCTTTTCGGCGTTCTTACATGAGCTACTCCTGCGAGGAGGAGTCCGTGAAATCACCGAGAGTACAGAGGAGAAAGAAGGGCGGAATGGCCGGAGAGAGAGATATAGGGAATGCTCTTTAATGTAAACTGGTGAGGTCAGCCCCGCGAGGGACAAGACTTGCTACAGCAGATCGGGGGTGACTACGTTGATGAGTGGTGAATATCAGACATTAGGGTTACAGCAGGAAGAAGACAAACATGAAACGTTAAAAAAAGGACAAGAAAAACAAAAGAATGCTGCCAGCAGAGTACGGACATAAAAAATGCAATTGAAAGAAAAATCGTTAATGGAAACGCTGAAACAAAATGAAAAGTAAACCAGCGAAAAAATGAGTAACAACACCAACCCAAGAAAAATAAATAAATGAACGCCACAGTGACACCAACACAGGTGTAAAGCCCGGTTTGGTACCCTGCACTGGGGGAATGGGGTTCAGCGGATAAAAGAGAGGGAGGGAGACGAGGAAGAGAAAGGAGTGGGAAGGCGGCACTTTCTAGTCTCGTTTTAAGCACCACAGTCGTTCAAGTAAATTCGTATCGATCAGTAATTATGATATCACCGAGATTATGAAACACTTCGACAAAAAGTGCAAAAGGGGTGAAAAAATCCTCCCTCACTTTGGGTGCTTCAGTTCTGCCCGTAGAAATGGCGGATTCGCTTTGGAAAGGGGAAATTTGCCCGTAGCAAATTGTCCTTGTTTACAGTTTCTTCTTCCGGCGTTCAGTTTACTGGTGGGAACACGCCAGTGTAGACGTTCCTCTACAGCTCACATAATTTTGTGATTTTCTCTCAATGTTTTGAGCATATCTGAAAGATGGAATAGGAATCTGGGGCAGAACCCTTTATCTATGTTCACTTTCCGGTGCCCTGTTTCTACGAACTTTTATTGTTATTTTGTGTGGGGAGTTAGGAACATTAATTATCATGGGAGCCTATGGTGATCGTGCAAACTATGCATTAAAGTAGAGCTGAAACGATGAGTTGCAGAAATCAATTGCGTTATTGGCAACTTTCTCTAGTACTTAGTTTGTGCCCTCTTTGTGTGATTGCAAGACAGACTTAAAGCGACGAATGAATGCATAGTGTCTCTCAACTAGTATCTCAAACCTCTTCTACTATGCAGGTCAGCGCTTCTTCCTGCTGGAAGCGAAGCTGTTGCTTGCGAAAATTTTGTCCAAATTCAGCGTGGTTCCTACGAAGCCTGTGGACCAGCTGAAGATCAGCTACGAAGTCGTACTCAAGGCGAGGGGTGAGCTTCGAGTCTGGTTTTATGAGAGAAATGGGCCGGCTCCATAGATATTGCAAGAATATTTCATTCACTCAACAGACTGGCAAACCGATTGTAAAAATGAGCTGAAGCGAAATAAAAAAAAACGAAAACCCATAATGCTACACTATTTGACATCTTTTGTTTTTAGCCTTTGGTTACTCTTTTAATCACAAACCTCAAAACACATTGAAGTGCGATATCCCGCGGAATTACTGTCTTTGCAGGTGACGAGGCACGGCTTTCGGAACAACAAAGTAATTAAATTTCAAACTTTCAAATCTAAGGAACTGTAACATATGAGTAATTTCAAATCACTTGACAATAAATTCTGATTCTCATAAGAAGAACATCATGCCGAAAGCGATGTCTTCTCAACCACCTTTTAATGTGTTCATTGAATGAGAAACAAACTCCACATGCGCAGAGCTCAGCGGAAGTAATTTTAGGGCGTTGTCACACGGAGTCTATAGCCAGGACGAAAGAAACTACGCAAGCAGTTCGCAATAAGCACCATATCGAGGTTTTAGGAATAAACTTTTTCGGTTGCTTCCCTCAAAATCTGCTCATATATAAAGAACAAGCGCACAACGTCGACAGAAGAAGGACTTGTATTTGTACAGTGTACATACAATTCAATGCTTGCACACCATCTTGGATCGCAGAATCTCCACCGCTGAGAATACTTCAGACGTACTTGAGTGCGGAAATGCCAAAACTTTCGTCCAAGAGCAACAACGTACTAATTCGTCAATTGGTTACGCGGGTGTGGGGGTAAGCCGTGGGAGTCGCGCACATGCTTGCTTCACCGAGAAGGTTAGTTTTTCGACGACATTTTTCTGCCGCCCCTGCCACGTAAATACCCATCATATTCCCCCTCCCACTCCCACACTCGCCCCTTCTCCTATCACTCCTTTCATGAAGAAAGCAATGGAGGTGTAGTCAATCGAATGCAATTTTCCGTGTTCGCATTCCTGGCGCGTTATATGTTGGAACAGCGCCAGTATTTTTTTTGTTCGTTTTACTTGGAACAACACGGGCCGGCATCTTTTGTTTCAGTGTTTGTTCTTATCTTGCATCTCTTCGACGGTGGTTTCAAGGCGTTTGTTTAATTGGCCGCCATAAACGCCAATCAAATGTGTGCGCCTAATTAAAAAAGCTCCGGTGCTCTCAGTAATGCTGTTACATTTTGCCTCAAATATGCGTGGAGTTCCCTTTGCGCTGAAAAGAAGCGGTATAGATGAACCATGTCAGCAGTTTCAGTAATTTGGAACAATTTTTCATTCACATACTTCGTGTTTAGGCTTTCTTTCACATTGACCGGGCTGCTAAATCGAGTGACAGGCAAACAGAGAGACCAAAACTTTCCTGGATTAGATACAATTTTCTGGTTCAGGTAGCCTAAGAAATAGTGCCGTCTTTCATAAATCGGGTTGCAAATTTGTGTCGGAGCTAGATCTGCGGTCCGAGATGCGAAGTAGTAGAGGGATGGAGCCTAATGAAGTAGAACCCCGCTTATAAGTTACTCACTATTTCGTGTTCGTGGCTATTACGTCGAGGTAGCGTGGTCCTTCTACAATAGAGAGTTTTAGCATAGCGGGTACCGTTCGCTACGCTAAGGTTAGCGGGTAGCGGGGCCCGACTGGGAAGGTGCAAATTCGTTCCGGTGGGGTGGATTAGTTCCTTCGTAGTGCCCGCGCATTCGCTCTGCTGAGGGCTAATTTCCTCGCCCTCATAGCGGCTTGCGGAGGCTCACGCTACGGTGGCGGGTTAGTGGAACCCGACTGCGCAGGCGCGCGCGGGCAGGGCGAGGAAACTAGCCCTCAGCAGAGCGAATGCGCGGGCACTACGAAGGCCGGCCGGAGGAACTAATCCACCGCACCAGATCGAATTTGCATCTTCCCAGTCGGGCCCCGCTACCCGCTAACCTTAGCGTAGTGGGCGGTACCCGCTATGCTAAAACTTCCTAATGTCTATAGACATTGTAGACATTACGCCACGCATTACAAACCATGCATTACAATGCGACGTAATACGTCGCCACACCACGACATTGTTGCTGTATACGTTACGATTATAGGGCAGAAATAATAAAAATATAGCAAAAAGTCACAAAAGTGCGCAAAAAAAATTAATAACACTGAAATGCGTAGTCCCCAACGAGCGCCGTTGGCGCAACACCGAAATCCCGGAATCGGGAAGGTACGGCACAACACCAGTAAGCATAATCATCATTGTCACCCGCGCAGTTATCGCTACACTATTTGCACGGGAACGCGAACTCGTTACCCTGCCCGTACAAATTGTTGCAAGTATTTTCTGCTAGCAACTTTACTATGTTTCATACTTCGTTTGCCTTCGTCACGACCGCTGATGGCGTCAAGAAAACGGCGTTTTCTTCCTTAAATACAAGCGCCGTTCTGCGGGTAGTCAACAAGGAACCAAACCTGGAAAAAGTACGTATCGCGAAACAGTGTGGACGTCACTGTTGACTTTGAACTCAATTGTAGAACACAAGTGAGCTGGGGGTTGTATGAAGGTGTTTAATTTATTATGATATTTAACTCGCCGACGCTACTCAGGCGATGAGGCGCTGGGCTGTGGAGGGATCCGGAATAATTTTGACAAACTGGGGATATTTAACGAGCCCCGAAGACTCTAATACACAGGCGTTTGCGCTTTTCGCCCCCATTAAAAAAGTGGCCGAAGAGCGTTGTACGAAGGTACCTGAACCACTTCGCCGGTGATGACAGCCACAAGGTGAACTAACAATTGGAGAAAGGCCGTGTCATTCTACAGTCCCTGAAGAAGCACCAAACTTATATCACGTGTTCTTAAACCTTGTATCCCAGGTAAATTTATTTTGTGTTTAACCATGGCTTATGTATTTTCATAATATTTAATAGCATATTTTGCGATGCTAACGCCATGCTCGTGTCATGCGTTTCTCTGCCACTACGTTCGTGTTCTGTGGTCGCATTAAAAACGTATAAGTGGGATTTTACTCTATAAACCATCTGCAGATCTTAAACATGAGCGGGAATCTCGTTTCTTTTTATCCCCCACTAAAAAAAAAAAACATTCACGGCTGTCTGTAATCAACTTGCGATTACCTACTCAGAAGTATAACGCCTCAGGCATTCAGCCACTGGAATGGGTACGTCCACAATGAGACCTTGTAGAGGTTTCTCCACAAGCTGAGAGTTTCTCAATTGGATATTCTACCTTCTGCGGCCACATATGCGCCAACTTTATCATGATAGCCTCTTCTCGCAATAAAATTTGAGATTTTCTTCCCGCCCTCGGCGCCCTCAAAAGTTTTGGCGACAGTTTTCCCGCGTATTATACGCGTGTTTGTCAATATTCCGCTGCTCCTAGGACTGCCACAATGTGCTCCAGTGGAAGAGGTACTACTGGCAACTGCTCCTTAAATATGATGACTTGAGCAACTCAGCCTTCCGTGCAGCAATAAATTCTACGAGAGTGTAAATTTGGGCTGGTTGGTGATGCATTCTTGTAGGCTAAGCGCGAGGCCGACACAGGACGAGACAAGAGATGAGGCGAGGACGAGCGCTAACCAACACTGTTTTGGAAGGCAATGCACCCAAATTTGTCGATGCATTCTTCAATACAACTAAGAAGCAAGTCATTAGGGATCAAATAATACAGGTCTTTTACGCCAATAGAAAATGCCTACATGCTTTGATTAAACGCGGGGAAACAAAATCTATAACCTTATCAGAATTTCTGACCAGAAACGGATCGTCAACTGTCAAAAGGCCATTCTTTCATCAAAGTATGTACACATTTTCCATTGATGTAAAAGACCGGTATTATTTGATCCCTCATGACTTGCTTCTTAGTTGTATTGAAGAATGCATCGACAAATTTCTATAAATAGATTTCTATAAATAGGTTCTTCACCCTATGTCAACCACGAAGAAAAGACTGCAACGTATTTTCACTGACTTCTCGCATTGTGGCCTAGAGACTCTCCCCCTCACGGATTAGCGCTGGGATAGACGAGTCGATCGCAGGAACACATCGCCCTCGGTATTCATGACATCGATAGACAACGGGACGAAGTAGATATGTGGCTGCACCGTTTAAACCAAGCCGTTTACTGTCAGCAAGTATATGCTAAATTAGTTGATCGTGATGTTTGTGGAGACTCTGGACTTTTTCTGCGACGCAGTATAGGTATAACCCCCCTCCCCCCTACCCAGTTTTTATTCCGGTGAAGCCGATTTTCTCGGCGCCGCTGTGGCGCCCCTCCTCGCCACTGCCGGCAGCGCTTTCGCAACTGCTATTCCCATCACCACCAGTTATGCCTCTTTCACAAGCTGCGCAATCAGCTGATAATGGCGGCAGCGCCCTTATCGGGCGTCACCAGAGCAACGTTCCCGCTTTGAACGTCGACGTGAGCCCATATTTTTTTCAGCATGGAAGGCTTCCCGCGCGACATTTTCGTTCGTGTATTTCACGCCTAAGCATGCGTCCACGGTGCTCCGTGCACGCGCCCATCACTGTTGCCGGTTTATGCGTGTACTGGTTGGGGGTGGGAGCAGGGGGCGTGCATGCACAGCTAGTCTTCATGCCGCTACTGATGATATGCGCGTTGTGCTGGCGGAAAATTTAAACGTGGAAGTCTCGCGGCTCAATGCCACCTGTCATCTGTCGCATTAGTCGAGCGGTTTGGGTTTGGGTTGGTGTGTTACACAGGCAGTGAGATGCATACGACGCGAGACAGAAACGGACAGCGACATGCTTGTCCTCTAGAATAAAGCTCGAGTCCTTCTAGGTTCTAACTCTCTATGGACAGACGCGTGTCGTTCGCTCGGAGGAAGAACATCGAGTAAATGGAGCTTTCAAGAGCTCCCCGGCACCACCTTAGTATAACCGGTTATACCCAATTGCAACAGTACAAAAAAAGGGCCAACCGGCAAAGAGGAATTTTGTCCACCCGAAGGTGGGGAGAAATTAACGGGAAAAGCTTTCTTGCGACCCACCGCCAGGGGGACGAGCCCGGGGGGACCCCCCTTGTCCCCCCTAGGAAAAAGCCGGATAGGGTGGGTTGCTGGGAACGGGAACTTGGACATCGGGAAGCGTTATGGGAAAAAGGGTGGGAATGGGGGGAGCAATTTTGCTCCAATCCTTTAGTCTGACTCTCTTCCAAGACTGATTGCTCAGCGAGGGCATCAGACAGTGCCAATTGCCAAATATGCGGTCCCTGCCACGGGTTACCGCCCACCCATAGGGTCCGATAACTGGGCCCCAACTGTCGGAGACAGGAAGTACCCTATTTAGTGGCGACGGCCGGGCACCCCCCGACCCCCCGCTCTGCGGCCAATGCGTACTAACGTCCTCGATCAACTGTCCCGCACCAGGTACTCACGAATCACCAGTGAAGCTTTCCACTATACACGGGTACTTGCAACACCTGCTTTTCACGGTCTCCGGACACCGGAAGTTTGTATGCGAACGTTAACTGAAATCCACGTTCGCGAGGCTCCCATGGGAGGGGCTATGAGAGCCCTGTACTTATGTCCTCCTCTGTGCCTACTCTTTCGCTCAATGGAACAAGAGTCTTTTGGCATTGCCGCGGGGTCAGCGGCTCGGCAGAGGAGATCGGTCCGGGCCTGCTAGCCGTTACTAAGCCAGGAGAGTTTCCCCGGTCGGTGTACTAACCTCACCTTTCCTCGTTTTTCCCGTGCGGAACACCAAGTAGCTCGTGGTAGCACGTCCCGTGGCAGCCAGAGAAGATCAGTCTATAGGCCCCTCGCAGCAAGGTTACAGGGGGGCGCGACCCCCCCCCCCGGCCTCATACGGACTGTACAACATCTAGCCCCCATGACATTTGGTTACAGGGGTATGTCACTACCCCCGACTTATTGCGATCAGGTCGCTGGCCCCGCCAAAACTTGCGGTTACAAGGGTCGCCAGTCCCCCGGCCCGTAATGGTTTCCCGAATTTAATCGATATTCCCAATACAAACGACTGTACGCTTGCGGCACTTGCTACTTTCGCAACTTGACTCGCCGGCCTCCTCCCACGCTGGATTACAGGGGTGCGTTACTTCCCCCGGCCAAAGAAAGTCATAGTTGATCGATCTCGACACGCTTTCCTGCTTCAATCGCATTGCCAAGTGCCGGGTTGACACCCGACCGCCCGACCTCCGCGTAGGACCTGATTCCAGTTGTACCAGGAACCTCCGCAGTGGCGGCCGTTTTGCACGCTCCCTGGGCAGGGATTGTGCGGCCTCCCCGATTCCTCGAGGAGGTCTCGTGGAATTACCGTACTTCCACGCTCTGGCCCCTATGACATTAGGTTACAAGGGTTTGTCACAAACCCCGGCCTGCAGACCAGTTCGCAAGTTCAACAGAACGAGCCCCAAGCTATGGCTACAGGGGTGTGCACGCCCCCGGCTCGGTAGTGGTCTACCCATTGCTTCAGCAATGGTACGCCAACACTACGTGCGAACTGTACCGCTTGAGCGCAGTGATTACGTCGCAACATTGACCCGCTGGATTCCTCTCACGCTGGATTATAGGGGCGCGTTACCACCCCCAGCCTTTGGCCTCCTCCCACACTGGATTACAGGGGCTCGCTACTTCCCCTAGCCAAGAGAGTCATAGTTGCTCCACAAATACCATCTTTCGGGATAAAAGGGATCCTCTGAGGAACTCCCAGTGGCTCTGCACTCTCGCCCCCAAGACTGAAGGTTACAAGGGCTCATCAAGTTCCCTCGGTCAGCAGACCAGTTCGCATTAAAGGCCCCTTCCATGCTCCGGTTACAGAGGTTCGCTACACCCCCGGCCTCATTGTGTGTACCCATGCTTCTGCATGGCACGATAAAACGAACTGTACCGCATGTACCCCTATGACTTGGGTTACAAGGGCTCGTCACCTCCCTCGGCGAGCAGATCGGTTCGTGTTTATAGGCCCCTTCCTAGCTGCGGTTACAGGGGCTCGCCACTGCCCCGGCCTCATAGTAGCGCTCACATTGCTTCAGCAACCGTGCGCCACTATAACATAAACTGTGCCGCTTGGTGCAGTTGCACTTCGCAACATTGACCCCCCCGGCCTCCACCACACTGGATTACAGGCGTGCGTTACCGCCCCCGGCCAAAGAGAATCATAGTTGATCCACAGAAATTTGCGACCGCAAATTTTGTTCGAATTACCATTCCAAGCACCAACCTCGGTAGCCACCCAGGCTGTCCGGGTCTGCGTCCACATCACGCATCGGTGTTCTTGGAAGGCACTTGCCCTCAGAGTGCCTGGGAGTTGCTCAAGCTCCCATGTGCGTTGAATACCCAATACAGTGGGCCTGGCACACCACTGACTCCTGCCATTGCGACGGACCAAAGCAGGACAGCCGAAACCGACCGACACAGCCCAGTCCGCCAGCAGGGGGGGGGGGGGGGGCACGTGCAGGCCGGCAGTAAGATTCCCCCCCCCCCCCCCCCGGATGAAGAACAGTGGGAATCGAAGGAACGTCTGCCGGAACAGAAGCACGAATGTTTGCGAAACAACAGAAAGCCGCTGCCGCCGCTGTTCCTACCGCGCATTCCAGCTGGCCGAGTAGTTGGGAATCTCGCCCGGATGAACAGTAACGTCTACGCGAGCCAATATTTCTTGGTCAGCTTGAAGGGCTTTCAGACCGACAATGTTGGTGCCTTCAACATCTAAGCACGGGCAGGTGTAGGTTTCATGCCCTCACTGATGACATGTCTGTTGGAGGCAAACGTGTCGGAGGCAAAAGTGAAGGGCTAATACTTCATTATTCCGCAGTAGTTTTATTCAAATCCCGCTCCGGCGGGGCAGGATAGGGCTGAGAGTACGAACGCTGTGTTATAGACAAGCCTTTTACCAGCTGTACGTCCACCACCCCTACGTGAACTTTTCGGTGTCCTCATTGGTCGATTGGTTTGCGTTGGTGTTTTGAAGGGACACTGAAGTGAATTTGTCAAGCTCCCGTGTTTGCTTGCACTGCGTAGACTGGCTCAAATTAGCACACTTTTCATCGTTTATCCGGTTGACAAATCGGTAATTATTTTACAAAGCGCGAAAGAAAAAAACTACCATGCGCGGTTTGCGGCGGCCGCACCAACTAAGGCTGTGACGTTGGGAGGAGCGGGCACCGTGATTGGACGATGCCTAAAGTGAGCAACCAAACAAGTTTCGGTTTCGGTTTCGGTTCTGTAAAACACAACTGGTGGCGTTGTTGGATGGGCATTCTCAATAACTCAGTAATCATCGTACCGCGCTTCTGCCATGTTGTCAGCTGTAAAAATGCATAAAGATAAGCCTCCCAGGGCGGCTTGGAATCGTAGCATTCACTAGCCGAGCTAGCCGAGGCCTACGCAGTGCATGGACGCCCTCCGCGTACCCGCA
This sequence comes from Haemaphysalis longicornis, assembly GCF_048455015.1. NCBI lineage: Eukaryota > Metazoa > Arthropoda > Arachnida > Ixodida > Ixodidae > Haemaphysalis > Haemaphysalis longicornis. Next base: position 4,311,100 of record NW_027526314.1, read on the forward strand.
GACGCCCAAATGTCATGCGATCTTCCCCCATATTTGGAGCTTGCCTCACTCATGCCTGTACCGTAAAAAGCGTGTTCGTACCAGGCCAAGGGTCTGTTCATTCTGGCCTGTGCCCACTGCCCGCGAGCAGTCGGTGCTTATGGCAACAGCACGCCAACGAGAACTCGCTAGCGCGCCAGTGCCAGCCTGCGCGCGTTCTGTGAACTAGTTCGTGGTGCAATGAACGTTGCGGCCCAAAAAAAGGTGAACTCAATGTAGAAAACATCGGCAGAAAATGAAAAAGTTAACTTACAAAAAAAAAAAGCACGTACCCGCAGGGACTCGAACTCGTGACTTGCAAAACACTTGAGGTAACATACCTAACGCCCCACACCACTCGGCCACGGGACGGGCTACGCGAACATTGGTAATATAAGGTATATATTGTACAACAAGTTTACACTTTTATTTAGTTTTGGCATTTCAAGCAGCTTAGGTAACTATTTGTTGTATTGCGCTCGTGCAGTAAGCGTCCCCCGAGTTTCCACAATAGCTCACGTCTAGCAATTGCATTTCGTAGACGGAAAAGCGTTCGCAGATGCGTAGTCCTGCTGCTGACCGCTGTGCTTGTTCGCCCAGCGCAAAAAAGTGCTTCCCGCACCCTATTTTTACGCTGTACGGTAAAAATATCAGTTGATTTTATTTCCTTAGTACCTATATTGACTTCGATGACTCTTCTCCCGCCTTCAAGAGGCCTTATATTTTCCTACTGGCGTACCAGTCAGCGAAGCGTCGCATGTGCGCTTGTGCAGCGCTCGTGTGAAGCGACCTTGACTTGGAGCTAGATACAGTCTACAAACTAACCAAGTAAAGAAAGGCCCATTCTTCCATTCACAATCGTGTCCTGGCTTCGTTTCAACTGAACGAACGAATTGCGACGACCCGTCGGCGGCCGGCGGACGAAACGCTGGGCCGACTGACTCTGTCTGAAGGCCGAGGAGCCGTGCAGTAGCGCAGCCAATTGCGAGCTCGGCTCCTCGCGACGTCACACGAAAACGCCGCAGAAAATGGGCGAGCGTAAAGAGAGGAGGACAGCATTTTCGAATTAATTTTTCTACTAAATAAAATCGCGTAAACGCGCCCAGAGTGGTCGTGACATGGCCTGGGGACTCCGGACTATAATTTGCGCAAGTAATCCCGCAATGTTTACATATCACTTCAGTGTCCCCTTAACGCCGTTACTCTGATGAAGGTTCACCGGCGACGGTGAAACTCGGCTGGGCTAGGTTAGTAAAGCTATGCTTTAATAACGGACGTTGCGTAACGACTCGTCTGTGGGTGGGTCCAGTGCACGAATGATGGGGATGATCATGATGATGCTGATGATGACGAAAGCTTCTATTTGAGCTAGGTAAAGTGGAAGCGGTCCCTGAGACCACGAGAAATTTTGACAGCCGGGTGATCCGAACTCTGGAGTCCAGGGGTTTGTGGACATCCAAGTAGGCGCTAGTCATCAGGTTCTCCCACGGCTTAAAGGAGCCATGAAGAGAAAACACGAGTTTGGTTCATTCGAAAGGTTGCCTCGTTAGAACCATACTGACACCAGTTTTAGCACAAACTTCGCTCAAATAAGCTACATAATTAGGAAAAAAGGGAAGGACCATGCGACCCACCAGCCCATTTCCCGCAACAGAACCTATGATGCCACAGGAGAATGCTCTGCGATTGGCGGAGGCCGGCAAAAGCAAACGCAAGTTAGGCAGGGCTTACCAGTTTGCATAGTGAGCTATATGCCCGTTAAACATACTGCAAATTCCTTTTAAGACACTAAGAACGGTGGAGTAAACGGTTGAATTTCCGAACAAGCATGGAAACGTGTACGCCAATGCGTAGGAAACTGCCGCCGGCCGATCTCGACATCTCGCCGTCGCGCAGACGAATTTTCGGGTTCGAGGCTCTTCGAAGCCAACGAACCGAACCAGCACGTACAGTAGCGGCCTTGCTTGGTATCTTAATCGCTTGACAGGAGGTTGGCCGTCATATCACCAACCAGCAAAGGTATAAATAGAAACGATGGAAGTAAGGAACAGCAAGCACCGACGAGATAGTGCCAGTCGTCGCAGGAGTTTCGGAATGGTGTTGGCTTGCTCCTGTCGTTACGAGCTCGTTTCCAGTATACAGCCACTGAAAACCTCAGTTTGTTCGAGTACTTTACAATGAAATTTCGTTACTGCGTTGTGAAATACCCATTTAGTACGGGCAAATCGTCGAGGGAGTGTGACATCCCCGCCGGTGAGATCTCCTTTCATGTGCTGCCCAACGACGAACCTCGGTGAAGCAAGCGGCTACGTTTTGTGAACTTTGCATACGGAGAAGAAAGGGAGCTAAAGGACGTACGAGTGTGCTCGCTTCGTTTCCGACGAATTGATTAAGGCAGGAACCATTACGTTATCTCACTCCTGGGACATGCTGGCGCCCGTCGCCGACTTCGTCAAAGCGCTCTGAGTTTGTAAAAAAAAAAAAAAAAAAAAAACTGTGCGCACCGCGCATTGACGCTCGTATCGTTCTGGTCGGAGCAGAGAGCTCGCGCGAACAGCTTTCCATACACGACACCGGCCAACTGGCATAAGCGATACTGCTACTGAAATTGAACTATTATTAACCGTAATAAAAATACGGCACATACGTACCAGCCTGTATTCGTCCGTCGCGACAGGTCTGACGAGGCAGTGGTGCCGACGGCTGGGCGTTCGTATGTTGTGGCTAAAGCGGAATGGTCGATTTCCGGTCCATCCGCGAATCCCACAACTCCTGCCGCTCGTGCACTTAGAAGCATTGAGCGTTCAAGTGGTGTGAGGTTGTTAAATGCAAGCCCGAGCTCCTCGGCGAGAGATTTGTCGTCCGGATCAGGCGATTCCATGACTAGGGCTGCGGGTGCACTAGGTTTTACTAGTAGTTTTAAAATGGCCGCCGTCTCGGTTTCGGCACAAGTTCCGGTTCCTGTCTAACTCCCGCGTGTGGGTGCTATATGGAGTCGACATACGAAGTATCTGTTTCATGGACCGGCTCGTATGACGCCATTGTTCACGTCACGAAATGTGCAATTTAGCGGGAGATTTAAAATTTTGGCGTAAATTGCCTTATTTCTCAGTGAATAAAGCACCATTTGCTTCCGGGGAAGTGCTTGGGTTACTATGAAACACCTAATCTTTCGAATAAAACAAACTTTTGTGTTCACTTCATGGCTCCTTTAAGGAGGAAGAGGGGTAGATAAAGATAAGAGGGCTAGGTTGAAGGCGCACTCCAAGGTCCTGTGGATCAGTGTGCCTGGAGAGGGGTGCACTATTTGACTGCCTCAGAGTGTTGAGCGGTATATTGGGCAATTGAGTGAAGGAAAGTATCGGTTTGAAGTACTCTGAGCAGTATTGCGAAGTTACCACTCCGGAGTTGGAATAACTGCGGAATCATTCCGCCTCGCCACTACCCGGGAATGGAATGGGAATGGAATGACGGCAGGATTTGGGGGAGTGGACTGGGAATGGAATCGGCTGGAATTTTAGACGAGCTGCGAAGACCTTCGGTAGGGACCTACACAACCGTACTAAATAGCCAAGCTAGTTCTTGAAACATCACTGCAACCAAAGTGGCTGATTGCTGACCTCACTGTTATACCCATCTATGCGTCCTTGTCGATTGTAATATGCTTCTAGCACCTGAAGACATGACAAAGCAGCTGTTGCGAACACTACTGTCTCACTCCACGCGCGAACCGTAGTTTTTGTAGCAGTCCAAGCCGGGGTAAGGTATGGTTGGACGGTGTAGGAGATTTTTGCTCCCATGTCTAAGCATACGGAGTCGTGGTGATTAGCGCCGCAAGTTCACATTGCGAAAGCTTGACCCTAGCAACCTCAACTTCCGTCCCCGAACCGATAACGAGTCGTGGCGCTCTCTCTTAACTTGACACAGCGCGCACTGAACATCCTTAGAGCTAAGTCCTGCCGGCCGACGTGGTACGCGCATTCCCGAGAATTTAGTGCCAGGTTGGCAGCCATCTGTTCGTGTGGACTCTGTAGCAGCGAAGCACAGCGCCGGCATATACCATTGAAAAGGCAACAACGCTGCGGACCTCGGGGCACCAGCAATAGCATACCATATTGCAATGATAAAAATGGTGCTCTCCATTCTCACCTCACTAGACGATCAGGCAGAGCCGTACAAAACAGAGGCAAGAATAAAATATGTATCATGCGTGCCGGCGCCCACTGAAAAGCTCCAAGGAGCCTGCTTCGACGTCTGTGTGGCTGAGTTTTCGACATCCACGCTCTGTATACTGTAATAGCCACCTTGCATATATGGTTACATGCGACATAATGCAGCAGTACAGATGGTACAGCTGCACAAGGGCGTTATTTCAAACAGTTCCGGCGTTAAAACTTCCTGCTCCAGCAGCCACTGCAGCGAAAAGGCTTCGAAAGCTCTCAGCACTGCGACCCCGTGCTTTGCTTCACCCTGACGGTGTGGTCCTCTGCTTTTGCTGCGTCAAACCTATTTCTGGAGTTATATTGGTACGTGCCTGTGCAAACAACACTTGCATTTGCGATAAACATAACATTTTACCGAATATTGTAGCACACTCGCCGGCTTGAAAATTGACCGTCAGCGCGAAGAGCTCATTTCTTGTAGAGACTTCGATCCGGTTAGCATACGGATGCTCGCTCCCATGCAGAAACAGACTGACCATATTTATTTAGTTTGCCAGTGCTCCGGTCACAACGCGGTTCTGTAATTCTGCGCGTTACGGTGCATTGGTGAACTTTAAAAAACAGGTGATCCAAGTACCTTGAAGCCTCACAAAATAGCAGCGCGGCATGTAACCCCTGTAAATCCCCGTTGGCGCGCGTTGCTCTCTTTATGCCGACTGAAAGAAAAAAATCCGAACAGTGTGGTCAGCTCAGAAAACGTCCACTACGTGCTCGCGGTATACCGTTTACGGAGCATTCCCTTAACTTCGGAGACAAGCGCACAAAAATGTGTGAGCATGTGCTCGTTTAATGAGGGCGGTGATAATGGCGTACGCAGGACAGAATACCCCTCGCCCCATCCCGAAATGTTCAGTTCCGCAGGTGAAAGAGGGTGAAAATGGACGGGGCTGGTAACTCTGCCAAATAATTACTTGAGTCGAAAGCTAGGCACAAATGCCACTTTAATATATGCGCTCACCAAGACGCTCAGCCATTTTGCAATTTCAACAGGAGAAAGCTGACCAAAATAAACGGAACATTATGTAGAGTACGCCATCATGGCGAAGCTGTCTTTATTCATTTGAACAAGTTTCTTGTTTCGGCTTATTTTGTTGTGTTGTTGCTGCTGTTTTTATTATTTTTTCTCCTATATTCTTCCTTTCTTTTCTTTTTTTTTTTGGGGGGGGGGGGGGGATGAACACCCTTTTAAATGAAATCTTGTGTACACCAGTGCTCGCATTGAACAGTCAGTGTTGAATTAATGGCAGAAACATCAGCAAATGAAGTGAGCTCTCTGTGGAAAAGGTCGCTATTTTGGTATAGTCAGCGCACTATTTTGGTACACTATCATGTACGGGTGAACGGGCGTTAGTCAGGCAGAGTCCATGTGCCTTTAGCCTACTCACCCGGGAAATTTTGTCTGAATAAATCGTTTTGGAAACCTAAAAAAAAAAAAAAACCTCCACGCCGCTTCTCTGACTATTTCTACAATATTACAATATTTACAATACTACAATATTTCTTCTGCCCAAAATCAATAATTTCAAGTTCACGTAGGTGTCAAGAAGGTGCACGACGTGTCAGATGCACGACGTGTCTGTTTGTTAGCTACAGTTGACGAATGGCGGTGGTGAAGTGATATCGCAAACGATAGCAAGGCGCCAAAAGCTGGGCAACGAAGTATAGAAAGCAGAGAGCAGTGTACTCGTATACTTTACTCGAAAAAACGGCTGATGAGTTGAATGCTTTGAAAGCTGTCACTGAGTGCGATCCAGCTGATTTGAAAAAGCTACAAGGTGATTTTTTGGAACTCGAAAAATTTGTTGAAAAATCTGTTGAAAAACGAACTAATCGCAAAAAATGAAGCTCTCGAACGCAAGGTTGCTCAACTCGGCAGTACTCACGGGGGAACAGCCTTGAAATCAGACGTGTTCCTGTTACTAAAGATGAGGATTGCCACGGGTTATTACACGTGCTCGCAACGAGATCGAGTGCCCTCTGAGGAAAGAGGACATTAACACAGCCCACAGAGTACCAACTCGAATGGCGAATGAAATCAATATTGTTGTTATATTCTGCTCCCGTGACAAGCGATCAGAATTTCCCGCCAAAGCCCGGAAGACCCGCTCAACTTCAACTTGTCCCGGATTCTCTGAAACACAGCAGAAGCCAGTTTACGTCAATGAGCATCTAACGGTCGAAAACGAGCGATTAAGAAGCAGTTTGTACGTGGGGGAATTAGAGGAGTGGAAAAGAACGGCTCGTTCATAACTCCGTTAAGCGCAGTGAAGAAAACACAGGGTAAAGGAGCGCTGGTCCTTGTCTCCCTCGTCCTGTGCTTTTTTTACTGCGCTTAACGGAGTTATGATGGAGTACCAACTCGCTCGTACCCACACGCTGCTAAAAAAACGGCTCGGCCATTCCACGAGTGGAAATCGGCAAGTTTTATCATTCCCAGGAATTGAAAGGAATATACTTGTGGGAAATTTAATTCCCCAGAATGAAATTGGGATGGACTGGTTTTGCCCATCCCGCAACACTGACCCTGAGTAGGACAAGCCGGTTTTGGTAGGTATGAGGTGAGGCAACCAGAATTGGCTGGGCGAGAGGTAGCGTTGGTTAATAGCTACGAGGAGAATGAAACGAGATGTTTCCTTAGAGGCCTGGATGAAAGCGGGCGGGCCTGATAATCAGCAAAATTATTGCACGTAGAGGGGACTGTCCCGCAGCTCAAACCAGGTTGAATTTCCCGTCGGGGGTGTGTTTACGGAGGAACGTTTAGGTAGTAGGGGCCACCTGCCGGGTAGGAAGCGTTATGTTCTCATAACTACCTAATTCCACCGGTATAAACAACGCCCACAGCGTAACCGGTCTGACTCTTGGCGCGAAAACACTCCACACGTGAGTGTCTAGCACCAGATGCCTGCCGAGGACGGGGCGCCATCCATCGTCACACTCGGGGAACGTTCGCACGTAGTTCCGGAAACTACCGAAACGCGACCGCAGCAGGCCACGACGAGACCGAAACCAGAACTGAACCTCGAACACAACAGGAAGCTGTGGCAGGCAGCTTCGCTGTTGACATAGAGTTAATACTCAGCTGACTACGGTTATAGGCCTCCTGCGCTGCCCAGGAGGCGCTGCGGAAGCTACCACCGGTAGATCTATGCCAGGAAAACCGGCTTGTAATAGTGAACACGGAAAGCTAGTGTGATGGACAAATAACGTGGGAAAGCGGTAACAGACAGTCTAGCATAGACTACAGTTTAGTATCCGAGACAGTATACGGAAGGCTGCGGGAAATGAGGATAGATGAAAATGGAACAGACAGCTTAGGAAGCGACCACAAGCGATTTAGCTTGCACTTTGGAGGCGCACCCCGGAAAAATGCAGAAATAGGTACAATAGAAGGAAATAATTTGAATAATGAGCAGTTAAAGACCATCGCTGATAAATTGGAAGATGAAATCAATAAATACCCAGGCAAAAATTGGGATTACGACGAAATGATTGCGTTCATAAAGGGTAAGATGAATGAAGCAAAGGAACGAAACCGATGGAAAGGGAAGAGAAAGCCGAGAAGCTGGTGGAATAAGGAAATAAAAGAGGCTATTGACCAGCGAAGAAAGGCGTCGAGAGAACATAGAGAAGCAAAAAGAACTGGTATGGAACCGGAGGTAGTGAAGGAGAAGTGGGAGGTCTACCGTGAGAAAAAACTAGAAGTGCAGAAAATGGTGCAAACAAAGATAAAGCAGAAAAGCGAACAATGGATGGCAGAAATACGGAAAAAGGACAAAAGCGCATCCAAGAAGTTTTGGAACCATGTAAAATCACTAAGCTCAAAAAACGATAACCATCAAAAATTCCTGATTGATAAAGAAGGGGAACATTTAGAAGCAGAGCACGCGTTGGCGCATATTCATCGAGTGATTAGTGAGAAGTTTAGGACAATAGTGATAGGGAAACCTGCACCGATAACATCAGCGCCACAAAAGACTGCGGAAAGGGAAATAAGTTTGAGCAACCTTGATTGGAAAAAAGCAGAGCAAAAGGTTTCCCCCCAGACAGCAGTGGGCCCGGACGGAATACCAATGCAACTGATAAACCTACTTGGACCTAAAAGTAAGGATTCGTTTATGAGGGCAATAGATAAGGTGATAGAAACCAAACAAATACCAGAGGACTGGTTAGAAAGTAGGATGAATTTAATATATAAAGGCAGAGGAGACAAAGCCAGTATTGATTCATACAGACCACTCACAGTAACGTCAGTGGTGTATAGATTCGTAATGCAGGCGATAAAATCAGAAATCCAAGCATGGATGGAAGAAAATGAAATACTTGGGGAACTGCAGAATGGATTTAGACAAGACAGGCGACTGGATGACAATCTGTTCGTGATAACGCAGTGCATTGAAATTGCGAAAGCACAGAATAGACCACTATGGATTACGTTCTTGGACATTAAAGGGGCATATGACAACGTAAACAGAGAACGGCTGTGGAGGATGCTGAAACTCCAGGGATTAGATGACGAGTTAGTACAGTTCCTTATAGCAATCTATAAAGACAATAGAGTGCACCTTACTTGGGAAGGACAGAAATGCGCCCAGCAGGTCAACATCCATCGGGGACTGAAACAGGGATGCCCTTTGAGCCCAATACTGTTCATGCTTTACATGGCAGGGTTAGAAAAGAAAATGGAAGAAAGTCAAGTAGGGTTTATTGATTGATTGTAGGGTTTAACGCGCCGACGCAACGCAGGCGATGAGGCGCGCCGTAGTGGAGGGCTCCGGATTAATTTTGACCACCTGTGGATCTTTATCGTGCGCCGAAATCTCGTACACACGGGCGTTTTTGCTCTTCGCCTCCATCAGAGAAGCGGCCGCCGCGGCCGGGAATCGAACCCGCGACCTCATGCTCAGCAGCGCAACGCCTTAGCCACTGAGCCACCGCGGCGGGTTCAAGTAGGGTTTAGCCTAACCCATATGCTGCAAGGCGAAGTGGTACAATAGCATCTTCCGGGAATGTTATACGCAGACGACATTGTTCTTTTAGCTGATAACCAAACCGATATGCAGCGGCTAATAAATATTTGCGGCCAGGAAGCCACTGACCTAGGATTAAATTTCAGTGCAGAAAAATCAGGAATAATGGTTTTCAATGACGCTACCACCGACGTAGTGTCTATCCAGCAAGGCGAATTACCTAGAGTGAAGGAATATAAATATTTGGGAGTGTGGATAAACGAAGGGGATAACTACTTAAGTACTCACGAGGAGCAACTTAAGGTTAAGGGAAAGCGAAACGCAGCTATAATGAAGCATAGAGCTCTGTGGGGGTATAACAAATATGAAGTAGTAAGAGGAATGTGGAAAGTAGTAATGGTTCCGGGTCTCACGTTTGCGAATGCTGTACTCTGCTTAAAATCAGACGTTCTATCAGGCCTTGAAGTAAACCAGAGAACGGTAGGACGTTTGGCCTTAGGCGCGCATGGAAAAACAACTAACGAAGCAGTTCAGGGAGATATGGGCTGGGCGTCGTTTGAAGTTAGAGAAGCTCAGAGTAAAATATGCTTTGAGATGAGGTTGAGGGCAATGGATCAACGAAGGTGGGCAACTAAGGTTTTTAGGTACCTGTACTTGAAAAGCGTGGACACGCAGTGGTTAAGAAAGACTAGAAGGCTAACGATGAAATACGGAAAGAACAGTGGGGAATCCAAAACATCCAAGGTAACCAAAAAAGAGGCAAGGCAGATTGAAACGAATAAATGGAGGGAAAAAATGGAAGCTAAAACGTCGTTAGAGGTGTACAGGGCTGAGAAGATGAACATCAGAAAGGAAAATTTCTACGATAATTCCCAGGGCAGTGCTTTGCTTTTTGAGGCTAGAGCAGGTTGCCTGCGAACTAAGAGTTTTGTGGGGAAGTATTCACAAAATGATGGGGTATGCGTGGTCTGCGGAAAAGAAACAGAAACTATGCGGCACATCGTGTTAGAATGTGAGGGTATCCATCCAAATCTACATGAAGGGAATATTGGGCTTTCAGAAGCCCTAGGATTTAAGGGTATCACAGAGGAAGTTACCTTCAAGGCTGTCGAGGGGACGAAAAGAAGATTAGAATGCTGGTGGACGAAAAGCAGAGAGGGGAATATTGCCTAGGACAGTTACCACCTGTAACAGGAAAAAAAAAAGTATTTTGTGCCTAATAAGCTTTTTGTGCCTGCCCTAAGGAGCGCTAGTATTAAACCAAAAGTGTAAAACATATGTATATTAGTCCTTTTTGGTAAGATGACATGTCATCACCCCGATACAAAGGGGAAACTAATAGAAATCATCATCATCATCATCATCACCGGGCAGTACTTCCGGGTAGTACAAAGCTGCGCCGGTCCCATAGGATCCCGTGTTGACAGAAGCAAAATGAGCTCGACGCTCCCGCTTATTTTGCGACGTGGTCACCAGCTCATCCCCGACGCGTCCGATCTATTTCAGCGATCAATTTGGCATTAGGGAAAAAAGCTTTGCAGCGCTAAACACGTTTACAGCGCCGGCGAAAGTGCCGGGACCGTGACGGCGTCTGCTACTCGGAGGTTCACCGATCGATGGTCGTACGAAGTGAAATTTTAAGTGAAATTTCTAGTTTAAAGTAATACTCTAGGTGACAAAGACTTCTCAAAAACAGCCGATCAAAAAAGAAGAGTGACGCAATCGGCGATGATCGCGCTTTAAAAAGCCAGCGAGTCCGGCGGACCGCAGGCTCGCCTGCTGCGGTGCGCCGCTCTTTTGCGTACCTGCACATTATGCGTGCAACTTCATTAAACAGTGCTCGTTTGCGTCGCCGTTACGAATACATGGTGCAGCGTTAGCTTGCCGTTTTGTTGCGTGTCTCAGTGACAAAATGCCGCGACCGTCAGAAGCGTGGAATCTGTTTTGCGATTCCGAAATTAGTGGCCGTAAAACAAAGTTGTCGGGCGAACTAAGAGGCCGCTCGCTTTCCTTGTTTGCTCTCACTTTACTTAATTACGCTCTTGCAGCATACATTCCCATTTCGCACTTAATAGCCTAGAATGAGGGTCAGCAACGGCCGAGTTCCATGCAGCCGACACCATAGAGTTTCATAGTATGAAACTCTATGGCCGACACGGCGGAGGGCTGGACGGCAAATGGGGTGAAGGGGGGGGGGGGGGGGGAGGAGGCGGGCTTTGAATGCAAAGAGAAAAAAATTCTGCGAATTTCTAATAATATTTGACAATAATCTGGCGAAGTGTGAAAATTGGGGGGGGGGGGGCAATTCAACTGGTGGACGCCAATTCTCTGTTCTTGACTCGCTGTCTAACTCCATTTGAAGTCAAAACTGGCGTGTCAGCGTTCAGATTCGACGACCCCTGCACTAGAAAACGAACATAGTCAGTGATGATAGGTATATAAATATTCGGGGCCCCGCGCCGTGTATGCCTCTGTGTTATGTTATGCTGTGTTATGTGATGTTATAGAAGTACACATCTCTGCAGGCAGCGGGCGTGTGATTTGGTGCGTGTTTTGCGTCCTTTAATAGCGCTTAATTTGATTATTTAATTGGCGCGCTATTGCCCCACCTACTCGCTAGTATACATGTACCCTGCCGTTCGTAAATCGTGCGGCGTAAAACGTTACGCAAGAATCATTTAGTTTGCGAAAATACGAAACAAAATTTCCACTCGTTTCAAAGGCGGTGCCAGGCCAGCAGTGTCAGCTGAGTCGGCTGCGCAATTCTTGCGTTCGCTTACATGCTCCCGATGAAGCAACCTTTTGCAGTTACCTCAGGATGTAAGATGAGCAGCGTTCCGTGTTTATGCTACTCGTGAACTTTCCTTTGTCGACCGCACGCAAGAAGAAAAAACTGTAACTGTCGTCAAACAGTTAAACCACCCGACCTGGCGATACTGTCCCACGCCGCGACCACCGCGACAGCTCGCTCAAATGAAAGCCTACAAATCGGCTTCTTTTAGCGGATATTATTTTGTTTAGCCTCTGCAGCTACTTTAAGGGCTATTTCATACAGTATGCAGTCATTTAAACAGGCCACAAAGCGCCACAACCAGCTTTCACTCTGGCTTGTAATTGAAAACACATGAAGGGCGGCGAGGGTGGTCTGCTTTTGTACTACCCAGAGGCGTCGGCCGCTAGGGGCGCTGCATGTCGCCAAAACTCCAGCGCAGGAGGCCTATGCCCACAGTTACGTAGGAGAGCCGTGTTCGTGTACAGTATGACGGTGTCCGGGTGTGTTTTAACAGCGAATATGTGTATGAAAAGTCTGTGAAATATTTCCGTCCGCGCGAAAGTAGCGACGACAAAGCCAACTTTATTGGGAATACTCTTCTGCTCTCAATCTTGAAACTTCAAACAATTATACTGAAATTGGCCGCTAAGATGACTCTACGTTAGGCCGAGTTCCATTTACTTGCCGTAGTTAGTACGCAGTGAAGTTGTAAACGCGACCTAATTACAGTGGGGCGTCAATATATGGCCATCTACGAATGGAGAATGGTTACATTAAATGGCTGTAAGTCTCGTTTATGCGAAACTATCCTGAAACAAATCATATGAGTATTACCGCTGACGCGACTCTTACATTACGACGAGTCTCATTTACTTGTCATAATTAGTTCACCGTGAAGATTTGCAATAACTATCAGGAGAACTTTCGCGAACAGTGGTCTCCAGTTTCTTTAGTTTCTTTGCCTTTAGTTTACTTTAGCATTTTAGTTGGTTGGGGGCTATTTGAATCCTCGCTATGTTCTTTAAAGTAAGCGGCGTCTCCCTCTTATCCTTTCCCTTCATAGCCTAGGATTTCAGGGTTTGGGTGCCCTGTTCTGAATTCCGTACTCGTTGAGGCTGATCCGCGCAGAGATCAATCCAAAGATCGTGTTCGTGGAGCCCGTGTCTGTTAGCGCCCGCGTGAGCCTGTAGACCGGAACTCCTAACGCGACTTTTTTCTGCTTTACGTATGATTTTTCTAATTTTTAAACCCTGCTTTTCTTGGATTTGATAGGGTGAGAGTAAGAGATTTTGCAATGAATGAGTGCCCTTTTAATCCGCAGAACGCCCTCTTCCCTGAGACCTTTGTCTATGCTATTGGCGGTGAGCGCGAACACGGGCGGCGCTGCGAAGCGCGCCTCCGTGACGTCAGCTTAGGGATTCTCACATTAGTCGTCTGCTTCAGTCGGGCTCGCTCTCCCTGCGGTTTCTTAGCGCTCGGTTCGCGTGTGGTGCTTGTCCGCACCAGATTTTGCGTGTGCGTAAGTTTTTATCATAATAATTGACTTAAAATTGCATACACTAGCTCAAGGCGTGAGCTGAAGTATAGTTTTGGATACCGCTACGGAAGAAACATTGCAGGCGTCGCCCCATTCCTTGCGAAGCCGGTCCTGTGCGGAGCGCGAAGAGTCGGAGCTGAGCGTCAGCTTCTGTATTAAGCAATCTTTCGAACAAAGGTAACAGCCAGCTGCTAGTAACCGGCAACAGAGAAAATACAAGACCAAAAGAAATTCCAGGCCTTCCGGGCTGTCGGTTTTGGCAGAAGGCATTACGGTTCCCGGTAATCATTTGTAAGGTAAAATATTTTTTGCAACCTTTCCGAACGCTTAAAAGTATCGTACCACATCACTTTTCGTTTCCACGGCATGAAAGTATGCCGACATGCACTATGGCGCGCAACAAAATGTAGGTTGAGTTTGAAATAACCTATATACTGTGTGCATAGGCGCGTGCTCGTTTTATACCAGGCTTTAAACCACGCGTTTATACCAGGCGTTTTATACCAGGCGTTTTAAACCAGTATGGAGGTTTATTGAACAAAACGAGTCACGTCTACGGTAAAGATACAGTAACACTATGTTTGTTCAGACATGGGGTGATATTTCCTTTTCATTTCTCACCGCCATATCGCCCCAATAGTGAGATGTGCGTTAGAGGAAAACTGCACTCAAGAGTAGGAGCTCGAGGAGGAGGAGGAGAAGGAGGAGAAAACTTTATTTAATCGTAAAGTAGAGCTTATTAGTGGGCCGGGTCCTCACTCCAGGACAACACAGTAAGAGTAATTTTCTATTTAATTCAAGAACGCCATCCCAAGTAGAAAAGGATTTGTTCTTTACGCCTGGAAAGGTTAGAAAACAATTAAGAGCTGCTTGGAAATATTCATCAGCTTCGATTCTTGCAAAAAAAGCACGTATACTATTTATTACGTTCGTTAGCGAGTGTATAATGCCTTCAACGCCGTAATCATGTCATAAATGTTCGGGTTGAGAGTTAGTTCGTTATGATAAAGATGGATAGAAGAGAAATTCGAATCACAAAAACCACCTTCGAATACTCTGGACAAGGTTGTCTGGGGCGCGATCTAGGTGCCGTAGCACGAACCATCTCCTTGTATTTGCATGTGAATAAACAACGCACGCTGCGGATATGCATCTTCTTGCACGCAGCCATAACGAAAGCCAATTTCTGAAGAAAGGAACGTATGCCACACAGCCTGAAGAAAATCCACACTATCTTTGTGAGCCTCCCAAACATCCCCAGACCCACTAATAAGATGTTTGTAACGGTGCAGAAAAATTATTGCGTTGGGCATAGAAAAAAAAAAAAAACATTCATCTGATACAAGTCGACAACACGAAAGAAATAGAAGACAGCCGCTTTATTTCCTGCTGTGCGATGCGCGTGTTGGGGCCCGCTGCTTGGTACGTATACTCGGGGACAACTTTCTGTGGCAATGGAGACAAAGCTACGGGGGGGGGGGGAGGGGGGAGCTGCTTTGTGTTACCGCGCCAAAGTAGTTCTCAATAAACTAGTTTCGGTTTCGGTTTCGGCGTGACGCATATGCATTTGCTACAGTTCGTTTCTTCGCATGAGCTCTTTGGTTGAGTGCGCTGAACCGCAATCACCAATAATGCAGGCATATTGGCGTATCCTTGTTTACGTTTCATTTGATTCTAAGCAAAAGCCAACGCATTCACTGGAGAACTCGGACCGACTTAATATATTATAGCGTGGACGGTACCGTCGAACTCTGAGCCGCCCAGAAACGTCGTTAATTTTGTCAGCGCTGCAGTTTTGGGGGTAGGCACTGATAGTTACTCTTCTTTAGCCGAAAACTGGGCAGCACAACGCGCACGTGTAGCGTGCTTCCATAGCGCAGGCTCGCTGTACCGTTAAGGCAGCACACGGCACTACGGCGCGAAGTGAAATCCCATTTGGATCGCGCTGAGTTAGGCAGGCCCCAAGACGTTTCGGTGACCCGCAACTCGGAAAGCGTATAGGGGAAGCTCGCGCTGCAGACCCATGAATCTTGCGCTCCATCGCCACGCCGTCCTATTCCAATATCTTTGATGAACAGCGGGCGTTCGGGCGTGTCTCGCTATACTACGTGGCGCAGGTTTCATACCTTAGGATAGCAGTCGTAACTTCACTGGCTGAGTTGCCTATTTATAGCGTAAAGGCGTGTCAGCACTTGGACGGATGAAAAACGTAACGCTGTCTAAACACCTGCACAGTTAGCTCTGGTCGTAAAGTTTAAAAACAATTGGTCACTGAACAGTTTTCCAGTAATGTGGTCACTGACATCGTAAAATACATTGCATCAGCTAACTTTGCCCAACGCCAATATATCGAGCCGTTCTCAGATTGGTGGTTAAGCCACCCCTTTCAATTTTTGAATGTGTGGTCACTCGCATACTTCTTGGGTCACTTGCCGAAAAAATCACCGTATCCAGAACACCGCAACTGGGCCTGTAAGCAGAATTTCAATTGGCTTCCAAACCAGGCAACAGAATTCGCATTGGCTGAGTGTAGCTGCGAACTCTTCATCTACATTCCAAATGGCTGCAACAGCCTCCTTTCTTTGTCACTTACATCAATGCTGTGGGAGCATGGCTGGCTCTACATTAAATAATAGCTGACTGGTATTCATGGCTGTAAATTTGATGTTGGCCTCACCATGCTCTTACTTGTTCCCAAGCCCAACACGTGGGTTCACCAGTGATGGTCCTGCCCGTCCAATTCTCCAATTTTCATTTGGCGGCGACGTGACACCCCACCATCGCTAAAGTGCTCCAAAATTTCGCAAAAATGTACGATTTTGTGGCTGTGGCCAGGATTTGCCCACACAATTCCAGAACCAGCAGAAACACTCCGACACTCAGGGCTGCCACCGCCAATTGCAAACCGTTTGACATCGGTACACCGTGAGCATTAGTCAGCAGGAATAATATGTGCTACGTGAAAAATTGAAGCCGAAGAAAGAATGTGTTTTGTTTCATTTATTTATTTCCTGCATAATCAGCTGGACAAAATCTGGAAGCCACTCCAAGTAGTCACACAACCACAAACATGCACACGAACGCCAGTCACAGGAGTAAACCTTAAAAACCATGGCCCCATCTTTCAAGCCCACTTGAGCACTCAAAGGCACGCAGCCACGTATTTCGAAACAAACATTTCTGGCTCTGTTAGCAGTTATTCGCAGTCACTGAGTACGGTGTGCAGTAATTTCGTCATGATAAATGTGAAAACAACATAGATGTACCAGACATTGCACCACAAACATGACAAAGTGACACTGCCCATCCCCATGGCAGTGAACATTTCTGTAAATTCTGTTTCATGAGAGCGTGCCGTTACCTTTCGGGTGTTCGACCTCATATCCCAGGGCCTCGGGAAGGTAGTATTTTTACAAAAGCTAAGGCTGGTAGCAAGGAAACCTACAGCATTTCGAAATTTGGAAGTGAGGCATTGACGATTCGTATTACTCCTCGCCATTCAACCCTGTAAATACGCATTTAAAAGAGATTATTTGAGCCGGACATGGTCTTTTACTTCAGCAAACTACCCTCTGTAGTCGAAAAGACCAACAAAACATGAGCAAGTGAGTACAAATAATTACCTCACTTACAATGTGCAACTGATGGTAGTATATTTTTTTCAGATGACTGAAATAATTACAAATGATAGACAACTCAACAATGCATTTCCGGATATCACTACCATCTCGCAGTTCATGTAAAATAATTCTTCCAGTCTTGTCATGTCATGCACAGGTAACTGCTGTTTGCAGAGGCTGTTTACAACCTCTTGGGTTGTAATCAGATTTTCCCATTGCATTTCTTCTGGGTGAAACAGGATATGTGACGTGCCACTCCTCACTGCTTGCTACCAGTGTTCGTCGTCAGGTTTCATTTTATGCATGACAAAGGTACAGCAAGTGCATCTTAGCTGCCACCCACAACCGACAACCTGAAGCCTAATTCGCACACTGACAAGCAACAACCACTCCAAATGATTGCCTGGTGCTGCACAAATCCACCACTGTATGAGCAGCTACCTCCTAAGTTGCGGGGCATGAGAAAAGTAAACAAGGTGTCCTGTTAGTTGTTGCACACACGCAGCACCACATAAACCAACAGAGCGTACTTCCAAGCTTCTGGCCAACAGAAAGAAAAACAAAGTACCTCGTCACATGCC
The DNA here is from genome assembly GCF_048455015.1 of Haemaphysalis longicornis. Taxonomy (NCBI): domain Eukaryota; kingdom Metazoa; phylum Arthropoda; class Arachnida; order Ixodida; family Ixodidae; genus Haemaphysalis; species Haemaphysalis longicornis. Next base: position 4,328,819 of record NW_027526314.1, read on the forward strand.
ACACAAGGCCAGCACCACATAACCTACTAAGCGTACTTCCAAGCTACTGTGTATCGGAAAGTTAAACAGGGGGCTCTGTAAGTTGTCACAAAAAAGCAGCACCAACTGAGCGTACTTCCAAGCTTCCGGTCACGACAACCGTAAAAAAGCACCTTGTCACTCACCACACACGACCAGCACCACATAAGTCAGCGCACACCGGTTTCATCACGGTTCCTCTACGCCGCTCATTTCGCTGTCACTGCAGTCACTAGAGCTGCTGGAGTCGGAACCTAGCGGAATCACGACGTTGTCGATTCTGGTGTCGATTGCACCATCCCTCTCCCAGGCCGCTTTCTCAAGACGCTCCACATGAGCGCAGTCCCGGACCCAGTTTTCGTGAGTCACGAGGGCGATGGCTTCGTTGAGTAGTTGTTCAACGTCAGCGAGAGTGAATGAAGTGTTGTTGGCAGCAATATACCCCTTAACCTGGCTCCACATGATTTCAATAGGGTTGAATTCACAGTGGTAAGGAGGAAGCCGAACAATGTCATGACCAGCAACTCTGGCCAGGGCTTCAATCCGGTATCCAAAAAACTTGTGTTTGTTCTCATTAACCAGCCGAAGGAGCTCGGGTTTCAACTGGTCATCACGCCACGGGATGGTTTTTGCAGTCAACCAAGACGGAATGTCGGCCTTGCGCCACGACGTCGAGGGCAGCTTTTCGGTCCGAACACTGTGGTACGGAGCATTGTCCATGACAATAACACTGCGTGGCTCAATGTTGGGTAGAAGTTGTTCTGCGAACCACTTCTCAAAGCGTGGGCCATCCATTTCACTGTGGTAGTCAGTGGAAGCACTCTTTGACGCACGGAAAATGAGACATGCCCCGTCCACAAAGCCCTTCTCACTTCCAGCATGAAGGACGATGAGCCGACCACCTTTGCCTGTTGGTGCACGAAGCCCAGTAGTTAGACCCTTGCGAAAGGCATCTTCACGGGATGACACAGTGGTGTCCTCCCACACCATGCCCTTGGTGCGATTTTTCGACCTATTTTTCCGGAAAAAAAGTGCGCGTTTGAATCGGATAAATACGGTATTTTTGTATTGCATAGGTTATGCGCATTGAATAATGTTTGTAGAACTACTTCCAACTGCGCAGCGAAATGTCGTGGTTCGGCCGGCCACTTCGCCCCCCCTCCCGTAGTTTTCTCTCCATTGCCACAGAAAGTTGTCCCCGAGTTAGCATTAGATTCTTGAACCTTCATAAGAGCATCACAAAAATACTGAAGGAAGCCTACGTATTTTGAATACTTATAGAGAAGCTCTCAGCGCTGAACCACGTGAATAAGCTAGAAAGGAGGAGTTACACACGATCTTCTGACCGATGCTCTGAAGAAAGTTGTTCTCTCTCTCCTTGAGTGTTGCAAACTTGTGGGCGATACAGCTTGAAATTATTCAGATCTGTCAGAAGCTGGCACAAATAACTTCATTACTAAAAATAAGCTTTTTAATGCACTAAAGCATCAAAGCGGGCGATTTCTAGCGCAGGCACTGCTGCCCCTCGCAAGCGGAGCGTAGCAGACGACAGCGGCGCGAGTCCCTAAGCCGGCGTCAGAGCCAGAGGGCGCCACTCAAACATCTCATCGCCAATAGGGATCCTAGCCAGAAATACCTAGTTGCATAGACTAACGAGCTCGCTTGTTGTCGGATCGGCTTTGATGTTGTTCTGCATTGTCGCCCCCAGTACCTCGAGGTATGCCTTTGAACAACAGGCATTTTGTTTAGATAGACTGTTAGTTTCTCGTGCGCCTGATTTTAAATGCTTTATCATTGACTCTGCGGACTCAGCGATGAAATCCACCTGTACTATACAAAGCTAGATGTGACACACTTTAGCTGCATAAGAAACTCTATTAATGAGAGGCCCTAACGCCCTGATCTTTTCTTATAGGCCGCTTCTAGATTTTTCCTAAAAATGCTTTCCTATAAATGCATCTCCGCTATTGTGAAGCCGACCAGAGTTCGACTTGTAGCAGTTTTTAAGGAATATATGAAGTGTTATGAATGTATTCATTAACAGGCCCACGAGTTTTCATACTGTGGGATCAGGCTGTTTATACTCCCCCAGCAAAATATTGTCATGTAGCCAAAGACGACGCAGCTGTCTTAAAGGAAAAAGAAGTTTATTGGAGCGATCTTGCATAGTAAGGTTTCAAGCTAACCACGTGGACGACTTCGGGCCGCGTGCGTCATCGTGATGTTCCGGAATCACCATCGGGGATCACCTCGTAGGAAAGTTGGCCGACACGTCGTAGAATCTGGTAGGGTCCGAAATACCGTCGCAGAAGCTTCTCACTGAGTCCGCGTCGTCGGATGGGCGTTCAAAACCAAACGCGATCCCCTGGGTGGTACTCGGCGTCTCGGCGTCGGAGGTTGTAGCGACCAGCATCCACCTGCTGCTGGTCCGTTGTACGAACTCGAGCGAGCTGGCGGGCCTCCTCCGCACGATGAAGGTATCCTTGGACGTCCAGGTTGAGGTCGTCGTCTTTTATATGCGGAAGCATGGCGTCAAACATCGTAGTCGGCCGTCTTCCGTAGACAAGCTCGAACGGTGTCATCTGCGTAGTTTCCTGGATAGCCGTGTTGTTCGCGAACGTGACATGCGGGAGCACTTCGTCCCAAGTCTTATGTTGAACGTCGACGTACATTGACAGCATATCCGCGATTGTCTTGTTCAGACGTGCTGTTAGTCCGTTCGTTTGGGGGGGTTCGCCGTCTTCTTCGGTGATCCGTGTTGCGGTAGCGTAATATTCCTTGCATCAGCTCCGCAGTAAAGGCCGTTCCGCGGTCCGTCATTAGGACTTCCGGGGCTCCATGTCGCAGCACAAATTGGCTTACGAAGAACTTTGCGACTTCTTGTGCAGTCTTCCTCGAAAGAGCAGCAGTCTCTGCGTAGCGCCTCATGTAGTCTGTCGCTACGACAATCCACTTGTTCTCGGATCGTGATGTAGGGAACGGGCCCAGAAGGTCTATTCCAATCTGTTGGAAGGGCCTCGATGGGACGGCCATCGGCTGAAGAAGTCCGGCGGGTCTTGTCGGTGGCGTTTTTTGTCGCTGGCAGTCACGGCAGCTCCGCACGTAGTGGGTGACATCAGATGTAAGGCAGGGCCAGTGGTACTTCACCTTTATTTTTCCAATTGTGCGGGCTGTGCCGAGATGTCCGGAAGACGGGTCGTCGAGGCATGCTTCTAAAATTTCGTCACGAAGGTCTGCAGGGATGACAAGAAGATAATACGTTCTCGTTCCCGGGCTGAAATTCTTCTTCACGAGAACGGAGTGTTTCAGGCTGAACGCAGGTAAGTTGCGTTTGAAAGCCCTGGCCACGGCGACGTTGCATCCTTAGAGGTAGTCGATCATGACGCGTAGATCGGGTCAGCGCACTGCTGGGCGGCCAGGTCGCTCTCAGTCACGACTCCGAAAAACGCGCTGTCTTCATCGGAGTCTTGTGGTCGTGGGTCAACGGGGGCGCAGGACAGGCAGTCAGCGTCGGAGTGTTTCCTGCCGGATTTATAGACGATTGTAACGTCGAATTCTTGCAGGCGCAAGCTCCACCTACCAAGACGGCCAGAGGGGTCCTTCAAATTGGGGAGCCATCACAGCGATGGTGGTCTGTCACAACGTTGAACAATCTACCATACACGTATGGACGAAATTTTGAAATCGCTCAAATAATAGCGAGGCACTCTTTTTCAGACGCTGAGTAGTTTTTATCCTCCTTCGACAGACCACGGCTGGCAAAGGCGATTACTTTTCGCAACCGCGTTGTTTTGGGACGAGGACGGCCCCAATCCTATAGTACTATCGCCTCGTTGGAGACTAAAAATGCACGCCTTGTACATGTTCTTCGCTTCGTGGCTGGGATGAGATGGGGTCCATCTGAGAGTGCTCTTCTCCAGTTGTACCGGAGCCTGTGTTGGGGGCATCTTCGTTACAGCCTGCCAGCCATTTCAAACTTGCGAACTTCTTCCCGGCGTACATTGGAGGACTTGCAGAATATGCTTGGGACTACCACGATATACCTCTACGGTGGGCACTATTGCCGAGGCATGTGTGTTTCCAATGGATGCACTTCTTTTGTGCGAACCCCTTCGAGTCTACCTTAGATGTTTCACACGGCATGAACACCATCCTTTATCGGCTCTTCCTACTACGTGTTCGAGAAGTAGTTTTGTGGCAGTCATTTTGCGACACAAACATAGCATCCCATCAGGTTTCCCAGAATCCTCTGTGGGTACTATCAAAACCAGCAATCCACATTTCCATCCCGGGAATTGGGAAGAAGTCCTGTTTGCCATCAATAGCTGTCAATCAGTTGACTCTAGCGTTCTTGACAGACAAGTACGCCGGAACTGTACATGTATATACTGATGGCTCCGTGACTGCATCCAGGTCTATCGCGGCTGTGGCAATTCCAAGCCTATGCGTTACCCGAGGATTGACACTAGACCGCAATACAACCTCTACTGCTACTGAGTTGGTTGCCATACGGGAGGCGATTCGTTTAGTCTCCCGTGAATCACCTCAAGCTTGGACACTGTTTTGTGACTCCAAGCCAGGACTCGAGTCCCCAACAGAGTTATGAGGCAAGGAACTTATTAAGCCCTTGCTGCGGAAGTACTCGAATTATGCTCATTGGCACTGCAACAAGGACATGTCCTCACCATTCAGTGGGTACCAAGCCATTGCGGTATATCATCTGGTGGCGATTGGGCTGACCAGGAGGCAAAGAAGGTTTCTGCAAATGCAGATGTTGTTTGTGTGCCCTTCGCAAGGACGCACACGACCACCCTTCTGTCTACCATTCTCCGCCACGCCTCGGCGAGTACCTGGTCCCACCCTGACAATCGTCATAGAAGACTAAACTGTCTGGATCCCGACTGAAAGTTTCGGTTACCTCCTGGCATTCAGCGAAACCACGCCACGCTGTTTCACCGCCCACGGCTTGGCGTAGCATTTACCTGTCGCTATAGCACCTCATTGGCGTTACGAGTGACTCCAACTGTGAAACATGCCGTATACCAGAGACTATTTCTCATGTTCTCTGCCACTGTCCACGCTATGCGCATCCTCGAGAACAATTAGCGAGATCATTAGCCCGTTTAGACTGTCGTGTGGTGTCGGAGGAAGTACTCGTAGGACCTTGGCCACACGCGCAGCGTTCCCACAAGGCATTTAAAGCTGTGCTGACATTTCTGCGCAGCAGCGGCCTCTCAGCGATATTGCAGCTTAGGCCCGTCCGGCTGAACTTTAACACATGGACAGTATAAGTATAGGCATCTTCTGTACATAGCCATTTATTCATTTCTCCGCCATCTTCATCTCTCTCGTCCTCTATCCACGCTCTTTCCCCCTCTTTCCCTTACCACGCACAGAATAGCTGGCCAGATATACTACCATCGGGCCGACCTTTCTGTGTGGTTTTCATTTCAATAAAATTCCTCTCTCTCTTTCTCTCTTTCTCTCTCTCTCTCTCTCTCTCTCTCTCTCTCTCTCTCTCTCTCTCTCTCTCTCTCTCTCTGGCGTCCGTGTGCATTTTTTTGCACACGGACGTGAAGCTTTTCCATTGCTGAAACGTGAAACAAGGCACTAAATATTTCATTAGAAAGGATTGCTGACTGTTGTGAAGAATGGCAAATGTCGATAAACTTAACAAAACAGTCTCCATGACGGTGAGCAGAAAAAAGGTACCCTCTGACTTTACTTACACAATAACAAACACACCATTACAAGCAGTTACACGGCAGAAATATCTCGGTGTCACATTAACTTCCGATCTGAGATGGGAAGCGCACGTGAACGGCTTTGCGTAAGCTGTTTTTCTTAAGAAGGCGACTACCACTTGCACCGACACAAACTAGGCTTTTAACCGAACACTCGTTCGTCCAATTTTAGAGTACGGCAACACGGTTTGGTTTCCTCAATCTGCCACTCATATCGCAAGGTTAGAACGGGTACAAAGGAAGACCGTAAGGTTTATCCACAATAAGTACAAACGCACCGACTCGCCCACTAACCTTTTAGAATCTTGTAGTATTACTACGCTAACGACAAGAGCAAAATCGGCACGATTAAAATTTATACACATCCTGCTTCATAACCGCAGCCGCATCGATGCATCAAAATACATCTCCCTAGCAGAATACAGAGAACTAAGACACAAACATGCGTACACCATTACCGAATACACTATTAACAACGATTGCTTCAAGCATTCATTTTTCTCCTGTCAATAAGAGAATGGAATAGTTTAGATTCCTCGATTACCAGTATACAATCATTGTCAGAGTTCACCTCAGAAATCGAGGACATGTTCTGTAAATAATGTTCCAGTTTCTTATCTTTTTCTCTTGTGATGAGCCGTATTACCGTTTTCCAGGCGGTTATTTTTGGTGTATAAATGTTCCCGTACACGTGCGTGTAAACGAATTTATTTTTCCGGTTGCAATACCTGGTTCTACGTTACCGAAGTGTATGTTTTTTGTAGTGCATTATTTCCGGTGCTCTTGTATTTGCGTGCAACTGGTGTTTTATTGTCTACTTGATAAGTAGAACTGTCTTATAGCCTTCTGTAAGTACCCACTGTTCAGTGCTTGTATGTAATTAACGCCATTTTTTTTTTAAATGTACCTATTGAATTTTGTAGAGGCCTGGACGTCCATTAAGGCATTTCTGCCTCCAGCCTCTGTATCCTCTTAGGCGTTGTCTGACAAAAATACCGCTGTGAAAATGTGAAACTGTAAACGGTGTATTCTGTATCCAAGAACTGGTGCACTCCTGCTGTGGTCTCGTATGAGACTGGCAGTATCAAAAATAAATGAAATAATTATACTTTTCGGCGTCTTCGTCGAAATGAGCGAGCACGAGCAGGCTTTGCAGGTGCTTTTTCAGCTCGAAAAATGCTTTTCCTTGCTCGTTTTCCGAGATAAAAGGGGTGCTATCTTTCGTCAAGCGTGTGAGTGGTTATGCAATGCGTGCGAAGTTTGCAACGAAGCGCCTGTAGTATGCGCACAGTCCGAGAAATCTTCGCACGCCCTTCTTGTCTTTCGGCCTTGGGAAGTTCGCAATACCTGAAGTTTTTGCCGGGTCAGGTAGGGCTCCCGCGGCATTGACGACGTGGCCCAAAAACTTGAGCTCCTCGTACGCGAAATGGCACTTTTCAGGCTTCAGCGTTAACCCAAGCGTACAAATGGCCTTGAGTACAGACTCCAACCTTGCAAGGTATTCGTCGAAAATCCGGGCGAATGCCACAACGTAGTCGAGGTATACGAGGCAGGTGTGCCGCTTCAGACCAGCTAGCACAGTGTCCATGACTCTTTGAAACGTTCCTGGCGCCGTGCAGAGCCCAAACGGCATCACTTTGAACTCGTATAGGCCGTCCGGGGTTATAAATACCGTCCTCTCTCGGTCTCTTTCGTCCACTTCAATTTGCCAGTAGCCGGTCTTCAGATCCATCGATGAGAATTATTTCGCATGGCAGTGGTGGTCGAGGGCATCGTGGATTCGTGCCAGGGGGTACACGTCCTTTTTGGTGATTTTGTTCAATCGCCGGTAGTCAACGCAAAACCTTAATGTGCTGTCTTCTTTCTTCACGAGTGCGACCGGCGCAGCCCAGGGGCTTTTCGATGGCTGTATAATGTCGTCGCTGAGAATGTCGTAGACTTGAGTACGGATGGCTTCCCGTTCGTGGGAAGAGACGCGGTACGGTGACTGTCGGGTAGGTCGGGCTCCATCTTCGGTTATAATTCGGTGCTTCGCTAGGGGTGTCTGACGTAGTTTTGAGTTCGACGAAAAACACTCTCTATAGCGATGCAGCAAATCCAATAATTCCTTCCGTTCTTCTTGCGGTAACGCCGGATTCACGTCTAAGGTATTCGGAAGCTTGAAGGAATCTTCGGGTACACGTTCAAAGTCGGCAACCGCGATCAGGTCACTTGCTTTTTGCGTTTCTTCGAGGAACGCAATTGCAGCGCCCCTGTTTAAATACTTGTGTTCCTCGCTGAAATTAGTGACCAAAACTTGGGATTGGCGTTGCTTAAAGCGTGCAATGCCTCTTGCGACGGAGACACCACGGTCGAAGAGCCGCCTTTGGTCACTCTCTACGATAGCGTCGACATCAGGAGCAGCATCTTCACAGTAGACCGTGATCAACAAGCTTGCGCGGGGTGGAAGGCTGACATGATCATCGGCGATCCTTACAGCAGCACGGGGTTCTGGGTTCGGTTCCCGCGTCACGCAGTGATCGGTGGAAAAAGCTATAGACTTTGCCTGCAGATCAATCATTGCACCGTTATCCGTCAAAAAGTCCATTGCGAGAATTACGTCGCGGGAGCAGTTAGGCAAAATGACGAACACCGCAGGGTACGTTGTGCCGTCTATGGTTACGCGCGATGTGAGCGATGGTGCGAAGAATGAATGGGTTTGTTTATTTATTGTTTGTTTTTATTTCCCAGCCGCGCCCGGCTCTGTTCTCTGGGTCCCAGCCGAAGCGCGTGTTCCGTTCTTTATTTTTATGCCGCACGGGCTATCTCTTTCAGATAAGCAGACTGCTTCGCCCCAGCGTCACAAGCCCAGAATAATCTTCTTTGATCTACAATGTTCTGGATGTAAATCGACGGTTCGAGAAATACTCGCGCTAATAGCTAATAGCCTGCAGAGCAGACGCCACGGCATTTTATTCGCCGACACCAGTCTGCGCACTTCACTTTGTTAACTGCTGCTTCGCCGCCTGTGTATTCGTTGAGTTGTTAGGAAAGCACAAGTTCGCTCCAATAAACCTGTTTTTGCTTTAAGACAGCTGCATCGTCTTTGGCTACGTGACATCTGGTGCTGGGTACGCACCTTTTATGCTCCCTATAACCTCTGGAAACCGCCAAGCCTGTCCAAAAAGAGCCAATCGCTGCCTGCAAGGTTTACCACGCGAGCTCGGTCAACCACCGGAGAAAGGGAAGAAGGAAGACGCCGCAACCAGCACCATGGTCAACCAAGCCAATCCTCCCGTCGTTCCGCAGCAACCTCGGGAGCCCCCATCATTCCGAAGATCCCCTGGTGAAGACCCGAAGAGTTGCTGGAGAAGCTGGAGCGCGTCCGAAGTTTCAACCGATGGGATGATGAAGAAACCATAAGGCAAGTGTTTTTCTACCTCGGAGAGTCGGCTCAAGTCTGGTTTGAAAATCGTGAGAGCTCGCTAACATCATGGAGCATGTTGAAAGCGGAATTTTTGAAAACATTCACAACTGTCGTGCGGAAAGAACGTCCTCAGATGTTGTTGCAGTCACGAATCCAACACCTTAAGATGTTGTAGTGTTCGTTGAGGAGATGAAGATGCTGTTCCGACGAGCTGACCCCGAAATGGCAGAAGACAAGAGCTCTTTGGCAGAGCTGACCCCGAAATGCCAGAATTAAACAAGAGCTCTTTGGTGGACTCCTTCGCAACCCACTCCCCCCCCCCTCCCCCCTTCTGAAACCGTCGCTGAGTTCGTGGCCGAGACTTCGAAGATCGAGAGGAACCTGGACATGCGTTCGAGGCAGTAGGATCGACCACTCAACGCGTTTTCGGTGACCCCGTCAACGCCCCTGCATTCGCGACGGAAAACTTACGGGAAACAATCCGCGCCGTCGTTCAAGAAGAACTGAGGAAGTTTTTTCCAACCACGCCGCAACCCCAAGTCTCCTCCCTGACCGACGTGTTACGAGGAGAAGTCCAACTCGCACTGGGGACTTCTACGCCATCGGAAGTACCCAGCACCTTCACGAGATCGCACATAGCCAAAGACGACGCAGCTGTCTTTAAGGAAAAACAAGTTTATTGGAGCGAACCTGTGCTCCCCTAACAACTGAACGAATACACAGGTGGCGAAGCCGCAGTTAACAAAGTGACGGACGCAGACTGGTGTCGGCGAATCGAATGCCGCGACGTCTGCTCTGCTGGCTTTTATCTTTCGGCGCAAGTGTTTCTGGAACCATCGATTTAATACAGAATGTTGTAGATCAAAGAAGATTATTCTTGGCTAGTGACGTTAGGGCGAAACAGTCTGCTTATCTGAATGAGGTAGCCCGTGCGGCATAAAAATCAAGAATGCAATACGCGCTTCGCTTGGGACACAGATAACAGACCCGGGCGTGGCGGGACAGTAAAAACAAACAATAAATAAACAAACAAACCCATTCATAGTTCGTGGCAATATCTTCACTGCAATGCACTGGTGCAAAGTAGTAAAGTCATTTTAAAGGGGTCCGGAGTATAGCTATTTGTAGGAATACAATGGGGGTTTAGCAGGTATACGGCATTCATACGTTGTTATCGGACTGCTTATATTGCCCTGAAAAAAAGTGCTTTCCGAAAAGTTTGAGAGGCATAGTTGGGAAGCCTACTTTAAAGGGGCTAAGTGAGTAGAAGAGCTGCATTAATCCGACACTTGCTCCGACACATCCCTTTTGTGAGTTTCTGCAGTTTTTCGGTGGGTTGGGGGCTATAGCAGCGATTCTGTTTTTTTTTATTCGACAAGTCATCTCTTTTTCCGAAGCATGATGTTAAATTGCATACGGCGTTTTTTTAAGTTGCCCTCCCATTCTAGCTGGTGACCTTTATATTATATACCGTGAAGTCGTCCATATACCCGTATGTTTCGTACCTTTTATGTTGTTGAGCATATAAGAGTTGAAGAATATAAAGAGTTGAAGAGTAGCAGCGAGATTATCGACCCTTGAGGCGTGCCTTTTTTGTATGTAGGGCTTTTTTCTTGTCGTCCGAGTGGAGCTTGGCGCTCTTTATCCTCAGCCGTCGGAGCAAATCTATGACTGCAGGGAGCCAAGCGTCTGTTTCATGAACCGGTCTCTTAAGAAGCTTCCGACGTTTCAAACAGGAAATTTGAACTAGTTGGTTGTGATTCATGCTAAACAGCGCTGGCGACGGGGCGAAGGGGCGAGAAAACAGGACAAGCGCTTGCCCCAGCAGTTTTATCGCCTGTTTGTCTCATTTTTGCGCTGTTTAAACACAATTGATCCACATTTTATTTGTAGGAACTTTGGCAAAATTGAATGTCGTGTGACACGTTGTTGGGTGCTCTAGGCAGGTAAAGTGCAAGGATAGATCGTGAATAGAATCAAAGTGTTGTATTATTGTAAGGCGCTGCAGACAACGCGAGAGACAAGACCGAGGAGGCGTCGGCGCCCCACGCAGACGATGTTCACAGAGCCTTGCCTGCCTCCAGCCAGTCACGTAAAGCGCCTGGGCCCCGTCACTGGACACCTCGTACGATCGCCGTAGGCGTCTTCGGAATGGCAACCGGGGTTCGGGGAGACCCATTCGAAGAGTCTGTTTCCCCGAGGACGCCGGCGCACGAGAGTTATGTCTGGGCTGCGACCTCCTAGGTTCGTTTGTGTGTGTGTGTATGTGTGTGCGTGTGTGTGTGTGTGTGTGTGTGTGTGTGTGTGTGTGTGTGTGTGTGTGTGTGTGTGTGTGTGTGTGTGTGTGTGTGTGTGTGTGTGTGTGTGTGTGTGTGTGTGTGCGTGTGTGTGTGTGTGTTGTGCGCGCATTAAGTGAACGCTGAGAAATGAAGACCACTAGGATGCTTGCGTGGCGGTGGATGTCTGCAGCAACCCTCCCCATTCTTTTCTATGTATCTTCTTTTTCCTTCTTTTTCTTCTCCCGAGATTCTGCCAATAAAGTCAGTCTGGAAACGGAACCCAAAGTAGACGCATCTTCTGTTTTAGGCTCCTGCACGCGTGGCCTCGCAACTTCGTAACGATACGTGCAGTAGAGTGGTAACTTGTTTTCGAATAGATTATGCATCTCAGCAAGTTATCAGCAAGCTCGTAAGAGAGAAGAACTACAACAAATATTTTCTGGTGCCGAAACCCGGGAGGACGAATTTCAAAAAAGGTGGACGTCAGTCGCCTCAAACGCAAGCGGACCGTGGTGCGATCGTCGACTACAAAGCTAATCAACGACATCGCCGACAAGAAGGACACCGCATCAATCGGTGAGCTTGAATCCAATTTGGACCTTCTCTCTCTTAAATAAAGATCTCTGAAAGAACTGGATGAAGAAATCCATAAAGTCATTGAAGTGGAAGAGCTAGAAGACGATGTAACAAGCGCTGAATCCTACCCTGAGAAAATCATCGTAGCCAAGAGTGAAGTAAAAAGTTCGATAAAAGATCTGAAGTCCGCCAACGAAAAGGCAGCAGCTACTGCAGCAACGTGGCAGACAGATACCAGGCAGCAGGCAGAAGCGAGCATGACTCCGGTTACCCCTCTGCAAGTCGTGAGACTCCCAAAGTTGGAAATTTCTAAATTTGGAGGAGAACTGAGAATGTGGCAGGGATTTTGGAGCCAATTCAACTCTGCTATCCACAGCAACCCCACTTTATCAAAAATTGACAAGTTTAAGTATCTGAACAGCTACATGACAGCAAAGGCAGCGGCGGCCATCGCAGGGCTTGACCTATCAGAGGCAAATTATGAGTAGCTCTCACCATCCTTCAGGAAAGATTCGGACGAAAGGAAATGATAATCGAAGAGCACATGTCGCGTTTGCTTCATATGAAGCCAGTTCAGGAAGCATGAAGCCTCGACAAACTGCGTTGCCTCGTCGACAAAGTGCAGACGGAAGTCAGGAGTCTAGCCGCATTGGGAGTGAGTGCTAGCACATACGGCGTGCTATTGCTGACTGTACTCAAGAAGGCCGTGCCAGCTGATCTTTGCCTCGAATACTACCGAAGGCACGATGAAACAAAAGAGCGCAGCGAGGTCGAAACATTCTTGCTTTTCCTAAGAAAAGAGGTAGGAACGCGCGAAAAGATTCAAGCAGCCGAATACAAACACCGCAACCCTTCCGGTGCTCCCAACAGACCCAACAGTGGCTTCAAAGGATCGCATACGCCTTCTGCTGCTTTACTGATAGCTGTAACGGACAAGGACAGCAGAGGATGCGTGTTCTGCCACTCTTCCAACCCCAACGCTGGAGCTGTGATTCTGGGATGTCGGTTTCGGAAAAGCGGGAACTTCTTACGCGCGACAATCGTTGCTTTCGCTGCAGAAGGAAAGGACACAGGCCTAAAGAATGCCGAACAGCCAGATGGTTGAAGTGCGCAAGTTGCGGGGGGAAACATCTCACCACGTTGTGTGATCCCAACATGTCGGGCGCTGACAACACGGCCAAAAAGAATACAACCATAACAACAGCGACAGTGACAAAGACAGTGTTGCAGTCGTCACTGGGTGCTCGTAATCATGGGTCACAGGTGTTTCTTCAGACAGCAAAGGCTTGGGCTGAGGGCCAACAAAAGCGTACACTGGTGAGACTTCTCCTTGATGGAGGTAGCCAATGTACATTCATACGAAGTGACCTGTCCAAGAATCTGCAGTTGTAGGTCCTAGGCGAAGAGGAGCTGAATATTTTTACGTTCGGAGGCGCGGAGGCTGCGAGGCATACCAAGTCACGTCGATTGGAACTCTGGCTCCGAAGCCAGCATGACAGGACAGAGGTGCGGGTTGAAGCTCTCGAGGTGCCCTGCATGTGTGCAGATCTCATGCCTGCTCCATCGGACGCAGGCATTTTGCGAATGCTATAGGAAGGTATGAGTATCGCAGACGTTTCACACGGTGATCACAATGACGAGGGGATCGGTCTCTTGATTGGGGCTGATTTCTACTGGGCAGCGGTCACGGGATCGGTCAGGCGACTGGCCCCTAAGCTCATGGCAGTGGACATGAGTGGACATGAGCTTTCGCTCATTCAACAGATTACAGTGCAACGCATAATCACCGCGGATTTCGGGGACGATCAAACAAAGAAAGTGCTGCACGTTTTCTGTGATGCAAGCCCCAAGGCCTACGGCGCCGTTGCATATATCGTAACTTCATCTGCGGCGGGAGAGGTAGGCGTCAGCTTGATAATGGCCAGAGCCCGAGTGGCACCTCTGAAATGACTCTCTTTGCTCCGACTCGAGTTAATGGGAGCCATAATAGGCGCGCGGCTGTGCCAATACCTCGCAAAGACGTTGCGATCGGAGCACGCTCGGGTACGGCTCTGGACAGACTCTGCAGTGGCTATGTACTGGATCAAGAGTTCCGCCAGCCGATGGAAACCATTCGTGGCTAACCGAGTTACAGAGTTGCAAACACTGACCAACCCTGAAGATTGGGGCATTGCCCAGGAGCGGACAACCCTGCGGATCTTTTAACACGCGGCATCCTGCCCTCAGCGTTGGTGCAGAGCGCACTATGGTGGAGAAGGCCCCAGTGGCTACTTAGTGATGAGTCATGCTGGCCGATGCTGGGTGATCAAGCGTCACAACAGGGGGATTCCTACAAAGAGGAAATGAGGGTGGCTGCAATGCCAGTGATGTCTCCATCGCATGACCCGATCCTGAGTCTCAAGGATCATAGTTCGTTCAACAGGATACTTAGAGTGACTGCTTGGGCCCTCCGTTTTGTGGACAACTCCCGGAAGAAAGATGAAAAAGGAAGGGGTCACTCACAGCTGAAGAAATAATCGTCTCTGAAAGATACTGGTTGGCGACCATCCAAAAAGAAGCCTTTGGCGACGACATCTCGAACCTGCTCACTCAAATGCCGCTTTCGAAGAAATCTCCTGTGTCCCCATTTAACCCATACATCTATGAAGACGGGCTCATGCGGGTAGGGGGGAGATTACACTTCAGCCAGAACAGCGAAAGTACGAAGCATCCAATATTGCTTCCCGGCGACCACATGTTCACTTCCCTGCTCATACAGATAGAGCACCTACGGCTGTTGCATTCCGGCGTGCGGGACACCCTCGCTCAATTAAGAGTCATACTGGATCCTCAGGGGGCGGCAGGTCGTAAAGAAAGTTGTAAATCAGTACCTGAAGTGTCGGAAACAAAATTGTCCCCCGGCGTCCAAGCAAGTGGCACCGCTTCCTACTAACAGAGTAACACAGGGAAACCCGTTTGACGTCGTTGGAGTCGACTTCGCTGGCCCGCTAATGTGTCGGGAGAGCGGTGGGACGAAGAAACGTTACGTCGCCCTCTTCACATGTGCTGTAACGCGTTCAGTGCCCCTCGAGATTATCGGTGATCTTTCGGCTACCGCTTTTCTATTGGCCTTTAAGCGCTTCGTGGCACGTAGAGGAATGTGCACTACGGTCTACTCTGACAATGCGCTAACATTCAAAAGATCTTCAAGAGACCTCAAGTTGATGTTCGACTCACTCTAGTCGGAAGAAACTCTATCTTACTTCGCCAACCACAGAATTAGGTGGGAATACATAGTTGAAAGGGCCGCTTAGATGGGTGGATTTTGGGAGCGCCTGGTGAGATCAGTGAAAGTAACACTCCGCAAGGTGCTGGGTCGGAGCAGCCTAAACTTGGAAGAGTTGACAACAATCCTCAACAAGGTGGAGGCAGTAATCAACTCGCGTCCATTGACGTCCGCTTATTCCTAAGCTGAGGAGCCTGAACCGCTGTCGCCAGGTCACTTTCTCGTGGGGCGAAAACTCACTACGCTGCCGCCGCATCGCCTTCCAGCCGCAACATCTCAAGCGGCCGGCAACTTGTTCGGTGATGGAGATACCGCAGCACCATCGCGGACTACTTCTGGCGAAGGTGGCGCAAAGAGTACCTGTTGGAGCTGAGATCGGCACACCTGAGCAAGCCTACCGTGTCAAGTAGCCTACAAGCTGGTGACTTGGTGCTCTTAAAGGAAGGTCACCTAAAAAGGCATCTATGGAAAACCGGTCGAATCACGGAAACCGTCATGGGAAGAGATGGCCTCGTGCGATCTTGCAAGCTCAGGCTACCCGGGACAGCAGAGGTCAGACGGCCCGTACAGTTGCGGTATCTCTTGGAACTTTATAAAGAAAACCACGAGCGCAAGAAAACGCTCATCCGGGTGTGATTGTTGTATTATTGTAAGGAGCTGCAGACAACGCGAGAGACAAGACCGAGGAGGCGTCGGTGCCACACGCAGACGAAGTTCACACAGGCTTGCCTGCTTCCAGCGAGTCACGTAAAGCGCCTGGGCCCCGTCACTCGACACCACGTACGATCGCCGTAGGCGTCTTCGGAACGGCCACCGGGGTTCGGGGAGACCCATTCGAAGAGCGTCTGTTTACCCGAGGACGCCGGCGCACGAGAGTTATGTCTGGGCTGCGACCTGCTAAGTTGGTTTGTGTGTGTGTGTGTGTGTTGTGCGCGCAGTGAGTGAACGCTGGGAAATGAAGGCCACTCTCCCACGCCGCCCGCTCCGAAAAGGACGCTTGCGTGGCGGTGGATGCCTGCAGCAAGCCTCCCCATTCTTTTCTATGCATCTTCTTTTCCCTTCTTTTCCTTCTCTCGAGATTCTGCCAATAAAGTCAGTCTGAAAACGGAACCCAAAGTAGACGCATCTTCTGTTTTAGGCTCCTGCACGCGTGGCCTCGCCACCCCGTAAAGATACGTTCAGTAGAGTGGTAACTTGTTTTCGAATAGATTATGCATCTAAGCAAGTTATCATCAAGCTCGTAAGAGAGAAGAACTACAACACCAAGAGTAGTCCAGTATGTACTTTTGTAGAGATATGAGGCTGTTTTCGGCTGGGAAGCGGTACCTGTTGCTGATGAATGCAGGGGGAGCGCTCTTGTATATTCAGCAAAGTTGGTAAGCTGTGTGAGAATCACCTTTTTGTGAGTTTTTTTTCTTTAAGGATGTCAGAGAGATGGTTCTTAAATTTCCCAATCTAAGCTTTTTGTCTTTTCGATGTCGTATCAGTTCTACATATTTTCAAGCCCTTGACCCTTTACTACTGTTGCAAACTTTGTTCATCAATGTACCATTCCCTCAAAGTCATCCTCAGCGAGGTTTCGGAGAGGCGTATTCTTTAACCCTTTTGGTCCTGCACGCCGAGGTGTGCCGCTTAATTCTGTGAACAGCTGGTTTGATTTTCGGTACGGCTGTGGGTTTGAGGCTTTTTCCAGGCCCTCCGGAACGTTTGAAGAAGGATATTCAGTTTTGGTCGGATACCAGTCCGCGTGCTTCCCGACACGCTCCTCTGAGCTCCCCTTCTGCTTCGTTGGAAGACTTGCTAGGTCTTTCGCTTTCCGGCCTTGGATTCGTTCAGCTGCATCAGGCATCTCGGCACGTGAAGCTTTACTTCTCAGTGTGCCACTAAACCTCTCACACAGGTTGTCCCAGTTGTTTATGTGAACGTTTTCGCATATTTTATGGCGAAAGCCTTAAATCTCTGTTTCATGGAACATGTGAGGTAAAGAAAAGCGTTCAGCCGTTCGCGATAATATACAGATGATATACGGATAGGTGTTAAAATTTGTGTTATCTGCATCGTTCCAGCCCTGCTGGCAATTTCCAAGCTGCCTCCAACCTCTATTCCAAGCGTGAAAGAATTTAAATTCAGGGATCTGGCAACCTTCCTTACAACAAGAGTCTGAAATGTTACCCTGCTGCCACCTAATTCTTTGAGCTCTACGCATACAGCAGGAGAGATCGTATACATCTAAGGGAGGTGGGATGATAGCGTTTGTAAAAGTTATATTCCTTGCGTGGAGATAATTTCTCCCACAGAAATGGAGTGTCCGCTAGGCAATATGTATGTATTTATTTATTGCACAAAAGAAAGGAAGGTGCACCAACAGGCGTAAATTGTCTCGCCTAGGGGTGGACCCCGGAACAGCTGCTAATGTAGGGGAGGTGGGATAGGGAGGAAAGAGTACATAGGAATAGGGGAATAGGGTAGAGGGTTTACATAAATATATAACACATGGGCAAAATAAAATATATACAACGTTAGGTGAAAGAAAACAAAAACAAAAAAACAAAACACTAGACATATAAATAAATATCAAAATACAGGACACGAAGGAGTAGCAAAAAGGACACCTGCACACATACACACACACACACAAATACACACACAGGAATTCTACACTAGCAGCTACACTCCACTGCGACCCGGGCAGTTACGTAAAGTTGTAGCTTAGTGCGTTGTGGAGCCCCGAGGCCCGCAGGTATGCTCCCAGGGTCTCGAGCACTTTGTCCCGCTCCCTGGCACTTCCTGGGGGCCAAAGCAGTTCCTCGAGCGGCCGCACCGCTCGGAGCACGGCCAGAAGCTCCGCCCGCCTTGCCGCAAACTTGGGGCACTCGTAAAGTACATGCGGCAGGGACTGCACGGGCGCTCGGCAGTGAGTGCAGGCGAGAGTGGCCACCCGCCCCAGTCGGTGCTTCCGCTCTGCCGTCCACGAGGCCCCCACGCGGAGGCGCAGGACGGCCGAGCGCAGTCGACGAGGCAGGCGTGATGCCCGCACAGGCGGCAGACCCCCTCCGACACGCAGCCGTGGGTCTGGATGCCTGGTGCGGAGGTGTCGCTGGATGAGCAGGCGGGCGTCGTCCGCTGCCGCCTGGGCCACCATGTCCGAGGGAGGCAGCGCGTATGCCCCGGCAGCCAGCTCGTCCGCCCGCTAATTTCCGTCCACCCCGATATGGGCCGGGACCCACTGCAGGCACAGCCGAGTGCCCTGGTCCGCCAGCTGCGCCGCTTTCTCCCGGATGCCCCGCACCAACAGGGAGTGTGAGTCGCCATCCCGTAGACGCGCCAGGGCCACCCGGGAGTCGCACAGCAGGGCACAGCGCTCGGGCAAGGGATACACCTCCAGCAGCAGGTCCGTGTAAACATGGGCGTGGCTTTCGAGGTCACCCCAGACGACGCCCCGTGTCAGCTGCAGTTGTCCGCAGCTTGCTGCGCAGACCTGGGATCTCCAGCCTCACGTCAGCTGTCAGAGCAGGAGCCGGGCCACCAGGTTGCGCATCCACGGGGGCCACCACCTCTTCGTAGAGCGCGAGCATGCGCCCCATGCGCGAGCGGTGGTGGCCCCTCAGTCGCTGCAGCAGCGGGCCGCCCCCTCGGCGAGCCACAGCCGTAAATTTGGCCAAGCGCCCGCCGGTCAGCCGTCATCTCGAGGGTCCACGCCCCCGCCTCGGCCAGCGTCTTCTCGCACGAGCGAGCTCTGGGGCAGGCCAAGGCAAACGCGGACCCCTTTCGGTGATCTCTTTCCAGCTGCCGCGAGGTCGGTTCCCGCAGGCTCACCAGCGGCAGCGCATACATGAGGAGACCAACAGCGGAGGTGTGCAGCCGGAGAGCCGTCTGCAGTGAGCAACCCCTGTCCCGGGCCATCATCTTGTGCACTGCCGTGGTGGCCAGCTGCGACCTGGCTCGGAGCTCCTTGGCTGCCTGCCGGAAGTTCAGCCGGTGGTCCAGGGTGAGTCCCAGGTACCGCACCCTGGTCTTCCACTGGAGCTCCTCACCATCGATGGTCAGGCGCCGGGTCCCTGAAAGGGCGGCGGCGTCTGGATGCACCAGCACGGCGTGTGTCTTTGTCCCCGACAGCTGTAGGCCGACGCCCATCAGCTTGGCCAGGGCTGCATCCATGGCCGCCGGCAGCTGCAGCGCAATGGCTCGGCCCTCACCCCTTGGCCCCAGCGCCCACAGGGCGATGTCGTCGGTGTACACCGAATTGTACACTCCGTAGCCCCCTCCTCTGGGCAGGCAGACTAGCAGGGCGGCCATCACCAGGTGGAAGATGAAGGGGCTGATGACGGAGCCCTGTGGGGTGCCCATGTCCACCGGCTAGGGGGGCCGACAGGGCGGCCCCCACCTGCACCTGCGCCGTGTGGCCCGTCAGGAACGCCTCGACAAAGCCCCGCAACTTGCCCCAATGCCAGCCTCATCCATGGCCAGGGATATGGCACGACGCTGCAGGTTGTCGAAGGCGCCCTTCACGTCCACCAGCACCAGAGCCGCCCCCTGCTTGGAGGCCATGGCATGTTCAAGGGCCGCCACGACGTCAGCGGTGGAGTCGGTGGCTGCCCGGTGCCTCCGGAAGCCCGTTAGCTGCTCGGGGATGGCCTCTTCCTCTGCTTCGATGGCCTCCATCCTCCGCAGTGCCACCCGTTCGGGCAGCTTGCAGCCGCAGGATGTGAGGGCCATAGGCCTGTGCGCTGTGACTTCCACAAGGCCCTTGCCTGGCTTTGGGATGGGCCGCAAGATGGCTAGCAGCCACTCTGGTGGCAGCCGGCCCGTGTCCCAAATGACGTTGCAGGCGGCCAGGAGCCGGCCGAACCTCACCTCATCCAGATTACGCATCATCTGGTAGGTGAGGCCGTCCGCCCTGGCGCCGACTTACGCTTGCAGCTGCGGAGGGAACTGCGAAGCTGAGTCTCCGTGATAGGGGCGTTGTTGAGGGGGTGAAGCACCTCCCCCGTCTCAGTAACAGCAGCAGCGGGCCCCGGTTCCGCCTGGTGCGGCGGTAGGAAGTGTGCAGTGAAGAGTTTGGCCAACTCCGCAAAGCTGGCCTGCTTGCGGATGGCCATGGCAGCCAGGGGGTTGCGGTTTCTCTGGGGCTTCAGGATGGGGCAATATGACAACTAGTAGCATTTCTTTAACAATCCCTAAGGTCTGTTGTCGTCCCGACATAACTGAAGGGTAAATGCTTCCACTCCGAGATTTTCTAAACGCAGAGTAGGGGGATGAGAGGGCGAAACCTATACTTGGCCATGTAGTGTTTCAGTTTCGGTTTCGATTTAGTTTATGTTGTCTTTACTTGCCACCAGGTGACCTCTGTATATATATGCATGCCTCTGAATAAAAGTTCAGTTTTTGGTTGGTGATCGTCGACGACAGTGGTCGCTTCGTCATTCTTCTGCGGCTTCCGCCGCGATATAACAATGGCGACGAGGATGCGTCTTTTTCGGGGGGCGTAACCACGCCTGCACCTTTTCGACGCCATGAGCTGCATCGGGCTTGCTCCGCCGCCCCCGTTCCTGCCTGAACCCGGCCGCCCTCCTCTTCCGTGGACGCAATGGCACCACATTTTCGAAAACTACCTACTGGCATCCGGAGCGTCCGAATTTCCGCCCGAACGTCGCAAGGCCCTGCTGTTACACAGCCTCGGCGTTGAGGGTCAACGTGTCTTCTCCAGTCTACCGCTTCCAACGGATGCCTCCCAGACCGGTGAGTCAACCGCCGACGACAAACTTACTGAAGCTAGCAAGGCCGCCGCCGTTCAGCCTTCTGTTTACGACGAAGCTGTAGCGACTTTAAAGCAACATTTCACAAGCTCAAGTAATGTCGTCGTAGAAAGGCACCGCTTTCGCCGTCGCATTCAGCAACCAGGGGAGTCTGTCCAGGAGTACGTTGCGGCACTACGTGCGCTCGCCGCTGCATGTTCTTTTGCTTCACCTGAAGACTCGCTTCGTGACCAGTTCGTGGAAGGGGTCTCGTCCCAGCACATTCGCGAACGCCTTCTTCTTGAGGGCTCCACCCTCTCGTTCTTCCGAGCAATACAATTAGCGTCACAAATCGAACAGGCTACTGAGGACCTTCGAGAAATTGCTTCAGGCACCGTGCAGCGTATATCAAAAAGCTCTCGCTCAATGCCGCACGACCGCAGTCGAAATGAACACTGCCCCCGTCCTTCGCGTAGCGACACGCCTCTGCCTGCACCTCGTACCGAAACGCGCCCGCATCCCGACACCCACCAACCTGCTTCCTGTACGCGCCCACCCACCTCTTCTTCTTACTGCTACCGTTGTGGTTCGCGCCGGCATCGTGCCGCGTCATCCCGCTGCCCAGCGAAAGGTCAGCGTTGCTATAATTGTGGGCTCATAGGGCACTTTAGTTCAGTTTGCAAAAAGAAGCAACAGGGCGTTCGTGTTCACGAGCTTAGCGACCAGAATTTGCCCGACGAAGCTGTGAGCATTCTGTCGGTGACCGCATCCAGCCGCGCCGGTATTCACGTCGAGGTAACAGTCGGGCATGCGCCGTTAGCATTTCTTATCGACTCGGGCTCCTCTGTTTCCATTCTGGCGGGTGATCTTTTCGATAGGCATTTTGCCGGGCATGCGCTGCTGCTCGCGCCCCGTGTGAAGCTGCTAGATTACTCGAAACAAGCTATCCCCGTGCGAGGATGCTTTTTATCGAAGGTCGTATACAAGGAACGCGAAGCGTCCATTCTGTTCTACGTTGTTTCACAAGGCACATCGCTGCTAGGTATTGACGCCATTAAGGCCCTTCAGCTCCAGATTGACGGCTCGTTCCTCCGCTGCCTTGAGACTACCGCGTCAACTACCAGTGCTACCGACGTACAAGCCCCAGGCCAGGAAACAATTTCAACTGCATGCCTTCCAGCAGAGTTGTGCAATGAGTTTGCGTGTCTTTTCGACTCCAGCCTCGGCCTAGCCAAGGGTTTTGTGCATCGTGTCAAAGTTCGGCTCTCAGTTCCGTCTACTGTAGCAAAACTTCGCCGCCTTCCCCTTTCACTCCGAGCTCCGGTATCGGAAGAACTTCGTCGGCTCGAGCAGTTGGATGTGATAGAGCGCATTAATGCGTCAGAATGGGTCTCTCTGATTGTTGTTGTTCAAAAGGATGGAGGCATTCGTGTTTGGGTCGACTTACGGGAGCCCAATAAGGCCGTAGTGACGGATAGCTTTCCTCTTCCACACACCGAAGAACTCCTCCACAGTCTAGTTGGGGCAACTCATTTTTCGAAGCTTGACCTCGCATCAGCCTACCACCAGGTTTTGCTCGATCCTGAAAGCCGTGATTTGACCGCTTTCATTACTCACGATGGTCTCTTTCGCTTTAAACGCGTGTGCTTCGGGTTGGCGTCCGCCCCCGCTGTATTTCAACAAATGATGTCCAAAATCCTTCAAGGATGCTCTGGTGTTCTCTTCTATATTGATGACATCATTGTGTTTGGGAAAAATGAAAAGGAACACTTGACCAACCTGATCGCTGTACTACGGCGCATTAAGGAAGCCGGGCTCAAGTTAAACGACAAGTGCGTATTTGGCGTACAGGAACTTTCCTTCTTGGGACACAAGATCACAGCGCAAGGCATTTCTCCACTGCCGGAAAAAATTTCTTCCATTATAAATACTCCTGCGCCAACTGATGCTACCAGTCTCCGTTCTTTTCTTGGTCTGGTCGAGTATTACGCCAAGTTTGTTCCCAGTCTTGCTGATGTGGTAGAACCTATGCGAGCTCTTCTCCGAAAGAACCAACCATTCATTTGGACTGATGCGGTAGATGCCAGTTTCGCCAAAATAAAGTTTCTGCTCTCGTCCAGCCAAGTTCTGCAGATGTTCGATGCGTCCCTTCCGGTCGTAGTGTCCACTGATGCGTCCGACTGCGGACTAGGTGCTGTTCTCCAGCAGGTCGATGGCCACAGGTTGCGAACTGTTTCCTTTGCTTCGCGAACGCTTTCCCCTGCGGAGAGGAAATACGGAGTGCGAGAGCGTGAAGCGCTTGCGTGCGTTTGGGCATGCGAGCACTGGCATACGTACTTGTGGGGACGGCATTTCACGTTGCGCACAGACCACCAAGCCTTGGTCTCTCTCCTCTCTTCGCAAGGTAGGCCGCCGCCCCCTTCGCATCGCACGCTGGTCGGAACGGCTACTTCGCTATAACTATACTGTAGAGTATCGGAAAGGGTCCGAAAACCAAGTAGCGTATGCCCTTTCTCGCCTTCCAGTTCCGTCTCCGCAGGAAGATGCGTCATTCGCGGAGGTTGTGTCCTTTGTTGAATTACCTTGCCTCACCAAGGAGCAGTTTCAACAGGCCCTTCGTGAAGACTGCAACTTGAAGCAAGTCGCGACTTATGTCGCCACATCTTGGCCTGCACATAAGACGCTCTCAAGCGAACTTCAGCCTTTCTTCTTGGTGCGCGGAGAATTGTCGGTCGTTGACAACTTGCTCCTGCGCGGAGAACGAATCGTCGTTCCCTTCTCTCTCACGCCGCAAGTAATCGCTGCTGCCCACGAAGCTCACCCGGGTATAGTTCGGACAAAAGCTCGACTAAGAGAAAGGTTCTGGTGGCCAGGCATGGATAGACAGGTGAAACTTTCCATCCAGAATTGCAGAATATGTCAGATGGCTGACAAAAGTGCGAAGACTGCTGCTACTCCTTTGCAGCCAGTACCCTTGCCAGAACGCCCATGGGAGAAGCTGGCCGTTGACATCGTCGGCCCTCTGCAGAGAGCACCGCACGACTGCAGATACGCCATTACACTCATCGACTACTTTTCGAAATGGCCAGAAGTTCAATTCTGCAGTGAAGTGTCATCCCGCACCGTCATAAACTTTTTGCTTTCGGTGTTCTCCCGTGAGGGTTACCCGGACGTGATAGTATGCGACAATGGGCCCCAGTTTGCCTCTGCGGAGTTCACAAAGTTCCTCAATGATCGCGCCATCCGTCTCGTGCACTCTTCCATTTACTACCCTCAAGCGAACGGACTTGTAGAGCGGTTCAACCGTGTCTTCAAGGATTTCGTACAGGTTGCAATGTTAGAGCAACGTCCGCTTCGTCAAGCGGTAACAGACTATTTGGCTATATATCGCTGCACGCCACATGCCACTACGGGTGTTGCACCATCCGTTCTCCTACACGGGCGGCTACCGAGAACACTTCTTGACGTTGTGGGCCACCCATCACCAACTTTCTTCAGCGATCCTGCTTCCGAACTCTGTCGTCTACGCCACCGCGTGCAGAGCAAACAAGGGTACAGCAAAGAGTACACAGACCGTCGCAGGGCCGCGAAGAAGACAACACTGTCAGTTGGTGATTTTGTGCGAATTAAGAAACCCGGAATATCTGCTAAGGGCGACCTCGCGTTTAGCCACCCACAGAAGGTTGTCCACCAACAAGGCCCATCAACGTTCCGGCTTGACGATGGACGAACTTGGAACGCTTCGAAGTTATCCAAGGTACCTGCGCCATCAGCCGCGTGGAATCCGCATCATGACGCTGTCTTCGAACCTGCAACCCCGCCTTTGGCGCCTGAGCGACCCGAGGATCGCTCCTCAATAGCGCAGTCTGAAGCTTCACCAGCTACGCCCACGCTACAAGCTTCAGCGCCAGCTGCGTCGAAGCACCCAGTACCTCAACGTCGGGTCCAGCCACCGAGGAACAGAAGACCTCCGGATCGATACGGGGACCGTGTGTAGCTGGTGTTTGTGTGTAGACTGGTGCAGTGACACAACTTGAGTGCTACGTGGACTTTGTTGAGACGTTTCAGTGGTTCTGCAATTGTTTTTTTTGTTATATAGCAGTCGTCGAATGTATGCTGCATAGTTGTACATCAGACATTATTGTGAAGCGCACATGCCATGTGTGGTTGTAAATATTGTGTATTTTCGTACTAATACTAATCCACTAACAATTACTAACATTGGTCTTTTAAGGAGGGGAATATGTAGTGTTTCAGTTTCGGTTTCGAGTTGGTTTATGTTGTCTTTACTTGCCACCAGGTGACCTCTGTATATATATGCATGCCTCTGAATAAAAGTTCAGTTTTTGGTTGGTGATCGTCGACGACAGTGGTCGCTTCGTCATTCTTCTGCGGCTTCCGCCTCGATATAACAGGCCAGTTCGTAGCAAACCAATACTAAAGAGGAGGTAGCGCAAAATGTTTATGGTTCCTACGGATTGAGTTCACGCCAACGCACCCTTCACCTTTCAGAGGGCTTTGGTACTGCGCGCCGGCCGCTGGTTTCCCCTCGCACGTCTTATGAGCGCCCCTAGCCTATAGATTGCTACGTTCTGACTTGACGGCATTCACTACGTTTGTTTACGTTGAGGGAATTTAATTCCTGTACTTCGCAATGGCTCATAGCACAGGCCGTAGGGGTCATACCCGTAGGGTATGCCGCTGCTTGCGCCCTTCCGTCTCCTCACCCGTTGGCTGCCATCTCAGCGAAGGAAGCATGTCTGCCTTCCATTCCACACTGGGCATGCGAGAGCCGGAGGTCATGCATACTTGGGGGTTCTGAGAGCTCAACATATTACTTCTACGCACAGGGTAATTCGCGTTATGATTGCTTCCAGCGTTAAACTTTATTACAAACTACAATCACTACGCTAGTCTTCATATTATTCGTTATTACATGCGTGTACCCACGACATTACTGCTCCGTCGACTCATGTGTGACCAAACAAGGCTTCAAGACTTCTTTTAACTCACAACGTAGAATGTAGCCAAACCACAGTACCGTAATTGTCAATGCAAACCAAATGACAATCAATAGCTCCAATTTCTTAATGCACCTAACACATGGTCACTACAACATCGACATTGGCAAATACGTCCCATGGAAAACTTCCCATTCGTACACCAAGAATACCAAACCCACCCACTCACAAAATTACAGAACAGTTGCCTCAAGTGTTATTTTCGCATCAATGCAATACATTATTGCAAATTTCTGTTGCTTGACGAAGTTTACATTACAGATATAAAGAACTTTGAAACTGCGTAATGACCGCGGCATGTTAAATCTTCTGTGTTCCAGACTAGGGGCTCATCGATTCCCATTTTTAGAGTACGTGAATGTGCGCACGTAGGATGTGAGGCTCATTTATTGTGTACCTTTTAGCAGTGAAGCTGTTCGTGGTCGAGGCTTTCGTGGGACGAGGCGTGGTAACGCGGGTCCAGTGATGTGGAGAGGGCATAGCCTAGCGAGGGGGATAACAAGTGCCACGCACACGGACATCGTAGTAAGGGGGATGGAGGGCAAGCGCCAAGCACAGGTGCAGCGTAGTGGGGAGAGAGGGAGCGGGAGCCAAGCACCGGTGTGGCTTGGAGTGGGCACCAAGAGAAGAGCGCACGCCGAACGGAGATGAGGGGAGTCAGGGAGAAGAGGAGAGGAGCCGGACGATTGGAGAGCGGGCGTCCAAGAGATGGTTCGGAGGAGCGTGCATATATAGACCAGTGCGCTTGACGGTAGTTTCTCGAGTGGTGGGACAATTAGATAAAGTCGCGCGCTCTCCGGAGGAAGAAGACACCAGTCAGGAGCGCCCGCGAGAGTTGGCGCGCCTACAGGCGCGAATGGTAATCTATCTGCTGGCTTTGAAAAGTCCTATGAAGCTTAGCCTTGGGATTAGGGAACTCCACGCAGCTTCGCTCTTAGCAGCTGAGTTCGCGGAGCTGGGTCAGTGAAGCCGGGCTAATTTTTTTTCAGTTGGTCCAAGAGCATTATTTCTCTTTACTAATGCGTTGAAATTTTGGTTTTATGACATTTTCTTGCGTCCTTTTCACACTTTCAGCTACTATCTGGGCATGCATTCTGTCTGTGTTAATAAATGAATGGTTAAATTATTTAATTAATGCTTTTAAGAGTTTTTAAGTATTACGTGCATTATGAATTTGTTTCCAGGCGATTACATTTTATATCTGAAAATTTCTCCACCCGCGGTTTCTTGGGCTCTCCAGGCTGACCCTAATCACACACTTGATTTTTTTTTTAGGCTAATGACCCAAAACACTGACAAATACAAGATAAGGACGTTGAGCCGAAAATGCTATAGCTCGAAGGTTTCATATTCTATCTATTAAAAAGGAATGAAACTCTCATCTTGTCGTAAATATACAGGCTTCCAACATTTACGTAACCGATGTTGGACACGGCATAGAAAAAAATTACCGACAAAAACTCTAGCCAATAGTCTCGGCTATCTTAAACGTACCGTTCAGGCCGCAACTTCTAGAAGATGACATCTTGCACAAGGAACCATTATTTGTCTTCAACTAAATATGCGTCATCGATTTAGCAGCCTCACCAAGCATCCTTAATTAACCATAGTCAATCCGCCTAAAATATGAAACCACGTTGTGCTACTAAAAACAGCATCTGCCAAGCAAGTGGCACTGGTATAATCAGTCGTTGTCTATACCATAAAACGATCAATGCGAGCCCGTCGGACTATGTCCCCACCTTGCCTCTGCCACAGATTGACGTTCGACGGCCATCCATCTACTCTGCCGCTGCGAAATCATTTATTCAATCTGAATTCCCCGTGCTGCACTGCTTTGGAACAACATCCCCGTCAGCGTTTCTTGCCTACATTGTTCGTACAAGAACCTGAATGAATATTTTGTTAATATGCTGCTGTTTTAAAGCAAAGCTTTCTACCTCTACCCCCCAAGGGTTCTTTCGCGACCGTTGGTGTCACCAGAAAACTCAGCGAACAAATAAAAGAATTTACTGGCACCGCCGGGAATCGAACCTGGAACTAACAGACTAACAAACCGAGAGCCCGTTGTCTTACCGATTTAGCTACGAGCCCACGCGAAGACGGGAAGACGGGTGGTGTACTCACCAAGCACATCTACGGGTTTACCCCCTGCGTTCTCGCTGAATGCCACGTGAAAGCGTCACGCGACCACTCACGCCCATCTACCGGATCTGTGCGCACCTTGCTCATGTGCTAAGAGTTACAAAAATCAAACGAAGCTCCCACCAACGCATTAAATCTCAATTCTAGTACGCCAATGTGCTAAAGCCTGAGCCTCCAGTGTTGACGTTAAAAATCACAGCTCCTTGTCGTCCGTCCTCAGGCCAAACCTAGGAATACATTCAAATACTCCTTGATGGCCCGGCCATCACTCCAAGACCCAGCATCAATATCCTGGGCCTACATATCGAGGCTAACACCAACAGTGACGTCTCCTTGCAGCGCCTCAAAAACAGCATTAATCAAATCATACACATGAAAAGGCGAGTTGCCACCAAGAAGCGAGGCCTAAAGGAATCCGGTACCTTTCGATTAATTGAAGCTTTTGTCCTCTCGAGAGTCACTTACGTACACACCTGTCTTCTTCTCGACAAGGAAGACATAGAGATGCTTTATAGAGTGATTAGAAAGGCGGTCGAGCGGGCCATTGGTCTTCTCATGAGTGCGTCCACACAGAGGCTGCTTAGCACGAAGCTCCAACACGGTGGAAGAGCTGATAGAAGGCCATCTTTCTAACGAGAAGGTCCGATTCAGAACTGCGGTGGGTAACCGCATGCTTCGCCAGATTGGCTGGGCAGCCCAGAATGTCACTCCGCTTGATGTACTCCCAGACCCTTGGCGACTAAAACTAAAGATGTTCCTTTGCTTAGAAATATGAACCCCTCACATGACGACGGTCACCAAAAAGCACGGGCTCAGGCGCTAAACGCCACCCTCGGTGGGGATCAAGCAGTTATCTACACAGACGCCTCCAAACATCGAGGGCAGCAATATGCCATCCTCGTGGCTACCTCCAGAACGAACCTCCTTGCGTGTACCTCGCTTAGGACCTAAGAAATGACGGCAGCAGAAGGGGCAGCCATCACCTTGGCTCTCACTCAACCAGGGTTCGGAGGGTAGTCACCAATTCCCAGCAAGCCTATTGGAATTACCAGTCGGGTTGGGTGTCCCGACCTGTACTGCGCGTGCTATAAAGCACTCCCCAAACGGTTCCATTCAGCTCATCTGGACACCCCCTCACGCTTCAATGGAGGGCAACAAATACGCCCACCCAACAAGCCTGCGCTTCTTCCCACAGCCTACGCGTCTTCACTTAATGTATCCGAATCGCTACGACGCCGAATGTAAATTTTGATCAGAAGTAGGAACACTCCGCCCCGTAATCGGGGTGTGCTACTTTAGCCCTGAGCACCCTCCTTTCTTTCCGTCAACTACCCAACAAGAGCAATTGGAGGTGCTGCTTTCCAGGCACTCTCTACCTACCCAGCTTCAGCGGGTGGTCAGAACACAGGCCGCGCGGACTGCATATAGGCCCCCAGAAGAAGGAATCACTCCCCAGGGCTGCACTCTGGGCCGTTCAGTAATCAGAAAAGAAGCATTTCTTCCTCGTCCTCCTCCTTCTCTGCCGCAAATCTCGTCACCTCCGTCCGCGGCGCAGAGACGGAGAAGTGAGATCGTCTAACAGCGGACCGGGTTGGAGCTTACTTTAATTTTATAAAAAAAAAGTTTCCACTCTTGTGCTACACCAATACAACTCAACCAAACACCATTCATGCATCATGCATTGATTTAAGCTTACCAAGAATACCTCTTTGAAGTAATAAATGGCGTGGTTAAGTGCATTTCACTTCTCTCTGGTTTTACTATTTGTAGAGCGATGTGAGTGAATTTAAATGACGTCGCATGGGTAATCGTTATGGGTGCCGTTTACAGCTTTGCTTTCCAACCACATTCACGGGGTGGATTGGCGGGATTTTTTCTTAAATACCTCTGAATTGTGCTGCAGTATATTAGGGGAGAGGTTCAATGTTTCTCTTTCTCTCTCTCTCTCTCTCTCTCCCTCCTGCTTATTTTAACAAAGGATACAGAAACACTAGCTCCTATTTTTACTTTACCCGGAAATCCACCCCTCACGCAATGCTACATTTCGTGCTCGTGAGATAGATAAATGAATGTATGAATAATCGAAAAAATTACTAAATAAAACGATGTATTGCCTGCGGTTGATTGAGTCTCCATCCGCGCCGCTCTTGCACCCGCCCTCTCTGCGATGTTCTTTTTACGGTGAGCGGTAAGCCACAAGCCGCGTGAGGTCAGCTATAATCACCGCGTGGATATGAAATGCTGATGACCAAGAGAGACAGTAGATATCATATCAGAATTGGGAAATCTTGACAGTGGCCCCACTGATTCACTCTTTTAATAAATATATTTGTCCTCGTGGTGGTCCTGATTGTATAGCCGCTACAACATAAACTTATAATGAATGTATTCAAAGATCCCTTCAAGGGTTGCTAAGTCCTTCGTGGGTTTAGCAGGCCAGACTTTTGTTCTGTTTAAATCACAAAGTAAACGACCACCCCAACCATCTTCCCATTTATCACCATCGTCGTCATCATCGTTATCATCGATCATCATCAAATAATGCGAAGGTATAGCGACTCAATGATGTAAATCGTAAATAAGGAATTTTGTTGGATGGAGTCCGCCTCACACGATTACTTTCCGTGGGCGGTAACGGAGATTGTAACAAAGTAATAGTACAAATTCTAATTTGAACGAGATTTATTAGTTTCTAACCAGCTAACAGCAACTCATCGAGCATGACTAGAAAATTAGAGACCCAAAGTGAACAAATAAGATAAGACACTTTTGCAACGTGCAACCGCAAGCTTGTCAGGGTTGCCTTCTTTTTCTTTTTATTTGAAGTGTACGGGCATAAACTCTTGCGTTGGGAAGCCAGGGCGAGCACCGAGCCTGAGGGAAACATCTAACCCTGTAAGCCTTCGAAAATATTTTCGCTACACTGCAATGGTGCACATTAGAACTGGCTGTACGATTCGGAGATAGTAACATCCCACATCTTCCTTTTGTATGGTTTGAGAGATCTTAAACACGAATCCCAAGGAAAAAATAAGTAGGTAAGTAATGTATGTGCATTGCTGTAAGCAGCGACAGAACAAATAAATCAACAGTTCTAGAGAATTATACGTGTTTTAACCTGCATATTCTATCCCTCTGTAATAATAATAAAAAAACGTTGCCCACTCTCCCAGCTCCTCGAGGCACAAAACACTCGTTAAGTGGCATGCCTCACTAACCTCTGCCGGCCGAGCTGTCCTTAGGGTATTAGGCGGGTCCCAAATCCAACCGCCCCAAGACGCATGACCCAGTCCTTCCCCCCATCCGTACTAATATCAAGGTGACAACCAATCTACCCGACATGCGTGGCGGGTACAACCCCGACGAACGCAAAGTCACAGTACGACCCCTTTAACGGAAGTACTCTTCACCACCACGCGTAATAGCTAGACCGATATCGTCCAGACCCCATCCTACCCCAGCTCGACCCCAGCAGTCACCAACACCGAGGGCACCATTTCAACGCCGGTACAGTTTCTGTCAAATGTTTCTCGGCCACGCCAAAAGTTGCGCACCACCAACAATGCAAAGCAAAAGCTCATGCGGCCAAGCTCATCTCCTTATAAGCCCGCACACTGGGCAACAGAAGATATGAGATGGGGCTTTAAAAAATATACACAGGGGTGGTCAAGGCCGGAGAAGCGGGCAGATGTGGTGACAATAAATCTTCACGATAATATGGTGATGACACAATCAAAAGTTATAGTGACATATAACTGCGTGAACCTGGATTATGCGCAAGCGCGTACAATGTTTTAATAAAGTTTGATTAGTCCTCTTCGCCACGGCAACAATGATCGTAGCGCAAAAGTAGCATACATTACTGCTTAGGCCGGGTTGACACTGTTGTCACAACTGTCGCAATATCTTGAAATAATGACGTCATTTGCCGTCTCCGCCAACCAAACTGCGTGAAACGCCGTCTTTTTACGTCCATAGCGCACAATATGGCTGGTACGTCGGTATACAGTCTGAACATAGAAATATAGGGCGTTGTGCAGTACCTCATTGTGGGCATTGGATATGCTTGACTTTGCTAGGCTTCAGAGTATGCATATAAAATTTAGACAGAGGCCCCATTTTTTGTGTGCTCGATCTTCGGAGTTCTTGCGCTGTAATTGGTGGATTGATCCATGTATTACAGCATCTATAGAAAAGCGCACGGCAGCAGCATGTAGTCCTGTTCCTTTCCGATAGCCCACCGCTAGCACGTGCAATTCCGCGGGTGTGTATCCTTTTGCTAGTTTAACCACAACAACTGTCAGATATGTGGCAGAGCACCGGAATGAGGCCTAATGTTTTGCATTGAAGTATTATACGGCGGCAACGGGTACCCGCATCTTTATGAGCGTTTAGTGCAATGAGTACTTTTTTAAATGGCTACCGGTGGACGGCAAAAACCTCAAAGTGGGACGTTAGTCCTAAAGTTAGGTTTCGTTAGAAGTGCACAGAAGGCGTCGTAGATTTACGGGGCCGAAGTAAATGGGTGCGTCGTGTAAAACCTTCTTTTAGTGATATGTGACCGGCAATCGTCTCCCGTTGTGCCCATGTGTTTGCGAATGAACGTGTCATCATATTATGTGCTTTTTTTTACACATTCCTTCAAAAGCGGAATTACCAGCGGATTTTTTTACTTAAAGCCACGTACGGAGTACTTCCTGAGGAGTTCATCTATTAGTTCATCTATCAGTTTTTAGCAACGCAGCCTCCGGTGGGCAACGTTCCCATTCTTCTTTGATGTTTTTGGTGATGTCCTGTCTGCCTATTGCTTATTTGAGGTGTTTTGCGATTTATTAACTTCCCATCTACATCACGTGATGTGCACTTGTCCTGTTCGGGAGAGTAAGCAATTCCTTAGAAGACCAACCAGCGTGGATCGACCTCGGTACTTATAAGCCTGCAGCCCCGGCCCCTGTACAGGTCAGCTATTAAAACAATATTACGAAGTTCCTCACTATTATATCTTTTCAGTTGTGGAAGGGAGATATCAGGAAATTACTTGTCGTTGGGTAATTTATCTTAACTGAAAGCGTGATTGACAAACCTGGCCCCCTAGAAGCAGCCCCAATAACGTCTACTGGTTTGCCTAGAACATTCTTTGTATTTTCGCGAGCAACCGTAAAAACAGCTGTGCTGTTCGGCTTTGATTCCTTAAGGGTAATGTCGAGGGTTTAGACGATAATGAGCTGGGTTCGAGTCCCAGTGTTCAATTTTCGTCGTAAAACCGGCCTTTATTGGTGAAACTTGTTCTCAGAGGCCAAATATACGGCTTCTTGTCCAGAATAAGGATTATCCGGTACCGTTTACGTCGATTTAGCCTAGCAACACGTTTATTAGTTGTTCGATTATTCTGGAATGACGCAAAAGAGGCGAACGCAGGGTGTATCTAGGCGGCCAGGTTTGTCAAATCCGCCATCGGGAATCAGTAGTTCCGATAAATACAAAAACGTTCTGCATGACCTCAATATGTTTACGTGTTTTTAAGGCAAAAGCCTAGCGATTAGGAAACACTTCTCTGCTGATACGTAGTGTTTCTGTCTCTTTGATTTCCTGTCTTCGTCTTTTGACATGAATTACCCTGACAGGCAGACTGGCCGCGATTCCCGTGGCAGCTTCCCCAGAGTCAGAGCTCTCGTCTGCATGGTCAAGTTCTACTCACGTGGCGTCACGTTAATCTGTCAAAGAGCACGCATCAGGATTATTCCTGTTCCATCCAGACGAAGTGCCCGCTTAGCGCAGTGGTTAGTGCACTTGACTCCTGCTCTGGTGGCCCTGGTTGAAATCCGAATCGAACCCAAATGAGGTTATTTATTTTCTCTTTACAGCGGAAGCCATTCTAGGGTTTCTAGGGTTTCCTTAGTATGGCACACACTATCCCTGCTAACGGGAGCGTGATTAGAATGGGTGCGGCGCGATTGAAAGTGATCTGAACTTATGAACAAGTAAACACCCGTGCACATACTCGTCCTCGCTTTGTCCATACCACCCCCTCCCCTTCTGTTTGCTGCGGAAGACGGTGCCCCCTTGACTAATTGAATTTTCTGACCTGAAAAAAAAACGACCCTTTCGCTGTTTCACATTTACAATGCTTTACAGTGCAATGTATATGAGAACTGTTGGAATACTAGAAATTGGTGCTTCGTTCAGCACCATTCGATCTCCAGTCTATTTCTTCTGCTAAGTCCGCCTTGCAAGTTTATGCAGTTGATGTTATGGCCTTCATTTCACTCCCGTTTGATTGTTATTTGACATTTTGGGTTTACATCCGTGCACCTTTGTTTTTTGACAAAAGCTAATCATTCCACTGCTTTAAAACACGTGGCCTCCGCAATCAACGTGTGGAAGTCACCTCTTTGGCACAAAAAGGACGAACTTTCTGGAGCCTGGGTTTGCAGCAGCAGTCGACATTGTCATCACCATTGTATATGAGCTCTCTTGAAATAAATAGGGGTAAATAACAGCGGGCACAAATAAAATAATGAAGATTACAGAGACCCCACACAAATAAAGAATATAGTGCACAAAAATTTACCCCCTTATTTTTACATCAATACGCAACTGTACATGTCTGTACTAAGTTCGTCCAAAGAGCAGCTAAGTAAAAAGACTAAATATCGAGAGGAAGCAACAACCGGTTGCAAGACTTTAGATAGCGATTTATTTATATTTTTTGCTGTATACTAAGGTGACAGAAAGCAAGAGTAATAAAGAAGATTGGCAAGCCGTGCAGGTTACTGGCGCCAGGCAGCATTGTCAAGGCAACGCTTGGTGAATGGTGGTTGTGCCGAAAGAAAGGCCGTCACAGTCGTTTCAGTTGAGCCCGAAGTCGAGAAATGTTGCACACCAGGTCCGCGCGTCCCGGGTGTTGCTGCAGCACATACGGAATGCCTTGGGGTCCTTTGTAACTTTTGCGCACTGCTGGCAGAGGTCGCGAACATCGCTGTGGGACGGGCACAGGTCTTCCGCGGCGAGAGAGGCCAGAAGGGCGGCTTGATCGAGGAATGGTGAGCGCCGCTGGACGCTCCCTGCCCGAGGTTCGATCGCAGCCCACCAGGGCTCCGCTGCGGGAGCTGCTACGGCGGCAGCTCCGACTGCAGGCGCCTCGAGGAAGGTCACACAGTAGAGTAGGAGTAGGCACACCGAAAGCAGCGACAGCGGAGTCTGCGAAGACATAGGCAATACCATAACAGACGTGTTCTAGTAAAACGTATTAGATAGTGAAAGGAGTTTAGCGCTGAATTTTTTTCTGATCCACTGAGCCAAGGGCAGCGTCCCCATAAAGTGTTTCATGTATCGCGCCGCATTATTTAGCCACACAGGAACACTGCAACAATTTTCATCCTTAAACAGGGAAAAATGGCCTCATTGAAGGAGCACTGCATTTAAATATTTGTGAATCACACGAAGAAATGATGGTGGGGAACTCGGGACGTCCGTATTAATGTGGGACGATGGCCAGCCACCTATTTTTTTAGTGTAGTGCTACGAATATATCTGCAACCGGCGCCTCAATAGCCTTTCAAGCACACAATCTGTAGAAAGCTTGAAGGCCTTGGTCAAGTTAATGTATTTTAAAAACCCTGCCTTAATAAAGTGATATCTTTCAAACTATTCAGAGCGCTAGTATTTTGTACTCTAACCCAAATACAATGTGTCGTAAGCATGTACTCATTTATTAAGTTACTACGTAATTCGTTTTCACTGCGAAAGCATTTCGTGACAGCGTCGTTTTTTTTTTTCAAGGTTTGAGGCAATTATTAAGAAATAGCTACCACAGAAGTTCCATGTCACTAAGGAGTGTGATAAAAATCTACAAAATTAGAAAAATGAACTTGATTGATTGATTGTACTGTTTAACGCGTCGACGCAACGGAGGCGATGAGACGCGCCGTAGTGGAAGGCTCCGGAGTAATTTTGACCACCTGGGGATCTTTAACGTGCGCCGAAATCTCGCACACACGGGCGTTTTTGCTTTTCGCCTCCATCAGAAAAGCGGCCGGGAACCGAACCCGCGACCTCGTGCTCAGCAGCGCAACGCCTTAGCCACTGAGCCACCGCGGCGGGTTAGAAAAATGAACTGAGAAACGGGATTGATTCACGCATCATCCACATAATGTGACTTTTCAAGAACCTCTAAATGGTGTTGGACTCGGCATGCACCAAAAAAAGGCTCTAAGAATGAAATTAGGCGACTCTCATCGAGAAATATATAGAAACTAATAATTTCGCCATGCAAGCGACACCCACAATTTCACGCAAAATAAAGATACTACAGTGAAGCTGCGCCTAATCTCACGGCAGTTTTCACAAAAGCTGGCTAGCCTAAAATTCGCTGATTAATATCACGCCCCAACGTAACCTAACATAACATAACTTCAGTGAACCTAACGTAACCTAACCTAAAGCATCATAGACTACCCAAATCCAGCCCAATTAACTGGAACAAACCCCATCTAACCCAGCCCAGCGACACAGAACACAACCTATATTAAACGTAATCCAACCCATTCTAGAAGTCCTGTGCGTTGATCTCTTGATATCGTAAAAAAACAGAGTAAAGTAAAAAGCGTTCAAAATCACGATGACCAAAAAATTGAGAAAGCTTAAAAATAAAACTACGCAATGTCGGACTCGTACCTGAGCCTCCTCTATCAATGGCAAGTACTATACCAAAGCGCTTCAGGGACAGCTGCGAAAAACGCGGCTTCTTACGGAATATTTATCCCATAGAATCTCTGGGCAGCGTGCTTAGCCAATGAAAGGCGACTGCCGTGAGAAATGTCTTACGGTAATTCTCACGGTTGCCGTGATAATAGACACTACCTTATAATAATGCTTCTGGGTGACTCTTACGTTCGTAATTACATAGTGAGGGTAAGTCATGTCATTTGTACCCCTCACTCACACCTGGTGCGCACTCATCGAACCTTGATTAGGTCGTGCTTCAGCATAAACGGTCGTTTAGATTTTACTTGCTCCCATGATGTTCGGGTGACGCAAGTTTGCGGCAGTCCTGGATCCAGTGATCGCGAGAAAAATCACCGTGTCTTTTTCAATGCTATTTAACAGCCCTTAATATAAGAATGTCCGTTCTAGAAACGTCCATACATCGCAGCATTATTTGAAACCGTGAGAACCCATAGTGTACGTTCCTCTCAATTAGATAAAAAAGCTCATGATGGTCCGAAGCTTACCAGCGCCGCCCACATTATTGCATCCCTTGTATCCCTTGCATCCCTACCAAACAACATCGCGACAATGGCGATAAAGTAGTTCAGTCATTCGACAAAATCAAGATCAACAGCAAGCTCTTTCGTTGGGACGACGCACTGGACAAAATGGTCCCTATGAATCCGCAATGACGGCCTCCCCCAAAACATGACTGCGCAGGCTCAGTAGGCCGACCGAAAATCATATCTGTGAAAAATTTGTGCCACCCTTGAAAGCCGTTTACTCTCCTGAACGCAAATGCCAGGAGTACCGTTAACAAAACTGACGATATAGAAATTATTCTTTTCACGCATGATCCTGACGTAATAATCGTTACTGAAACTTGGCTACGTGGCAATATCCTCAACGAGGCCATCATACCCGACTCTCACGAAATAATTCGTCACGACAGGGATTCAAGAGGCGGCGGCGTTGCACTCATTGTAAAAAAGGGCTCTAACTACGTAGTTGTTAACCATGATAGCAACGTTGAAATGGTTTGGATAGTTTTAAATTGGGGAAACCTGAAGTCGCTTATTGGTGCAGCATACCGATCACCAACCTCTGACCTTTCAACATTAGAATTTTTTCAAGATTTTATTCGTGAACAGAGGAAGCGATACAGTCACGTAATTATTGGCGGTGACTTTAACCTGCCTAAAATTAACTGGGAAACTATGACCTCTGAAATTCCCTGTCGCCATGCGGACCTACTATTAGACCCTATTTTTTCCTACGACCTCAAACAACTAGTACAGTCTCCGACACGAATTACGGCCAATACTAGTTCCACCCTCGATCTAATTTTTGTTTCTTTTGAGGTGGAAAAGTTCGTATGCTCAGTAGACATCCTTGCAGGCATAGCAGGTCATAAAATGGTCATCTTTAAAAGTAGCCTCGCGCGTGTAACTGACCCAGTCGAACCGAAAACTTCCCAAGCGATTATCGATTTTATTAACACCCAGGACGAAAGTATACTAGATTTCCTTGAACAAAAGTTTGACTTGTTCACAAATATGGCCAACAGCGTTAATTACACTGTAAACGATTTGTGGCAGTTCTTCAAAGGAACAGTAATTGAATGCATTGAAAAATACGTACCCCTTAAACGGAAAAAACAAAATAATCCAAGCCCCTGGATCACGCGCGAGATACTTCAACTTAAACGTAGAGTAAAACGCATTTCACGCACCACTTCTGGAACCTCGTCTAACAGACTAACATCTCTTCGCAACGAACTAAGAACGAAAATAAAGACTTCTAGGTTCAATTTCTTTAATGTCAAAATGCATGATTTTCTTACCAAGGACCCCAAAAAGTACTGGATGCACATCACACTCAAAACGAATCCTGTCACTAGAATAAAAATAGACGGCACAGAAGTTACTGATCCCACCAGGAGCGCAACAGCTTTTAACGATTTTTTTCGTCGGTTTTTCTTCGCAGCAACAGCGCAACTGAATCATTCCAAACAAAAGGCTTTGATCTACCTGATATAACAATAAGTGAAGAAGGAATTTTTTCAGCCCTATTAAGTTTAGACAATAAGAAGTCTGCGGGACCCGATGAAATACCAAATGCCTTTCTTTTTCGGTACGCGGAATGGTGCAGCAAATTTATTTTTACAATATTTAGTGAAAGTTTAGGCCGAAACGAAATACCGAAGGACTGGAAGACGGCGAAGGTCAAACCCATTCACAAATCTGGTGACAAACTATCGCCATCCAATTATCGACCTATTTCTTTGCTATGCACATGTAGCTAAGTACTGGAACACTTTATTTTCAGCCACATCCGCTCATTCTTAGAGACTAACGACTTTTTTCTTCAGAGTCAGCATGGGTTCTGGCGTCGACTATCAACGACGACTCAGCTTATCCATATAACTAATGAAATCTCCACTTCACTCGATAACGCCGGACAGATTGACGTTGTTTTTCTTGATTTCCGCAAGGCCTTCGATCAGGTTTCTCACGTTCATCTAAAAACTAAACTCCGCCAAATATTACGCAACACAAAAATAACTCAGTGGCTGGATTCCTATCTTTCTTAACGACACCAATTTGTTAACATAGGCAACTTCAATTCCCCATTGACAGCAGTCCTCTCGGGCGTGCCGCTGGTTTCTGTCCTTGGGATGCTTCTATTTCTCATTTCTTGAAATGATTTTTCGTTTTACTTTCCTGTGCAATGCCGCTTTTTTGCGGACGACTGCGTAGTTTACCATGATGTCCGATCACCTGAGGATCACCAACTGATAGATACGTATCTTCTCGCGGTTGAAAACTGGTTTAGACGTTGGGAAATGACCCTAAACAGTTCAAAATGCATTCAAATGACCATAAGCCGTAAAAAGAACTCGCTACAGCATGTCTAAAAAATAAATGACAACCCAATCAAACAGGTTACTCAGAGCCTTCTTATATCATCTAATCTATCTTGGAATGCCCATATCACCAACATGGTCACGGTGGCATCACGACGCTTATGGTTTGTAAAACAGCGACTAAAGCACTGCACTAGCAAGACAAAACTTGTTGCCTACACACACCTGGTACGCCCATTATTGGAATATGCGGACACCATCTGGGACCCGCACACAAAAAAATACACCGCTTGTATTGAGGGCGTTCAGAACAAAGCGCTAAGGTTTATCTATCACGCGTATGGGAGGCACATTTCTATCACGGAATCACGCAACAGGTCCGAGCTCCCAACACTTGAATCACGCCGCAAAGTTCACCGACTCAAAACCCTGTTCAACATTGTCAATGGGCACACTAGACTAAATTATCATGACTATGTACAATATAACACAGCGCGCGAGACACGAAGGAAGCATGATAACAAAATTCTGGTTCCTCGTAGTAAAACAAACGCCCACCGTTTCTCTTTTTTTCCAAGGACGATTAGGGACCGAAACGTTCTTTCGTACGAAGTGGTAAATGCGTCATCCTTGGATTCTTTTTTTGCTACGCTCGGTTCTAATCCTTCAACACAGAACTCAACCTGCATGTCTTATTTGAAACCCGACAACTGCTTCACTCTGATTTCGTACATCTGAGCGTCGCTGAACCATTCGATAATATCTGTTCCGACGTGTTGGCTGTTGTCTATGCTGTTTTTTTCCAAGCCTGTATTTCCCCTGCTCATGTATTTTTTGTGTTGACGCCATTGAAAGGAGGTATGGCCTTTATATGACTTTATTGCCTTTTTCTGTTCTGCATAAGCTACAACTAGTGCTACGCCTGTCGTACACTTTTTTCCAGTGTGTACTTTGTCATTTACATGCCAAATCGTACTGTTACGAACTTGATCCTCACACATTACAGAATTCAGTAATATTTGTTTTTGTCTCTGTGTTTTTATCGTTCTTTAAATATTCAGCATATTTGTGTTATATGTCTATGTTATCTCTTGTTCCTCTTCTGTGCTCGCAGTTTGCAAAATCCATTTCACTGTTTTGTACTCTCCTGCCTTGGCGGCTAAAAGGCTGCTGGCAGTATTGACCAAATAAATAAATAAATAAATAAATAAATAAATAAATAAATAAATAAATAAATAAATAAATAAATAAATAAATAAATAAATAAATAAATAAATAAATAAATAAATAAATAAATAAATAAATAAATAAATAAATAAATAAATAAATAAATAAATAAATAAATAAATACTCTCCCTCCCCCCCCCCTTCCCCTTTGCGGTGAAACGGTTGGGAAGCGGAAGTCGCAAGGTTTTACGAAGAAGTAAGTCCATACTTACAGAATGCACCAAAACCACTACACTTATCGCTTACTAAATGAGAAGCATCGTTAATAAATGCTCACGCCGTCACCTACAAGAACTATGCCGTGTAGGTATTGCCTGCTCTTCGGTACGCTACGTTACCGGGAATTCTGAAGGTTGCAGCAATTTATTTACCACAGTATTGACACACAGCTCTTAACTTGTAGATGGTTTCATCGATGAACCCCGGACGCGACTATAATATTTCATGGGACGAATACCTATTTTAATATCTGCTTTAATGTGCCGAAGCTAGACGTCTGCAGTCGCATTCATGTTTGTCGCCTCTTTGTCATTCTTGTACGCGTTATGAAATATCATGCGCACTCGCGTCTTTCTTTTGATTTGGGCGAAATTATTGGTGGGTTTTAAATACGTTTTTTCGTTCTGTTTATGGTTCTCAATCTGAATAAATGTTCAAGTGAATATACGTAATAACTGTAAATTCGCTGTCAGAGTCGAGAGTACAGGGCGATGATTCGATGAACTTGCACTGCAGGAGCTCCAAAGATGATAAACGGTGCAATGCTCAGAATTAACAATTCACGCACTCTAAGCAACGAAAACAAACAGAAAGTTCACAAAGGAAGTGGGTGTCAGCATTAAAATATTACGGCAGCTGCGGATCAAAATTGAATAGGAATAACAAAAACAAAGGCCGACCAGATGGGCAGATGAGCAAAAGTCGGTTTGTCTAATACTAGGCAGCATCGTACCTTATTCTTCCCGCTGCTAATCTAATGTGGACTTTCGACCAAATGTTCTTCCCCACCGCACATAGAAGGCCAGGCCTTCCCTGCTTTCTACTAGTGTCCACCCTTTGGGGAAGAAAATCAATACATTGATATAATCATTCGTTGTTCGCAGTTTCGTCCCATGATGGCGATCCGCTCGTTCGGTTCACATTTTTTCCCCGTTAATAGCTTTCCCTACAGCCATGGCCAGCCTTCTATCCGTTCCGTCTTGTATCCGACAGCACTGAACTCCAGGGAAGCCAGTGAACGCCACTGGACGCGCAGTGATAGAGTAGGCAACGCCTCGCATGATAGAACGACGCTTCTCGAGTGACGTTGCCATTGTCCCTATACATCAGTTACGTGCGGGGTCTTTGGAACTTACACGGGGAGCTCCCCGGCTCAGCACTGTTATTTCGGGACTGATTACGCAAGAGTTACTGTGCGTTTTTCAAAGACGTTTTTCACAGCTCAACGAATATAGCTCGTTTTGGGCGCAGCTTGAGGTCATACCAGGTTCTAGAGACCTGTAAGGTACCAGCCACAACTGTAAGGGCACTCTCTTTTGGCGGTGAATTGCGCAGGAATTATTGAACGCGCCACAAGGTATTCTCGCGCATTTCGTATTCAAGGAGCCCGCTTCCGATGTGCGAGCTCTCACATTTGCGCAACGTTTTTACTACGTTTCTGAACGGTCTGTCTTTTAGGCTGGATTTCTGGCTGTGTTTTTTTAACTCATGAGACCTTACCGGCTTTATTGTCTTTTTTAATTTCAAACAGGGCAGTGCAGCCCAAGTGGGGCTTCAGCCTTACTCAATTTTACGTCAGTCCCAAATTATGCCCTTTAGAAAATTCCAGCTTTAGGCTCTCGTTTCTTACCTCCGCCTTTCTCTTCTTGTTTCCGGTGGCCAAAACATCCCAAACCTGCCCCTGCCCCATGAAAAGCGGGAAAGACTACGAAGAGAACGATAAACTGGAGGAGGGCCTAGTGGAGAAGATGACCGTCCCGAAACACCCATTTTTTCCAAAAGGTGGAAAACGAAAACACCATAGGGGACATTGACAAGGATCACCTGAGGGAAGGTTTATTAAATGGCAATGAGAAAAAAGCTTGCGAGGCCGGGCCAAAAATAAGCGTAGAGAAGTCCATGCATTTCAAAGCGAAATATTTGGTGCGGAATCTAGGTGGGAAAGATTACGAAAGATCTCTGCCGGAAATGAGAGTCAAGTGCGGAAATTGTAAATGCATTTCAATGAGTTTGAAATGCTACATTGGTGGGGGACCCGACTCGCCGCACCTAATGCCCAGATAATATGGGTTGCACACAGACACGCAACTAAGCAAGTACACGCGAAACAGCCACGAAAACATGAGCGCATGCGCACGCGTCCACAGATGCGCGCACGCACGCGCATACAAACACTTGAGCATCATTGCACACTGACACAGAAAGGGGCAATAGCTCGCTTTCGAGCCGCCTCCTGAAGGAACGGTTGCTTTTACGAGCACAGCACGCGGAAAAGCAAATACATTAAGTGGTACAAACTGCCAGTTGGGTATATCACTGTAGAAAAAGACGAGATTTTGTTCCCGGGTAAATTTTTCAACTGCAGAGTCAGAGGGGAAAAAAATGGGAAAGTATGTGGTGCTCGTGAATCCACATACGGTGTGAGACGGGATAACCACCTGAAGTGACAAACAGAGTGACCCCCTGTTTTGTACAAAGAGTACTTGGAAAGCCACAAGTAGAAACCCTTGGAAGAAATTTACGTTTGGCCATTCAAAATTCCGTCACCATAGAAGGTACAGATGGCCGATTTTCTTAACGTTGAAAAACGCGTACTAGGATTATTGTGTGACAGACATGCCGCGGCCGATACCATAGAACAGTATAGCGCGCGATCAGGCAATTTAAAAGCAGATAGAATCGCAAAGGGCACCGTAGAATAATGAAGGTATGTCGAAATCTTGGTGCTCCCTCTGCGCACAATCTGAGAATTTCTACGACAATAACAGCCCACAATGAAACTGAAAAGGACACAGAGAAAGAAGAAGAAACAGTTGGTCTTTATGATTTTGTGAAATTT
The DNA here is from genome assembly GCF_048455015.1 of Haemaphysalis longicornis. Taxonomy (NCBI): domain Eukaryota; kingdom Metazoa; phylum Arthropoda; class Arachnida; order Ixodida; family Ixodidae; genus Haemaphysalis; species Haemaphysalis longicornis. Next base: position 4,372,868 of record NW_027526314.1, read on the forward strand.
ATGATTTTAGTAAAATGTAACTTACCTAAAAACTTTCTAGAACCATGGTAAATTTTTCCCGTAACGGTACACCAATGACGTAGATGTCCATGGGTGTGCTGTTCCCTGTAGCCATTTACTGTGTCATGTTCTAAATTTCTTTTTTGTTGCTCCCCCTTACTCAACGTCTCGCTAATTACACCCAATTACTCGGATGTAGTATCAACGCTGCTATGACAAATCATGCAACGGAATCTCAGGAAGATTCAGACATGGTTTTTGCAGAAAAAGTGTGGCCATAAGCTATTTTCAATATACCGGTTAGCGCAATAGCAGCAACCAAAGTCAAGCAAGTCTGCGTACTCTTTGCAAGATCTCACCCGTTCCATCGTGCTTGGCCGTCACGGGGTTGGGCTTTCGGCTCAGTCGTTGGCGCCGTGTGTGACTTGTGCCGTCCAACCGACGACTCTTATAAACCTGGAGCGCCCCTCCAACCGGCCATCGATCCGAGCGCCGCGTAAGCTGCGCTTCCGGCGTGCGGTGGGTCTTTTCCGCGGATGGACACTCATCCCAGCTGGCCGTTCTCTGCAGCCGCTCAAGGGCGCACTTTCTGTATCGCGGCGACGCCTACACGTTAAGAGGTAAAACCGCAAACACGTTTAGCGTAAGAGAGTACCAATGCACTACCTCCTCGCTCTCAGCTTTCATTAAAGTTTTCTCTCATCTACCTCCTCACTCCAGTTTTGCAGAACGCGTTGCTCCTACCTTTGAAACAAGCCGTCCGTTGACAAAGCCAAATATGAAGCGCACATGTCGTAAGGCACATCATCAATGAATGCCCATGAGTGATGCAAAACTATCTGTAGTACTTTCGATACTATTTATCATTGAGTCACTATCAAAGACTTGATTTAAAAATCCAGGAAGACACTCAAGACTGCAATACGTGTAAATTTGCGAAAGCATTGTATTTTATTTAAAGCTGGGCCATCCTCTATGTCTAATGGTAGGGCGGCTGTCGTGATTACGACAATGTTTTTGTACGCAGAGAGATAAATGTCTGGCGTCTACTCTTAGCATCGCAATGGTTGCGATGGTGTCGGCTGGTGTGGTTTTAGCTGTAGCGAGCTCCTGTCACCTGGCTCACCATGGGCATTTTTCCTTCCCTTGCATTTTCGCCGAGGTATTTCTGTGGATGACGGGCCACAGCTGCCGCTGAGGCGGGCGCTCCAGAGTCCATCGCCGTTTCACAAACACCACTGACATACAGAAACGCGCACGGTGGTGCGATTGTCCTTCCATCATTACCGTCATTATGCGTTCTCAATTGCGTCGTTTTCTTCATTTAGTTACTATGACTGAAAGGCTTTATCAGTCGTTCTTTCTAGCAACACATGTAAACGACCAGAGAGCACGTGCATTACTACTTTTGTAATTAGCATGCTTAAATCCCTCATGTACCCCTCTAGTGGTGGGATGGTGTCGCCCTATCCTTAGATACTTTTCTCTGCGTCGCTTCCTTCCTCACTCTGCTACTATGACCGGAAGGTGTGGCCAATCAACCTAGTTAGCCCTGCATTTACGCCCTCAAGGTAAACTTGTTCCGCTTTTTCTTAACTATCGTACTCAAAAAACTACTGTAGCCTCCCAGTGGTGCGATGGTGTCCTCTCATTACCAAGAACATGGTCCTTTTCTCTTAGCGTTATTCTCGGCTTCTTTTGGTTTTCTTCTTATTTTCTTTCAAGGCATTGACGCGCACCAGCGGAGGGGACAGTTTTCTTCTTCTCTTTTCTTCTTTCCCCCCTTGAAGGACTTCTTCGCTGTTAGCGTCGAAGGCCACACTGCATTCACAAGGTTTCCCTATCGTTTGCTAAAGCGAATTCTCAGCGACGGCGCAGGGTATGCGTATCCAACTCACATTCTGTCCGACCCGTTCCCGGATCCCAGACCAGCTGATTTTTATTTTCTTTGCTTTTATTAAAGCGAAGCTTTCTATGCTCACTGATGGCTACCATCCCGTCACCAAACCTCTGTGAACCCCTAAAACCCTCACGACAGCGAACGAATCTCTCAGGAGAAAGCTGAGTGTTTAAACCGGGGTTGTCCTTAGGCGATGGGGCGTTTGATTTCTCTGTTAGCGCTGTCGGCCATTTTCGTATCATCTTTAGGTCACACCGACAACTGACCCATTTTGCTTCCGTTTAATGAGGCATTTAATGCTTTAGATTGAAAAAGAAGGATCCAGATAGGGCGCAGCTGAAATCGAAGCTACTGTTTATTGAGAGAAAGCCAAGCACACACATAAATACTATGACCAACCCCCAAGCCCACTCCCAGCGACGACCTTATGCTCAGAACGCAAACAAAAGGACCTCACAAAATCTAAAAGGCAAGAAAACTGATTACTTGTTTTGTGGAGTGTTAAACAAAACGAATTCATGATCATGCAGAGCCACCGATGGTACGCTTACACACAGAATACCATTGTTCTTTGTACGATAAAATTCAGTGACCTCTCTCGTCCACTGATTCCCATGCAGCGAAGTGATGGTAGTATTTTTGAATACCGGAGCGCCGCCACGCTCATAACGATGATGTACAACATGTGAGTAAACATTACTTTCTAGTGAGCGCTGGTGTTGAACAGAGTAGTTAACAGAAGCTCTTAGAAGAAAGTAGCGTGTAGGTTTTAGTAAGCATTACTTTCCTGTGGACATTGCTTTCAAATGAGCGCTTCTGCTGTAGGCAGCAGTGAACACAAGCGTTAACTACAACGTAATGGTTACTTTAGTGTCGCACGTTATTGTTACGAACACAGGTGAGCTTAGATATTCATGAATACAGTAATGGTAAAGTCGATTTACAGTAACCGTAAATCGTAAATTCAGCGGGTTCGTTAAACCCGCTGAAAACTTCGAGATAAGCGGAGTTTCGAGTTAAGCCAAATGTCAAAAATTTGTGGCCAGGTTACTGAAATAAAAGCTAGTGCAATTACCAGAAACCCCGCTGCACGGCGGAGCCTTCGTAATAAAGGAAAACAATATTTAATTATTGCGTATGACAGAAATTCGCGATGCTCGACTGTTTGGCGTTTGCATCTGGTTCCAGAAAAGCGTTCTCGACCTGCTCAATGCATCGCATGAATTGTCGGTCGCCACTAATATACATTCTACCTTTTTGTGAAGCAGGCGCAGCATGCTTCTTATTTCTGCCGTTCTAGGTTCCCACCGTTGTAGGCTTCTGGAGGCTCTTCGTCGTCCGCATGATCAGCTGCGCTTCCCACAGCTATTTCAACAATGTTGACGGCGGTCCACATACCGGTAACGTGGATATCGGCCTCGTACAGCGCGTAAATGTTCCGCTCAGGACCACGTTCGGCTTCAGGTGGGTGCTAAGCGCTCAAACGGGGACATTATCAGCTGCGTGTTGCGCACGTTGCCTTGTGCCGTCTCTGTCAAGATTTCGAGATATCCGTGGCCCCCCTAAAAAACCCCAGGGAAGGTAAATGCATGGCGAAAAGAAGTTTCGACATAACCGGTATTTCGAGATATCCGAGTTAACGAGGGATTACATTTCGAGACATGAGTTAACGAGGGATTACGGAACTACAATTGTTTCGTTGCACGGGAATCAGTCTACGAGATAGCTCATTGAAGCGCATCGCATGAAGAAAGAAGCTATGCTGTGTGCGGACGTGCGCTCGGTGGCTCCGCATTGGTGGAAATTTTCTTTTTTGAACCACTCCCCAATATAAATAATCAATTTCCACGCGTTGTCAGTATTGGGCTGAATTTTTGTTTACGTTATGACCTTGACGTCGTCGGTGGGCGTGCATGTGGGTGTTGGTCACAGTACTTATGTATGTGCTAGCCTTTCGTTCACTAAGCAGTAGTTGCGACTTTGGCGTTGTCCTGTCTACTTCCTTCGTCGTGCTTCCCCTTCTGCGCTGCCTTTCAAGAGACTCAAATTGTCTATTTTTTTAGAATGTCTATCGTTACTTGGCCCAGTGAAATCCCCGTATGCGCGAGTCCTTCTCGCTATTCGCCCCCCTCCACCCCCTCAGTAGAGCGCGAAGTTCACAAGCATATGCCCAAAGCGCCCCTAAAATATAAAGGGGGAAAAGAAAAACGGGTTGTTTTTAACATGGTCATTGCAAGTAACGGCAACTTTATACCACAACTATTGTGACACTACGTCGATGCGGTCCCTTTGCTGGAGGGTGTTGTCCGTGGCCACTGCTCGCAGGAACCTCGCCATCGAGCGGGCGCTCTCAAGGTAAGAAACACTTCCTGTTTGGGCGGAGTGCTTCCGCTGGACACGCACACTCGCATGTCCCTGAAAGAGGCACGACGTCGCACCTCGGTGGAAGCGAGCACTCAAAGCGGGCTCCATACTTTGGAGAGTCAACCTGGCGTAGCGGAAGCGCGTTAATGAATGCTTGCATCCACGCGTTGATAACACACTGCCAGCTCTTCCGGGGTTTTCATCGGAGGCACCCAAAAAAGTACAAAAGAACGGTGTATGGTGCTGTACCATCCACCTACCTACATACCCTTCTCATAACACAAAAAATTATTTAAGGAATGGAACGTCAAGGAATTGTTCCTGCCAACCGACTTTTTGTAAGCCTTGCGCTAAAACAACTTAGGGACAAAAGTTAGGGACAAGCGGCCGAGCTCATTTTCTAACGATGAAATGGATATTTACCGGTACCCGTGTTTGAAATATTAATAGCGTTTTGCATACGGGAGAGAACGCAATGCTGTGAGTGCTGCAAATGAGGTTTGTGCAATTACCCGCAGTGGTGGTTCAGTGTCTCAGGCGTTGTGCTGCTGAGGCCAAAGATGTGGGTTCGATTCCCGTCCTCAGCGGCCGCTTTTCTGACGAAGGCGAAAAGCAAAAACGCCCGTGTGTTCAAGATTTCGGCGCACGTTAAAGATATCCAGGGGGTCAAAACTAATTCCGAGCCCTCCTTTACGGCGCACCTCATTGCCCGTCTAGCGTCCGCGCATTGAACCTCATAAGGGAGTTTTAGTACAGCGTTTATTGCCTTTGCGTAGGCTAAATGCTAAATTTTTGCATCACGCTACGTAAACACCTCTTGTAAAGGAGTGTTTACGTAGTGTGATGTTTACAGGAAGTATTCAGAACACTGGATTGGGAACAGGTGGGAGTAAGGGTTAATGGAGAATACCTGAGTAACCTGAGATTTGCTGATGACGTTGCCTTGCTAATTGACTCGGGGGACGAATTGCAAAGCATGCTTACCGCACTGGACAGAGTAGAACCGTGGGCATGAAAATTAATATGCAGAAAACTAACGTAATAATCAATAAGCTCGGGGCAGCACAGCGGTTTAAGATATGTGGTGAGGCAGTGGAAGTGGTAATTGAATATATCTACTTAGGCCATGTTGTGACCCCATATCCCAACCATGAGGCAGAGATAATTCGAAGGATAAGAATGGGGTGGAGTGTATTCGGCAGGCATTATCAGATAATGAATGGCAGCCTACCATGGTCCCTGAAGAGGAAAGTGTATGACAGCTGCATCTTACCGGTACTCAACTATGGGGCAGAAACGGTGTGGCTCCCTAAGAGTGTTCAACTTAAATTTAGGGCGACTCAGCGTGCAATGAAGCGGAAGATGATAGGTGTAACATTAAGGGACAAGCAGAGAGCGGAGTGGGTCAGGGAACAAACGCGCGTTAAGGACATATCAGTACAAATTAAGAAGAAGAAGAAATGGACGTGGGCAGGGCATTAAATACGAAGGCAAGATAACCGTTGGTAATTAATGGTAGCAGAGTGGATTCCTAGAGAAGGCAAGCGTGGCAGGGGGCGGCAGAAAGTTAGATGGGCAGATGAGATCAAGAAGTTTGCGGAGATAAATTGTTCGCAGTTAGCACAGGACCGGGATAATTGGATATTAACGGAGTGGCTTTTGCCCTGCAGTGGGCGTAGATAAGCTGGTGACGTAAACACCGCGAGGGGAGTTTTAGTAGAGCGTCTCATCAGTTTTGCGTAACCATACGCTGATGCTTACAGCGCCATCTGTCGAATATTTAGCAAAATGACTGGCCGACTGATCTGCCAGCGAAGTGCCGGAGTGCCTGGTCATTTTACGATTATCCAAACAAGTGCAAACAAACGATTTCCCGTTAGTATTAAATGCGACACGTCCAGAACATGATATGAATATTATCCTACCTGAGCACGTTCCATAAATACAACGTTGGAGCCCTGAGGCACTTCTTTCTTGCAATCGCACAGAACGCCCTGAACCGAATGTCCGAGATTGACGCATAAATTTAATTCAACTTCACAACAATCAATAGATGCGTTTCAAACGAACACAACGTCACTACATGCGTAGCAAGTCTGAACCGCGATTGACAGGTGATCGGTTGCCTCCTCGTGCCCGTTGCAAATTCGACACTTCCGTGTGGCGGTTTGCGGGGTCGAAGAGCAAGTCACCTAACTATGGCGCTCAAGCCGAGAAGGCTTTTGTATAGCTACGTGCACTGTACATGGCCGCTGCGATGTTGAGTCGTACGTCGCTCGAGAGAGATAATCCCCAGCATGGGAAGCCCTGCCCACCAGCAAAATGCGACGCGAACGCGTCCAGAACACACACAAAGCTTCGGCCGTTGGCCTGGCTACAAAGCTTCGTTCGGAGAGTCAGCGATGTCACGACGATACTGAGCTGCGCGAGGGCGACGCGCTAACTACGCAACGTATTTAAAAACACACGACAATGAACTTAGTCCATCGTAAAGAAATTACTGTCAACAGAAGCGCGGAACCGTGGATAATTGTCGCGCTAGTTGCCGCCAGGTTAGAACAAAGCGACCTCGCGTAGCACGCTATTTCTCTGAAATAGCGTCCCCTCGTCTTCCGTCCGCTAAACGCAGAACCGGCTTAGCGTACGGCGCCCGCGCAGCGCGAACGACGCGGAGGAATAGCTTTCGCTAACTGTTTGCGTACGGCCGCGTACGTTATTCTAAAACTCTCTATAATCAATTAATCAGGTTTGTGCGATGATTTATGCCATCCATTTGTGTTGCCCGCCACAAGGCAGCGCACACACAAGCACACGTGTATGGCTTGTGTGGGCTCGATTTTGGCATACATAAACGGATACGATGTAAATGAATCAACAAACACACACACACACAGACAGACACACACACACACACACACAGACACACACACACACATATATAGAAGAAGGTCCCCTTCACCCCGCGTAGTCCGAGTGGCGCTGGCTACCACCCCCAAGCACAGTAAACAAAAATACCTAAACATAACTACCCCAGAAAATGGAGGGGAAAATCGCCCCGCCGGTAGCGTAGTGGTTATCGCACCAGACCGGTATTCTGGATGTCGGGGGCTCGAATCCCACCTGGCGGGTATTTTTTCTCCACTTTCTTTCTTTCCAAATTCTTTACCTGTTTCAATGACCTACAACATCCTCCCCTTTGCTTTCCGAGGTTTTCTTGACTGCCAACCCTTATTTTCTGTCGTATTTTCACGGAGCCCCTCATTTCCCATTTTCTGATTCACTATATATATATATATATATATATATATATATATATATATATATATATATATATATATATATATATATATATATATTGCGAGAAGGGCTGTCTTTGGTTGCCGTAGCAAAGAGTAAAAAATGGGTATAGCTTCTAACAAAACTGTTTATTGGTCGACGTTTCGATCTGATGCCGAACTTTCTCAAGACAACATTTCGCATTTCTGTGCACGTATTTATAAGCTCGTCGTCCAACGACGCCGAAAAAAGAGAGAGGGGGGATTTGGGGAGAAAGGTAGCAACAAACACGCTCTCGGCGAGGTGAGGTGAAGGTTTGCAAAAAAGAGAGAGAGAAAAAAAAGGAAAAGAAAGAAAACGCAAAACAAAGACAAACCTAAACATGCAGAAAGGAGAGAGGAGTACACAACTCTTTCACAAACACTGTCCTCCGTCGTTCGTCAGCTTGTAGAACGAGTGACAGGTAGCGCCCGCTTCAAGGGGGGCCGCTCTGCTTAAGAAACGAAAGCGCAAAGCAGTAACAGGGACGCTCTCACACCATCACTGGGAGGCGAAGAATTCTAATGGTCACTGACCTTACGGGAAGAGTTTACAGGAAGCGGGCGCAGCCGCACACATATCTCAGTGACGCCAACCCCACAAAACAAACAGGCAGGCTCGTTAAGAGTGTAGGTACGATCTCCGCACTGTGGCTCAAAGCATGCACGATTCCGCCTACCGGCAGGACGGGCGAGCGCCATTCATCATTCTTAGCTCTATTCTTGTGCCCTGCCCGGGCAGCCGACAGGGTCGTCCCTGACCATGAACCAGGGAGAAGGAGCTTAACTAATCCTCTAACCGCACGCGGGAGTTGCGCGGGTCCTTTGTTGAAGTAAACGGCGGCGGGCGCCTCGATGTTGTTTGTGGCATATGCCGCCTGTGCGGACACCCCAGGAAGGGAATAAATAAAATAAGAATAGCTTGATTATTTGTTTAAACGACACAGAGACTTACAATTTAGATAGGGGATTATTCTGCAGCCAGATTATCAACAGCATGTATAGACGACATAATGCCCGGGCTAACATTCATTCCTGCCTTTACGGTGTTGAATTCGTAAATAATGTAAGATTCACGTTGTTCGCGTTCTCTTGTAGTAGAAAATCCACTCTGTAAAAGTGTGACCCTGATGGAGTCGAACGGGTGGTTTTCGGAGTTAATATGGCGTGATAAGGGTAGATCCGGGAGTGAACGAACATGTGCGCGATGGTTGTTGAAGCGCATGCGGAATGCCGTGTCCGTCTGGCTAATGTATTGGATGCCACAAACACCGCACTCCAGATGGTACACCACATTAAAAGAGTCGCAGTAGAGTGTCGCGTGAATTAGATGCTTGAAATTTGAGTTGGTGCTTTCTGCCACCGTGGTTGTCTGCATGTGTTTACATACGCGGCACCGTGCCTTTCCGCATGGTCGACACCCACCCTTGGGTGCCCTCTCAGTTTTGGCGTGTACAAGGTAATCTTTAATATTTTTGGGGCGCCTGTATACGACCCGAGGAGGGGCGGGGAAGATTTTCGAAAGCCGTTCACTCTGTTGTAGCATGTTGAAGTGCTTTTTCAACATTTTGCTTATGTTTGTGGAGTTGCCCCCGAACGTCAAAACTAGGTTGCCTCTCCCCTTCTGGTTTAGTTCCTTTTCATGGTGCAGCAACTCTTGGCGATCAAGGTTGACCGCTTTGCAAATAGCGTCGTTGACTATGGGTGGTGGGTATTGTTGCTTCGCGAGTACATTGCGCAAGTTTTCTGCGTTTGCCTCGAAGTCCTCGGTGCGGGAACAAATTCTCCTAAATCGGTGGGCTTGCGAGTATGGGATACTCGTTTTGCAGTGGCGCGGATGACAACTGTCGAAGTGCAGATACTGCTGCCTATCGGTAGGTTTTTTGTACACGGTAGTGATCAGTTCTCCTTTGTCTGTATTTATATGCACGTCAAGGAAATTGATTTCCGTGGTTGAATAGGTATAAGTGAATGCGATGCTTGGATGGGCCTTGTTGAAACACTCGATGAAGTCGATTAAGTCATCCTCCGTACCGGTCCAAATAAGGAATACATCGTCCAGAAAGCGTTTGTAAAAGAATGGCTTAATTTCACGGGTTGATAGAAATTTTGTTTCGAGATCGTTCATGAATATATTAGCGTAGTTGGGTGCCATTCGAGTACCCATCGCAGTGCCATTTATTTGTAGGTAATACTGATTGTGGAATTCAAAGCTATTTAATTCCAGCACTAGCTTGGTCAAAGTTTCAATGACTTGTGGGCTTGGTGACTCATGGTCCGGATGTATGCTATAGGATTCAACCAGGGCTTCAATCTCATCTCGGTGAGGTATATTTGTGTACAGAGAAGTTACATCTAGAGTTACAAGGAAGGCGCCATCAGGGATTTTTATGTTGTCGATTTCCCGTAGGAAGTGGTTAGTATCACGAAGATACGACGAATGGGTAGCGGGTATTTGCTTAATCAGGGAGTCTATGTAGCTTGATATTGCTTCGGTGAGAGTGCCTCTTCCCGATATTATTGGCCTACCAGGGTTCCCTTCTTTATGAACTTTAGGCAGCATGTAAAACCTTCCTGGCGTTGCGTGTGCTGCTGTAAGTGCTTTACAGAGGCGTGGCTCTATTTCCCCAATTTTGACAAGATTATTTAGTGTTGTTGTTATTATTTCCTGATGTTCCACAGTTGGATCCGCGTCAAGTTTTTGGTAGAAAAATTCGTTATTTAACTGACGGTGGCCCTCTTGAATGTAGTCTGGTTTACTAAGTATTACAATACCTCCACCTTTATCGGCCGGTTTTATGACAATGTCTGTTCGATCACCCAGTGCCTTAAGTGCCTCGCGCTCCTCTTTAGAAAGAGGAGCGCGAGGCCCAGAACCTTTCTAAATATATATATATATATAGTAAGGAAAATGAGGGGCTCGTTGAGGAAATACAGAAAGATAGGGCAGCAGTCTACAACGCCAAAGGAGGCATAGGGGTGTGGTTAGGCTCTTTTCTTTATCCCTACGGTTAATGAGACAAACATTTTTTTTAATATACAGAAGAAAGAAAGAAAGAAAGAAAAACACGCGCCCAGAGTGGGGACCGAACCCACGCCTTTCGATTACATGTCGAATGCCTTCCCAATTCGGCTATCTGGGCGACTGTGTTCTCCTTCGCTTTCTGGGCTATTTATATTTACTAGAAGTGTATCTGACGCTTGAGGGTGGTAGCCAGCGCCACTCTGACTACACGGGGAGAAGGGGACCTTCTTTTCAACCCCCGGGGCGTGACTCGAGCGTCTACAGCCTGTCATGAGCGGGTAACTGGCGGGAAGCCCTCTTATGCTACCTAGGCATCAAGGCTGCCAGAACCGAGACCCTCGCTAGGCTTTCGCAGAATAATATAGTAAGGAAAATGAGGGGCTCGTTGAGGAAATACAGAAAGATAGGGCAGCAGTCTACAACGCCAAAGGAGGCATAGGGGTGTGGTTAGGCTCTTTTCTTTATCACTACGGTTAATGAAATAAACATTTTTTTATATACAGAAGAAAGAAAGAAAGAAAAACACGCGCCCAGAGTGGGGACCGAACCCACGCCTTTCGATTACATGTCGAATGCCTTACCAATTCGGCTATCTGGGCGACTGTGTTCTCCTTCACTTTCTGGGCTATTTATATTTACTAGAAGTGTATCTGACGCTTGAGGGTGGTAGCCAGAGCCACTCTGACTACACGGGAAGAAGGGGACCTTCTTTTCAACCCCCGGGGCGTGGCTCGAGCGTCTACAGCCTGTCATGAGCGGGTAACTGGCGGGAAGCCCTCTTATGCTACCTAGGCATCAAGGCTGCCAGAACCGAGACCATCGCTAGGCTTTCGCAGAATAATATAGTAAGGAAAATGAGGGACTCGTAGAGGAAATACAGAAAGATAGGGCCGCAGTCTACAACGCCAAAGGAGGCATAGGGGTGTGGTTAGGCTCTTTTCTTTATCACTACGGTTAATGAGATAAACATTTTTTTTTAATATACAGAAGAAAGAAAGAAAAACACGCGCCCAGAGTGGGGACCGAACCCACGCCTTTCGATTACATGTCGAATGCCTTACCCACTCTGGGCGCGTGTTTTTCTTTCTTTCTTTCTTCTGTATAATAAAAAAAATGTTTATCTCATTAACCGTAGCCTCACAGATCTACGATCTAGAGAATTAACAACGACTACTCACTTAAATTTCATGAAACCAAATAATAAGCATGCAGGACGTTTTTACCTCCTCCCAAAAGTCCATAAAGTCCCCGTAGAATTATTGTTCACTGCCGACATTCCTCGCAGACCCATAGTTTCGAATAACAATACCCCAACCGAAGCACTATCTCTGTTTCTGAATCATCACCTATCCGACATTCCGGCTCTTCTTCCTTCATTCGTTCAGGACACCCCCCACTTCCTCCAAATAATAGAAGAGATAAATAATGGCGGGCGCCTACCCAGTGGAACCCTCCTTGATACTCTTGACGTTGCTGCATTGTATACAAACATTCCGTTCGCCGAAGGAATTGAAGCGATTTCAAAATCTCTATCAGTGAACCCGCACCAACATGCACCAGAAGTGTACATAACTTTGCTAAAACTAGTTCTAACTCTCAATTGTTTTGAATTTGACTCTTCTTACTTTTTGCAAGTTTTTGGGACTAGCATGGGTACTCCATTCGCACCGACCTATGCCAACATTTTCATGGGGCAACTTGAAGCTACCCTATTAAGCTCTTTTCCGCATAAACCTCAGGTTTACCTCCGCTACATAGACGACATCTTCATGATTTGGGAACACGGTCGCGCGACTCTACAAAACGTTTATATCCCATCTCAATTCTTCGCATCCGACTATTAAATTCTCCTGCCAGTATTGTGAAAAAGAAGTGAACTTCCTAGATACTACCGTCATTCTAGACAACGGTAAACTTAAAACCACGCTTTTTAGAAAGCCAACAGACAGGCAGCAGTACCTAGATTATAAAAGCCATCACCCCAGACACTGCAAACAAGGGATCTTTGTAGGACAAGCCACCAGACTTAGAAGAGTATGCAGTGATGACAGTGACTACGTAGAGCACCTAGACGAACTAAAGGCCACCCTTATGAACAGGAACCACCCCGAAAGCTCGCTCGATCACGCGTACCAACGTGTGTCTAATCTCAAAAGGGATGACGTTCTCAATAAACAGCGGCAAAACGAAAGCGACAGGCCACCTGCCCTAATAACTAAATTTTCAAACGCCCTCCCAAACGTAAACAATATACTGCGGAAGTACTACCCCATTTTAGCCAGTAACGACCGACTTAAAAAGACTTTCCCGGAAGCACCAAGGGTTACCTACCGGAGAAACAGGAATATAAAAGATATTTTAGTGCATGCTAAAACAGGGCCTTCAAAGCAACCAGTCATAGCCAGCTGCTCCCGCCCCAGATGCAAGACTTGTAGGCACCTGCAAACAGACTGCGTTGTAAAAAGCACAGCCAGTAATTATGTCCACAAGATTAATTCAAGTTTTACGTGCACTTCATCCAACATTGTATATATATTGGAATGCTCAATGTGCCACAAACAGTATATAGGCGAAACGAGCCAACCTATGAGCCTACAGCTTAATGGTCACCGGGCAGATACTCTTAGCAAATCCTCCATAGCTGTAGCGCAGCATTTCAACCAACCAGGCCACAATTTTGATGACCTTAAGTTATATATACTTCAGTCAAATTTTAAGTCTCCTAGGGACAGGAAATACCGAGAATCCTACTTAATTCACAAATTCAACTCCATGGAACCTGCTGGAATTAATGCGTCTAAGGGCAACTTGGAATCCTTGCGTTATTCACCGGGAATACAGCATTAGGCATTTTCGTGCATATACCTCATCCAAAGACTATGACCGTTCACTCTGCTCTGTACCTGGTCACCTAATTTCTTTTTTTTTTTCATTCCTTGGCGTCTAGCCTAATACTCGCCCTCATCCCTCCAACCTTTGGTTTTGGAATTCAATTTTATTTATTTAATTTCTCTCTCTTTTTTTTTTACTCCGCGTGGTCTTGTGCCCCGTACGTCACTCTAACTTTATCTTTTCGTTTTTGAGTTTCAGGACAGGCCTGTTTCAGGAACGTTGCCTTGGGTGACACGTGCCATTTCAGTTGCCGGGTCATTGCTTTTTCTTTTGTGTGTGGGTTTATGTGGTTTCCCTCCCTGTCTTTTTTTTGTTTTTTTTTCCTTTTTTCTTTGACCTAGTTAGTTTTCCTCCCGTCTCTATCTTTTCTTTTGACCTGAGGCTTGCAGATAGTTTCTGATAAGGACCCCACCCTCGCCGCCTGGTCTGCTTCCGGCGGTTCTGAGATCCTTTCCCTATACCCCGCGGCGGGTCAATAAACACCCTCTCATCCTTTCTCTCCAAAAAATCCACGAATATCAACCACCAGCTGACTTCCGTGTGACCTACTTCGCGGCTTAAACTAGACAAACTTCTTGGCCCCTCAATCTCTCCCCCGACACACTCCTAAACCAATCAGCTTGCTCAATTTCCCTTCCATCTTTCCCTCTCCTTTCACCTGGGGTCCTACCCCTACATAAACCGTGCCTGCCAGGAGAGAGATTGCCCTGAGGAAAGCAAGTTCTCTTTTCTGAAATGTAGGCCACAATCGTGCTTTTACCTTGTTCGAAGTTTTTCTTCTCTTGTGTTCTCTACCATCTTCAAAGTTCTAGTACTCCCTGGATTTCGTGTACGAAGATGACGGAGCAAGGTAAGCCCCCTCTCCTCTCCCTGGCACACATAGCTCTCATCGGTGATAGCCACTTTAAGTACATTCACGACCACTTCCCTTCCGGACAACATTCACCATACATCAGCTTTCAAAGCGGCGCCACAACCCATGACATAAGAAAACTGATTGACGCCGCCCCATGCAACATCACTCACTTCGTTCTGCACTTTGGCACTAACGACTTAAAGAACATTGATTGATTGATTGTAGCGTTTAACGCGCCGACGCAACGCAGGCGATGAGGCGCGCCGTAGTGGAGGGCTCCGGATTAATTTTGTCCACCTGGGGTACTTTATCGTGCGCCGAAATCTCGTACACACGGGCGTTTTTGCTTTTCGCCTCCATCAGAAAAGCGGCCGCCGCGGCCGGGAATCGAACCCGCGACCTCGTGCTCAGCAGCGCAACGCCTTAGCCACTGAGCCACCGCGGCGGGTGACTTAAAGAACAACACCGCTGAAAGCACCATCGAGGCCATGAAAACTCTTCTTCACGATGTTCATACCAACAGGCCCAAAGCAAAGATAACCCTGACAACAGTACTTCCCAGGATCGAAAACAAACACAAGCCAGCCATACCCCAAACACAGACTTCTAGCTCACTCACAAAGGTCAGCTAAGCTTAACGACTTCCTCATGTACCTTGGACACAACACAGGAAACGTTGACATCATCCACCACGCAAAAATTCACCACGACACCCTAGGACACCTGGCCAAGGACGGACTACACCCTAACTTTCGAGGCGTCCGACTGATTTCCGAAAACATCAAGCACAGGCTGAGGAACACATTTAAGGTGACGCTCCCAACTGCACGTATCAACCTCCCGTCTCCGACCAGCACAGAACAACAGAACCAACCCAACACCCCCAACGGTAGCGAAATGTCATGTCCACCTAAGAACAGCACATGTGACGCCAGCACACAAACCGTGGAGGTGGCCGCAACACCAGCTGTACAGCACGTGAGCGAACAACAACCCGACCCACCAAAGACAACACGCTCATGGTTCACGCAGACCCCAACACGCAGTATAACGCAAACAGGCACCCAAACAGGCATCGATGTGGACCTCACCCCTAGCAGCCCCCCTAAACTACTGACTCCAAGCAAAAAGTGTCACCCCGGAGGTCTGCTCGGAACAAACACAAATGACTACCACCGAGTAGGCCGTATGCTCCAACCCATAAATCCCGCTCTTTCCTCAAAGCTCGAAAACTAGCCGGCAAACAAACCAACTACAGATTTCATCTAAAAACGTACTCCTCGTATCTCCAAAGCAAAAAGATCCCCAAAGGCCTCCGCCTAAAAGTTAGATGTGCCCTTGGTGAGCTCCCTCCTGAACTATCTGCCAGGTGGCAAGATATTCTGAATAATGCTTCTCTTTCCCTCCTAGAAATTCTTAGAGAGCACTGTACTAGCCAACTCAGCCTCTTCAACGACCAGATTGAAGCTCTTCCACTAACCGAGCAGGAGAAACTAGATCTCAATATTTTCATAAATCGTAAGGAAAATGATCTTAGCAATAAGCAAGCGGTTAAGTTTCAGCGTGACCAACTTCCCTCGCAAAATTCAGCATGTACTGTAGGAGATCAGCCTCTCAATAGCCGTGACTATGAAGTACTAGGTCATGTAATATTTCCCCTCGATACAGAAATCGCTTTAATAGAACCTCCTCCCCCAGCCAATAATCCTATAGAAATAACGAGCTCTCTCGCTACCTGCCCCAGCAACCTTATTGACATTTCCAAAACACTAACGGCCGACGAAAAAGGTATCCTAGAACGAGGTCTAACTTTCTGTCCCACAAATAACAGTGTGAATGAATACGAGTTACACAAAGATCTCACAGAATTTTCTCGGAGAATGAGACTAAGCGAGTTTTTTTCGGAGAAGCAGGACCAACCTGACATTAACGAACGCACCCTCCACCCTCCTAGCACTTGGACTCCGGATGTAGATCAATCTCCAGAATTGGATATGTACTTAAAATCAGTATCAAGAGAAATATTGGCAACAACTAAGCGATCAAACAAGCGCAAGAACCTAACTCCGTCAGAAGAAGTTACCCTTAATTGCCTATCAGCCAGAACCGACATAGTCATAAAGCCAGCCGACAAAGGTGGCAGTGTAGTTGTTTTACCTATGGGAAAATACAAAGATGAAGCTTATAGGCAGCTCAATAACGCTTGCCACTACAAGCCCTTAGATAACGATCCGAGCCAGGAATACAGCCTAAAAATCCTTCAGAGCCTCACAGATCTACGATCTAGAGAATTAATAACGACTACTCACTTAAATTTCATGAAACCAAATAATAAGCATGCCGGACGTTTTTACCTCCTCCCAAAAGTCCATAAAGTCCCCGTAGAATTATTGTTCACTGACGACATTCCTGGCAGACCCATAGTTTCGAATAACAATATCCCAACCGAAGCACTATCTCTGTTTCTGAATCATCACCTATCCGACATTCCGCCTCTTCTTCCTTCATTCGTTCAGGACACCCCCCACTTCCTCCGCATAATAGACGAGATAAATATGGGCGGGCGCCTACCCAGTGGAACCCTCCTTGTTACTCTTGACGTTGCTGCATTATATACAAACATTCCGTTCGCCGAAGGAATGGAAGCGATTTCAAAATCTCTATCAGTGAACCCGCACCAACATGCACCAGAAGTGTACATAACTTTGCTAAAACTAGTTCTAACTCTCAATTATTTTGAATCTGACTCTTCTTACTTTTTGCAAGTTTTTGGAACTAGCATGGGTACTCCATTCGCACCGACCTATGCCAACATTTTCATGGGGCAACTTGAAGCTACCCTATTAAGCTCTTTTCCGCAAAAACCTCAGGTTTACCTCCGCTACATACACTCTAAACTTTTTTTCCACCCATATACTCCCTAGAGGTTCTTTTTCGCCTGTCCTCTAGTGATCCTCCTTGTAGGAGTTTTTTTACTACATGGAACAGGGAGGTTTTGTTTACCTCCTCAAAACAGGGTGTTTTTAGGTGATAGAAAGGAGGTAGTTAGGGAGTGTTAAGAAATGTTAGGGAGAATTTAAGGAGATCAAAATGGAGTATTCTTTACTTCCTCAAGGCGTTTTTAAGTGATGTTTATGGACTTTTTAGGCGGTTGAATAGGAGCCTATTATGGCTCCCTTGGGAAGTACTTATGTTGTTTTAGGGGCGTTTTGAGGAGGTTCAAGGGAAGCATTTACTTCTTTTGCATGGAGTTTTACGTTTTGTAGGCCTCGCGAGGGGAGTTTTTAGGAGGTTCAAGGGAAGCATATATTTCTTTTGAATGGAGTTTTGCAAAGTTGGGGCGGTTTTGTAGGCCTTCCGAAAGTTTTTTCAAGGCCACAAGGGAGAGTTTCTAGTTCCCTGCGGGAGTACTGATTTCACACGGTTTTTCTCGGTTTCAGGTTTATTTCAAACGAACTTTCGCATACAAGTTTACATGGTACATGGTGTACACAAGGAGGCTCCGAAATAAAAACTTAGGGCGACCTCCTATAAGAAACAAAAATGGTAAATTGCTAAAAACACGCCAGTTAGGAATGGAAGACAGCAATAGAATGCTAGTTGAACAAACCGTAAAATTAATATTACTACAAGAACTGGAAATACGCGAAAAACAAAGATAGGCGCAAACACAACCACATGGTAAGTGAAATCATTATATAATAATAGCGGATCGAGAACGCGTCAGTACTTATCAGAACTTATCAGAACGCATCAGCACTCAGTACACAAAGTGAAAAAAATGGTTGCAGTGGTTTACAACAACAAAAAAATTTCAGTTGGTGGTGAAATGAGCGATCTGTGTGCTAGTTGAACAAACTGTAGAAACAATATTACTACAAGAACTGGAAATACGCGAAAAACATATAGGCACAAACACAGCGGCATGGTAAGTGACATCATTATATAATACTAGAGGATTGAGAACGCGTGAGTACTTATCAGTACGCATCAGTAATCAGTACACAAAGTGAAAAAAATGGTTGCAGTGGTTTAAAACAACAAAAAATTTTTTCAATTGGTGGCGAAATGAGCGAGAGCTGTGTAACGATTTGATATTGAAAGGTAACGAGCATTTTGTAGATGGTAAAGGCACAAGAGATAAATGATGTAGGAGACAGACAGCAATGAGATGGCTATGAATAAATGAGTAATATAAAGAACGAGAAATATGCTGCGGAAAATACCAGTGCGTTTTGATAAAGACACAAATGGCCAAGAAAAGTGACCCAGTTGAGGGGTTAATTGCAAGGATATAGAACAGAATGGGTGGTATCGCGACAGCTTCTTCAGAGTGAGAAGAAAAAGCCATGTAATTCGTGTTTTTCCGATAATTTTGAGTTGATTCATTTGGCACCAGTTGCCAACATTATTTAGATAATTGTTTCAAGTTATATTAGTTGGTTAATATTATTGCTTCACTAAAAGATAGCTGTATTATCAGCATACAGAAGGGCCCATCAAATATCCCCTGTTCAGTAAAAAAAAAGAAAACTTCAGAAACATAATACGAAATTCTTTAAACTACTATCCAATGATTACAGGATTGAAAACAAATAAAATATTGGTGAGGGATATTGATGCGATAAAAGTTAATTAGTTCTAAATCCTTCACACGTGGTTTGGTGCTGGCAAGGTCCAAAAAGGCATGTTCCACAAACGTTAGAGCTCTGTGTGCCTTCTTGGGATATTGAATGTTGAAAACCCAGAACGATGCAAACAGACTACACAGTCCTCCCAGTAAAGATGATGCAGTCAAGACACTCTGGCCATCGATGCGGAGGCTAATTTCCCCGTTCGCGGAATGCAGGCAGGGAGTCAAAGGAACATCTACCTGAAAAAGCAAAAAAGAAAAAAAAAATGCCCCACATGTAAAATTCAAAACAGACACTATGGTTAAATGAACTTAATAATTCGGTACAGTAATAAAATTGTTATGCCAGGTTCCCTGCGAATATTCAGTACTTAAATTAGGAATGCAAAGGCTTCATAAAACCAAGTGCCAGTACATTCCCCATCGTGGCTTTTGCAGCAATAAAAAGATATTACTTCCGCACAATATACTCGAGCACAACTTTAAATGACAGTGAAGTTAAAATGCAAGCCTCTCTAGGTTGATAGATTAGCTCACGGAGAACACTATTATACCCCTCTTACACCTGGCATTTTTTTTTAAAATAAGGTTGAAACTAGCAAAAACACGTTTTCACCGGAAGGGATTAAGTGGCCTGACGCGCACAACTTCTTTCTTGGCTGCCGCTGGATGGTGCTACTCGTCCATACTTGGGGTGGCAGTACCGCTTTCCAAGGGAGCATGCGAGCTACGCATGAGAAAATCGTTCGACGCCAAAACTTGCGGGGCCTCAAAAGGCCAATGTTTTTCTTCAGTGAAGCGTAAATACTGATCACAGGTCCAATGGAGAAACATTTTGCTTAGTGGTCTCGAACGACAAATGACAGGGGAGTTTGGGGAAGCATGAGCGATTTGACCGGAACTGACCAAACTGCTTGGTACGTGGTAATGTTGTATTCAGTTGCTTGTATACTGCTATTAATCACCGCTGCTTCACTTGCTTCCGGTTTATCCTGATGCAAACAGCGACTGCAGTCGCGTTTGCGTCACGTTTGATGAGCAGTTGAACAGCGATTTCTCAGCACTTAAGGCATCTTGGCACTAAATCAATGCTGAAATGGCTATGCGGAGGTCCGACTTCCGTTTGAAATCAACTTGCTGGTTGTCTTCAATGACCCTTACCCTTATGCCTCATCACTGCAACCGATTGTTCCTCCGTGTGGTGCAAAGTGTGTTACTGTGATTATTTTCAACGTGAAACGAACCGTTTCTGTGATTTGTAGGACTGATTCTGCTATTAATTACTGCAGTGACAACAAGCTATGAAAGAAAATCCCGCCATCTCCACGAAGTGAATGATGATGAGAGGGGCGAATCTAAAATGCTTATCAGCAGACAATGTGACGCATTAAGTGCAAGCTGCTTTCATAGTGTGTGCATTGACGTTAGGATATGGCCCCCTGGCAGAATGATGCGCTGCGCGAGATTTTGCCGTACCTAAAAGGACAGGCAACTCATTTTTACGGAGTATAGGATCTGTAAAAGGGTTGCGAGTTTGGCGAGTTGGTAATTATGCATTGCGAAAAATAAACTGCGCGCAAATTAACGAGGACAAGAACACATGAAGACGGCACAAGCGCACACTCGCAACTAGTTTATTATTGCACAATTCAAAGCTTTATATGCCCAAGCGCCCAATTGCCGCGCCCCCAATGCGTCACAGTTCTCGGCGCACTCAGCCGAAAATACTAAAAAACCGTAACAACAAAACCACAAAACGAACTTTGAGGCGCACGAAAGGCGAAAAATCAGCAAAGATAACCGCATCATACATGGATTAAGACCCCCCTCCCACCCCCAACACGCATTCCCAGAAGAAGCACCGAAATAGCGCTCAATGTGCGTCTAAATATGCGACTTCTCGATTAAGCAGGGCGATAGAGGGATGACTGATACGTTCGGAACCAGCTTTTCTGATGTGGCTGGCTTCTACAATTTCTCGCGTTTGCTGGTTCTTATGTCGCAAAAGGATGGCTGTGCGCTCAAACACAGGGACACAATCAGGTCTGCATGCGCGGTAATGAGAAGATAAGTGGCTCAGGTCACGTTGAAAAATGAAAAAAAATATACGGTACTTTTAGACGTCGTACGCTCGAGTTTGTGACAACGTACCCGTGTGCGGCTCTGTCCTGAAGTTCGGAGAAATGCAGGCGGGTTGTGTTATATTTCTCGTCTTGCATTACGCTTTCTTTTATATATTAGCGCCCTCTTTCCCGATCTCTCTACCTTCCTTCCCGCTTCCGTCTCACTGCGCTGATTTTCGCCACCACGAAGTAACCGTCACGTTGCTTTGAAACGACGCCGCGCGCGACAAACGATTTTATCTCGAATGTCCTGTTACAAACCGGCCTACAAAAGAATGCGAACGCATACCCCAAAACCCACAAACAAGTAAAATAATACGAGTGTGCGCTTTTTTTTTTGCCCGTGCGTGTACGAGCTGTGAGCGGCACGGGTACCCGGGTACTTCGCTGTTAACCCTATCCAAACGTTTGACAAACGCATCGACTGATGAAAGACCACTTACCAGCGAGCTGTCCACACCTGTCGCCGTATCCAAATGCTGTTTGCGGCCGTTCCTCGTGTGACAGGGGCACATGAAAATCTTTCCACCAAATGGCACTACTAGTCCTTCACAAATACGAAAAAACGACGGCCCAAGGCGAGGCTTGTAGCTCCGGCCGCGCCGAGTCACCGGCCGTGCTGCGTTGAAAGCACAGAGGTTGTTTACATCCGGGCAGCCAGTCGTGCCGCCAGGGCAAGTTGAGTCGCTGCAGTCGGGTGCGTTGGCGCGCTGGCACGAGAATTTAAATCGTCTATGTATGCGCAAGCAAGCGAAGCAGATGAACATTGCAATTGTTTGCAACGGCGAGAACTGCCTCTTCGTTAGCAGCAGAGTTTGACAACACCTATCGCCAAAATAAACAGATTGAGACAACACGGCCGCGCTCTCTGCCTGTGATCGCGCTGGTTGAAGCATCTATACGGGTATACGTACGGTATTGGTTTTGTAGCGGCGTGCAACCGTCGCGTCCTGCTCACTCGTTCTAATTAGCATTAGGCCACGGTTGAAGTGCTGGTGCACGGAGACAACAGAAGACTAACATGGCGACCGCCCGCTTGAGATGATTACCTCAGATAGGGCGTTTATTGTGGACGTGGTAGTATACAAGGAACGGAACGCCATCTCACAAATGGTGTTAAGTAGTTCTAAATCCTCCCTTTTGCTACCCGGATGGGCAAAGGTACTACCATGGAGGTTCGTCCACTTCTTTAGATCATGCCTAGGGAGTACATTTTTTGCTATAGGTACTTTTCAGGGCACATTACTTGATTAAAACTCCATTTCCGGCTAGTTTGCGTTTACAGTGTAGACGACATCTTCATGATTTGGGAACACGGTCGCGCGACTCTAGAAACGTTTATATCCCATCTCAATTCTTCGCATCCGACTATTAAATTCTCCTGCCAGTATTCTGAAAAAGAAGTGAACTTCCTAGATACTACCGTCATTCTAGACAACGGTAAACTTAAAACCACGCTTTTTAGAAAGCCAACAGACAGGCAGCTGTACCTAGATTATGAAAGCCATCACCCCAGACACTGCAAACAAGGGATATTTGTAGGACAAGCCACCAGGCTTAGAAGAGTATGCAGTGATGACAGTGACTACGTAGAGCACCTAGACGAACTCAAGGCCACCCTTATGAACAGGAACCACCCCAAAAGCTCGCTCGATCACGCGTACCAACGTGTGTGTAATCTCAAAAGGGATGACGTTCTCAACAAACAGCGGCAAAACGAAAGCGCCAGGCCACCTGCCCTAATAACTAAATTTTCAAACGCCCTCCCAAACGTAAACAATATACTGCGGAAGTACTACCCCATTTTAGCCAGTAACGACCGACTTAAAAAGACTTTCCCGGAAACACCAAGGGTTACCTACCGGAGAAACAGGAATCTAAAAGATGTTTTAGTGCATGCTAAAACAGGGCCTTCAAAGCAACCAGTCAAAGCCAGCTGCTCCCGCCCCAAATGCAAGACTTGTAGGCACCTGCAAACAGACTGCGTTGTAAAAAGCACAGCCAGTAATTATGTCCACAAGATTAATTCAAGTTTTACGTGCACTTCATCCAACATTGTGTATATGTTGGAATGCTCAATGTGCCACAAACAGTATATAGGCGAAACGAGCCAACCTATGAGCCTACGGCTTAATGGTCACCGGGCAGATACTCTTAGCAAATCCTCCATTGCTGTAGCGCAGCATTTCAACTAACCAGGCCACAATTTTGATGACCTTAAGTTATATATACTTCAGTCAAATTTTAAGTCTCCTAGGGACAGGAAATACCGAGAATCCTACTTAATTCACAAATTCAACTCCATGGAACCTGCTGGAATTAATGCGTCTAAGGGCAACGTGGAATCCTGGCGTTATTCACCGGGAATACAGCATTAGGCATTTTCGTGCATATACCTCATCCAAATACTATGCCCGTTCACTCTGCTCTGTACCTGGTCACCTAATTTCTTTTTTTTTCATTCCTTGGCGTCTAGCTTAATACTCGCCCTCATCCCTCCAACCTTTGCTTTTGGAATTCAATTTTATTTATTTAATTTCTCTCTCTTTTTTTTTACTCCGCGTGGTCTTGTGCCCCGTACGTCACTCTAACTTTATCTTTTCGTTTTTGAGTTTCAGGACAGGCCTGTTCCAGGAATGTTGCCGTGGGTGACACGTGCCATTTCAGTTGCCGGGTCATTGCTTTTTCTTTTGTGTGTGGGTTTATGTGGTTTACCTCCCTGTCTTTTTTGTTTTGTTTTGTTTTGTTTTTTTTCTTTTTTCTTGACTAGTTAGTTTCACCCCCCCCCCCCTCTATCTTTTCTTTTGACCTGAGGAGATAGTTTCTGATAAGGACCCCACCCTCACCGCCTGGTCTGCTTCCGGCGGTTCTGAGATCCTTTCCCTATACCCCGCGAAGGGTCAATAAACACCCTCTCATCCTTTCTCTCCAAAAATTCCACGAATATCAACCACCAGCTGACTTCCGTGTGACCTACTTCGCGGCTTAAACTAGACAACCTTCTTGGCACCTCAATCTCTCCCCCGACACACTCCCAAACCAATCAGCTTGCTCAATTTTCCTTCCATCTTTCCCTCTCCTTTCACCTGGGGTCCTACCCCTATATAAACCGTGCCTGCCAGGCGAGAGATTGCCCTCAGGAAAGCAAGTTCTCTTTGCTGAAACGTAGGCCACAATCGTGCTTTTACCTTGTTCGAAGTTTTTCTTCTCTTGTGTTCTCTACCATCTTCAAAGTTCTACTACTCCCTATATATATATATATATATATATATATATATATATATATATATATATATATATATGGTTTGGAAATGAGGGGCTCGTTCGGAAATACCGAAAGAAATGCCAGCAGTCTACAACGCCAAAGAAGGCATAGGGGAATGGTTAGACTATTTTTTACCGTTAGTGACGTTACATTATTTTTTTTCTAGTTACATGAGAAAGAAAGAAAGAAAAACACGCGCCCAGAGTGGGGACGGAACCCACCCCTTTCGATTAGATCTCGAATGCCTTAACAATTCGGCTATCTGGGCGACTGTGTTCTTCACTTTCTGGGGTATTTATATTTACTACAACTGTATCTGACGCTTGAGGGTGGTAGCCAGCGCCATTCACTCTACACGGGGAGAAGTGGATCTTCTTTTCAACCCCGGGGGCGTGACGCGAATGTTTACAGCCTGTCATAAGCGGGTAACTGGCGGGAAACCCTCTTTATGCTACATTGGCATCAAGGCTGCCAGGACCGAGGCCCTCGCTAAGCTTTCGCACGATAATAGGGTTTGGAAATGAGGGGCTCGTTAGGAAACACAGAAAGAAATGCCGGCAGTCTACAACGCCAAAGAAGGCATAGGTGAATGGTTAGACTATTTTTTACATTTAGTGACGTTACATTATTTTTTTTATTAATTGCATGAGAAAGAGATAAAGAAAAACACCTGCCCAGAGTGGGGACTGAACCCACACCTTTTGATTATATCTCGAATGCCTTACCAATTCGGCTATCTGGGCGACTGTGTTCCCAGGTAGTCTGAGTGGCGCTGGCTACCCCCCTCAAGCGACAGATACAGTTGTAGTAAATATAAATACCCCAGAAAGTGAAGGATCTGAACCCACGACCACCTGGAGGTCATGGGTTGGGATCCCACCTGGCGGGCATTTTTTCTCCGCTTTATTTCTTTCTTTCAAAATTCTTTATCTGTTTCAATGACCTACCACAACCTCACCTTTGCTTTCCGAGGTTTTCTTGACTGCCCACCCTTATTTCTGTGTTATTTCTACGGGCCCCTGATTTCCTATTCTGATATATATATATATATATATATATATATATATATATATAGATATATATATATATATATATTTATATATATATATAGTAAGGAAATGAGGGTTCTCGTTGAGGAAATACAGAAAGATAGGTCAGCAGTCTACGACGCCAAAGGAGGCATAGGGGTGTGGTTAGGCTGTTTTCTTTTTTTACTACGGTTAATGAAGTGAACATTTTTTTTAATATACAGAAGAAAGAAAGAAAAACACGCGCCCAGAGTGGCGACCGAACCGACGCCTTTCGATTACATGTAGAATGCCTTATATTTATATATATATATATATATATATATATATATATATATATATATATATATATATATACATATATATATATATACATATATATATATATATATATATATATATATATATATATATATATATATATATATATATACAAGAGAAGAAAAACTTCGAACAAGGTAAAAGCACGATTGTGGCCTACGTTTCAGCAAAGAGAACTTGCTTTCCTCAGGGCAATCTCTCGCCTGGCAGGCAGGGTTTATATAGGGGTAGGACCCCAGGTGAAAGGAGAGGGAAAGATGGAAGGGAAATTGAGCAAGCTGATTGGTTTCGGCGTGTGTCGGGGGAGAGATTGAGGGGCCAAGAAGGTTGTCTAGTTTAAGCCGCAAAGTAGGTCACACGGAAATCAGCTGGTGGCTGATATTCGTGGAATTTTCGGACAGAAAGGATGAGAGGGTGCTTATTGACCCGCCGCGGGGTATAGAGAAATGATCTCAGAACCGCCGGAAGCAGACCAGGCGGTGAGGGTGGGGTCCTTATCAGAAACTATCTGCAAGCCTCAGGTCAAAAGAAAAGAATGAGACGGGGGAAAACAAACTAGGTCAAGAAAAAAGAAAAAAAGGAGAAAAAAACAGGGAGGGAAACCACATAAACCCACACACAAAAGAAAAAGCAATGGCCGGGCAACTGAAATGGCACGTGTCACCCACGGCAACATTCCAGGAACAGGCCTGTCCTGAAACTCAAAAACGAAAAGATAAAGTTAGAGTGACGTACGGGGCACAAGTCCACGCGGAGCAAAAAAATAAAAAAAGGAGAAATTAAATAAATAAAATTGAATTCCAAAAGCAAGGTTGGAGGCATGAGGGCGAGTATTAGGCTAGACGCTAAGGAATGAAAAAAAAAAAGAAAGAAATTAGGTGACCAGGTACAAAGCAGAGTGAACGGTCATAGCCTTTGGATGAGGTATATGCACGAAAATGCCTAATGCTGTATTCCCGGTGAATATCGCAAGGATTCCAAGTTGCCCTTAGACGCATTAATTCCAGCAGGTTCCATGGAGTTGAATTTGTGAATTAAGTAGGATTCTCGGTATTTCCTGTCCCTAGGAGACTTAAAATTTGACTGAAGTATATATAACTTAAGGTCATCAAAACTGTGGCCTGGTTGGTTGAAATGCTGCGCTACAGCTATGGAGGATTTGCTAAGAGTATCTGCCCGGTGACCATTAAGCCGTAGGCTCATAGGTTGGCTCGTTTCGCCTATATACTGTTTGTGGCACATTGAGCATTCCAACATATACACAATGTTGGATGAAGTGCACGTAAAACTTGAATTAATCTTGTGGACATAATTACTGGCTGTGCTTTTTACAACGCAGTCTGTTTGCAGGTGCCTACAAGTCTTGCATCTGGGGCGGGAGCAGCTGGCTATGACTGGTTGCTTTGAAGGCCCTGTTTTAGCATGCACTAAAATATCTTTTAGATTCCTGTTTCTCCGGTAGGTAACCCTTGGTGCTTCCGGGAAAGTCTTTTTAAGTCGGTCGTTACTGGCTAAAATGGGGTAGTACTTCCGCAGTATATTGTTTACGTTTGGGAGGGCGTTTGAAAATTTAGTTATTAGGGCAGGCGGCCTGGCGCTTTCGTTTTGCCGCTGTTTCTTGAGAACGTCATCCCTTTTGAGATTAGACACACGTTGGTACGCCTGATCGAGCGAGCTTTTGGGGTGGTTCCTGTTCATAAGGGTGGCCTTGAGTTCGTCTAGGTGCTCTACGTAGTCACTGTCATCACTGCATACTCTTCTAAGCCTGGTGGCTTGTCCTACAAAGATCCCTTGTTTGCAGTGTCTGGGGTGATGGCTTTTATAATCTAGGTACTGCTGCCTGTCGGTTGGCTTTCTAAAAAGCGTGGTTTTAAGTTTACCATTGTCTAGAATGACGGTAGTATCTAGGATAATATAGTATCTAGGATAATAATATTCACCGGGAATACAGCATTAGGCATTTTCGTGCATATACCTCATCCAAAGGCTATGACCGTTCACTCTGCTTTGTACCTGGTCACCTAATTTCTTTCTTTTTTTTTTTCATTCCTTAGCGTCTAGCCTAATACTCGCCCTCATGCCTCCAACCTTGCTTTTGGAATTCAATTTTATTTATTTAATTTCTCCTTTTTTATTTTTTTGCTCCGCGTGGACTTGTGCCCCGTACGTCACTCTAACTTTATCTTTTCGTTTTTGAGTTTCAGGACAGGCCTGTTCCTGGAATGTTGCCGTGGGTGACACGTGCCATTTCAGTTGCCCGGTCATTGCTTTTTCTTTTGTGTGTGGGTTTATGTGGTTTCCCTCCCTGTTTTTTTCTCCTTTTTTCTTTTTTCTTGACCTAGTTAGTTTTCCCCCGTCTCATTCTTTTCTTTTGACCTGAGGCTTGCAGATAGTTTCTGATAAGGACCCCACCCTCACCGCCTGGTCTGCTTCCGGCGGTTCTGAGATCCTTTCTCTATACCCCGCGGCGGGTCAATAAGCACCCTCTCATCCTTTCTGTCCGAAAATTCCACGAATATCAGCCACCAGCTGATTTCCGTGTGACCTACTTTGCGGCTTAAACTAGACAACCTTCTTGGCCCCTCAATCTCTCCCCCGACACACGCCGAAACCAATCAGCTTGCTCAATTTCCCTTCCATCTTTCCCTCTCCTTTCACCTGGGGTCCTACCCCTATATAAACCCTGCCTGCCAGGCGAGAGATTGCCCTGAGGAAAGCAAGTTCTCTTTGCTGAAACGTAGGCCACAATCGTGCTTTTACCTTGTTCGAAGTTTTTCTTCTCTTGTGTTCTCTACCATCTTCAAAGTTCTACTACTCCCCATATATATATATATATATATATATATATATATATATATATATATATATATATAATATAATAGTCTAACCATTCCCCTATGCCTTCTTTGGCGTTGTAGACTGCCGGCATTTCTTTCTATATATATATATATATATATATATATATATATATATATACACAGTAAATCTTTCCGACACCCCCTCACTGATGACGAAGAACGCGTGCTATCAAGAGGCGTGAGTTTTTGCCCTGTAACTGGCAGACTAGACGAATTCCAACTCTATAAGGATCTAGAGAACTTCTCCCGAACGCTTAGGCTCAGCGAATATTACTATGGCAAATCACAAGACCCTAATATGGACGCTAGGCTGCCATCACAACGCCATTGGACTCCTCCCCCACAAAGAGACAAATGCTTAGACATATACATCAAGGCGGTACAACGCGACATTCTAGCTCAATGTAAAAATCGATCACCGCATCACAAAAATCTCTCACAGAAAGAGGAAAAGGCATTAAAAGGTTTAAGCGAGCGCTCCGACATAACAATCAAACCCGCCGACAAAGGTGGCGCAATTGTTATTATAAATAAGCAGGGCTACATCACTGAGGCGGAAAGACAACTCAGCGATACTTCTTTCTATAAACCAACTGTCACCGATCAGACTCCGCAATTTAAGAACAAGGTAAGCCAGAAACTGATTGCGCTCGTCAAAGGCAAAAAACTTCCGCAAAAAACTACAGCCTCACTTCAAGTTTTAAGCGCAGTTCCAGGACGATTTTATATGTTGCCTAAAATACATAAAGCAGGAAATCCAGGCAGGCCCATCATCGCCGGTATAGGGACAGTGACAGAAATGATCTCTAGTTTTATCGATAGCTTAATCAAAGACATTCCTCCCACACTACCTTCATATGTAAAGGATACAAACCATTTTCTGGATGATATTATGGATCTAGTTATACCGGAAGATAGCCTACTATTCACTCTGGACGTCACCTCGCTATATAGAAATATTCCACACTCGGACGGCATCCGATCTGTCATCCAGGCATACAATGATGCCGCCCAAGACAATTCAATTGATGGTGAAACTATCGGCGTACTTCTAAAGCTTGTCTTGGAGCTGAACAACTTTGAGTTCGACAATAAGCACTACGTGCAAATCGACGGGACCTCGATGGGAACAAAAATAGGACCCAACTATGCTAACATTTTCATGGGCACATTGGAGTCGGAATTTGTAAGCAAGGCACAGCTTCAACCTCTTTTCTATCGATGGTTCATTGACGATATTTTTCTCATTTGGTGCCATGGGGAAGAGGAACTTCTGACATTTATCACCGCTTTCAACAACGCCCATGAGAGCATTTCATTCTCCCACTCGTATTCCGCATCTGCCATCAACTTTCTCGATGTTTCAGTGAGGATATCGGACAACAAGCTTGTGACCTCAGTGTACCGGAAGCCAACGGACCGACACCAATACTTGCATTTCAAAAGCAACCACGTTAAACACTGTAAACTCGGCATACCATACAGTCAGTCTCTGCGTTTCAGAAGGATATGCTCTGACCCAGCTGATTTTGCCTCTAACTGTCAACAACTAACTAATGACCTAACACGACAACAATACCCACGGTCTGTCATCAGTGATGCTATTAGGAAGTCTGAGAAACAGGACCGCCGCCACCTGATAACTAACTCAAAAGCCAAATCTTTAAATACGACCCCCAACCTTATTCTAACATATGCCGGTTCGTACTCCAGCGTAAGCTGCATACTCAGAAAGCACCACAACATTCTACTTCAAAGCGAAAGGTTGCGAAGTGTTTTCCCTGAGCCTCAACGCGTCGTGTACCGACGTGCGAGAAACATCAGAGATATTGTAACGTCATCTAAGGTCAACACTCCCCGTTTCACAGGCAGCAGACCCTGCAATAAGCCTAGGTGCAAACTATGCCCCATGATGACTAAAGCCTCTGTCGCCACCAGCACCACGTCTTCGTTCTCTTTCCAGATAAGAGGAAACTTTGACCGTGACAGCGCAAACATTGTCTACCTTCTTGAATGCACCATATGCCACGCCCAGTACGTTGGTCAAACTGAGAATCCGTTTAGAATGAGAATCAACAACCACCGAGCACACATAAAGTCCCTACCACACCTTCCCCTATCTAAACATGTAAATAATCTAGGCCACCCTTTCCACGCATTCACAGCCAAAGTACTTCAGTCCAATTTCAAAACGCATTATGATCGTGAAGCCCGTGAATCGTACCTTATTTACAAGTTTAACACTGTCTTGAGCGGCATAAATGAAAACACAGGCCGATTGTCTTGCCTGCCCAATCAGGCACCGGAGAAGGCCGATGCAGCGAGCAACTGAGAAACTTTGTTCTGAAAGAGAAGCGTTCTTACTTTTTTTTTTAATTTGTGTACATATTGTACTGTGTATTGTGTCAGTGGTTGTGTAGTTAAACGCTTATGTGTAGTTGCCGTACCACATAGGCACGAATGTACATATATTTCACCATAGTACCCCCTGCTTTATATTTTTTTTCTTTATTCATATGATTATTATTTTGTGTCCTTTTGCACTGAACAATTGCTATCGGGTAGATAAAACCGCTTGTCTTTTCTGCGGTGATATTCTGTTCATAGTTTTTTCTGTGTGTCTGTATGCGGGTATGTAAAGAAATATGATCTTGGGTGAATACTCTTCAAAAACTTCATGTGGCACTGTATATCTCCTTTTTTCTATGTGTTTTTAGCCTTATGTCGATTTATTTTCGGTATTTATGTGATCAAGCTTAGATTAGCGTTACTTTGCATTGTATTGTCCTTGCATTGCATGACCTCGTGGACGCCTCGTGGCCGGCTGCCACGTTTTAAGCAGGAAGAAGTTTCCGCGATTTCACGCCATGTGAAACCACGTGTCGCTTGGTCTTTTCTTCGAACCTCTTTCATCCCCGCATTCCCCCCCCCCCCTCTGCGGTTTACGCGCCCCTCCCGCTAATCCCAATCCCCCTCTTCCTTCCCTCGTTTTCTTTTTTCTTTTTTCCCTTTGTTTGTGTGTGTTGTTAACGCTTGCACTAGGCATCCGTAATTACCTCTGGGCTCTCCCACCCTTTTCTCCTCACCAGTCAATTTCCTCTGGTTCTTTGCATATTTTCTGTATTTTTGAAACTCTCACACCCTGCAGGATGCCCTACCAGGCACCTGCCGCCAGAAACAGGTCAACAAACGACTTAAATGAGCCCCTCCATAGTTCTCACCTTCTTGCTTTCCCGTCGGGACTTCAGTACCTTGCAATGCTTTCCTCTTATCCTATAGCTTCGCCTGCCTTGATTAGGCCCCCTTTCTCCTCTGTTCCCCGGCAGCACTCCAACGGCCCTCCATTCCCCCCCCCCCATTTTTTTTTCACCCCTTGCGTTCTGCGGCTTCGTATGCTCTTTTGTGTCGCGTAGAGCCTACGTTTTTTTGCTTGATACATCTTCTTGCCCCGCCCACAACTGATATGTATTTAAACTCAACTGATCTGAACTATTTGTATCTTTGAAAAAGACCGGCCCCCGGTGGAAACGTTAGAATAAATGTTGTTATGTTTTTCAGTTTGACTTCTCTATCGTATATATATATATATAATATATATATAAATATGTATGTATATATATAAATATATATATATATATATATATATATATATATTTATATATATATATATATATATATATATATATATATACAGAAAGATAGGCCAGCAGTCTACAACGCCAAAGGAGGCAAAGGAGGCACCCCTATGCCTCCTTTGGCGTTGTAGACTGCTGGCCTATCTTTCTGTATTTCCTCACCGAGCCCCTCATTTCCTTACTATATATATATATATATATATATATATATATATATATATAATATCTGACAGAAAATAAGGTTTGGCAGTCAAGAAAACCTCGGAAAGCAAAGGGGAGGTTGTGGTGGGTCATAGAAACAGATGAAGAATTTTTTTTTTAGTCGAAAAGAAAGTGGTGAAAAAATTCCCGCCGGGTGGGATCCGAACCCACGACCTCCAGAATACCGGTCCCCTTCACCCCCAGTAGTCCGAGTGGCGCTGGCTACCACCCCCAAGTGCAGGAAACAAAAATACCTTAACATAAATACCCGAGAAAGTGCTGGGGAAACAGCCCCGCCGGCAGCGTAGTGGTTATCGCACCAGATCGGTATTCTGGAGGTCGTGGGTTCGGATCCCACCCGGCGGGAATTTTTTCACCACTTTCATTTCGACTAAAAAAATTCTTCATCTCTTTCTATGACCCACCACAACCTCCCCTTTGCTTTCCGAGGTTTTCTTGACTGCCAATCCTTATTTTCTGTCTTATTTCACGCAGCCCCTCATTTCCCATTCTCTGATTCGCTATATATATTTATATATATATATATATATATATATATATATATATATATATATATATATATATATATATATATATATATATATATATATATATATATATATATATATATATATATATATATATATATATATATATATATCAATGCTGCGGATCGGACACCTCGTTGCGGGTGCGCCGCCAAGAAACGAAGCCGTGGGACCCCTAATGGAACGACCCTTTTAATGGCGATGGCTGACTATGTACAATGATGATGATACTGGTGCGGTATGTTCCAGGAGCCTCATCTTCTTCCTATACAATTCGCAACTTATTCCCGGCCACAAAACAGATGTAGGAAAAACATTAACGTCTTGCTAACGGCTCCTGGCGAAACATAGCACCGCAGTTCCTGGTGAAAGGCTAACTAGAACCTAGACAGCCTTTTTCTTCCACCTTTGCTTCCGGTTACTTGCTTTCTTCCGGTGCATCCAGGATTTCAAACGCGTTGCTTCCGACGTGTTCAGATGGTTATCATGGTCACAGTGTCTGCTGTGCTGACGATGCCTGTAGCCATTCAAGTATGCCTGCGCTGCTGTATCGTTTCGCGAAGCTTCTCGTAACGTTGGCATAGAATGCGTCTGATCTGTGGGCTTGGGCGCAGTGCATATGTCTGCGACCTGTAAAGCCTGGGGTGATGTCGGCAACCGCCTCAAATCCATAAAAAGCGGATGTTCACGCTCACGCATCCAACACCTCTTATCTGGCTCCGGGTAACTCAGATGCTTGCTGGATAGTCTTTGACCCTGTAAGTCCACTTCAAAACCCTTATGTTCCCTTGCTTCCTTTCTTTGTGTGGTGTGCTGTGAGATGGATGCAGCACCTGGAGATAGGACAACAACGCTGCTGTGTAGACTCCATGCAGGTTCCCCTGTTGATTTGTCGTTGCGTGGCACTTGCGTACTAAGCACGCAAGACACTCCTGCCGTTGTCTGATCCGAAGGACTCGGTTCCCGTACAGGGCCTTGAAGCGTCCATCCGAGCAAGGTCTTTATAGCTACTAATCCTTGGACTTGCTTGCTTCGAATGACGTTTCCTTTCACGATCGTCCACAGCTGGTCGGATCCTATAAGTAGATACATTCCTCGGCTGTCACATTCTTGGGGAACGGTACATTCGTCAGCAAGTCTGTAGCCGAACTTCCGTAGATGCTTGACGAAATCAGTGTTCATTTCTGTATTTGGGACGTTTCGGCAAATCGTTGGTACAGAAATTGCCCGGAGAGCATGCTCTGCGTCGCCAAACTGGCTACTACGCAGTAGTAGTTCGATCAACTATTCGATATCGTCGTACTTCTGGAGGGATGGCCGACGCAAATGAATGTACAGCTAGGCTCGTCTCTCCCACGACTTTCAGTCCTAGTTTTGCCACGAGGTCTTCTTTAATATAAGTTCGCTGGCTGCCACCGTCTAAAATGCCTCGTACGTAACTTGCGGTGTTGATACCGATGATCCACGACCGGAAGGTCTGGAGGTAAATGTCCTCGCCCAACTGGCAGCTAGTGAGGGCAGGTGATGCTGACTTGGCGTCGTGCGTCTGCACCGGGGCTTTGCAGGTCGGGTCAGTGTGCGCCTCGTCTCTATTTGCTTTGCATGCATAGTCTGGGTCGCACATGACGGTTGCGTGCCTTCCCTTGCATGTCGTACACCTTATCTTTCGTCGGCACTCCTTTGATCGATGGCCCGTCATAGTGCATCGGTAGCACCGCCTTGCGCTAGATAGTCGTTTCTTCTTCTCTGAAATGCTCAGAGAAGCGTAGCATGCTTCAGTAGTGTGCTTCGGCGATTTGCAAAAGAAGCACTCGTTCCTTTCGGTCATCCCTGCTTGAGAGGCGTGCAGAACCGACGTTGAGTGGCCGTTACTTTGTAGAGGGTCACTCGATTCGGTAGGAGTCGACACTGGAGCGCATTGCTCTCTTGCCTCGAGCTCGATTTGCGTGTATTTCAAGAGCTGCTCTAGCTTCTGGCAAGACGTTGTGGTTCGGGTTGCCTCTACTGAAGCAGAAGGTACCGCTCCCTGCGTATCACCTTGAAGACGTCCATAGGGACCGGGCAGCTGGACGGGTGGCGCCACCACTCGACGATCCCCTCGTCAGTGGAATGAGCCGGTGCATTAGACTACACAGCCTCCCGTTGTTTTTGTCGTGTTTGCTTCGGTGCTTTGTATGTTTTGGTGGTGTTGTGAGCAGACATGTGAGATGAAACGAAGTCTAGACAGATGTGTTGGGTTCTTAGATGCAGTAATGACTACGTAAACTTGTCGGACGCGTCTAAAGTTGGGTATCGGCTGCAATGGCATGAGCGCTTTTTGCAGCGATCTGCGCTTCGCTCCACCCGTTCTCAGTACGAATAAAACTAACTATTATTAGTATTATTTTCTTCTTAAATGCACTAACGGCTACGCAAACTTGTTGGATGCTTGTAAGGTTGGGGAAGGGCTACATTGACACGAGCGCTGGCTCCGCGCGATCTGAGTAGAAATAAAACTATTAGCAATATTAGAATTCATTTCTACCACTTTAAATTATCTTCCCTGGTTTCAATGACTACGGTTTCCACGCCAGCCTCAGCGCTGGGCTACTATTCCATACGTGTGCTTTAAATAGAAAAGCACCTGCATACGAGATGGATTACCGTGTAGCCGTAGAAATGTTGCGGAAGTTTGCACTTTCTGTAACCGTAAGCTTTGTACCTTCGGTTTTGGCGAGCGACACTGTGACAGCATGGGAGCCTGAAAGCCGAAGTGGAAATCCTACGTTTTTGGTGGTCATTTTATCAAGAGCCAAAGTTATTCACCAACTCAACAGCCCCAGCTACAAACCATCCCTCCTCCCCTTCTCGTTTTACCACCTGCGTAGAATAAAGGCTGGAACCGATAGTTAAAAATGTGGCAGTTTTAACGTCAGCCGGTGTTTTTTAATGCTTAAGTATTCTGTACAGAGTACCTAAAAAAATCGTGTAATGCCTGGTGAAGACACCAAAAACGCGCGATTAGTTGCCTCAAATAGTCCTCCACCACAGACACATTTCCGACACGCTGAAAAAAGTTAAGATTTGGAGAGGGGGCATGGAAGTTCAAAATTAAACAGCAAAATCATCTAGCCCTTCGTCTAGTGATTATGATGGTTGAAAAAAAAGCTTTCTTCGTGCGAAATCGAATGGGAAATGGTCAAAGTCAAAGACGCTGCGATCAAAAGACCAAACTGCGTGCTGGTAAAATTCGACGCTTAACTAGTTAAAGTTTAAATCCAGAAGGCAACCAAGGAAACCCATACGATAGAGCTTTGCGATAAGCCATCATCGTCGTTAGACGAAGGTGTGCATGATTTTTCAAGCGTAGGTGGCAGCTTGTAAACCGACCGCAGCATTCAGTTGTGAAGCTGAGTACAGGTTTCGGGCACCGTCCTGTCTTGCGTCCTCCTGCCACGCAGGAATTGGTTTTTGAAAAACCATTTACCAACTAGCCAGCAACCATTGCAATTCTTGTAAAGCAATGCTTCCCCACGACAAGCAATGACGTTTTACTATCATGCGGTATTTATTCTGTCAACGATTCCCGATGACTGTAGTAAGAGCATTTATGTGAAATTAAACACGTTTCAGCCGTAGGTAATGAAGTTACGGAAGCGTTGTTCGTCACAATTTCTGTTTTCAGGTAAATATTAGAAGGCACCCCCGCCAACTTTGTCTTTCGCTTGTGCACGACGCTGTATCGTCATCAACTGCCAAAGTCCAGCGCCGCAGCATTCCTGAATCGGTTGCACACACCAGCTTTGCGGGATCATTTAGCTACAATATACTCCTCGATACGCGAAACTGCACGCAGGCAGGAAAAAATTGCATGAAGGAAAGAACTTTCACTTCCAGCTTGACTTTCAGCTTGTCGCATTGAGCGTCGTCTGCTATTTGTAAATACTGAGTATGGGCGTAAATAACACACATGGCATACCTCGTAAACGTCACATCCACGCTCAAGATTTACCGATCTGAAAAATGCACGTGGAGTTACGTACGCTTTGCAAGCCGCACCGCAGAAAAACGACAGAATGCCATGCACAGCTACGCTGCGCTGACCGCCACCGGCATTCCACTGACGATCGGTTCGCCACGGGCGGCGCTGTTCGCTGAAACGACGGTGGTGCCATACAACGGCCGCCCGGTCCCTATGGCGGTGGAATGCCAAGACGATCTCCTTCGGCAGCGCCTCCAGCAAAACGTCGTACAGCATTGCCGAGAAGCTGCTTGTGGGTACGTCCAGAACGTTTAGGCATCGGACATTCAGCTGAACACAGTCATAAAGCCTGCGCAGCTCCTTGTCCTCCGAGTGAGACGTCACGGGCCGTAGCTCTCGGAGGTTTCGAAAATGCCGCTGTATGATACGGTTCTTGTCGCCGAACCTGTCCTTCAGCAGCTGGACGGCACTTTCATAACAGGCCTCCGTTGTTGGCAGCCCGGCGATGGCAGCTGCTGCTTCACCCGACAAGTAGTTTCTGAGGTAATGAAACTTATCGGTAGCGGTGAGAGCCCGGTTGGTGTGGACTGCGCCGTTGAATTGCTCCCAAAACGACGTCCAGCTACACACGTCTCCATGAAAGGGCTGGATGGTGAGCATGGGCAGACGGGGTCCAGAGATCTGAGATGGAACCGTCGTTGGGGCCTGTGGAGTGCTAACCGCAGCCGAGGGGGCAGGTTGCGCCGTGTCAATATATATAAATATATATATATATATATATATATATATATATATATATATATATATATATATATATATATATATATATATATATATATATATATATATATATATATTTATATATATATATATCAAGGTTGCAGTCGTCATTGCCAGTGCTATTCGGCTTTTTTCGAAATATATAATAGGGCCGAATGACGTGTGCTTGTCACGTTTCTTTGATTCATTGATAAATAAGCGAAAATGCGAAAATATATGTCGAGAAAAAATCCGCCGTTTTCCGGGAGCGGGACTCGAATATATATATATATATATATATATATATATATATATATATATATATATATATATATATATATATATATATATGTGTGTGTGTGTGTGTGTGTGTGTGTGTGTGTGTGTGCGCGCAAGGGTGCGTGTGCGTGTAAATGATGCTGAGAGGGTCGTTGAATGAGCGATGGAAGTGACATTGAGCGCTTCGTTGAAGTAGCCCTGCATTCATTGTGGAAATAATTTTTTGGTAAGGAAGAAAGAACGCAATGAAAAACGTTCGTGCCGGGTGGGGCCAACACGCACACCTTCGGATAACGTGTCCGCGGCTTTACTAATAAGCTGTTGGGGAGGCTGTACTGTCCTTAATTTCTGGAGTATTTAAGGAAATATAAGCGCATCCTATTCACGGTACAGTAGCCGGTGCTCCTCGCACATGTGTGGTTTGAGGTGTAGCTCAAAATTTGCAGGGATGCCCCCGCAGGCAGAAAATAACGCCCGCATACCCGAGATGCTAAACTAGTTAGGGGCAACCAGGCTCCGAAGGCTCTTTGGGACACAAGCATGGAATCTTGCCATCCTGGTGTATTACTAGACCTCAGTCTTTCCATCAACCGAAGGCTGAACTCGCAGCCGTTAGACTCCACAAGTTCATAGTACCTGACATAGGCGGTGGTCCTGCCAGCGATACAGCAGAGGCTGCGAAGGTGTCTGAATAAGGAGAAAAGCTAGAAATGCTGAAAGCCAGAACTTTGGTGAGCAAAAGGAGATTAGCATGAATTTCGGAGGCACTTTCGTTAATTAAGTGTGATATATTTAGGATAAAGTAAGGACAGAAGAACAGGTGAGGTTGTTATGATGTTGCACAGCGGGCACATTCTGGGTTACCAAATATTTCAAGAACGGAGGAGCTCCTCGATACCGATGAGGTAGCCGCGAAGGAAGAGGAATTCTGTAGTATCAGCGAGAGAATAGAAGCCGTTAATATCGAGCTAAAATAGGAGGTAGAATCACGTAAAACGAATCCCAATGCCAATGGCTAGCTACTAAAATCAGGCTGTTCAATTGCCTGTTCGAGGGCGTCGAACCAGGAAGGATGTCGTAAACTCTCAGTAAACGACAGTGATGAAAGACATTTGCGCAAAAAATCTGCAGAAAGTCAGAGCATTGTTTACTAAGACTTAGCATTCTTACATCGCTTGTATAAACTAGATTTTGAGCACTTTGCAGCCAGATGTGTCTATGAGTAGCCAAGTACGATGAATTATTTTATTGTTTTTGTTTTCTTTTGTTTTTCCTTGTAATGACCTAAATTTACATCATTGTAACGATTAGATGCCTTTACTTCGCTAATTCCGTACTTCTCCGCACATG
Organism: Haemaphysalis longicornis; assembly: GCF_048455015.1. NCBI lineage: Eukaryota > Metazoa > Arthropoda > Arachnida > Ixodida > Ixodidae > Haemaphysalis > Haemaphysalis longicornis. The sequence goes on from NW_027526314.1 coordinate 4,412,180, forward strand.
CAAGGCGTAGTGCAGGGGGTTGGCGCGTTTTCGCTATTTTTTATTTGTATTTTCAATGTTCTTTCCCGGGCTTTTTTACTTCAGTCTTCGTTTTCTGGAGGGGATGTGTAAGATGAATGTGTTGGATTTCGTTAGCTAATTTCCATTCATTACTATGTTATTATTTTGTTATTTTCAGTATTTCTTGGTTTTTACGAAATCTGTTCGACCAATTATCTCCATTTACGCTATTGTAACGATTAAATGTCATAATTCCTCCAATGCGCCTTTTTCGCTGTGGTGTGGTGCCCTTTTGAGGTAGCCACGGAAAGCCTCTTGGAGGTCAAAGTTAGCGCGGTGCGTCGTCGTTGCTGCCTTCAGCGTAACCTTGTTCTGCTTCAACGCAGTTTTCCGGTGCACCTAGTCGAGTCGCTTTTTTGATCTTGTACTTCCCCTGACGACTGCAACTGCATTAGCATGCAATCGCCAGAGGAACAATTCATTCCGGGAGTCTTTTTTGCCGTTACAAACGGCTTGACGGACTTGGGCCGGTCGACTATATAAGCTCCCTATAAAGAGGCAACGTCTCCTGTACATGCAGGCGAACGGGATACCAACGATCGGCAAACGACGAGAGGTGAGAGATTTCACGAAGAAGGCTACGACCACGCTGTGATGTGCAATGAAGTTTCGCATCAGTCGCCCTTTCTTCTGCTAAGAAGCATTTGCCTGCCGTCAATGAAAGGCGGCTATTACATAGGAACAATTTTATACGCACGACGTCGTGAACTCAGCCGGAACTTGTTATACGCACGACGCGGCGGGCGGCAGCGGCGGCGCCCTCTGGTGCACGCCTGGCTAAGGTAGCTTGGGTGGGCTGTCCCTATCCGCACGCCTCGCGCGGATTATTTTTAAAACTGTCCGCACGCCTCGCGCGGATAATTGTTAAAACTGTCCGCACGCCTCGCGCGGATAATTTTCAAAACTGTCCGCACGTCTCGCGCGGATAACTTTTAAAATTGTCCGCACGCCTCGAGCCCGAATGCAGTGCCGTGTGCCAAGTTTCTTTTTCTTTGAGTTATTATGTTTCTTCCGCTCTCAACTTGGATGCTATCCGCGTGTTACGTTGTTGTGGCCGGTTACTTAACCCAAGTGCAGCGTCGGTCTGCTAACGCTCGGCTTCACGCTGCGTGCTGTCCTGATCCAGCTCACGGGTGAAGCCGGCGTGCCAAGCCCTCGTCGGACGACGAGAAACGGCGACCACGACGACACCGATCCATCTCCTGAAGAATCGAGGACGAAGTTTGCCATCGCTCGTTCTGCACTTCCTCTCCTACAAGTCGCGTTGCCATCAGCAATAACATGCAACAATGTGCCAGAGATCACCACACGAACTAATGCCGTGCTGTGATATGGCGAATACAGTGGGGTGAAGATGACTGTGTGCATCGGGGCGTAGAGCTCGACGTACTGCCACATTCGGCTTGTGATTGCGGTGACGGCGTAGTACATGGTAAATGCGCGAATGAGGTGTGGTCCAGTGCAGGGTGTGTTCTCTGTGCTATCGCCCTTCATGCCGGCGCATTCGGCGGCTCGATGCTTGCACGGGCAGCGACATGGATCAGCGGGAAGCTTAAAGGGTGCATTATGCAGAAACGCAGGTTTGGTTCACTCGAAAGGTTGCCTCGTTATATACATACTGACACCATTTTTAACGTAACACGAGGGTACGTAGAATAATGCTCACAGCACAAAATAAAAACAACTCATGGAAAAGGAGGAGAAAGAAGCGCTGTTTGCTTGGAACTAATTTTACAGCTCATTAAACCTTGCTGGCAACACTGGCAAGGAGCCATTTTGAGTGCCAACTTCAAACACTGAAGTTTAATGAGCTGTAAAATTAGTTCCAAGCGATGCATAAAAAAACTGATTGTCTTATTGCACTCACCAGGGTTCATAGTGTTGGAAAATGTAAAGATTACAGTTTTCTGACCAACACAGTTTTGTCTATTGTTCCTCCAAAAATGGTTAATTACCTTTAATTACCTCGATACCTAATTGACCAACAAAAAAAAATAATTCCATATTTGAAATCAGTGGAGGAAAAGCAGCAAGGCTGACAAGTTTCACAGAGTTTACTTAAAAATTATAAGAAATAGTTTTAAGAGGAGTGTCCCCTCTTAAAGGGGCCCTGAAAGGCATTTTGAGCACACTAAATGAACTAGCGCAATCGCTAGATTGGGTCGCCAACGTCACCTGTGCCAGGTATTACGCTTTTACGCGCAGCGGAAAGCTCACACTTTTGTTGCAAAGTTTGTCGCTTTTTTCTCACCCTTTCCTTCGTGTTTTTGGACGCCGCCATCTTCACATGTCTACATCATCGATTCCCAGATGTTCGTCATGAGCTAGACATCCTGCTATTGGGCGGCTTTTTCACGCACTTCCGGCAAAGAGATGAGTCGTCTGCTCAGCTTCGGCTCGCCGGCTGATCTGCCAGCGGAGTGCCGGAGTGCTTTGACATTTTACGACAAACGAAACAAGTGTAAACAAACGCTTAACCGTTTGTATTGAATGCAACACGGCCATAACACGACGTGGATTTTATCTTACGTGAGTACGTACCATAAAGAAAGTCCCGTGGCACTTCTTTGGTGCAATCGCAGAGAACGCCCTGAGCCGAATGCCCGGGTTTGACGCGTACATTTTATTCAACTTCAAAACAATCCAGAGATGCGTTTCGAACGAACGCAACGTCACAACATGCGTTGCAAGTCTGAACCGCGATTGACAGACGATGAGTTGCCTCCTCCTGCCCGTCGTAAATTCGGCACTCACCTCACACCCGGTTTGCGGGGACGAGCAGCAAGTCACAACTCTGACGCGCAAGCGAGAAGGCTTTTAGCCAGGCACACTGCACATACCCCATGCGAGGTTGAGTGGTACTTCGTTCGAGAAAGATAATCCAGACCATGGGAAGCACTATCCACCCGCAGAAGTACAATGTCGCATTTCATCGCGAAACGAACGCGTCCACAACACACAGGAGGCGATGCACACACACACACACAGCTTCGGTCGCTGCATTGGCTTAGCTGCAAGCTTCGTTCGGACAATCAGCGATGCTACGACGATACAGAGCTGCGTGAGGACGACGTGCTAACCACTTCACGTATTTAAAAACACAGGGGCAAAGAACTAGGTTCATCGGAAGCAAAAAATCTTTCCTCCATTAGTCTTCTCGAAAGTCATGTGCAACAAACAACGGCCTTACTGCAACGTTTTTCAGAAGGGCTAACCCCAACAGAGGCTCCAGAGGAACCCCCGCGTAAAGTCCTTATTCAGCAATAATGGCTACTCCTATTATCCTACAGTGGAATTGCCGCAGCTACCAGCAGAATCATCTCACATTGTTACAACGCATTAGGCAAATCCAACCGCTATTTATATTGCTCCAAGAAACTCGCACAACTCCTAACGTTCGCGGCTATACGACCTACACCAGCCCCTGCATTACCTGCAAACCGCATCGTAACTCAAATGGATCCACCCTCACACCCGGCTATGCGGCCGTACTGGTCCGTGCAGACCTCGCTAGCCGACAAGTCATTGTGCCGGGCCTCACGTCTACTCAGCATGAAGTCGTAGTCACTCATGCCCGACTACCCAGTGGAAAAACCATAGTGGTTGCCTCGGCCTACTACAGGCCCATTACAGGATCCCTCCGTAATGTCAGTTTTAATTGGATAAACCAACTTAAGTCTCAATTTCCCTGCACAAATATGGTTATTGGAGGCGACTTCAATGCAAAGAGCCACACCTGGAGCTATACCAATACAGACAAGAGAGGAGCGGCTCTTGAGGAAACTGCTGAACTATGTAATCTACACCTTGTTAACGACCTCGCCTGCGCAACAAGGGTGGGGCTTCATCCATCTCAACGGGACACCATCCCTGACTTGACATGGACCACTTCAGGCCTCATCCGTAATTGGTCTACGTACAGCACAACGTGGGGTAGTGACCACTATCCTATATCCATTACATTACGCGGCAAGCGACTCCGCATGAGGAAAACTATCACTCGAACAGACTGGTGTGCCTTTCGGCAAGCTCTCAATGCACATGAGGACCACGATCTTTCGGCATTCATCGCTGGCGTCCAACAGGCCTCGCACACGGCTTCCGAACAAGTAACTTGTTATGAAGACACCCCTGCCATTGACGGGCATTTATCGAATTTGTGGAAGCGAATCGAGCAGCTCACCCACCGCTACCGTTACAATGGCCATCGCCATCGGGACCTGATGCGCATCAGGCATCAATACAAACTGATTAATTCGTATCAGAAGGAATTAATGAATGATCATTGGAATGACTTGTGCTCCTCACTTAGCAAGGAACGTGGCCTCTCCAAGCTGTGGCGAATTTACAGAGGCCTCGCCGGGAAATCGAAAAAACCCCAACCACTGTTCTCCACCCTTGCACTGACGGACGATCCAGCCACAGTAGAGCACCAACTTATTACTACCTTCTTCCCCACGGCATCACTCACCCAGCCCGCCTCACTACCGGTCATCCAGGTCCCCCATTCACGCGAGGACCTAGACTCTCCGTTCACTCTGGCAGAACTCCGGGCCGCCATAATGCAGGGAAAACTACGTTCTGCCCCTGGCCATGACGGCATCACCTGGCAACAAATTAGGAACATGGACGATTTTACCCTGACACGACTACTAGCCCACGTGAACAAGCTATGGGAGATGAGTGAGGTCCCTGATTACCTGAAACTCACCCTTGTCCATCCCATTCCCAAACCAAACAAAGACCCAAATGTTATCACAAACTTGCGGCCAATTTCACTTACTCCTACTCTGTGTAAACTAATAGAACGTCTCATCCATGCCCGGCTACAATACTACCTCGAATACGCTCAACCCTGGTTTCACCCCTCCCAAACCGGCTTTCGCCCTCATCTCGGTACACACGACTGTCTGTGGCTTCTACGCCGTGTTATCAACCGCTCGGCAAGGAGTTGTGGCCTACCAGACTACGTTTTAGCCGTCGACATCCGCAAGGCCTTCGACAGAGTCAGTCAAACCGCAATTCTAGAGGAATTAGCCCAAGCGTATCCCAGCCAAAAAACTCAAGACTGGGTGCGCCACTTTCTCCAGAGTAGACCCATAAAACTTAACGGTTCCCATCCGGGCTGGTCGCCCCGTACTTACTTTCTGGACAGAGGAGTTCCTCAAGGGTCTATACTCGGACCAGTCCTCTTTAATCTGGCGATGACCCGTATGGCTCGTCAACTCGAGCGAGACACATCCGCCCGTTTCGCCATCTACGCGGATGATATTACGATATGGACAGAAGGTAATGACTTCGAGAACACGGACAGTATGATTACTGAACTTCAGGCGGCTGTCGTAAGCCTTGAGAACCATCTGCCTCAACTCGGGCTTGAGATGGCGCCTGAAAAAACTGAGCTCCTCCTTGTACACGGAACCAAGTCCTCGCCTGATACGGAACCAACCGCCCTCCACATCGCAAATAACACTATCCGTGCTACTTGCGGCCACATAAGGCTTCTTGGCATCCCGCTGGGCAGTCACAACAGTCCAAAGATCTGGCTAACCAAATTAAAAAAGCAATGGAAACCGATGCTTCACCTTATTAAGCGCCTCTCTAACAAGTACGGCGGTGCACAACAAAGTTCATGCGTTGCTTTGGCTCGTGCTGTGGCCATCGGTGCCCTCGCATATGGTACCCCTGTATATGACTTCAGCAAGACTAATCTCAAATTCCTCCACACCCTTCACAGAGCCACACTCCGAACCATAACCGGCTTACCTCGGCATACACGAATTACGGCACTGGAACAAGCTGCTCCACTCCCTCCCATCGATCTGATAATGAAGGAAACTCGAATGCAAGCGGACTTCAAGCGGACTCTTACCCTGCAAGGACTGGCGCTCTCAGATTGGGACAACCAACGGCCCATCCAGGTGCACAACCTTCTAAGCCCAATGGCTCCATGGACTCTCCCGGATGTCGCCCCTAATGCACCTTCGAAACCAGTCCCGCGCGGTCACTCCATGCTGCGCAAACAGCGCCTAGAAAAGCTCAAGCGGTCCCGTTTGCCCGGAGAGATTGACATCTATACAGATGCAAGCGTCAGGGACCACGTCGTCGGTCTGGCTTGGCACTGCTCGGAGAACCCAGATCTAAGCGGCACAGCAAGCCTCAACCTTGTCCACATCACGCCGTTGGAGGCTGAGCTCCACGCCATCATCGGTACCCTCAACCACATAAGCTTCGACGTCTCGCAGATGCCCCCATCCCACATTCGAATCCTCACGGACTCCTTCGGCGTAGTTCAAGAACTCAGACGCCAATCCTCTCTCAACCCCCTCACACAACAAATCCTGACCCATGTTGCCCTACTCCGTCGCAACGGGGTATCTGTACGGATTGATTGGGTTCCCGGCCACGAGACAGCTTGCACGGGTAACCAGGCCGCCCATTCTGCGGCACAGGAGAGCAGTATCACACCTCCGCTGGTTCCCTGCACGCCGACTCCGTCACCGCTACCTCCTTCCCTGCAGTTACTTCGACATAAACGCGACAAGAGGAACCGCTACATCGCTGCCACCCCACAAGGGTACTTAACCGGCATTCCTCCCCTGCCACGAGCCGGTGAGGTATTTCTCAACAAGCTCCTAGCAAATGCCGCCTACACCCCGCACATAATCCGAAAATGGCTCTCACCCAATCTGCCTCTCAAATGTACATTCTGCAATACCCTCACATATGCAGACCTCAACCATCTCCTTCGGGATTGCTCCTTCTTCTCGCAACATCGCTCAGACATCATTACATCTTTCCACGCGCCCACAAGCACCCCAGAAGACTATCATACTATGGAGAAACCTCTACTGCACAAAATAGGGCTGTTTGCTATCAAAAGTGGCCTAGCACGGGCAGTGTAGCTGGGGTCGACTCTGGTCCCTGCAAGCTGCCACGTCCCTGTAAAGGACGCTGCATTCCCCTCCCCTACTCCCCCTTCCTCTTCCCTAAACCGGCCTCTGGCCCTCCTTACCAATAAAGGTGCTACTACTACTACTCCTCCATTATAGTGCCTGAAATATACTGGCTAGTGTGCCGAGGGCGGGCTCCAGGCGGGCGCCGGGAGCGATGTACGCGGCCGTCTGCCGCTTGGGGCGTTGCCGTGCGGGAGTGTGCGCGTTCATCCGGCCCGAGCAGATCGCGCGGTACCTCCGAGCTGCGTAGCAGACGGCAGCGGCAGAACTTTCCATTCCCGCTTGCGACGAAAGCGAGCGAAAGCGACGGAAATTCTGTCGCGCAACCAAAATTTGTCCCGACCATTCGACAAAAACGATCGTCGCGCGACAAAGCGACGGAATTCCTGCCGCTCTCACTCGCTTTCGTCGCAAGTGCGAACGGGCCTTTATGCGCAATCTCCGCCCCACATAAAACAAGCTCTTGCTTGTCGCCTGAGCATACGGTTGATATCTGACTACGTTACACTGTGCTTGCCAGTGTATTTAAACGATGTCACTAGGTTTGAAACGTACGCGCTCGGCGTGCAGCTTTGTAAACGCAAGCGGTTTCACATACGCACGCTATTTTGCTGCTAATAGAGTTTTAGTACAGCGTTTGTGGCCTTTGCATACGCTAAACGCTAAATTTTTGCGTCCCGCTACGTGACACCGCGATGGGAGTTTTAGTAGAGCGTCTCATCAGTTTTGCGTAGCGACACACTAATGCATACGGCGCCATCTGTCAAATGTTTTCCGAAATGTCTCGCCGGCTGATCTGCTAGCGGAGTGCCGGAGTGTTTGGACATTTTACGACTATCCAAACAAGTGCAAACAAACGCTTTCCCGTCAGTGTTGAATGCAACACATGGGTGCAGCTTGTCAGAACACGGGTTCTCGCTGATCGAGTGCAGCGTTGGTTTGCTCTTCGCCTTCACGTTCATCGCCGCTGATAAAGCGATCCGATCCGGCGCGTTTTGTGCACGGGTTCTGTGTCGGTTGAAAATGTCTTTTTTCACATGCCGCCGGTAGTAGGAATTACAACCACCGCAAAATAACACCCGGCACCAGCGGGGCCACATCTGAGACCGCGCTTTTTGGATAAACAGTGCGCGGTGCACCAAAGGGAACGAGCGCACGATTCTCCCCACGCGGCTGCGAGTTCGCCGCCGATACCAACTGCAGCCCTACAGCTACGTACACCGCGAAAGGGCAAGGCCAGGCCGCACACATGCGGCCAGGTCATTCGTTCGCTTTTCCAGCCTGTGTCCGTGGTGTCTACAGAGATGAAAAAGCCGAAAGAGCTGGCCCGTAGCAGACGGCAGTCTGTGGGAGCGCAATAGCGGAAGTACGTCACCGAAGAGGAGCGGAGCTTCAAGGGAGGGGAGGCCAACAGCGAAGAAACAGTTGAAAGGAGGAGGAAATACGGCGCGACGATAATTCGCGGTTTTTGATTTACGATTTCTCAGCTAATACTCATCGCTTTAACAAAATTCTTGCAGGAGGAGATTGCTAATACATTGCTTTATTTGGTTACATGTACATCCATGCATCGGCGGAAGGCATTTCAGGACCCCTTTAAGGGCAAAGGGTAAGCCAAATTTCTTAAAAAAGTGACTTTTTTGTCTTTGCTATTAGGGAAGTTCACCTCCTTATGCACATTTTCCAAGGTAAACGTATTTCTAGCTAAAAAACAGTTTTTCCGTGTGCAAGTAGAAAGTGACCATGTCCGATTTTAGAATGTGCTCCGTGTGTTTATTGTCATTTTTTCCATCAAGAACCTCCCAGCTCCTGATCAAAACACTAGTCTGGAATGAGCTGTATTAAGAAGTTGCTTGGAAGCCATTGCATAGCTGATGTTTCATCCAAGGCAATCCAAAGATGCTGTGCATCATGTTTTTACCACATTTGTGCTTCAAAGCCACGCACCAAAAAATGTCTTTGTTGAGCTTCACCCTCTCAGGATTGCAACATTGGGTGCTGGTCTTTCATTCAGTGATGGTAGCATTGCAAGAGCCATCATTCGAAATAATTCGGAATGAACCCCGTGCGCAACAGCACCAACAAGTGGCTAAAAGAGGTTGACTCTGTTCGCAAAGATACTTTGTGAACAGAGCTGCACAACAGCCGACTAAATAGGCAAGGCAGGACAGACGACTGGCTGAAAAGCGAAAACATGATTTCGACGGTGATTATGAAGCTGGTGCTTACTAAATAAATGACGAGTGATGTTTGTGGCAAAAAAGTGGTTTTTTGCCTCATTTCTTATTTTTTAACTCAATTATCTCAAAATTGTTTTTCACGTAGGTACCATTATTTCCTATATCTTCCAGCAGAACCGGCCAATTCTTTTTTCCTGTCATCTACATGTTGTAACATCTACTGTGCCAGAATTGAAAATATGCACCTACTGGTTTTCTTGTTACAAAATTTTTAATATGTAAAGTAAGAAAAAATTTAGATACTGGCGGAAAGAAATTCATAAACATTGTAATTTTAGTGTGATTTTAGTAATTCTGGTAGTTAAAACAGCCCCAAATTTGAAATAAAATCATGTACGCATTATGTAGATGCCTTTAGTAGATGCCGATAAAAGTGTACCTCGAAATGGCCAAAAATGCATGGGTAGTATAGGGCTTACCCTGTGACCTTAAATCGCCTTTATTTTTCACAGGGGCAAGAAAGATGAGAACAGGGCTGCTTTCGACATAGGTGGCTTAGTAGCACCCACTCTTCACTCAGCACAAAGGAAAAATTAAACACAAAGTTTTGTTTCAGGCTGTTATAAAAGGACCATTACCTTGTTCATAATTTTGTAATGAGAAGGGAAATAGGTGACATCAGTGCCAGAGAAAGGTGCCCAGAGGTTGTTTTTATTCATGTCAAGTACAATTAGAATGCAGTAGTTTTTAGTGGTATTATCCAAAAGGAGGGGTAGTAATCTGGAGTGATATGTGATTGTTAAGCGCATGACTATTGCATTTTATTGAGTGCAGGAATCACCACAGTTGAAACACCTTGCATTATACAATTTCAATGTCGAGGCAGTGCTGTTGCGCAACTCACCATGCTTGTGATGTCGGCTTGTGAAATGAGAGCAGCCTTAGTAAAACTTTACTGGAGGAAATGCTGAAGATAAACTAATCTCTGAAATCCGCTTTCACGCGCCAACTTTTTTCTGCAAGAAGTTGAGCACAATAAGGTTTTTTAACAGCCTCATGTCGTTTTCAAATTTTTTTTGTGGATCATGCTCCTCACCTTCTCTTCCACAGATGTTAACTCCGGGTGGCTGCTGTTAGCCTGAACTGTAGTTTATGGCCTAGTTCTTAGGTGAAGCTGTGCATACATTTAGACAGTGTTTTTTGGGTGGAATCGGTGCAAACGAAACGAAGAGAGGAGAAGAAACATAAGGACAGCCGCTGGCCTAACAACTGATGTTACACATGCTGGATTTATCACGTAGCCATAGCTTTAGCCATGAAAACATTCTGGCTTTTGCGTGCATGACAAACTGCCCCCTGCACTGTAACTAACCTGAAGTTGATATTGGAAAGTGTTCGGTATCTTTCAGCAAGCTACTTGATCAAAAATAGTACACTGGAACCTGCCAGAGGCAGCGAGTCCATACATAGTTTCAGTAAGCCTGCCAGTGCAGAAGGATCTAACATGGGGCCAAATGTGAAGAATATGCAAGATTTTTAAAGTGACAAATATTCAGTCTCATCTATATGCATTAAGTTGACTTAATTCCTGAGCCATATATTGGGTCTTTACAGTGACATTTTACCTGTTGTCCACGGGTAGTCGCAAGATTCTCCACACCACAGGAATACATGCGAGCAAGAAATGTCAGATTGCCTCTTGGGGAGTACGCAGAGAGTCCACGACTGATAATTGAAAACCCCTGCCGTTGTCGCATAACGACTTCTGTTGAGCACTATTTGGCTTCCAAGTTTTTTCTACTCCTCCTACCCATTTCTTTCTTCCTTCACAGGTTGCCTTTTAGTGTAAAAACAGGGACACCTAAAAGGGATTGAGAAGAAGTTGAGCAAAAGGGTAGAAATGGCGGTAAAGGAAAGGGCAGTGAACAGTAATGATAGCGGGAACGGTGGAGTATATGCAGTGCAATCAGCAGTCCCTCACACAGGCCAACAATCAATAGACTACCTTCACTGCACACACCGCCAAGAATGGCCTTGGTGCCACAGCGAAGGATCAGCACCTTCCCCAGCCATTGGTCGGCCGGTCTAGACTGCCTTTGTGTGGGAGAATCTTCCTCCTGCTGGAAACAGTACAAGGCAGGGAGCAGATGTAGCAGGACATTAGAGGGCAGAGATTTTTGAGCTACAGAAGGCAACAGGACCTGATGACAGTTACTTGGCAAGAATTCACATAAGGCGAAGGGAAAGTGTGGTCGGCAAAGTGGTTACAAACATTCAGGCTGTGCTCTTGCAACTACTGTATAGAGATCTTGAACTGCGGCTGTAGATACCCTGGCAGACTCAAAGCATCATCCTGTTACTTCAAGTGCTTCACTGTGTTGATTGAACTAGCATACACGTTATCTTGTGTTGTACAGTACTTACAGCATTGACAGCACAGCGTACGTCTTAGAGAATGAATACAGGTGACTTCACGTCTGGATGGGTGAGGCTTGCAAAGGTTATTCACCCTCCTCTCAGTGGAATGGCTGCTTCTGTGTGCAACACAAAGTGGGCCTGAGAAATAGTAGCAATGGCTGTAAAACATCACAAGGGAAGGTGTGAGGAGGCTCGCCGTGAAAATGAATATAGCACCAAGGCCACTCGCAACTGGAGGAACATCGCTCTTTTTTGCTCTCATTTACAAAGTCCATGATAATGCTGAGCTGGGTGTGTTCCTGCACAAGGAAATAGACGGACACCAAAGCACTGCAACAGAGCGGATGGCTTAACTGTTAAAACCGTCATCTTGTGCCGTTACTGGGTCTAATTAGTCCAGGCAGGGCAGTCGCAGCTGCAGGAGGTGCACTTCTATGCAGACATGATACAAGTTTATTTTATTCGAAAGATTTCATGTTTTATAGTGCCCCCAGTGCTTGTACGGAAGCAAGTGATGCTTTGTTCGCTGCAAAATAATCAATTTAAGTTAAAATTTTGATTGTGAGTTTTAAAGATGTCTGCAACGACAACATAAGAGTGGGTCTTCAAGCTAAACTTGGTGTGAAGCGGAGACTTGCTTACTGTTAGTCAACCTAGATAGTGCCAGCATACCGTAGCGGGCCGTTTTCTGCCTTTGCTTTGTTTTTGACCATATTTGAACCTGGCTTGTTTTTGTTAAGGGAGAAAATAATCGTTCCGTGACACATGGTGCTCGCCCGACAAATATGGCCCGTAATACGCCGTTGCTTACACCAATCGGCCAATGTTGTCTGAGACAACCCCGAAGAGACGCAGTGCAGTGCAGCTAAAACAAGCACAGTGCGTGCAGTACACATCGGTACTTATACGTTTACATGTGCTTTCATAACTTCCACCGTTTATCCCACCATTCTTATTGCTATAAAAAGAATGTGCCCCAAATTTAAGCGCAAATAGCTTGTTCCCCAAACTTATAAGCTCTGCCTAATTTGTGTTTGCTTTTGCCGGCCTCAGCCAATCCCAGTGCTGGCGTGTATGACATCATGGGTTCTGCTGCGTGAAATGAGCTTGTGGGCCACACGGCCGTTCCCTTTTCTATAATTATATAGCTTATTTGAGTGACGTTTACGTTAAAAATGGTGTCAGTATGTATATAACGAGGCAACCTTTCGAGTGAACCAAACCTGCGTTTCTGCATAATGCACCCTTTAAGCTTCCCGCTGATCCATGTCGCTGCCCGTGCAAGCATCGAGCCGCCGAATGCGCCGGCATGAAGGGCGATAGCACAGAGAACACACCCTGCACTGGACCACACCTCATTCGCGCATTTACCATGTACTACGCCGTCACCGCAATCACAAGCCGAATGTGGCAGTACGTCGAGCTCTACGCCCCGATGCACACAGTCATCTTCACCCCACTGTATTCGCCATATCACAGCACGGCATTAGTTCGTGTGGTGATCTCTGGCACATTGTTGCATGTTATTGCTGATGGCAACGCGACTTGTAGGAGAGGAAGTGCAGAACGAGCGATGGCAAACTTCGTCCTCGATTCTTCAGGAGATGGATCGGTGTCGTCGCGGTCGCCGTTTCTCGTCGTCCGACGAGGGCTTGGCACGCCGGCTTCACCCGTGAGCTGGATCAGGACAGCACGCAGCGTGAAGCCGAGCGTTAGCAGACCGACGCTGCACTTGAGTTAAGTAACCGGCCACAACAACGTAACACGCGGATAGCATCCAAGTTGAGAGCGGAAGAAACATAATAACTCAAAGAAAAAGAAACTTGGCACACGGCACTGCATTCGGGCTCGAGGCGTGCGGACAATTTTAAAAGTTATCCGCGCGAGGCGTGCGGACAGTTTTGAAAATTATCCGCGCGAGGCGTGCGGACAGTTTTAACAATTATCCGCGCGAGGCGTGCGGACAGTTTTAAAAATAATCCGCGCGAGGCGTGCGGATAGGGACAGCCGCTTGGGTGCTTGGGGGCTCCCACTGTACAGTCGGACGCACCGCGGGCACCGCAGGGCGTTTTCAGAAAGACTGCTAGCGAAACTGCGTTCCCCTCGGTGACACAGAACGGAGTATCTCCTTTGCCGCAGCGGTGTTTTTCCGTTGGGGCATTCACCTCTCGCCTTTACCTCTCGAAAAGGAGCAGCGGTGCAGTCCTGTAAAGGCGCGCGCGGCCACACTAGGCCGTCACGACGACAAGACGGTGACGCTTACCAGTCACCGCCGCGGGGCTCTATTTTGTGAGTGTGTTAAGCTTAATAAGGTCCATGGAACCAAAATTACTTCACACCAGTGCATGTGCGATCCTTATCTTCGCTTACGACGTTTCGGTGACTTCGCCTCATGGTAGCTGCATATGCGTGTACGACTGGCACACTTGCAGAAAATATAAGGGCATATAACTTCTGAAGAAGCGTTGCCGAAGTTTATCTAGCTAACAAGAAATCAATATCAACCGATGCTTCTACCGTGAATGGTAAAGCAAAGGTACCAGAAACGCTTTATTGTGTGGGGTGAACTCGGGGTCTGCGAGACGAGCAGAGCGCACATCTTGATCGCTTTCTTTTCAGGCTTGAGGGAGCTTACTGCACAATCAATGGAAATAAATGCTTAGTTCAGGAGCCAGCAATGCTGTATCACATCTAATTCGTGATGTTACACAAATGCACAGCTAGGCCGAATCTGAGTATAGAAAGCCATAGCCTCTATGTTCGGGTCGTTTCGCTACGCGTCTTCGTAGCCGAGTGGTACGAGGAGCCGGAAGGGCTACACTTCGTGAACGTGGTGGTTCGAGTCTGCGTGCTGTTTACCCGTTTGATTTTTTCCTGTCACGCGCACGCGCACGCGCACACGCACACGCACACGCACACGCACACGCACACACACACACACACACACACACGCACGCACTCACGCACGCACGCACGCACGCACACGCACACGCGCACGCACGCACACACACACACACACACACACACGCACGCACGCACGCACGCACGCACACACACACACGCACGCACGCACGCACGCACGCACGCACACACGCACGCGCACACACACACACACACACACACGCACGCACGCGCACGCACACACAGACACGCACACACGCACACACACACACACGCACGCACGCACACCGTTTTTTTTGCTGTGGTAATTATATGACCTTATATTTTCTGCAAGTGGGCCACGGCGTACGCGTATATGCAGCTACCGCGAGGCGAACTCACCGAAACGTCGTAAGCGAAGGTAAGGATCGCACATGTGCTGGTGTGAAGTAATGTAGCCTCCATGGACCTTACTAAGCTTAATACACTCACAAAATAGAGCCACGCGGCGGCGACTGGTAAGCGTCACCGTCTTGTCGTCGTGACGGCCTAGTGTGGCCGCGCGCGCCTTCACAGGACTGCACTGCTGCTCCTTTTCGTGAGGTAAATGCGAGAGGTGAATGCCCCAACGGAAAAGTATCACGTGTACACCACGCAGTTATCAAGCCGCTATAACGCCGCTGAGTCGCCAACGCACGCCGCTGACGACGTAGTTTGAATGCGTTAAAGATATAAGGCGCGTCACTAACACTGATATCACCGTCGCGTCCGTGGCTTGGTCGGTAGAGCGTCGCGCTGCGGCCGCAAAGTCCTCGGATCGAAACCTGGCGCCGGATGCTGTTTCTTTTTCAAAAAATTCCCCCGCATTTCCCCGAGGGGGAGAATGTGAAAGTGCGAATGCACGGTTGTCGGCCCGCTTGCGGCGCTTGCGCTCGGCCCCCGCAGCCCACCGCCTCGCCGCCTTCTCTTCCATCTCTTCCATCGGGTTTGTAGTATCACGTGTACACCACGCAGTTATCAAGCCGCTATAACGCCGCTGAGTCGCCAACGCACGCCGCTGACGACGTAGTTTGAATGCGTTAAAGATATAAGGCGCGTCACTAACACTGATATCAGCGTCGCGTCCGTGGCTTGGTCGGCGGCGGCGGATGGTTTGGGGTCGCTTATAAAGTGCATTCGCACTTAAAACACCGCTGCGGCAAAGGCGATACTCCGTTCTGTGTCACCGAGGTGAACGCAGTTTCACTAGCAGTCTTTCTGAAAACACCCTGAGGTGCCCGCGGTGCGGCCGACTGTACCGTGGGAGCCCCCAAGCACCCAAGCCACCTTAGCGAGGCGTGCACCAGAGGGCGCCGCCGGTGCCGCCCGCCGCGTCGTGCGTATAACATGTTCCGGCTGTGTTCACGATGTCGTGCGTATAACATTGTTCATTACATAGTCCACGCCGTCATCAACAAGCGTACCGGTGCTGTGCTCGGAGGCCACTGCCTTTGCCATGCGGGGTGAGTACAAGTTTTCAACTTATATCAATCAGCTCCGTCGCCTCTCAACTACGTTCACAGGACAACATATACTAGTCCGTCTTGTATCGGGGCCCCAGACTGTTCCGAACCGCCTATCTCCATCCCCCGGGGCCTATCCGTGACTTCCTCGTGTCCGCACCCTTCCGAAGAACATGCATCCCACCTACCATCGAGGTAGAAGGGACTAACGGGCGCGGGCGCTCACCAAGGAATTCCCTAACAAACCTGACATTCTGTACGTGGATGCGGCCGAATACCGCCATCACGACGTTTTTTTTCTCTCCCTCTCAGTAATAGCCCGAATGACCGCTCTGTGAACTCTCTAAGCGTGTGCACTAGCACCCCTTCAGCGGCAGAGGAGGCGGTAATGGCGCTTGCACTAACTCGGCCGTCACTTACAATTATAATCACGGATTCGAAAACGGCCATCCAAAACTTGGCCCGCGGGTACATATCGTCCGTGGCGTCCAATCGTTCAAAATCCCCCAACTTCCATGGTAGACATCGTCTGGACCCCGGCGTACACTGGTTTGGGTGTAAATGAGGCAGCGCACAACGCAGCACGTGGATTCACTATCCGTGCCAGTGCTAGCCTCGTCCCCTACCACGGCGCCAGGTCAGCCAGGGATCAGTTAATCACCTACCATGATATCACTACGCATTACCGCCTCTTTCGCCGTCGATGCCCTTCTGCACACCCTGAGCTAACCAACCATCAGGAGCGCTTAGGGCGACTCCTGCAGACACACTCCTTCGCCTGCCGAGCACTACTGCATCGTATTCACCACTCGCGCTTCCCCTCGCCAAACTGTCCACTCTGTGGGGACGCAGCCACGCTAGTCCACTCTATGTGGGCCTGTCCTCAATACCCCTTTTCCTCCATAATTATTGAAGAGCAGTGGGAGGGAGCGCTCGGCAGCTCGGACCCGGGGGTTCAGATCCTTCTGGTCACCCGCGCTGACGACGTCGCTGCCGCCCTCAAACCGACAGCCAAACCGCTCCCATAAACCCACTTAAGCATCAACAAACTGATTTCTCTCTCTCTCAACTTCAGACTACTTGTTTAGTGGCGGAGCATTGGATTACTGTGCCTGTGATCGCTCCTGTGAAGCGTGACCCCATCAACTGAACAAAGTTAGGCTTGCACTTTATTCCCGAGTGACGATAATACGTAATCTTGCGAATGCCATGCAAGTAGATTCAGTGACAATGCCCTACAACAGCTGGGGTCAGAAATCGTGGACCCTTCGTCAGTCAGGTGTTTGGCTGGGTTTTTATTTAGGCTGCATTAACCGCTGTCGCGAAGGGTTCGTGGCGTGAAAACTATGCTGCACATAAGGGAGCACGTTAAGCCCCTGTTTAAGTCCGTGTATCGGAGTCGTCTAAAGTATTTCTGATGTGGACGTGTGTGAACGAAAGAGGCAGCCTTGATACTGTGACACGCGTCGGTTTGGGGGTGCTGAGCAGGGCCCAAAAGCATGCTGAAAAGCTGAAGTTGCCACTGTGATAACGTGCGTTTTTTAAAGCAAAACTTTTTACCTCTACCTCTACCCCCAAGGGTTCTTTCGCGACCGTTGGTGTCACCAGAAAGCTCTCGCGAACAAATAAAATAATTTACTGCCACCGACAGGAATCGAACCTGGAACTAACACAGAAACAAAGCGAGAGTCCGTTGTCTTACCGATTTAGCTACGAGCCCACGCTGAGTCGGGCAAGACATGCAGGGGGTGGACTCACCAAGCACGTCTACGGGTTTACCCCCTGAATTCTCGCTGAATGCCCCGTGATAGCATCACCCGACCTTTGGCGCCACTCTGCGCTCCGCCCGCGGCACGTCTAGCGGCCCTGTGCGCACCTTCGCCTGTGCTAGGAGTTACAAAAATTAAAGGAAGCTCACACCAACACATGACATCTAACTTCTAATACGCAAATGTGCTAACGCGTGTGGCCTACAGTGTTCACGTAAAAAACCACAGCTCCTTGTCGTCCGCCCTAACGCCAAACGACACATCAAGGAACACATTCAAATACTCCTTGATGGCCAGGTCATCACTCCAAGGCCCAGCTTCAAGATCCGGGGCCTACATCTCCAGGCCAACACCAAGAGTGACGTATCCTTGCAGCGCCTCAAACACAGCGTCAATCAAATCATACACATGGTGAGGCGAGTTGCAACCAAGAAGCGAGGCCTCAAAGAATCCGATACCTTTCGATTAATTCAAACTATTGCCTTCTCGAGAATCACTTACGTCAACCGCCTGTCTTCTTTTCGGCAAGGAGGACATAACGATGCTTTGTATAATGATTAGAAAGACGGTTCAGGCTATTGGTCTTCCCATGAGTGCGTCCACAGACAGAGTGCTTAGCACGGGGCTTCACAACACAGTTGAATAGCTGATAGAGGGCCATCTTTCTAACTAGAAGCTCCGAATGAGCAGAACTGCGGCAGGTCGCCGCATCCTTCACCAGATTGGCTGGGCAGCACAAAATGTCACCCGCTTGATGTACTCCGGACACGTGGCGACAAGAACTAAATATGCTCCCTTTGCTCAGAAATATGAACCGCTCACATGAAAGGCGTCGCCGATAAGCACGCGATCAATCGCTCAACAACACCCTTGGTTGGGATCGTGCAGTTATCGCCACAGACGCCTCCCAACATCGAGGGCAGCAGTACGCCATCATCGTGGCAACCTCCAGAACCAACCTCCTTGCGTGTGCCTCACTCAAGACAGAAGATATGACGGCAGCAGAAGAGGCAGCCGTCACCTTGGCTCTCACTCAACCAGGGGTTCGGAAGGTAGTCACCGATTCCGAACAAGCGTACCGGAATTAGCAGTCGGGTCGGGCGTCCCGACCTGCACTGCGCGTGCTAAAAAACCACTCCCCAAACGGTTCCACCCAGCTCATCTAGACACCCACTCACGCTTCCATGGAGCAAAGAATACGCCCACCAACGACTGCGCTTTTACCCCCCGTGCTATGGAGCTGCTCAAGGACAGTCACCTGCTTGTCTCGTTCAGGGACATATCCCAGCAATATCGCCTTCAGAAACAGACCCTACCTTCACCTTACCCTGACCTTTTCAGAGAACAACAATATACCCTTAGGCTCATACAATTCGGCTCCTTCCCACACCCGACGCGTCTTCACTTAATGCGCTCCAATAGCTAGGACACTGAATATAAATTTTTCTCAGAAGTAGGAACACTCTGCCACATAATCGGGGTATGTGACTTTAGCCCTGAACACCTTCCTCTCTTTCCGTCAGCTACCCAACAAAAGATATGGGAGATGCTGCTGTCTAGCCCCTCTCTGCCTACCCAGCTTCCACTGGTGGACAGAGCACAGGCGGCGCGGACTGCATATGGTCTCCAGTGAAGAAGGAATCACTCTCCTGGGCCGCACTCTGGGGAGTTCAGAAATCTGACTAAAATATTTCCTCTCCTCCTCCTCCTCCTCCTCCTCCGCTCTGCCATCAATCTCGTCGCCTTCGTCGCCTCCGTCCGCGGCGGCAGTGACGGAGAAGTTAGATCGTCTAACACCGGGATGGAGCTTCCTTTTATTTTATCAAAAAAAAAGTCTTCAACCAATACAATGGAACTCCACCAATCAGCATTCATGATTTAACCTTACCAAGAATATCTCTTTGAAGTAATAAAGGGTGTGGTTAAGTGTATTTCACTTCTCTCTGGTTTTACTATTTGTAGAGCGACGTGAGTGAATTTAAGTGACGTCGCATGGGTAATCGGTGTGGGTGGCGTTTACAGCTTTGCTTTCACCCACATTCACAGGGTGGACTGGCGCGAATTTTTTTCTTTTTTCTTATGATGTTGTTAATGAGTTTGCAGTTTATGTATTTAGTGAGTTAGTTACCCTCAGGGCGCAAAGTGCGTTACAGATGGCAGTTTGTTACATCCTGTGTAACCGAAGAAGAAAAGCAGCAGTACATATACAAGGTGAAAATAAAGCCGTTCCACTCAACGTGAAAGCTGTCGGAAGTGCAGAGCAGTGATTTGCCATAACGGGCTGTAGCGCCCTTCTCCGCTTACTGTTACCACCAAATGCAATTCTAATTTCCCGCCTTTGCAGTGCTCGCGCGCCCCCTGCCTAAAACTGCGCCAGCGGGTTCTCTTTGCGCTTTTCTCCCCGCATGTGCCAGCGTTGAACTGTCACGTTTTGCGTTCACTATCATGAAAACCAACCCAACCGGCGTCTTAACTAAAGGAACGGGGGGCTCCCGGTTAATTACGTATATGTTTCCTCAAATGTACCTATAGTTACCCTTGCGCTAAAAAACGGGAAGATGTATGACAAGCGCCTGCGTTTCACGAGTTTAGAACGCATATGACTATATAAACCGCTTGGCTTTCGAAGCCTCTGGGGTACGCCGCGAACAACAGCGTTACCTCTGGACGCCACGTTGGTGCTCTTTATACTTGGGTTGAGCAAGCGAGCTAAGACGACAAGGCGAGCGCCTAAAGTGATCTGCACTTAAGATAGCAACGTAAACGTTACCATTCACGACAACATGTTGCTAACAGCAGATGGAAAAGCAGTCTCATCAGTTACCCCGGCAACAGGGAGGCGGTTCCAGCTAATGCAAGTGCTGGGGATAAAGGACTCATGGAAATGGCAGTTTAGGACGTGAACTTTGTATGGTGATCAATTCAACCCCTGTGGCAAGTTGAGGGGCAGAGGGGCGGCATTTGTTTCTGTGGCATACCATGGGCGTGGTTGTGATCTTTGGGGATTCTACGTTCAGCGTTACAGCCTCAGCGATACGTGCCAGCATGTGGTAGGCTTGCTGTTGCAAGCAAGTGCCCCAGCAGCCGCTGCACTAGCAGACGTGACATGCACGCAGGTCAGATGAGCATGGATTGTGCCTGCTGCAGTTAAGAACAGCCTGTTACGTATCTTGACCCACTGTGTCTTGTTTCCCTCTATCATGTGGCAAGGGCATCATGAGTTACATGTGCTAACCACTTTGTTGTGTGAGAACTTAGCAAAGAATAATGAGGTTTTCAGTCTTGTTTGTTCTAATGTTATATTAGTAAACGGAGCTAGCCAACCCGCTATAAAAAATTCTGCGTGTTATCGTCAAGGCTAAGGCTCACTGGCATTCTCTTTCTAGCCAAGAAGCCTGCACCTCCCATTCCACTAGTGGACATCAACTTCTCCACGACAAGCCAGGAGAAGAAAAGGAAGCGGTATGATGCAACAGCGCGGTTACAGCCCTGTGACCCCAGAGGGCTTGTGCAGGCGCTGAAATACACCTCCCCTAACTGCCTCATGCTTCGGTATCTGGCAACAGATGAGGAGTCACCAGAAGAAGTAAGTACTGTAACCACAATATGCGATGCATAACCTACGTGGTATCCACTGGGCCTTCAAAAGGCACTAGCGTGCCACCCGGCTTCAACATGTGCTGTGTTTTGCATGTGACAGTATTTTCTGCTTTCAAGGTGTGATACTCTCCGTGTGTTGTGGTTTAGCCTCAATATCAGCCGTGCTGTAAACAACTCTCTATGCTCATTAAGGCTGTGTTTCTATATCCTTCGGCAGAGTCACAGAGCCCTCGTCATGTTGCGTGAGTGGCTTGTACAGTTTGCATTTAAGCCTGGCACCTTATCTTTCGCCGTCTCTGCCAAGCACATTCTTTATGTCTGGTAGTGGCTTTGACAAGGCCTGAGACAAGACCTATTCCATGGGTGAATAAATTATCACTCGTTGCAGTAATATAGAACAGATTACAATTACAACACAGTGAGATTACTCGAAAAGATTTTGAAACAGCAAACCTTAACATTGTTGTAGTGGTGCCAATGGACTTGTACATTGGCGACAACAGAGTAAGACCCTTTATACTAAACGCAAGTGTAAAAAATTGACGGTGTGGTCCAATGACAGCAATCTTCCGGCCATGGCCCTTCTTTCGGAAGAGTACGACGAATAGGTCCTAATCTGACCAGAAATAAAGTTTTATGTCTCTCTTTCTCTCTATCTCTCTCGCACACGCACAGCAGTTCTGTGGGACTGCAACGACTTTCGTCCTAACCTCACTCACGTTTTAGCTACACGTAAACCAATATATATGAATTTGTAGCTATGCACAAGCTGACGGAACTCCTCAATGTCTTATCTAAGTACACGAAGAGCGCTTTGCAAGAACATGCCGACTTAAAGGAGTACTGACACGAAATTTTCGTGTTACGTTTTTTTCGCTGTTATGCGTGCCTACCAGCCCACTAATCATAGAATGACAGATTAGACGGTCGAGCGCAGCGTAAACATTCATTTACGGCGTCGTTTATCCGTGCCAGTTTCGGTTTCGACTGAAAAACGCCGAGCGGCCGCCGTAACAGGATGTATCACATGACGTCACCATTCTTGCCGCATCGCTGCCTCTCTGGAAGCGCGCGCCAGCGAGCGCACGCGCGCGCCCAGACCGGCCGAGGTCTTCGCCGTCCCCACAGGCCCGGGCAGCATGACGTCAGTCCCAAAACCATGACGTGTACACACGTCCGAGCAGCGAGCGCCAACCACAGCCAGCGCGTCGGCTTTGTCACGGGAGCCCCGACGTCGGCAGTTTGGGGCAAGTAGCACATGATGTCATGTCGGCCCGCTCTGGGCTTTCTCGTGCGGGCGAAGATTAAAATGGATTTTATATATGTTTCGCTGAACTGTTGCTGTTGAAACTTGCTGGGAGATATCTCCTGATAAAAAGGAAGCGTTTTGCATAGTTATCACAGCTTTGAAATTTCGTGTCAGTACTCCTTTAAGCACAGTGCCATATCGGCTCATGCAGACACGACAAACATGGAGGGCTGTCACTGCAGCGGCGTAGTGCAACCATGCAGTGGGCGCTCCGTGCATACTCTGTAACACGAAAGGAGCTTTCAGAAAATATGTTCTCTAATGAAGACGTAGTCATGCTGCAGTTGGTTCCCGTCATCCAACACAAGCGAACCGGAGGAGTCTCACTTGCAAATTAAATCATGCAACGGCAAAAGGGATTGCTTCACTTTTCCTGTCCTTTCACAATATGCCGCTAATCACAAAAGCATGTAACTTAGTAACAGGAAGGAGAGAATTTTTAACCTACAATGAGGGTTTTGTGGCTATTGCAAAATTTCCTTCCAGGCTGTATGCAGTTTGTAAACTCTTGATTGCAAAGCCACCATGGAGCGCTCTGCAGTATCAGTAAATATAGAAGCAACAATATCTGTTTTGTACGAGTTTTTGTGTGTTTTCACCTTATAGATGTACTTCCTTAGTTGGTAGCATGTGCGGCATGCAGATGACTATTGCCTTGCACAAAGGAAACAAAATTCTAACTTCACAACATTGTAGGTCCTTCAGGAAACTTCAGCCGCACTGTCACCACCTGAGGGAGAAACTCAAAATGGGGCCATCGGAGACTCGGAGGACCGGCACAGCCCGAGCATCCAGGAGCTCCTTCAAAAGGAGTATGATGGTGAGCTAAGAAGCTTTGAACTTAAGACAGAGCCTCTAACCTCCATATTCAGAAAGCAAACTGAACTTGTGCCATCAGGCCACCTTTCGTAATAATAATAAAAGGACCAGAATAAAAAAAGGCCACCCCAAGTTTCAGGAACCTTCTATACCACACCCTTATGAAAAGCACCCTTTCCGAAGCAAGTTAGGCACCTGTAAACAAGGCTAGCTACCACGCGACGTGCCACCCTGCATACAGCGTGTGCAGGTGATTAGAATTTTGCACGAATAAGGAAGGATGCCCTAGGGGCAGCCATTTAGAAGCGCCTATATCAGCCAGCTCTATCTGTAGCCAGTACCCATAGATAACCCTTATGCTTAACATTGCAGCAAATATTTTATCACCACTTGCAGTAGTCACACGGATGATCGGTTGCGCAACGTTTCCCCACACTGACATTAAGGTTCCCGTTAGCCCGTTTTTGGACTAGCCAGATTGGTTTTTTAAACAGTGGGCCAGTTGCCGGTTTACACTTAAAACCGGCCGTCATTTGCCGGGTTTTTGGCCCTCATGCCGTGATTATGTCCTTTTTGGCGTTTTATATGCGTCCATTCAACAACTAAGAAGATAAACATGTGCTGACAAGCTGCGCAAAGACAGGTGAGCAGAGAAAATACACGGGCGAACGCACTTCCTGAGGTGGAGGAGCACCTAAGGGAGGAACGAAACAATGAAATGCGGCCGCCGTCAGCAAGTGCAGTTATTTTTCAGTGAGGCTCATCCAGAGCAATAGCCAGTCCCAGTCACTTTCAGTACAAACATTATGTTGATTTCTCTCTGGGAAAACGGTACAATCAATGGCACTGTGTGTTAAAAACATGGCGTCTTTTTTTTCAACACAATATAAACATTCTTTCTACCACGCCCGCTCCCCCACGCCCCCCCCTTCCCCCCGAAGGGCTGTTTTTTTGGGGGGGGGAGGTGGCAACAACCCTAACTGACATCTTCCCCTTTTTCGAATGAGTAATTGTTTACACGACTGCACCATAGTGGCCCATGTTTTGTGTACAGAGAAAGCTTCATTTTTAAAGCAAAGCTTTTTACCTCTACCCCCCAAGGGTTCTTTCGCGACCGTTGGTGTCACCAGAAAACTCCAGCGAACAAATAAAAGAATACTGGCACCGCCGGGAATCGAACCTGGAACTAACAGACTAACACAGCGAGAGCCCGTTGTCTTACCGATTTAGCTACGAGCCCACGCGAAGACTGGGAAGAAAGGTGGTGTACCCACCAAGTACATCTACGGGTTTACCCTCTGCGTTCTCGCTGAATGCCGCGTGAAAGCGTTACGCGACCACTCACGCCCATCTAGTGGCCCTGAGCGCACCTTTCTCATGGGATTAGAGCTTAAAAAATTCAAAGAAGCTCACACCAATGCATGGCATCTCACTTCTAGTAAGCCAATGTGCTAGAGCCTGTGGCCTCCAGTGTTCACATAAACACTTACAGCTCCTTGTCGTCCGCCCTCACGCCAAACCAAGGAATACATTCAAATACTCCTTGATGGCCAGGCCATCACTCCAAGCCCCAGCATCAAGATCCTGAGCCTACATCTCGAGGCTAACACCAAGAGTGACGTCTCCTTGCAGCGCCTCAAGAACCGCATTAATCAAATCATACACATGATCAGGCGAGTTGCCACCAAGAAGCTAGGCCTAAAGGAATCTGGTACCTTTCGATTAACTGAAGCTTTTGTCCTCTCGAGAGTTACTTATGTCAACCCCCTGTCTTCTGCTCGACAAGGAAGGCATAGAGATGCTTTATATGATGATTAGAATACCGTAGAGCAGGCCATTCGTCTTCTCATGAGTGCGTCCACACAGAGGCTGCTAGCACGGGGCTACACAACACGGTGGAAGAGCTGATGGAAGGCCATCTTTCCAACCAGAAGGTCCGGCCATTGTTCTTCTCATGAGTGCGTCCACACAGACGCTGCTAGCACGGGGCTACACGACACGGTAAAAGAGCTGATAGAAGGCCATCTTTCCAACCAGAAGGTCCGACTCAGAACTGCGATGGGTAACCGCATGCTTCACCAGATTGGCTGGGCAGCCCAGAATATCACTCCGCTTGACGTACTCCCAGACTCTTGGCGACTAAAACTAAAGATGCTCATTTTGCTTAGAAATATGAACCCCTCACATGACGAGGGCCACCAAAAAGCACTGGCTCAAGCGCTAACCACCACCCTCGGTGGGGATCATGCAGTTACCTACACAGACGCCTCCAAACATCGAGGGCAGCAATACGCCATCATCGTGGCTACCTCGAGAAGCAACCTCCTTGCGTGTACCTCGCTTAGGACCCAAGAAATGGCGGCAGCAGAAGAGGCAGCCATCACCTTGGCTCTCGCTCAACCAGGGGTTCGGAGGGTAGTCATCGATTCCCAGCAAGCCTACTGGAATGACCAGTAGGGTTTGGTGTCCTAACCTGCCCTGTGCGTGTGAAAAAAACCACTCCCCAAACGGTTCCATTCAGCTCATCTGGGCATCCGCTCATGCTTCAATGGAGGGCAACAAATGCGCCCACCCAACAAGCCTGCGCTTTTACCTCCCGTGCTATGGAGCTGCCCGAGGACAGTCACCAGCTTGTCACGTTCAGGGAGATAACCCAGCATATAGCCTTCTGAGTCAGACCGTACGTTCGCCTTACCCTGCCCTTTATAGAGAACAACAAACTACCCTACGCCTCATACAGTCGGGGCTCCTTCCCACAACCTACGCGTCTTCACTTGATGTATCCGAATAGCTACGACGCTGAATGTAAATTTTGCTCAGAAGTAGGAACACTCCGCCCCGTAATCGGGGTGTGCGACTTTAGCCCTGAGCACCCTCCTCTCCTTCCGTCAACAACCCAACAAGAGCAATGGGAGATGCTGCTGTCCAGGCCCTCTCTACCTACCCAGCTTCAGCGGGTGTACAGAACACAGGCCGCGCGGACTGCATTTGGGCTCCACAGAAGAATCACTCCCCAGGGCTGCACTCTGGGCAGTTCAGAAATGTGAACAGAAGTATTTCTTCCTCCTCCTTCTCTACCCCAAATCTCGTCGCCTCCGTCAGCAGCGCAGAGACGGAGAAGACAGATCGTATAACACTGGGTTGGAGCTTACTTTACTTTTATAAAAAAAGTTTCCACTCTTGAGCTACACCAATACAACTCAACCAAACACCGTTCAGGCTTCATGCATTGATTTAACCTTAACAAGAATATATCTTTGAAGTAATAAATGGTGTGGTTAAGTGCATTTCACTTCTCTCTGGTTTTGCTATTTGTAGAGCGATCTGAGGGAATTTAAGTTACGTCACATGGGTAATTGTTATGGGTGCCGTTTACAGCTTTGCTTTCCAACCACATTCACGGGGTGGATTGGCGCGATTTTTTTTTCAGCTTTATCAATGTCTCATTCACGGCACGCGAATTCTTCAAGTTCAGCTAAGCTATCATTTGGCAGGGTTGGTGGGGAAAAGACACACTTCAGGTGGGCCGGGAGCTACCTTAAGTAGAGCTTGCTTTTTGGCCTATAAGTTCACAAAAAGGCGTCCTTTCAGTATAAATTTGGTTCTTGATACTTTTTAAGGTGCCAAAAAGTGACGAAGGCAAAAGTTGTACTTGAGTAAGGCTTGTGAATGCCGGTGTAAATGCTGTCTGGTGCTGGAGGCCTATTCATGCAACAACTATACCTTTCATTGTCTACAACTATCATTTTTTAGGCAAACTGACCATGCTTTTCCTCAAACACATGGAAGTTCTTATTATTGAAAGTTAAAGTAAAGAAACATCAGGTCCGGACAGACTAAGGATAGGAAAATTGTATGAGGGTGTTTACCCATAATATCACTCTGAGCTTGCCAGTCCTAGTTTAGGAGCTTAAGGTCACACCTACTGGTCCTCTCATAGTGCACCATACTTGTGTCCAAAATATATGCTCCGGGTTAGTGACTTTTGTTGACGTGATGTTAACATGTTAGCTCATTTTGCCCCAAATACATGTCAGAGTCGTCGTGATCTCCCTCCTTCCGTACATAGCACCATTGTTATGAGTAATGGCAGGGTGGTATGGTTTTTGCAGCTATCCAGCTGATGACAGCCCAGGAGAGGGCTGCAATACATGAAGCGACGCTGGGCCAGGCTGACAACATCCAGTGGTACAGCGAATGCACTGGGAGGCTGACCGCATCGAAGTTCAAAAGAATTGTAAGTTGCCGTAAGCCCGGCAGCATCATGCGGGAGATACTGTACCTCCGACAGGTTTCAACAGAGCGCATGTGGTGCGGCAGGTTTCACGAAGATGATGCTCTGAAGACGTACAGTGTTGCGATGGCCAACATAGACCGTGAGGTTTCGCATGGCCACACGGGCCTCCACATCCACCGTAATCACCCCTTCATTGCTGCTTCACCTGATAGACTTGTCTTTGGAGGCAGTGACATCGGCCTACTT
Organism: Haemaphysalis longicornis; assembly: GCF_048455015.1. Taxonomy (NCBI): domain Eukaryota; kingdom Metazoa; phylum Arthropoda; class Arachnida; order Ixodida; family Ixodidae; genus Haemaphysalis; species Haemaphysalis longicornis. Next base: position 4,440,156 of record NW_027526314.1, read on the forward strand.
GATGTTAAGTACTCACATGCCTTCAAAGGCAAGACTGTTCATGAAGCAGCAGCACCCACGTTTTGCTGTAGGGTTGTTGACGAGGCTGTGGAGCTCAAAACAAACCCATGAATATTACTACCAGGTGCCCGGCCTAATGGGTGTAACAGGTCTACCTTGATGAAGTCGATGGTTGGGCGGCATACCGTCTGGTCAGGTAGCATACTTCAAACAAGAAACACAGGTCACTGACCAAGTCAACAAGGGAGCCATAGCGCTCCCGAAACGTCAATTTGTTGTTGACTTTGTCAGTAACCTGTGTTTCAGGTCTACCTTGGTGCAACTTCGTGGTGTGGACAAACGCCGAAAGTGTGGCAACATCCACGCATGTGGAAAGGATTTTTTTTGACAAAGCTATGTGAGAACGAGAGATCTTTCCAGGTCTTCGGCATTTTTATAAAAATTCAGTTATTGCTGATAGGCTTACTGGCAGGGTGAAGTGGCAGGTCCCCTTGTATGGGAAACACAAGTATTCTTCCGCTAAGTGGAGGCGATAAGCTTTATCAGGCTTTGCTACTGCACAGCAACGCCCGGTAACGGTGCTGTAAGGAGGCCTCTGCCAACGCTTCCTTATTTGGGCGTATCTTTTTCTGTGTCCGTCATTGTGCGTGACACGTAGGCTACTACATTATAGGTGTATATCTGGCTGCTACTGACTGAGTATGGCGCCGACGACGGAAGAGGAGGCGTCTCCTGAGACCGTTGTGGGCTTCCTCGGGTCGTACAGTGCTAGGACAGGAGGAGAACTCTGGACCTTTTGTCATGCGTCAAAAGCTTCCTGTTGAGGTAGGTCCTAGACAAAGTACAGTTGCAAGTTGGGCGAGTTGGTACGTGTTCATACTTAATCACAGCGCGAAGGACGGGACAGACAGAAAGATCAACCACTGGACAGCGCCTGTCCAGTGGTTGATCTTTCTGTCTGTCCCGTCGTTCGCGCTGTGATTAAGTATGAACCCAGACAAAGTCCTGCTTGGAGCCCAGCGTTGAGGTAAATGGCTCGATAAGGTTGGCCATTTTGGGCACGAAGCGTGCTAGGAAGGTTTCCATGCCTAGAAGTCGGTGAAGCTCGGCTTTCGATATTGGTGGTGGCATATCCTGGACGGCTTTTAGGAGCTTGCTGCTCGGGCAGATACCACGTTTATCGATTTGGTGTCCCAGAAATTCTATGGTTGTTTCTCGGAACACGCACTTCTCTGCGCTGAGTGTGATGCCTCTTTTCTCGAGGCGTTGCCGCACTGCATGGAGGCGATGATTGTGTACTTCGGGTGTGTGTCCGAGAGCTAGAACATCGTCCATGTAAATCACGCCTGCCAGCCCTTCCATCACAGGGACCATTGTGTGTTGGAAGGGATCTGGAGCTGAGGCAATCCCGAATGGGAGTCTGTAAAAGCAGTACAGTAAAGCCCGCTTATATCGAACACGGATATATCGAATTATAGCCTTTATCGAACCCTTCTATTACTCTGGTAAAATTACATGCATTTAAAACGTTTTATATCGAACGCGATTTTGCTCACAATATATATGTCGAGCCATTCGAACTTTCCCGCGCGGGATTTTTCGCTCTCCTTAGGCATGCGGCAGGCTTTCCCGCCATAAATCGGCGCGCAGCGGTGGCGCGGGTGTCGCTTGCCACTCCCGCGCGAGCTCGCGCGTGTCCAAACCGTCCGTGGCAGAGTGGACCAGCTCCACCCATGCATGCCGTTGGAGCCGAAAACGCCTCATTGGGCGCTGCAGGCTGCAGTGCCACCGAACTTCAAGTCCGCGCCACTCGCTGCCCGCACTTGCTCGGTTCGCTGGGTTAGCCGTTATTCGCTTGTATCCATGCTTGTATCCACTCTGTCGAAGACGCCGAGGACTCCGTACCTCTTCCGGCCACGAGCCGTCCCTGTCGTGGCCCTGCTACGGCGAAACTGCAGTGCCACTGAGGGCACCGGTCGTGTGCTTGTCGACCGTTTAGATACCGTGTAGCAAGCCGTCACCAGCAACGCATTGCGCTCCAAGAAGCAGGCTACACTCACGCAGTTCTTCCGCCCCAATAAATGATTGTTCTTTTTCCGAGAAAGTGTCGTATGAATAGTGAACTGCAGGGTCGTAAGAGCTGAGCGTTAGCTCGTGACTCCAATGGCAAGGTTGCTCTCATGTAAGTTTTTTTGCTTCACTTTCTATATCGAACGTTTGTAATATCGAACTATTTCACAATCCTCGCGCTGTTCGATATAAGCTGGCTTTACTGTATCTTCCGAAAGGCGTTACAAAAGTTGCCAGCGTGCGACTATCTTTGCTTAGGGGAATTTACCAAAACCCTGAGTTGGCATCAATGTTACCTTTGCCACGGACAGCTGCGCAAGTGAGTGTTCTACTGCGGGAATGGGATGCCATTCTTGGCACACGTACCTAGGCGTAGGCGCACACCACTCAGTTGGCTCTCCCACAGGTGTGATGACGTTCAACTGTTGGAAACGGTTCAAGTCTTTCTTGGTTTTATTGTAGAGAGCCAGGGGAACCCGACGTGGTGAGGTTGGCGCGAAAGGCTTGGCGTCGTGTTGCAGCTCAAGCTTGTGTTCGCCCTGAATAAGTTCAAGTTTCTCGAAGAGTCGCGGGTACTGGTGCAGTGGCGAAGACAGCTTTGCTTCTAAGTTGCAGAACTGCGGGACAAGTCCGAGAGCTTCGATAGCTGGCTTTTCTAACAGTCTCTTTTTTAGGCCCTTAATCACGTAAGCGTCTTGCACTGTGGGCTTGCCAAAAGCTGTGATAGGCAGACGAAGGGTACCTTTCACTTTTAAGGGTGTGCCGTCCAGTCCACACAGCTTCTGTGAGGGTATACAAAGCTCGTATTGGCGATACGTATGATCGGATATGACTGTTTTGTTCCCTCCGGTGTCAATTTTGAAGTGACGTTTTGGCAACAGTTACGTCTGTGCTTCACTTGCCGGGGGGATCTTCTGCCGTAGTTGTACCCACAAAGGTGACGTTGGTGCTTGCAGTAGGCTGTTTATTTGCAGATGACAAGCATACTGAAGCGTAGTGGCCCCTCTTCTGACAGTTTGATCAGGTAGATGCTTTCACTGGGCAAGCAAAATGCTTCCGCTTGTACAGACAGGATTGCTTTTGTAAACTTCCATGTTTGATCTTTAGGAAATCATTGTCAATGTGCATGCTTGCTCTTTGGGAAATCACTGTCATTGTTATAGCAGAGCTGTGTGCAACCAGACTTTTTGCGCAGTTAGGTGTGGATAACAAATAAACATGACACTGTGGATAGCTTAGAAACGCTTGTTGTAGAGTGCAGTCACATAGAATCTCATCAACCTAAACATGCATGCACTGATTGCATACATAAAGGAACGATGTACAAGCCCATTTCCGCAGCAAAAACTAGGTTCAAGCGGAACAGCACTTTATTCGCAACAAGAAGTAGAAATGCTGCAAACAATATACGCCACAGCTTTTTGCTTTACCATTCCACAATTTTTAACACAATGTAGAACAGACATGAACAATATGTAACATGTTACACCAACTTCCCATTTCAGGGTAATCGATACAAAAAACAAAATACATAAGAGCTTTCATTCAGAATTTTACAGCACTAACAAATATCACATGTACGCAAAGGGAGATCCAAAAAAATAGATGATCTTTCGTGGGTCTTGAATTCCTAATGACCAAGAATTTCGTCTTTCCGCAGACAAATGACAACAAGACTGCAAATTACTCAAAGCAGCATTACTTATATGAGATTGCCTACCAATGGGAAAGGAACGGGCACCTAGTTAGACCGCCAATTTGCAATGTGGCGAACACCAACCAACGTGCCCCAAGGTCACTGTGCAGCAATATCCACATGCTCTCTCCACTGTGTTCTCATTCTGTGCTAGTGCTCACTGCTATAGAAGGACGCGGATATTTAGGTGGCATGCCCCACCCATTGTTCACGCAATATATGCTGTTGACACTACAACACTATGCGCTGTCACGCTTTCCAGTGCGAACAGTAGGTATGCCTAGTTTGGCCACTAATCTGTGGTGTTGCAAGTGCTGGTAGACGTGACAGTCCGTCACTGAAATCTCCACACACTCCCTCAACTTTATTTTCATTCTGTGCACTCGGTCACTGTGTTACAGAGCGACACACACGGGTAGACTACCGTTACGTGACTGCAATCTCTACACGCTCTCTCCACTCTATTTCCATTGCCGCTAGGCCACTGCAATTCCACACGCCCTCTACACTATTTTCGTTCTATGCTGTCACTCACTGTGCTGAAGAATGACACACATTTTCAGATGGAGGAGACAAGCAAAACGGCCTGTATGTCGAGATTTTGGCGTACGTTAAGCATCCCCCGGTGGTCAAAATTAATACTGAACCCTGCACGCCTCATAGTCCAGGTGAAGCTTCGGCACATTAAACCCTCTAAAAAAATGCACGACGACGCATGCCAGCAAAGGTGCCGCTACATCGCTGAAATCTGAACATGTGTTCGTTCAGCCCTATCGCTCACTGTTAGAGACGGACGTGGAAATTTTGCAGACATCCTCAATCTATAGAAGAGCTGAAACTTGGGCTGGTTGGTATGCCTTTGAAGGCAAGGCAGCACTGGAGCGGAGAGAAACGCTTGGGCGTGAGAGCTTACGCAGCTAGGCGGGATTTAGTAGGGGCATACAATAATGGGTGCTGAAAATTGCAGAAAAGAGAAAACGAGCGGAAGATTCCATCTGTGATGTCCAACATATTTATAGGGATGGGCCTGCCCAGGAAGTGAAATTTCTTTATTATCCTTATCACCCTCTCGGTGCGAATCCGAGCGCTAGCAATCTTCTTTGTTTTAAAAAGTTGTGCACAAGAAAGCTGGGCCCCCTTTTTAAAGGGTGGCATGTGAACAGTCACGACTGGAGGCAAGACAGCGTCCAACTGAAACCCTTGTCGACCATCACGGCATCCCCTGGTTGGAAAAGGTCCACAAGGCCACTTTTGTCGACAAAGTCGCTATCGCTTACGCGGCACAAAGTAGATGTAGCCATCCGGTGTAGAGAAAAGGTTTGCTTCTGAGATTTGAGCCGAGATGACTTCTGTATTCTAACCTTTGTGCAGTCAGGCACCACTCTGTTATTTGAGAAGTTCTTGAAAGACTTCGGCCGCAAAACGGGCCCCAAACCACAACTCCTTTCGGTAATAAACTGTAATCACGGAACAAATAAACTGCGTAAATTCGCATGCCTGGCTAGTGCAAAGGGTACTGTTACGCTACCCTCGCAGTTCATTGTAGTAGTGCATGCATTCGAGCGAAAATGTATCAGTTGTACCAGGCTGCGGAGCAGTTTTCTTCCTCGAGCGCCCTGCAGAGCGGCGATAGCGCTCTAGGGCTTGCCTTTTTTCAAAGTCGTACGTATAGACGAAGATCGAGGGTACAAAATCCGGATGTCTTGGCAAGTATGAAGGCACTCCTGTAAAGCACAACCACGGTGACCGCAATGAAATGGGGGCTTAGGCAGCGCACGTAAAAACTCTACACACACGTATATACAGGGCCGTCCACTTTAGGTACGAACACAGCGCAGCGTGGCCGCGCTCCGCGGAACGCCATCGCCCAGGTCACGGCCGCGCATCGAAGTTAAGTGGCCCAGGCGCATGAAGGCTGAGGCGGAGCTTTGTGTCCTCTGCTATCCACGAAGCGCGCCGTGCTTGCTTTGCTGTGAAGCACGCCTAACTCTCGGCATGCGTGTAGTGTCTTAGCGGGCCGCGACTGCGTTGCGGAAATGCGCACTTCTCTCACTGCAGCGCTTCGTGTAGCTTCTGCGTACGACCACTCAGGGCTTCTTCTTTTCAGGTCCGCGGTGCCACTTAAGTGCATCCATTAAACAAGTCCTGTAATGAAGGTATTTCAGGACTTGTTGGGCTGGGGTTATAGGGTTTAACGCCGCAAAACTACTTTTGCTGCGAAGACGCTCTAGAGAAGGGCTCCGGATAACCGCCTGAGGCTCTTTACCGTGCACTGATACCGCGCAGCAAGCGCGCGTTCTTCTATTTCGCCTTTTTTGAAAAGCGGCGGCTGCTTCTGAAATCGAAAATGGGTCTCCCGGCTCAGTATATCCAAGCACCTTAACCACCGAGCCACAGTGGTGGGCCATGTCAATTCCTGGCGGGTTTCTCAGGACTTCACCGCACCCTAGAATTAAAAATGGTGAAGGAAAAATGCTTTACTTTCTGTTTTTGCTCTCTAATCAGATGGCCGTATGACGGGATATGCCGCCCCGCCTGTTTTTTTAAAGCAGAGCTGTTGTAACTGGTCGTAAGTTCACCTTTGCATAAAAAAATGCCAACAAAATTCCAAGCGGCAGTGGGCGCGCGCCTCGCTGTGACCGCCGAGCGTCTACGGCACGCGCAGTGGATCTAATGAAAATAAAAAAAAACTGGCAAAAACCTTGAGTACCGAGAAAATGCCGACCGCTCGTGAGCGCGTGCATTGCGAAGACCGCCGAGTCCCCGGCTCGCACAGTGGCTTTAGCAAAAAAGAAAAAAATTCACAGCATATCCACGGGGTGAATGATGATGAGCGGGCGAAGCTCCTGAGGGGAAATCATCGGTAAAACCGTGACTCTTCAGTGAAAGTTCGCCCACTACATCTGTGTCCGAACGTAACGTCTAGAAAGTCTCGCTTAAACCGCGCGTCGGCATCTTGGGGCTGAGCTCGCCTGATGCGTTTTGCAGACGCCTCACGAGCTCTCACTGCATCGGGGTCTGCCTGCCGATACGCGCGCTTTCTCGCCGCTTCCCGTTCTCTGACGTTTTGGAGATCCTCTTCGCGCCGCAGCCGTGCCGCTTCGCGTACGGCAGGGTCCTCGCGCCGTTTCCGTGACGCTTGGGCCTCTCGTTCTCGAACGCTGGGATCTTGGCGGCGTCGTCGCGCAGCCAGACGACACGCTTCGGCCTCCCGCTCTCGTACGGCAGGATCTTGGCGGCGGCGTCGCGCAGCTTCACGGAGCGCTTCTGCCTCGCGGGCTAGCACATCTGCAGCCTTATCCATCGGACGACTCCGAGCGCGCGCCAACAGCGAACGGATTTTATTACAACGCTCCCCGCCATCTAGTAAACAATCCAAGAACTAAACTAGAGGTAGCCACGCCATCTAGTAAACAATCCAAGCGCATCTTTTCATCATATACAAGTACCGCCATCTAGTAAACAATCCAAGAACTAAACTAGATGTAGCCACGCCATCTAGTAAACAATCCAAGAACTAAACTAGAGGTGGCTACATACATACGTCGAGGATGGACAGACCCACGCCTTAAGGAGCTTCGCCCCTAAAAGAACCTCCAGCACTGTCGTCGGCTGCTACAGCTCGTGTAAAAAAACTACAGCGCTAATGCTAAATATGTAATGCTAAAGTTGACTAGACACCCTGCATGAGGGATATCACCGCAGCCGCCACATCCTCTGGAAGCAAACCCTATATCAGGCAGGATGGTGCGACCTTGGGTTGACGTCATGAGTCTGTGCTGTTGGGCTGCGATGTGCGCGGCTATTTTCTCCTTATCTCAATTATCTCACATCTCACTTATCTCCTCCACCAAAAACCCTCAACCATGGGACACAATTCCTAGAATAATGGTCGAGCCGACCCCGTGTCACATGGACCCGTCGTCAGACTCCGGAAGGCACCGAAGTAGATCCCTCCATCTTTCCAGCCCATCACATGACACATATTACACAGACACATATTACACAGACCGACAACATAGCCACAACTGTCGAGGTAGGTCCACGTGAAGACATCATCCGTCAACACTGCAATGTACCTTCTTCTACAGCGGCTGAAATTCAAGCCATTGCCGATTCGATCATGATGAAAACCCATTCAACTGATCAAATTACCATTTGCACGGATAGTCAATGTGCCCTCAGAGAATTCGGAACTCCTTACCTGCGCACAATCATCACGAGCTGACATGCTACATGACAGCCCACAGTCACCTGCACGTAATTCTAGAATGGGTCCCCGGACACCAGAGAATTGTAGGGAATGAAAGGGCTCATGCCCTTGCTCATGCAAATCGAAACCCAAACGACCCTCAACCCTGGCACCAGCACTACATCCCAAAGGAAGAACGCGCCGCCCATCACAAGGCTCGGAGGCAACAGCTGAAGGATCTTCGCAGTTCTCGCCGCAATCTTCCTCCTCCCAGTTCTGACCTCACACGCCGCGAAGGCACTTACATCCGCCAGGCTCAGACTCTCTCCCTCCCTTGTGACCTCGTTCTTCACTATATAATGACCCGAGATGGCACGCCCCACTGTCAGGTGTGTGTTGCCTATCCCGACGTTAAACACACCTACTGGACTTGTCCTCGCGCCAGGCGATCACCTCACTTTCTTCATCCACACCTTTTACCATCCCACAATCCATACTCATTGGAAAGCTGGGCCACTCATAGGCTGATCTTCGCCCCATCCTTTGGCCTCGCGTCGCCCGGCACATTGCCCATTTGCGGGGCCCTGACACCTGCGGAATTCTAGCCTGAATGTATTCTAGGCCCACCAGAACCCCATTTTCGGTAGCCCGGACATGGGCCGCTTTAAATAAAGTTTGGTCTCTCTCTCTCTGGAAGCCTTTACGGGTAATTGGAGACATGGCTACGACTGTGCCAATTCTTCCCTAGACGACTTGCAGATCGTGCCACTGCTGCCTCGAGTCGATGACGAAGAGATGGTGGAAGGTTGCAATGCTGAGGATGACTTTCCATCCACCACTCGCCGCGAAGAAGACGACGACCTCTTTGATGCAAATGACTACGGTTACTAGAATCGCAACTATGCAAATAAGCCATCATATTCAAACTTAACTGTGTGCGGTAATGCTCACCTACAACAGCTTCGCAATTCAAAATTTTTATTGTGAGCGCGAGCGTCCCTAAATTTTTTGGGTCGGAGTGTCACATGCTGAGTCTAGCTCGAAGTCAGTCGTGGATTGCTCGATGCGACTTCAAGTGGGATCAACGAACTCATGGAACTCGCGAACAAATATTGTAAATCTGAAAAGAAATCAGAATAGGTTCAGTCCTCAATGCAAGTGTTTCTTTATGTGTAAGACATTGCTTGCAATATTAAGCAAATTGAAAACGTATTAAACTTACTGGCGATTTTTCAGTTCGTGGCGTTTGGCCAGGCAATGTTTGTGGGGGCGGGGAAGAAAAGAATACAGAAGTTGTAGACCTGAGGAACGGAGAAGCTGTTCCACAATTGTGTAGCATGGAACTGGTGACCACAGCTTCATTACTGACGTAGGCCCATTGCGAAGAACTGCGGGTCGTACCAGAAAGGATGATACGTAGCAGGTAGCAACAAAGGGAAGGGCCGCTGTCTCCAAATAACTAGCGAGGTAGGCATCGCAACCAATGGAATATGCATTAAAATGTAGCCGACTAGAGTAGGACCGGTCCAGGACTCGGCCGAAGAGTATGTACGATTGCACTGGGTGCGTTTCCCGCTGTCTGGGCGACTGCCTGAACCATCTCGTCGATGCGCGATATACATATATATGTAAAAAAGCCCACACACATCGATACCAAAGTTGCGAGATCGAACCCCAGCCTGTGTGACCGAAATTCCGCGGAGGCGAAATGCATAGACATTCATGTGCTGCGTAATACCAGTGCATATTAAATAAATTATGCGTATCCCTCCTCTACAGTGCCTCTCATTAAGCCAAACCAAGCCAGTTCTTAGATGTTTGCAACAATAAATGCGTTAAACTGGGACCACGGAACTGAAAAGAGGAAGCGCTCAGTTGTCGTACGCAGAAACTACAGAACGCGGCGCAGTGAGAGAAGTGCGCGTTCCCGCAACGCAGTCGCGGCGCGCTAAGACGCTGCAAGCATGCTGAGGGTTAGGCGTGCTTCACAGCAAAGCAAGCACGGTGCACTCCCACGAATATACCCGCGCTAGCAGATGACACGAAGTCCCGCCTCCAAGCCCCTATGCGCCTGCGCTGCTTAGCTTCGATGCGCGGCCGCGGCTTGTCCTCTGGCGCTCTGCGGAGCGCGGCCACGCTCCGCCGTGTTCGCACTTAAAGTGGACGGTCCTGTACATTTTACTCGCGCGCGCACAACAGAGCCAAGGACTTCGACGAAGCTGAGATGGTAAGAGACAACCTCATCACAGCGCGCACATGTAAACGATCACCCCTGCAAATTAAAGAAGGAATAGAATTTAGCAAGATACGCTTTATTTCAGCGCACGCAACAGCCATCTCTTTTCGTTGGGCAACACACCGCTAGTTATATGTTTGCAGCGGCCGCAATAATAGCTGCACTACTAAACACGCTGCTTTTTGTCCTTTCTGAACAGAATATAAAGGCACATGCCTGTCACGAAGTGCTTTCCACAAAGTCTGGTGTAGGCAGAAGGCTCCCATGGCTTCCCATTTTCAGACTAGCGTCTCACAGCCCTAATCCAGGCTCCTCCGCGTTGCCTGTCGCGCTTAGCTAATGGGAAGCGAAAAAAACGCTCTTTCTTGTCGCCCTTGGCCCGACAGGTGCACTTGTACGCAGCGCACGAAAGCGGCTTTGCATTCAAACGACATGAAACAAGCAAGATCTTTGTAGTTCACGTTGCCGACGTTGCTTGGGCCTCAGCCGAGTACCGGTGGGCGCTGCCGAGGGATGCTGCAGTGGCCCTCCGAACAGTTGCTCGCGTTCACCGCTAGGTCTTCACGCATGCGTAGTGGCATCTTGAAAAAGGCGGATTACACATTTTTGCAGAAATGCAAGCAGATACACGGTTTGCTCATTTTTGTTATTTTTTTAAAATTCGTATTCACAAACTTTTTTCCGACCGTACTGCCACAGTTGGTGTTGGATATCTTTGATCGTCCGTTTTCACAGTTCAAGCGAAAGGTATCCCGGAAGGCCCGGTCATCTCGCCACTGTTATTCGACATCGCCATGAAGGATGTCCCACCAAAATTGCAATCAATTCCCCAAATTAAACACGCGTTATACGCGGATGACTTCACCGTCTGGACACCTACTGGCGCCATTGGAGCTCAGCAAGATGCTTTGCAGCAAGTGGTTACCGTTACTCATCACTACCCTCAGACACTAGGCCTCCAGTGCACACCCAAAAAATCGGCTTTGCTCGCCCCACTTCCTGCCTTCTCACGAATCTAATCAAGGTATACCAGAGCCTCAACTGACCATTGCAGGGTAGCCAGTCCCCAACGTCCCACAACTGCGGGTGTTGGGTCTCACAAAACGGCTCTGGAGTGTACACATTTTCCCCGCTACATAAAACCCTGTCGCAACTGCTGCCCCTTCTGCAACGCATATCCCAACGCCATCGAGGCCTTAAAGAGCAAGATGCCCTACGAATAGTGCAAGCTTTGCTTATTAACCGCATCACCTACGGAACCTCATACCCTGCTGTCAAAAGGTTCGGCTCAACATCATGATTCGCCAAGCATACAAAACTGGGCTTGGCCTCCCCACTGCCACTGCGACCCAAAAACTACTCGCTTTGGGAGTTCACAACACGTAAGAAGAGCTGCAAGAAGCCCATCATCCAGATCAGCTATGGCACCTTAAACTGACTCCCACACGTAGACAAGTCCTTACAGCATTAGGACACCACCCGATGCCCCCGAGAGAACAAAGAAAACCCACCCCCCTAGTACTGCGAGATTGCATCCGGGTGGCCCCAATCCTTCGTAGCATGCACGACAACTACAACATTGGCCGTCGGGCTTCTCGTGCTCGAGCCCTTACTGTGCGATATGGGAACGACCCCACCGTCCTATACACCGATGCGAACCACTACTCTGGGCGCGCCGGCCACGTAGCCTGTGTAGTTACGCATACTGGCCAATGCATGAACGCCGCCACTACTACCACAACCTCTATCGATGTCGCTGAAGAAATAGCCATTACCCTGGCCGCCACTTCCCGCCCTGAACCAGTTACTATCCTCCCCGATTCGCAGACAGCCTGCCGAAACTACTAGGTTGGCCGCATTTCATTATCAGCCCTACTCATACTCAAAAAGTGCTCGACAACCCCTAATATCCGCATCGCCTGGGATCCTGGACACGCCGCCATCACCGGCAATGAAGCGGCTCATGCCTCCGCTGGCGATTTGATACACGGAGCCATTGCCGACGGCGAACAATGTCTACTTCCTCATGATCAACCCCACCCACTGAGTTGCTCCGCACAGATTCTCGCCCATTACAAGCTAACTCGCCGCAGCCTCCCACCGCCGCACTGGCGCCTCTCCAGAGAGGAAGCTACACTCCAGACGAGTACCTACTCACATCTAGTGGCGAAGCCAGGCGGGAAACGCCCCCCCCCCCCAAAAAAAAAAAAAATTTCACTGCACCCCCCGTTTCACTACGTAGTTTTTAAGGGACCATACTCTGCCCACACCACCACGCGTAGTGTCTCCATTTCACCAAATCGGCAATCTTCCCAGGCTCGTAGCAGGAGAAAATTAGGAATGACGGCGATTTTCTTGCGACTTTCGGCAAGATTTCGATCAAGGTTTGGGTTGTAGTCGCTATTGTGATCTCGCGATTCGTCTAGTTCACCCCCCTCACGCGGGTTCCTCTATCCGTCCGTCGCAACGTTAGTGCTACGGCCCCTCGATTTGAAGGTTTGTTTTCCGCATGATGCGGCACTCGAGGCATGGCCTAACGAATGCTTCTTCGCGCGCATGTCTAAACGGGTTCAGGCTTCGGGGGGCGGAAGGCGCGACGCCGCTTGCATGGCTTGCTTGAAATCTTCGGCGCTAGACGTGGGATGCGGTTACCACGCGGCCTGACACCCGATGCGCCTGGTGCGAGACCGCACGGCCTCGCCCCTCGCATCTTTACCACAGAAGCGTACGAGCGGTGGTCGCAACTCGCAGCCCCCAATAAAAAAATGTCTGGAAGCAAAGTGCTTCCTTCCGCGGCGCGTTTTGCCCCTCTAGCCCGACTCCATACAATACTTGTTAAAGGGGCCCTGAAAGGCATTTTGAGCACACTAAATGAACTAGCGCAATCGCTAGATTGGGTCGCCAACGTCACCTGTGCCAAGTATTACTCTTTTACGCGCAGCGGAAAGCTCACACTTTTGTTGCAAAGTTTGTCGCTTTTTAAAGCAAAGCTTTTTACCTCTACCCCCCAAGGGTTCTTTCGCGACCGTTGGTGTCACCAGAAAACTCCAGCTAACAAATAAAAGAATTTACTGGCAACGCCGGGAATCGAACCTGGAACTAATAGACTAACAAAGCGAGAGCCCGTTGTCTTACCGATTTAGCTACGAGCCCACACGAAGACTGGGAAGACAGGTGGTGTACTAACCAAGCACATCTACGGGTTTACCCCCTGCGTTCTCGCTGAATGCCACGTGAAAGCGTCACGCGACCAGTCACGCCCATCTAGCGGCCCTGTGCGCACCTTACTCATGTGCTAAGAGTTACAAAAATTAAAGGAAGCTCACACCAATGCATGACATCTCACTTCTACTACGCCAATGTGCTAAAGCCTGTGGCATCCAGTGTTCACGTAAACAATCACAGCTCCTTGTCATCCGCCCTCACGCCAAACCAAGGAATACACTCAAATAATCCTTGATGGCCCAGCATCAAGATCCTAGCTGGGCCTACATCTCGAGGCTAACATCAGGAGTGACGTCTCCTTGCAGCGCCTCAAAAACAGCATTAATCAAATCATACACATGATCAGGCGAGTTGCCACCAAGAAGCGAGGCCTAAAGGAATCCGGTACCTTTCGATTAATTGAAGCTTTTGTCCTCTCGAGAGTTACTTACGTCAACCCCCTGTCTTCTTCTAGACAAGGAAGACATAGAGACGCTTTATATAATGATTAGAAAGGCGGTCGAGCAGGCCATTGGTCTTCTTATGAGTGCGTCCACACAGAGGCTGCTTAGCACGGGGCTCCACAACACCGTGGAAGAGCTGATATAAGGCCATCTTTCTAACCATAAGGTCCGACTCAGAACTGCGATGGGTAACCGCATGCTTCACCAGATTGGCTGGGCAGCCCAGAATGTCACTCCGCTTGACGTACTCCCAGACTCTTGGCAAGTAAAACTAAAGATGCTCCCTTTGCTTAGAAATATGAACCCCTCACATGACGAGGGTCACCGAAAAGCACGGGCTCAAGCGCTAAACACCACCCTCGATGGGAATCATGCAGTTATCTACACAGATGCCTCCAAACATCGAGGGCAGCGATACGCCATTATCGTGGCTACCTTCAGAACCAACCTCCTTGCGTGTACCTCTCTTAGGACCCAAGAAATGACGCCAGCAGAAGAGGCAGCCATCACCTTGGCTCTCGCTCAACCAGGGGTTCGGAGGGTAGTCATTGATTCCCAGCAAACCTACTGGAATTACCAGTAGGGTTGGGTGTCCTGACCTGCACTGCGCGTGCTAAAAAAACACTCCCCAAACGGTTTCATTCAGCTCATCTGGACACCCCCCTCACACTTCAATGGAGGACAACAAATACGCCCACCCAACAAGCCTGTGCTTTTACCTCCCATGCTATGGAGCTGCACGAGGTCAGTCACCCGCTTGTCACGTTCAGGGAGATAACCCAGCATTATCGCATTCTGAGACAGACCGTACCTTCGCCTTACCCTGACCTTTCCAGAGAACAACAAACTACCCTACGGCTTATACAATCCGGGCTCCTTCCCACAGCCAACGCGTCTTCACTTAACGCATCCGAATCGCTACGACGCTGAATGTAAATTTTGCTCAGAAGTAGGAACACTCCGCCCCGTAATCGGGGTGTGCGGCTTTAGCCTTGAGCACCCTCCTCTCTTTCCGTCAACTACCCAACCAGAGCAATGGGAGATGCTGCTCTCCAGGCCCTCTTTACCTACCCAGCTTCAGTGGGTGGACAGAACACAGGCGCGCGGACTGCGTATGGGCCCCACGGAAGAAGGAATCACTCCCCAGGGCTGCACTCTGGGCCGTTCAGAAATCTGAACAGAAGTATTTCTTCCCCCTGCTCCTTCTCTGCCGCACATCTCGTCGCCTCCGTCCGCGGCGCAGAGACGGAGAAGACAGATCGTCTAACACCGGGTTGAAGCTTACTTTAATTTTATAAAAAAAGTTTCCACTCTTGTGATACACCAATACAACTCAACCAAACACCGTTCATGCTTCATGCATTGATTTAACCTTAACAAGAATGTCTCTTTGAAGTAATAAATGGTGTGGTTAAGTGCAATTCACTTCTCTCTGGTTTTGCTATTTGTAGAGCGATGTGAGTGAATTTAAGTGACGTCGCATGGGTAATCGTTATGGGTGCCGTTTACAGCTTTGCTTTCCAACCACATTCACGGGGTGGATTGGCGCGATTTTTTTCTCACTCTTTCCTTCGTGTTTTTGGACGCCGCCATCTTCACATGTCTACATCATCGATTCCCAGATGTTCGTCATGAGCTAGACATCCTGCTATTGGGCGGCTTTTTCACGCACTTCCGGCAAAGAGATTAGTCGTCTGCTCAGCGTCGGCTCGCCGGCTGATCTGCCAGCGGAGTGCCGGAGTGCTTTGACATTTTACGACAAACGAAACAAGTGTAAACAAACGCTTAACCGTTTGTGTTGAATGCAACACGGCCATAACACGACGTGGATTTTATCTTACGTGAGTACGTACCATAAAGTAAGTCCCGTGGCACTTCTTTGGTGCAATCGCAGAAAACGCCCTGAGCCGAATTCCCGGGTTTGACGCGTACATTTTATTCAACTTCAAAACAATCCAGAGATGCGTTTCGAACGAACGCAACGTCACAACATGCGTTGCAAGTCTGAACCGCGATCGACAGACGACGAGTTGCCTCCTCCTGCCCGTCGTAAATTCGGCACTCACCTCACACCCGGTTAACGGGGACGAGCAGCAAGTCACAACTCTGGCGCGCAAGCGAGAAGGCTTTTAGCCAGGCACACTGCACATACCCCATGCGAGGTTGAGTGGTACGTCGTTCGAGCAAGATAATCCAGACCATGGGAAGCACTATCCACCCGCAGAAGTACAATGTCGCATTTCATCGCGAAACGAACGCGTCCACAACACACAGGAGGCGATGCACACACACACACACAGCTTCGGTCGCTGCATTGGCTTAGCTGCAAGCTTCGTTCGGACAATCAGCGATGCTACGACGATACAGAGCTGCGTGAGGACGACGTGCTAACCACTTCACGTATTTAAAAAAAATCGCGCCAATCCACCCCGTGAATGTGGTTGGAAAGCAAAGCTGTAAACGGCACCCATAACGATTACCCATGCGACGTCACTTAAATTCACTCACATCGCTCTACAAATAGCAAAACCAGAGAGAAGTGAATTGCACTTAACCACACCATTTATTACTTCAAAGAGACATTCTTGTTAAGGTTAAATCAATGCATGAAGCATGAACGGTGTTTGGTTGAGTTGTATTGGTGTATCACAAGAGTGGAAACTTTTTTTATAAAATTAAAGTAAGCTTCAACCCGGTGTTAGACGATCTGTCTTCTCCGTCTCTGCGCCGCGGACGGAGGCGACGAGATGTGCGGCAGAGAAGGAGCAGGGGGAAGAAATACTTCTGTTCAGATTTCTGAACGGCCCAGAGTGCAGCCCTGGGGAGTGATTCCTTCTTCCGTGGGGCCCATACGCAGTCCGCGCGCCTGTGTTCTGTCCACCCACTGAAGCTGGGTAGGTAAAGAGGGCCTGGAGAGCAGCATCTCCCATTGCTCTGGTTGGGTAGTTGACGGAAAGAGAGGAGGGTGCTCAAGGCTAAAGCCGCACACCCCGATTACGGGGCGGAGTGTTCCTACTTCTGAGCAAAATTTACATTCAGCGTCGTAGCGATTCGGATGCGTTAAGTGAAGACGCGTTGGCTGTGGGAAGGAGCCCGGATTGTATAAGCCGTAGGGTAGTTTGTTGTTCTCTGGAAAGGTCAGGGTAAGCCGAAGGTACGGTCTGTCTCAGAATGCGATAATGCTGGGTTATCTCCCTGAACGTGACAAGCGGGTGACTGACCTCGTGCAGCTCCATAGCATGGGAGGTAAAAGCACAGGCTTGTTGGGTGGGCGTATTTGTTGTCCTCCATTGAAGTGTGAGGGGGGTGTCCAGATGAGCTGAATGAAACCGTTTGGGGAGTGGTTTTTTAGCACGCGCAGTGCAGGTCAGGACACCCAACCCTACTGGTAATTCCAGTAGGTTTGCTGGGAATCAATGACTACCCTCCGAACCCCTGGTTGAGCGAGAGCCAAGGTGATGGCTGCCTCTTCTGCTGGCGTCATTTCTTGGGTCCTAAGAGAGGTACACGCAAGGAGGTTGGTTCTGAAGGTAGCCACGATAATGGCGTATCGCTGCCCTCGATGTTTGGAGGCATCTGTGTAGATAACTGCATGATTCCCATCGAGGGTGGTGTTTAGCGCTTGAGCCCGTGCTTTTCGGTGACCCTCGTCATGTGAGGGGTTCATATTTCTAAGCAAAGGGAGCATCTTTAGTTTTACTTGCCAAGAGTCTGGGAGTACGTCAAGCGGAGTGACATTCTGGGCTGCCCAGCCAATCTGGTGAAGCATGCGGTTACCCATCGCAGTTCTGAGTCGGACCTTATGGTTAGAAAGATGGCCTTATATCAGCTCTTCCACGGTGTTGTGGAGCCCCGTGCTAAGCAGCCTCTGTGTGGGCGCACTCATAAGAAGACCAATGGCCTGCTCGACCGCCTTTCTAATCATTATATAAAGCGTCTCTATGTCTTCCTTGTCTAGAAGAAGACAGGGGGTTGACGTAAGTAACTCTCGAGAGGACAAAAGCTTCAATTAATCGAAAGGTACCGGATTCCTTTAGGCCTCGCTTCTTGGTGGCAACTCGCCTGATCATGTGTATGATTTGATTAATGCTGTTTTTGAGGCGCTGCAAGGAGACGTCACTCCTGATGTTAGCCTCGAGATGTAGGCCCAGCTAGGATCTTGATGCTGGGCCATCAAGGATTATTTGAGTGTATTCCTTGGTTTGGCGTGAGGGCGGATGACAAGGAGCTGTGATTGTTTACGTGAACACTGGATGCCACAGGCTTTAGCACATTGGCGTAGTAGAAGTGAGATGTCATGCATTGGTGTGAGCTTCCTTTAATTTTTGTAACTCTTAGCACATGAGTAAGGTGCGCACAGGGCCGCTAGATGGGCGTGACTGGTCGCGTGACGCTTTCACGTGGCATTCAGCGAGAACGCAGGGGGTAAACCCGTAGATGTGCTTGGTTAGTACACCACCTGTCTTCCCAGTCTTCGTGTGGGCTCGTAGCTAAATCGGTAAGACAACGGGCTCTCGCTTTGTTAGTCTATTAGTTCCAGGTTCGATTCCCGGCGTTGCCAGTAAATTCTTTTATTTGTTAGCTGGAGTTTTCTGGTGACACCAACGGTCGCGAAAGAACCCTTGGGGGGTAGAGGTAAAAAGCTTTGCTTTAAAACACAGGGGCAAAGAACTAGGTTCATCGGAAGCAAAAAATCTTTCCTCCATTATAGTGCCTGAAATATACTGGCTAGTGTGCCGAGGGCGGGCTCCAGGCGGGCGCTGGGAGCGATGTACGCGGCCGTCTGCCGCTTGGGGCGCTGCCGTGGGGGAGTGTGCGCGTTCATCCGGCCCGAGCAGATCGCGCGGTTACCTCCGAGCTGCGTAGCATACGGCAGCGGCAGAACTTTCCATTCCCGCTTGCGACGAAAGCGAGCGAAAGCGACGGGAATTCTGTCGCGCAACCAAAATTTGTGCCGACCATTCGACAAAAACGATCGTCGCGCGACAAAGCGACGGAATTCCTGCCGCTCTCACTCGCTTTCGTCGCAAGTGCGAACGGGCCTTTATGCGCAATCTCCGCCCCACATAAAACAAGCTCTTGCTTGTCGCCTGAGCATACGGTTGATATCTGACTACGTTACACTGTGCTTGCCAGTGTATTTAAACGATGTCACTAGGTTTGAAACGTACGCGCTCGGCGTGCAGCTTTGTAAACGCAAGCGGTTTCACATACGCACGCTATTTTGCTGCTAATAGAGTTTTAGTACAGCGTTTGTGGCCTTTGCATACGCTAAACGCTAAATTTTTGCGTCCCGCTACGTGACACCGCGATGGGAGTTTTAGTAGAGCGTCTCATCAGTTTTGCGTAGCGACACACTAATGCATACGGCGCCATCTGTCAAATGTTTTCCGAAATGTCTCGCCGGCTGATCTGCTAGCGGAGTGCCGGAGTGTTTGGACATTTTACGACTATCCAAACAAGTGCAAACAAACGCTTTCCCGTCAGTGTTGAATGCAACACATGGGTGCAGCTTGTCAGAACACGGGTTCTCGCTGATCGAGTGCAGCGTTGGTTTGCTCTTCGCCTTCACGTTTATCGCCGCTGATAAAGCGATCCGATCCGGCGCGTTTTGTGCACGGGTTCTGTGTCGGTTGAAAATGTCTTTTTTCACATGCCGCCGGTAGTAGGAATTACAACCACCGCAAAATAACACCCGGCACCAGCGGGGCCACATCTGAGACCGCGCTTTTTGGATAAACAGTGCGCGGTGCACCAAAGGGAACGAGCGCACGATTCTCCCCACGCGGCTGCGAGGTCGCCGCCGATACCAACTGCAGCTACGTTCACCGCGAAAGGGCAAGGCCAGGCCGCACACATGCGGCCAGGTCATTCGTTCGCTTTTCCAGCCTGTGTCCATGGTGTCTACAGAGATAAAAAAGCCGAAAGAGCTGGCCCGTAGCAGACGGCAGTCTGTGGGAGCGCAATAGCGGAAGTACGTCACCGGTGAGGAGCGGAGCATCATGGGAGGGGAGGCCAACAGCGAAGAAACAGTTGAAAGGAGGAGGAAATACGGCGCGACGATAATTCGCGGTTTTTGATTTACGATTTCTCAGCTAATACTCATCGCTTTAACAAAATTCTTGCAGGAGGAGATTGCTAATACATTGCTTTATTTGGTTACATGTACATCCATGCATCGGCGGAAGGCATTTCAGGACCCCTTTAAGATCGGCCAACACGGGCCTGGGAAAAATTCCTCGCCAGCTCTCTACCGGGCTGTACGTGGATGAGTCACCTAGAGGCACGACGGGGGGGGGGGGGAGGGACAGCGGGGAGGGCTGAACGGGCTTCAGCCACCCCTCTCCCCAGAATTTTTCCTGCCAGCGCCGTGCTGCCTGTTATGCCTAGTACGTCGCCTGTGAACAAAGGCACATAACCTTTGAATGTGCCACTACTAAAACATTCACGACTCATTGCCGTCAGCAATGACCGTCGGCTAAGCTCAGCCCACGTTGTGCCCCTTTGTGTGTGGCATGTCGCCACACAGAGAATAATAGGCCGGCAGAGCCGTTCTCAGGAGAGGAGATTGACTCGTCACGGTATCGCCAGGGAAGCAAGGAGTGGTCCGCACTAACTGGCGGCGTAATGAAAGAGAGCCATTGATGGGTGAAGACTGGTACGATGAAGGCCGGAAAGGGAAAAGACGATCTTTGTAGTGTAAGCAGAACCACGTGCAAGCGGCAGTGTCAGACAGTCAATACTCTTGCAAGTCAGCTGAAAGAAAGCGATGCTGGGTCTGCGTATTGGGCGATATGTAATGTGTGCTTTAGCTGAATGCGGCAGAGTATGACCTCCTTCTGTGCGTCCCCCTTCATTTTATCGTTTTCACGTTTCTGTGGAGCCCGGGAGGGGGTTGACGTGGGATAATTGCTTGGTCTCAGCTTGGACGCACTGCGTGTCCCCCTCTGAAAGCGGTGTTGCAGACAGTCATTTTCTCCTCCTTGATTAGACAGATTCGTTCGGCGGTATTTTTCGCCAACCTAGGCAACTGGGGAAAAGCGAAATGACAAAAAGGGCACGCTGCCACTCGCTGCGCGAGTTCCAAACTTAATCCGAAGCGTGAAGGCACGACGGACACCAGCCCTGCAGACGGCGGTCACGACAGTAGCAAGTATACCCTTCGACCTCGGTCACAACTAAAGCCACTCCATTGCGTCCACGGTCGCTTTTTCCCTGGGCGGCGGCTACCCGACGGCGATATGACAGAACGGCGCAAGGACAGCAGCACCCTATCTTTGGGAAGTGCCAACGCACAAAAGAGACCCCACTTGTAAGTCATTTTTCCCCTGTCCCCAGATTTATCGTTGCGTTATCACTGCAGTATTTCATTACTAAATAATCGCTTCCTTATATTTACACGATGTCACAGTACCTTTATATCTGCGAGCCAAATAATTTGTATCGTTTTATTTCGAATGCAATATTTGTGTTTGAATTGGTTGTTGAAAGGAGCGCCCACGATGACGCGGATATAGTAACTTTGAACGAGGGAAAACGAAATTCAACATATATAAATGCCTGAATATCCTAGGATGCACAAAGTTGGCGAGGGTTACTCAGAGCGTATAGAGAAATTGCCGGAAACTGGCTGAGGGTTCACCACTGCTTCTTACGTTTTCTTTATTATCTCGATTATTCCTTTCAAGCTTGCGATAACATTAGTATCACTGCTATCCGCACAATGGAGTCTATTTAACAAACCAAACGTGTATTTTGTCTTCTTTGCCTTTAGGGACACTTGCAAACTACCGCGATTTTTGTTTGTCGGGGAGCGGTGAGGGGGGTCTTTAGAAACTCTTTCTCTGCCCCCTACCCCCCCAAAAAATTTCCTCTCTACGCGCCTGACCTACTCACATCCCACCCACCTTCACCTCATCTTCCCCACCCAACAACCTTCGCTCGGTGATTACCGTCCCCAGTCTGGTACCCTCTACCATATAGTATGTTAGTGCTAACGTACTACAGACTTGCCCGCACTTCCCAACCCACGAGCAGTGGAGGGCTTTCCTGGCCAGCCCAGACCCACATATTCAGCTCAAACTGGTGACCCGAGCACGGACAGCCAGCCGAAATCAAGGCAACCCGCACTAGGGATGCCTTCCACGGGGCGAGGCCCACACATCATCCTCCTCGGCCTATCTACGTCCAGTGCAGAGTAAAGGCCTCTCCCATAGATCTCCAATTATACCGGTCCTATGCTGTGACCAAGTTATCCCCGCAAACTTGTTGATCTCATCTGATCATTGTTGCGACCAGGAAGGCCGACCCGAGCCGAGCTCCGTCCCCTCCGGCATACGTGTGGTAGCGTGGTGTGAAGAGAGCAGCCAGCCGCTGTTGCAGCCGTGAAGAAGTCCAGAAGCCGTAGGCTAACGTGACTGTTTACTTCATAGCGAGAGGTGAGCCGAAGCCAAAGAACAATGCCCCGACGGGCGCGGTTACAGCACAGGACTCGAGCAGAGTGACAGCATTGATTCACTGCTCAAACAGGAATAAAACTACAGCGCTTGGGTGGGGTATATTTATACCCAAAGCGCTAAAGGTAAAAACAAGCGTTCCGTCTAGATTGTGCCAACGGCACGAACGTCACAGACACACACACCACTCTTTCCAGAGTCCGTGAGCAGTCGGTAGTAGCGGCGCATGCTGAGTCAGAGAGAGGGGAGAGAGGAGGATTCCGCTGCGGACGCGGGGCCTCCGTGTCCTTGGGACAGGTCCTTGCTTGTTGCGTCGGCACGCCATGGAGGCTTCGCCACACAGCCTAGGAGTGTTGCACGAAAGTACGGCGGCGGGCCGAATCGTAACAGCTTCTCCGCCTGGGGTCCGAGGTCCCGATGGATAAGGGTCTTCAACCGTTGTCCGGAGGAATGCTTTCGGAGAGATGTGCTCGCCAGATGCTCGACTCCAGGCCTGGGCTGGACGACACCGTGCTGGATTTTCACCGGGGGCGTTCACTGGACCAAGAACATCTCTGGCTTGGTCAGGCAAGCAACAGAACAACATAGGAAGACTCAACTGCATCGCCGGCAAGTGCGAAGACAAATCCACACTCAAGCTCTATCAGGCTTTTAGTTGCGAAAAAATACGCGAATAAATAACTACACTAGCAATATTTTAGTCCAGAAGTAGTTTAGACAAGTACCCAAATTTGAAAGGTGATATTTCGCGTGATTGGAAATGTCCAACACAAATAAAAACTTAATCGTAAAGGGCGAAACCTGCTTCAGGAAAAATAATGCAATTGAGAAAGTCGGGCGTCTACAGGTCACTTTTCATGCTGAGAACTGCGATTTGAATTTTCATCATTGCCCTGAGCTTTCCACCTTTTGTACCACACTTTAGGTGCGGCCGCTCTCTGAAAGCGATTGCACCTGGTCGAGAGGACATCGGCCTTTTTCCCAGGCGTGTCTCAAGCGCGCAGAGAAAACTGCCCTACTTTCCACCGCTCGAGCAAGGCGCGCACTTTCGTTCTCGGCCACTGCGTGGTCCGCTGAGACCCGGCGCAAAACGGGCGAGCGGTGCTGCCATTGGGCAGGCCCACATAGGAGCTGTCGCCACGCTTATTTGCGACACTGTCAGTGAGCGAACACCGAAAGGTGTTTTCGCTCTCGTTTGCGGCTGTCAAGGCCAATCTAGGTACGGGCGGCCCGGTCTCAGAAGACGGCGCACCCCCATGCGATACCAGAATGGTTACGTGCTCGGCTGGCCGTTGCCTGACATTGAATATCTGAGTTCTAGGTGGAACGCTAGTGACTCGCTCCGTTGCGGCGTTGTCGTTAAGCTTAGCTGCACCGTGACAACTGCTCAGTGTCTCGACTGCCGGCTATGCCACAGCGTTGCTCGGTTCGTAACTCGCGTCCGGAGAAACACCCGCCGTTGCAACAGACTCGTGTGGCCTCCGTTCGTTAACGTTACGGTTTAGGCTTTCCCGCGGAACGTCGGTAGCCTGCGGACCGCGCGCGCGTTCGGGTCGGTAGCCGTTTTCAAGGCCTCCCGTGAACCTGAGCACCCCGAACATGCCGCTAACACATCTCCGCTGACTGTATGGTCCTTACACACAGTGTACTTACACTGTCCTCTGTCGGGAGCCTCCGGAAATGCCTCATCCTCGCTATCTGTCTGAGCCTCGCCATTCCTCTAAGAGGTGGCGACACTAGCGCTAATTGAGCCCTTTGCAGCGAGCTCAGCTGGTTCTTTGCTCGGCAGTTTCTCCAAATTGTACCCCTTGTCGCGTAACAGCTGATCCGACCAGATCGAGAATAGGTACCTGTATTCTGCGTGACAAGTTTACCAAAAGGACCTCCGATGCTGACCTTGGCGATCGGCAGGCGCACGTTTCGTGCTGCTAAGGCCTGCTTCACCCAAACACACTGTCCCGTCAGCTGATCCAGTTCAACGTACGAAGGGTGGATCATGCCTACCGTCGCCGCGGAGTCGCGAAGAACTTGGCACGGTTTACCGTTGACCACTAGATCACGTACGTACGGCTCTAGAAACTGCCTGCTGTCATCACTCTAATCTAGCCCGTGAAAAACAAGCTTGCCCTTTTTGCAACTTATAGCGAAATGTCCCGTGTCGCCGCAGTTGTAACACGCAGCGTGTCTGCGCGCTTCAAAAGCTCTCTTTCAGCGCTGCTCGTGAGCGTCTTCTGCTCTCTTTTCGTTTTCGTGGCCAGTTTTCCTGCCAACAACAACAACTTCCCTTGCTCCACCGTCTTCCTAGGGAGCTCTGCCTTTAGGCCCTGAGTTATCAGACCTCCGCCTGAACTCTTTTTGGCCGTCTTTCGGCCCTTGTGCACCTCGACATGCGACGAACTCGTCGGCTAGCTGAGCTGCATGATCCACAGTATTTACCCCTGGCCTATCTTGCACCCAGAGTCTCAGGTTTTCTGGTAGACGGCGGTAAAACTGCTCGAGACCGAAGCACTCAACTACCTTGTTGTGCTCTCCGAAAGCCTTTACCTCTTTGAGCCACTCTTCCTTGTTAGCCCTCAGCTTATAGGTAAACTGTGAGTACGACTCGCCCTTAGCTTTCTCGGCTTCACGGAACTTCTGGCGAAACGCCTCTGCTGACAGGCTGTACTTACGCAGGCGGCTCTGTCACAGACCCCTCTCCTGGATAATTGCGTCCGCTAGCAAAAACCACTGAAGAAGGGCGCGAGGCAACATTTATTTATATTTAAGCAGAATGGCCGGCCCGTGAGTTTTCACATGTACCGAGATTGCTGGGGTGAATGAAATGTCCTCAAACACGTGAGATGTCCTCAAACATGATTACCCTCACCAACAACTACTACAAACAAGACCCAAAAAGAACTCTCAACATGTTACTACAAGCGACGCCAGAAAAACCGCGGAGGATGCGGATATCTTAATCCTAAAGTCTCTACGAGGCAATGAGAACCCGCAGGTTCGACGACGGAAAGTCACGACGAGGTTGAGCCGGCCTCTCCGGGCAGCCGCTTACGTGTTTCGGGGCTCCGGGGTGCGGAAGCTGGTCGGCCATGGGACTCGCGGCGACGGGCGACCTCGAGCTCTAAGCCGAGGCGTGGGTCGTTCCGTCGCGAGCCTCCCGACGTAGCACGTTCAAGAATCTCCAGCCGACTGGCCCCAGCGACCACTTGCGCTGGCTTAAATAACCTCCGCCGGCCGCCGGCCGTCCCGTAAACCTGCTCCGACGTCTTCCCTCCGGTTCCCCCTCCCGGGGACCCCCGGCCACTCGCCACAATCGCACACGCACGTCCGAGCTACCGATCATGACGTCACGCCTCGCATCTGCACGTCCGCTGGAATGTCGCAGCCCGCTTTTGTCCTCTTAACAGGCGGGGCGAAACAAAGGGCGTGAGCACCAAGCCGAGGGGACCCCCGGATTCCTCAGCGAGGCGCAAAATGGCCGAACCCCGTCCGGGAGGCCGTCATGTCGGCCGCCCGAATATGAAAAATGGAGGGTCTGGCCTGCAGTTTGTGACACTTCTCGTAGTCCTCCGTCTCCTCTTTTCGCAAGCGGGCCATCACGTCGGATACTTCACTTGGCAAAAGCGTAAGCAGCTTTTACGGCCGAGTCTCGACTAAACTGGGCCCTCTCGCTCGTACGATTGAAGTTGACCAAAAAAAAGACCGATGTTTTCTCGTACCTTGTAGGGTCACATTAGGATACTCATTCGCAACGTAGGTCACTCAGTCGCCACAGACTGCACGCTTGGCGCCCTGCTGTCACTCTCACGCATCGATAGAGAGGCCTCGATGTCTAGACGCTTCATTTCCAGCTCATGCTGTCGCTTTTCTCGATCAAGTAGGAGCTCATTCTCTCGTCTCTTTTCCTCCTGTTGTTCCTGTTTCTGCCTCTCGAGCTCCTGTTCTCGCTTTTAAAGCAAAGCTTTTTACCTCTACCCCCCAAGGGTTCTTTCGCGACCGTTGGTGTCACCAGAAAACTCCAGCTAACAAATAAAAGAATTTACTGGCAACGCCGGGAATCGAACCTGGAACTAATAGACTAACAAAGCGAGAGCCCGTTGTCTTACCGATTTAGCTACGAGCCCACACGAAGACTGGGAAGACAGGTGGTGTACTAACCAAGCACATCTACGGGTTTACCCCCTGCGTTCTCGCTGAATGCCACGTGAAAGCGTCACGCGACCAGTCACGCCCATCTAGCGGCCCTGTGCGCACCTTACTCATGTGCTAAGAGTTACAAAAATTAAAGGAAGCTCACACCAATGCATGACATCTCACTTCTACTACGCCAATGTGCTAAAGCCTGTGGCATCCAGTGTTCACGTAAACAATCACAGCTCCTTGTCATCCGCCCTCACGCCAAACCAAGGAATACACTCAAATAATCCTTGATGGCCCAGCATCAAGATCCTAGCTGGGCCTACATCTCGAGGCTAACATCAGGAGTGACGTCTCCTTGCAGCGCCTCAAAAACAGCATTAATCAAATCATACACATGATCAGGCGAGTTGCCACCAAGAAGCGAGGCCTAAAGGAATCCGGTACCTTTCGATTAATTGAAGCTTTTGTCCTCTCGAGAGTTACTTACGTCAACCCCCTGTCTTCTTCTAGACAAGGAAGACATAGAGACGCTTTATATAATGATTAGAAAGGCGGTCGAGCAGGCCATTGGTCTTCTTATGAGTGCGTCCACACAGAGGCTGCTTAGCACGGGGCTCCACAACACCGTGGAAGAGCTGATATAAGGCCATCTTTCTAACCATAAGGTCCGACTCAGAACTGCGATGGGTAACCGCATGCTTCACCAGATTGGCTGGGCAGCCCAGAATGTCACTCCGCTTGACGTACTCCCAGACTCTTGGCAAGTAAAACTAAAGATGCTCCCTTTGCTTAGAAATATGAACCCCTCACATGACGAGGGTCACCGAAAAGCACGGGCTCAAGCGCTAAACACCACCCTCGATGGGAATCATGCAGTTATCTACACAGATGCCTCCAAACATCGAGGGCAGCGATACGCCATTATCGTGGCTACCTTCAGAACCAACCTCCTTGCGTGTACCTCTCTTAGGACCCAAGAAATGACGCCAGCAGAAGAGGCAGCCATCACCTTGGCTCTCGCTCAACCAGGGGTTCGGAGGGTAGTCATTGATTCCCAGCAAACCTACTGGAATTACCAGTAGGGTTGGGTGTCCTGACCTGCACTGCGCGTGCTAAAAAACCACTCCCCAAACGGTTTCATTCAGCTCATCTGGACACCCCCCTCACACTTCAATGGAGGACAACAAATACGCCCACCCAACAAGCCTGTGCTTTTACCTCCCATGCTATGGAGCTGCACGAGGTCAGTCACCCGCTTGTCACGTTCAGGGAGATAACCCAGCATTATCGCATTCTGAGACAGACCGTACCTTCGGCTTACCCTGACCTTTCCAGAGAACAACAAACTACCCTACGGCTTATACAATCCGGGCTCCTTCCCACAGCCAACGCGTCTTCACTTAACGCATCCGAATCGCTACGACGCTGAATGTAAATTTTGCTCAGAAGTAGGAACACTCCGCCCCGTAATCGGGGTGTGCGGCTTTAGCCTTGAGCACCCTCCTCTCTTTCCGTCAACTACCCAACCAGAGCAATGGGAGATGCTGCTCTCCAGGCCCTCTTTACCTACCCAGCTTCAGTGGGTGGACAGAACACAGGCGCGCGGACTGCGTATGGGCCCCACGGAAGAAGGAATCACTCCCCAGGGCTGCACTCTGGGCCGTTCAGAAATCTGAACAGAAGTATTTCTTCCCCCTGCTCCTTCTCTGCCGCACATCTCGTCGCCTCCGTCCGCGGCGCAGAGACGGAGAAGACAGATCGTCTAACACCGGGTTGAAGCTTACTTTAATTTTATAAAAAAAGTTTCCACTCTTGTGATACACCAATACAACTCAACCAAACACCGTTCATGCTTCATGCATTGATTTAACCTTAACAAGAATGTCTCTTTGAAGTAATAAATGGTGTGGTTAAGTGCAATTCACTTCTCTCTGGTTTTGCTATTTGTAGAGCGATGTGAGTGAATTTAAGTGACGTCGCATGGGTAATCGTTATGGGTGCCGTTTACAGCTTTGCTTTCCAACCACATTCACGGGGTGGATTGGCGCGATTTTTTTTCTCCTGGCGTTCCTCACTCTGGCGCTCAGCCGCTGCATCTGCAGCCTGACGTTTCGCGGTCTCCCTGCCATTGATCACCTCAATGCACTCAGACAGCTCGTCATCGTCAGCCCCAACAGCGAATATATCGTGTATCAGCTCTGGCTTTCTCAGCGTGTCCGACACATCCAAGAGCAACTTTTTTGCAAGCTCCAACAACTGCGGTTTTTTCAACGCTTTCAAATTCATAGCCGGTCTAGAGTACTGCTTTCCCACTGCTCCAAAAATGTTTTGCAGAATAACCTGTAGCCAAAGAAGACCAGCGTCTGAATTCCGATGTTATGATCCAGTCGATTAGCGAGGCAGTGCGCACCTCCGATTCTCCTCTTCCTGTTCCCCTACTGTCGCCCCCTGCGTGCGCATCTTTATTTCTTAATATACTCCCGCCGCCGCCAAGTTGGTTAAGGACTAGGACGGGTAGTGGCGAAGTTCGTGTCCCACTACGACCACTTGTTCAACTTCCGTATACCGGTGCACGATTCCACCGCAGCGATGCTTGTAAGCTGGCTCGGGGATCCCGTGGAGCATTTGGCAGGGTGTCTCGGTGCCGTCGATCTCTGTAGAGACCGTTGTCAATCGAGCGAGGCAGTACAAGTCCATAGCCAGCGTCATGGGCAACGAGTGCTTGCTGGTTTGCTGGGTCAAAGTTACTTGGGGCTAAAGTGGAGACTGCGAGTGTTCATATTGTCCCCGGGGAAAAGAGACCATGCTCAAGGTTTTCAGCCAGAAGGCAGCCGCCGGGATCGAATGGGAACAGCTGATGCGGACGGTCAAATTTAGAGATCATGCGGCGAGCGTAGTGGCATTGTCGTTTCGTCCACGTCTGATGCTGCTTCCGTGAAGTAATCGTTGTGTTCCAGCGGCGTGTCCGTTATCTGTGGGAACCATAGGACCTCGCTCTCGCCGGACCCAACACGGTACAAAGGCTCGTTCAGAATCGAGTTGCGCTTGCTGAAGTAGAGGTCGTCACCATTGAAGCATTTGTTCTGCTTCTCCACCAGGATGCCTCCTCACGGGGCCTGGACGAGCGCGGACGAAGCTCGCTTCCAGTGTCGAAGCTCGCTCACGGAGCATCGGAGGAGCAGGCGCTTCGTTATCCCCTGACGCGAGTCCATCTTCTGCACGAACCGCGTTTTTGTTGCTGAACCCAATGAAAACATATTTGACTCGAAACCGGGTTTCTGCACTGCTGGCGAAACTAGAGGTACCTCACCGACGTAAGGGTCGCAGCAGGGAAGCTCTGAGGTTTCCAAAAGAAGAGTCGCATCATCTCCGGCAAGCCCTGCCAGCCAAGGTAGGCTAACTCCTATCCTACACGGGCCCAGTTTGCCCGAAAAGTGAATGCTACCATCGACAAGGCCGCCCGCATGCCACGCAACACGGCCCGCGACGAATTCAAGATTGTGATCCGCCCCCGCGGCGGACTCATTGTTGGAAAGACGAAGCCCACCGACCTCATGCGAGCTATTGCACGGGAGGCGGGCGTGGAACCGCAAGCTTTCACAGAAGACACTGCATGTCCCAACGTCGCCCAGAACATCGTCGTCGTGAGCACGCCGAACGACGCGAGAGCACAGCGCTACTCGACCATTCGAAGCATCACCCTCGGCACGCAAGTGTTCGAAGTCTTCGCATACCACGCAGCACCAGACAATACCGTCAAGGGAGTCATTCGGAACATTTCACTCGAAGACACCCAAGAAGACATTCGCAGCTACATCATAAACAACTACAACCCAACAGTCATCGACGCGCACCGCATCGGCTCGTCCGAGGCTGTCGTCGTACTGTTCCAGGGCAACAAGGTGCCCATGTACGTGAAGTACGCCGGCGTCATCATTCGCTGCACCATCTACAAACAGCACAGACAAGTCTGCAAGACATGTGGACAGGTCGGCCACCGTAAGGACGTGTGCCCTACGCCCAACCTGAACGTGTGTTTCGCCTGCGGCAAGACCAACCTAGGCCAGAACCACGAAGAGGAATGTAAGCCGCACTGTAAGCTGTGCGGCGGTCGCCACCCCACCGGCGACAAACACGCAAGAATCGTTTCAAGGTGCCCTTCCAAGTGAAGAAGCGCCAATGGGAAACCAAGACTGCTGCGGCAATGGAAAAAGCCCGACCTCCTCCGCCGCCGGCGCTGAAGGTCAGACTTTCCAGAAAGGACGCGTTCTCGGAACTGCCGGGAGCGAACAAACAACGCCATCCATGACGCTGCGCGAGCCACGATAGGTCGCGCAGTAAGTCACGAGGCCCGGTGACGCACGGCGCCATGTCATGGGCCAAGGTCACAGCTGCCGGGGGTGGAGCCAAGCAACCGGCTCGCCCACGCTCGTCCAGCCGTGGCGACAGCAGAATACAAACGCTAGAGAAGATGGTGCGTGATCAGCAAGACCTGATCCCCAAGTTGAAAAGCAATTGGAAGAGATCCTTATCACAGGACACCGTACGCCTACGACATCACCATGGGTGCTTGGGAAAACGCCACAACCAGCGTCCCTCACCCCGCAACATCTGCAACAATCGCCCAAGCCGAGCCGAGCGCTGGTCATCCGAACGAGCGCCGCTCAAGCGCCTCACCAACCACCGCACTAGCACCCCGCTACCGCGGCGGCACAAATTACTACAATAGAAGAAGAGGACGAAGACATCGAAGAAGCCGATCAGGAGGACCGCCCTCCGCGCTCTCCACGGTCAGTCAGCTCGCTATTGCCACCGCTCACACCGGGCGGTGTCAGTTCCGCAGTACTACTCCGCCGTCTCTCGGAACGAGTGGACAGAATAGAGAAACGCATGGACAAGCGCTTGGACGCGCAGAACGCCAAGATCGACCAGCTCGCTCCTCTACTCGGTGAGGCCAACGCGCGGCTCGACGAGACCAACGCGCGACTCGACCGCCTCGAGCAGTTCCTTTACGAGAAGCTGGGAGCCCCCAACTCCAGCACGGTCAACTGCAACCCACTCGTATCCCAACAATCACCATGACCAGGTCCGCCCAATCAAGACTAAAGATATGGCACTGGAACGCTAACGGCCTCCAGTGCCGCAGGGCGCTCCTACAGCAACACATACAGACCATGGACTCTCCGCCGGACGTCATCATGGTTCAGGAAACACACATGGAACGTATGCCAACACTCCCGGGCTACCGAACGCACGCTACACCTCCCAGCGCTCGCACCAGTAACAAGGGCGCGGCGCAGGGAGTCTGCACCTTCGTCCGGAAAGGCATCACCCACATACCGCACGACCGCTTCCTCGAGCACGACACGGCCCTCGAGCTATGCGCGACCGAGATCGTAGTTGGCAAGAAGACGCAAGAATCACTCTACATGATCAACGTGTACAGTAACCCGCAACACCGCAGTCAGCGGTTCCGAACGCCGTTCCACAAGACCCTGCACAAAGCCTCGCGCCACCCGATCCTCATCGCCGGCGACTTCAACGCCCACCACAAAGAGCTTGGGTACGGACTCACCACTGCCAAGGGTAGAGACCTGCTCGACGAAGCCGTGGAAGCCGAGTTAACGCTCGTCACCGACCCGCTGCAGCCGTCCCGCATCGGCACCTCAACCGCCGGAGACACCAATCCCGACCTCGCCTTCGTACACCTGCCTGACGGCAGAACGACGAGCTGGCGAAACACGGGCCATGGCAGTGACCATTACATTATCGAAATCGAGATCCCCCTGCGAGTATCCGGAACCTCTACCGCCAAGCGCACTCACAAGCTGGTGGACTGGCATGCCTTCCGTCAGCAAGACATCGCACCGACCATCGACGACATCGAGCGATGGACGCGTTGCCTGGTGGACGCCACGAAGCGAGTCACCACGGAGATCGAAACGGACGACTCCATACCGAGCATGGACCCTCGCCTGGAACACATGGTGGAGGCGCGCCGGTCCCTACAGCGGCGATGGAAGAAACACCGCCACCACGGCAATTTACGCAAGCGGATCGCCCGCCTCGGTCGCGAGATCGACCAATACAGCCGACAGCTCTGTACCTAGCAGTGGCACGTGATCTGCAACGAGGCCGACGGACAACTCCACGCGAGCCGAACATGGAAGCTGCTTCGGCACCTCAAAGACGAAACCCAGAGCAAGTCCTACCAACAACACCGCCTGTCCCAGATATTACACACGGCGTCCAAGACCCTCGGCACAGAGGAGCTCTGCAAGCGCCTGAACGACCAGTACCTGCCCATCACCTCGAGCGTCGAGCATCCGGACTACCGAGGGGCGGCCAACCCCGAGCTAGACGGCGACATCGAGGAGTGGGAAGTCCGCCGAGCGGTGCAGGACCTCAACTGCAAGTCGGCGGCCGGGCCGGAAAACGTACACAACAAGGCTCTCCGGAACCTGAACGACACCGCCATAACGGCTCTCACACGGTACTACAATGACTGCTGGCGCTCGGGCTCGCTCCCCAAATAATGGAAGACGGCCCGAACGCTCCTCATGCCAAAGCCCAACGAGCCGCCCGGCATCGAGAACCTGCGCCCGTTCTCCCTGACGTCGTGCGCGGGCAAGGTGCTCGAGCATGTTCTCAACAACCGCTGGCAGAGCTACCTCGAAGAGCACAACATCTACCCGGCCACGATGCTCGGCTTCCGAGCGAAGCTCAGCACACAAGACGCCATGCTCCTCCTGCAACACGACCTGCTCGAGTCCCCCAGCAGAACCGACAGCAGGGCAGTGCTCGGCCTCGACCTCAAGAGCGCATTTGACAACGTGCTCCACTCCGCCATCCTGGCACAAGTCAACCGACTGGGGCTGGGAGAACGAACGTACAACTACATTCGAGCGTTCCTGTCCCACAGGACGGCATGCATCTACGTCGGTCACCTATAACTAGACGAAAGGCAGCTGGGAAGCGTCGGCACACCGCAACGGTCCGTCATCTCTCCCTTCCTGTTCAACATCGTCATGATCCCGGTGGCCGAGCGCCTCGCCCGCCTGCCGCACGTCCACCACACGATCTACGCCGACGACATCACGCTCTGGGTGTCGCGCGGCACCAACGGCCACATCGAGCAATTGCTGCAAGAGGCGATCTGTGAAATCGAGGCCTGCCTGAAGAACACGGGCCTACGGTGCTCCCCGCAAAAGTCGTAGCTGCTTATACTGCCACCCCCCAGCCACCGCAGGAAGGAAGCCGAACGCGAAGCCGGCAACATCACCCTCCGCACCGAGAACGGCATGACCATACCGCACGTCCGCAGCCTCAGAGTGCTCGGCCTCCACATCGACTCGGGCAACACCAACCACACGGCCCTGGACAAACTACTCACGAGGATGGGCATCGCGACTCGTCTCATCAGAAGGATTTCCACACGCCGCGACGGCATGCAAGAGCCCAACCTCCTGCGACTGCTGCAGTCGTTCGTGATGAGCCACGTCTTGTACGTCGGTGCGTTTCGCCGCTGGCTGCAGCACGAGCGGGACAAGATCAACGCAGCCATCCGCAAGTCCCACAAGACGGCACAGGGGCTTCTCCACAGCACAAGCAACCGGGCCCTTGCGTCCCTCGGCGTACACAACACACTGGAAGAGGTGTGCGAAGCCCAGCGCTCCGCGCAGCTCGCCCGTCTCGGTACTACCAAAACGGGTCGCCTGATCCTGCAACGGGCCGGCCTTCGCCCGCTACGGACGGAGCCGCTCTCGGAAGACACCCACGGACACAGAAAGATACCCAACGACATTGTCAGACAACTTGCGTCCCACCGCTCTCGCAAAACGTCCACCCGGACCGCAACAAGGAGCGAAGGCGAACCAGAGCCCGCGCACTCGCGGAGACGTACGCTACAGACAACACGGCGGTATACGTGGACGTCGCCCAACTCCCGGACAGACCCCACACCTTCGTGGCCGTAGTGATTCGCGCCACGGACGGAAGCATCCTGAATGCCTGCAGCCTCCACGCCCCCGGCGCCGAGCAAGGAGAAGAGGCTGCCCTCGCACTGGCGCTACGAAGCGACCCCGACACCATAACCATCCTGAGCGACTCCCGCTCGGCCATCACCAACTTCGCGAGAAGCAGCATCGGGGAAACGGAAGCCCGCAGCGGAACCGCTGACCACGTACGGCGACATCCTGTCGTGGTACCGAGAGGGGCGCCGAGCGCTACCTCCGCCTCACCCGAGGCTGGGCAGACGCGAAGGCGTCCTTCTCCGACAACTACAGACCCGCACGGTGCTCACGCCGGCCCTCGCCCGACACGTGTGCCCCGGATACTATGTGCAAGTGCAGTGCAGTGTTTGTGCGCGTGAACCAGCAACTCTAGCCCACATCATGTGGGGCTGTGAAGTGCAGCAAGACGGTGCCGAGCCGGACTCACTACCGCCAGACATTGTGGACTACATCAGCTCGCCCGACTCTGTGGTGCAGCTGCTCGCCATCCAGCCGCTCGAGGACGCCCTGGCCCGGCAAGAGCGAACGGGGGACCCTCCCGCGGGAGCGGACTCACCCAGTAGCCGACGTCGCGGCGCAGGCCCACCCTCGAGTTCTACATAGCCACGAGCTAGATAGGGTGCGGAGAAGCCCTGCGTGGCCTGATCCGCACCCGCACGCCGGATATTCTCAATAAAGTCTTGTTCCCTCTCTCTCTCTCGACTCTAGGGCTGTGGCAGAACGGCTCAGACGTCTCCAGAGCGGTAGTCAAGTCGTCGAAGCGAGGGATGCGGAAGGGCTGTAATGACATCTCCGAAGTGAGAATCGCGTCCGTGATACCAGCGTTCGTCTGGGGCCACTTCGACATGTCCAAAGCAGAAGTCTCTTTGACTAGGCTAGATTCACGGCAGGGCCGCTCGGCCGTCTCAGAAACGATCGCCGCGCCACCGATGCCGAGGTCCCGGGAGTGTCCTTGAGGCTTCCCCAAAACTGCAGTCACGGAAGCAGCAGGACTGCGCAGTTGCTGGAGCCTCTCTCCCTGGCTGAGCACCTCGGTGCCCTGCTTGGCGCCCTGAAAGGCCGAAGCGCCTCCGTCTCCATTTACCTGTTCTACCCGCGCGCCAGACATTTCCCGTACGCGTGGCACGCCACCCGGGACCATTGTCCGCCGGGCCTCCTCCGGACGCAAGCGAATAGTCGAGGTTGCGATGCGGGTAGTAAACAGAGCCGCCTGAGGTTGAAGAACGGGGCTTTCAGAAGAGTCTTGGCTCGCGGAGAAGCGTACGCGCGTTCTCAGGCCGCAGATACGCTCGTCGTAATCGATCGACTCCAAAACGTCAGCATCAAATTCTTCATCCTTCATGTTCTCCTGAACTTGAGCGTCGAGTTTGTGAAGGCTCACCTGGTCATGACAGATGAGGTCGAGGGCATTTTGTCTGTCGAGGGCCGTTCCTGCCTGGCTCCGTAGCAAGGCATCGAGGACTGTCATGGTCCCGGAGATGGTCGCTCGCAGGACATCTCGGCGAATACGAGGATTGTCCATGGCACCAATCGATGAAGCAAGACGCTGGGGTTTCAAATACTACGGGTCAAGGGCGGGCTTGGGCATGAGCCGAAAGGAGCGGCGGCCGACGGCAAGGCTCCCAGGGTAAAGCAGTACGAAGGTATCCAAGCCTCGCGTGCCTCGGAGACGCTGCGCCGTCGAACGTGGGTCCGCTCGTGCCTTGTTTCCCGGGTTTCCGCACCAGAAAATGTGTAGCGAAAGCATGCCAGAGTGTGGCTTCCGATGTGGTGATCCAGTCGATTAGCGAGGCAGTGCGCACCTCCGATCCTCCTCTTCTTCTTCCCCTACTCTCTCTTAACCTGCCTCCGCATCTTTATTTCTTAACATAAACAACGTGACAAAAACACACGCCCTACCAGCTATCCTCAGAAGCCTGGTAAAACTCAGTGAAGAAAAGTCCCCCACTCACCATTGACCGCCGTGAATTCTGCTAAGTCCGAAGCCGCCTTGACGTCCGTGGTGTTGGATCTCGCACCGCTGGCTCCAGGTGTTACGAAGTTGCCATCCGACCACTGCCAACCAGTTGTTGCGACGTTGTCATCCCACCGCTGCTACCAGTTGTTCCGACCGGGAAGGCCGACCCGAGCCGAGCTCCGTCGCCTCCGACATACGTTTGGTAGCGTGGTGTGAAGCGAGCGGCCAGCCGCTGTTGCAGCCGTGAAGAAGTTCAGAAGCCGCAGGCTAACGTAACTGTTTACTTCACTGCGAGAGGTAAAGCGAAGCCAAAGAACAACGCCCCAACGGGCGACGCAACAGTACAGAACTCGAGTAGAGTGACAGCAATGATTCACTGCTCAAACAGGAATGAAACTACAGCGCTTGCGCTGACGGTCCAAACAAGCGTTCCATCTAGATTGTGCACACGCCACGAACGTCGCAAACACACACAACACTCTTTCCAGACTTCGTGAGCAGTCGGTAGTAGCGGCGCACGCTGAGTCCAAGAGAGGGGAGAGAGGAGGACTCCGCTGTGGACGCCGCGCCTCTCTGCCCTTGGGACAGGTCCCTGCTTGTTGCGTCGGCACGCCATGCAGGCTTCGCCGCACAGCCGAGGACTGTTGCAGGAAAGTACGGTGGTGGGCCGAATCGTAACACCACCTAACTTTCTGCCGCCCGCTGGATAAATGCAAATATTTATTCTCTCTCCTCTCTCGGTCTCCCTCCCTCCCTGTCTCCCTCCCCCTCTCTCCATCTCCCTCTCTGTCTCTCTCGCTCTCTCTCCGGATGTTTGTATTTAGCGTATGCGCGCGATGGCTCAGTGGCTATGGCGTTGTGCTGCTGTGCCCAAGGACGTGGATTAGATTCCGTGGTGCGGCGGCCGCTTTTTTTATGGAGGCCCGTGTTCGAGATATTATGGCGCACTTCGAAGATCCCCAGATTTCCAAAAGTACTCCGGAACACGCCACTACTGCGCGCCTGATCGCTTGTGTATCGTCGGCGCGTTAAACGCACAATTAATCAATCGATTAATTAAGCGATTAGTTTAGCGATATACAGACACATATTTTTAATTTCTTCAATTCATTTTTGTATATTTTCTTAATTCTTTAGTTGTTTCTTGGTATATTTAAATTCCCTTCTACCAATTTTCTGCATTTACGGTTTTACAGCGATTGAATGTGTTACTTTCGCCAAATATTCATTTTTGTGCAAATGCGAAGCGTTACACGGACGTGGTTGTGGGGGTACTCGGCAAAGAATGCTAAGTATTAGTACAACAGAAGCCGGAATGCTTGCGCAAATTGGGAAAATTTGTATCGGTGTCCATGACAGCTGAGGGGATTTTTATTTATTTATTTATTTATTTATTTATTTATTTATTTATTTATTTATTTATTTATTTATTTATTTATTTATTTATTTATTTATTTATTTATTTATTTATTTATTTATTCATTTATTTATTTGTTTGTTTGTTTGTTTATTTATTTATTTCTGACGCCTTAAAGGCCCAAAGGGCAATATTGAGGGGATTAGTACATTGCGATGTTCAAAGTGTTGCAAATATTGGATCCATATAAAAGAATAGGCACAAATATATGCTAATAAGAATACAGCAGCAGGCAAACTCATACAAAAGCTTAACTCAAATATGTACAGGTATTGCCTCTAGCGCTGAAAACTAACATTGACAAAGTGGATATGGATGGAAATGAAAGATATTGAAAGGGAAATAAACAATCCGGCAAAAATTGGACCACAAACTAGATTGAAGCGTAGTAGTTCACCTCTTTCCCACACTCATCGATGTTATTAAAAAAGGCAGCATCTCAACTCCGTGGATGATAGGAGGGTGCGGAGTGCGGGGACTCGAAATGACATCGAAGTTGCGCCCCGAGCGACATCCGATTTGCGCTCCGACCGTCATTCGATATGAGCTGTGCGTTGCACCTTGTTTATTCCCTAAATGAAACTGCAACTCACGGCTCAAATGGAATTTCGCTTGATTTTCGCTTGATGGGGATGTGCGCATGTATGGACGCGGACGGACATTGGGAGGTCCTAAGGTACTCCGCACCGTTACAGGCGAGGGAGTAAGCAATTTGACTCTCGGGTACCAACACGTGGATTCTTTTCATTTCCTTTCTGCGCAGTTTTCTCTGGAGTACCTGTTTAGTCTTTCAAGGAAGGCTATGACGAATACTTTAATTCATAATCTATTCCTCGTGCCTCTTTATCGCCAGCCATACTTGCGGGACCATAAGAATAATGTCTTAGACCGTGTCAAGCGGATGTGCGTGCGGCCAAATGTCAAAACGCTTTTCTTTAGGCTTCATTCACAAACGCTTCCAGTTAAAACATTGCTGCGCGAAAAAGGGATGTCGATCCCTTGGTCAGATAATTGCAGCTTTTGCAAGCAACCAGAGACTATTGACCATTGTTTTGTGCTGTGCCGTGACGCGGTGTTTTAGATGCGACTGCATCTCATTCACTCACCTTGTTCCAGCATCCGGCGTCGTCGGCGTTGTCGTCGGCGTCCGCCCCTCCCCCATTATCCTCCCCGCGCGAGCTGCCCTCTCTGCCGCTCACCCCCTCTCCTCTCCGATAGCGAACACTCTCTCGCGAGGGGCATTGGATTGGATTCGATTGGTTTGGCTTGGCTTGGCTTGGCTTGGCTTGGCTTGGATTGGATTGGATTGGATAGGATTGGATTAAATTGGATTGGATTGGATTGGATTTGGGTTGGATCGGATTGGATTGGATTAAAGTGCATTGTGTTGGATTGTGTTGCGTCATAGACGCGGCAGACGCACTGGCGCCGGCGCGTCGCCTCACCGTTATGCGCGCTATAAAACGCGGTGCCTGCGCGGCTTCGCTCCATCGTTCCAGCACCGTTCCTCCACTGTCCAACTCTGCAACGTGAACCCCCTATGCGTCGCATCTACACAGGGGTTCCCGCGAGGGGAGGTGGGAGTTTTTTTTCTGGGACGTTTCGCAACGGACACTAAAAAAGGACATTGACATCACCCCTTACACCATTCGCTTCTTGCCATTTGAGAACGTTAATCGGGTGCCATACGGCGTTTTAAAGCAAAGCTTTTTACCTCTACCCCCCCAGAGTTCTTTCGCGACCGTTTGTGTCAACAAGAAACTTCCGCGAACAAATAAAAGAATTTACTGGCACCGCCAGGAATCGAACCTGGAATTAATAGAGCAACAAAGCCAAAGTTGTCTTACCGATGTAGGTACGAGCCCAAGTGGAGACGCCAAAGACAAGTGGTACACTCACCAAGCACATCTACGGGTTTAACCCCTGCATTCTCGCTGAATGCCTCGTGATATCGATTACAGGAAGTTCACGCCAACCCATCCCATCTCACTAATAGTACGCCAATGTGCTAAAGCCAGTGGCTTACAGTGTTCACGTAAAAAATCTCAGCTCGTTGTCGTCCGCCTTCACGACAAACGACACCTCAAGGAACACATTCTAATACTCCTTGATGGCCAGGCTATCACTCCCAGCCCCAGCATCAAGATCCTGGGCCTACATCTTCAGGCCAACACCAACAGTGACGTATCCTTGCAGCCCCTCAAACACAGCATCAATAAAATCATACACATGATCAGCTCAACACCACTCTCGGCGGGTATCATGAAGTTATCTACACAGACGCCCCCCAACATCGAGGGCAGCAGTACACCATCATCGTTGCTACCTCCAGAACCAACCTCCTTGCTTGTGCCTCACTCAAGGCCGAAGACATGACGCCAGCAGAAGAGGCAGCCATCACCTTGGCTCTTACCCAACCAGGGGTTCGTAACGTAGTCACCGATTCCCAACAAGCCTACCGGAATTACCCGTCGGGCTTGGTGTCCCGACCTGCACTGCGTGTGCTAAAAACCCACACCCCACACGGTTCCATTCAGCTCATCTGCACACCCGCTCACGCTTACCTGGAGGGCAACGAATACGCCCACTAACAGGCCCGCACTTTTCCCCCCGTGCTTTATCGCCTTCTGAGACAGACCCTACCTTCGCCTAACCCTGACCTTTCCATAGAACAACAAACTACCCTACGGCTCATACAATCCGGCTCCTTCCAACACCCGACGTGTGTTCACTTAATGCACCCGAATCCCTCCGACGCTCAATGTAAATTTTGCTCAGAAGTAGGAACACTCTAACATAATCGGGGTGTGTGACTTTAGCCCTGAGCACTCTCCTCTCTTTCCGTCAACTACCGAACAAGAGC
Organism: Haemaphysalis longicornis; assembly: GCF_048455015.1. Taxonomy (NCBI): domain Eukaryota; kingdom Metazoa; phylum Arthropoda; class Arachnida; order Ixodida; family Ixodidae; genus Haemaphysalis; species Haemaphysalis longicornis. The sequence continues at coordinate 4,480,860 of NW_027526314.1, forward strand.
AATGGGAGATCGAGCCCATCTACCTATCCAGCTTCATTTGGTGGACTGAGCACAGGCGGGGCGAACAGAATATGGGCTACAGTGAAGAAGGAACCACTCCCCTGTTCCGCACTCTGGCGAGTTATGAAATCTGATTACAAGTATTTCCTCCTACTACTCCTGCTACTCCTTCGTCTCTGCCGCCGATCTCGTCGCCTCCGTCCGTGACGGCACAGACGGAGAACTGAGATCCTCTAACGCCGATTTTGAGCTTTGATTTTATAAAAATGAGTTTCCACTTGTGCGCTACACCAATACAACTCAACCAACCACCGTTCATGCATCATGCATTAATTTAACCTTGCCAAGAATATCTCTTTAAAGTAATTACCAAGAATATCTCTTTGAAGTAATAGTGGGTGTGGTTAAGTGTATTTCACTTCTATCTGGTTTTACTATTTTCAGAGCGACGTGAGAGAGAGAAATAAACGTTTAATAAAAACGAGCAAATTTGATGCTAGAGTGAATTTAAGTGACGTCGCATGGGTAATCGCTGTGGGTGCCATTTACAGCTTTGCTTTCCAACCACATTCACAGGGTGGATAGGCGCTATTTTTTGTTCTCCTAGGCTTGTTTAGCTTGTGGAAGTGCCGCATGACTGATCGTCATGCTTAACCTTCTAGGCCGACCAAGTGCATTTTTCGGGAACAGGCGGCGTTCCTACGGAGCGTTTATGCAGCGCGGAGTGCTCCACCGGAGTGGCTGCATCTTTTGGATGCGTACGTCTGCTTGCCTGGGTTTTGAAACGGGGCCGACTTTTGTTAGACTGACGTACTTACCCTTTGCTCTCTGTTAGTGTTTATATTGTGTGTAATTGTCTTGTCTAAGTTTTTTCCTTATATTTCCATGCATTAAAGAAAAGAAAATCACGGTCGTAGCCCAATGAGGGAGCAGTATAACGCGTGTGTTACGCACGCGGATGGTATGTCGGCAGGGTGTGTACTGTTTATCAGACAAGGTTTAGATACATCAATTGAGAATGTGATGTCTAGCACGAACGGACGCCTCATAGTTTGCGATTTTTCAGTGGCGGGGAGTAAATGGCGTATCTTGTGTGTGTACGCGCCAACGAAGATGCCGGATAGAAAAGAATTCTTTAGCAGCGTGGAGCCTTATTGCCACACTGAACGAAGCGTAGTCATGTTGGGAGACTTCAACTGTGTTTGTGCAGCACATGATAAGACAAGCGCTACACCGTATAGAGACGCAAGTACTGAGACTCTATGTAGTATTGTTAATGAATGTGGCCTGTGTGACGTAGGAGAGACTGTTAGCAAAGGAGGAGTGATTTTCACTCACTTTCAAGGCTACAGTCACTCTAGGCTCGACCGAGCATATGTATCACTGGAACTTGTACCAGAATGTAGAGATTACAACGTGCAAGCGGTAGCTTTCACTGACCATTGCATGGTTACTTTCAGCATAGGGAGCAAGAAAACGCAACAAAAGAAATTTAGGAGGGAGCAATGGAAATTCAATTCGAACCTACTACGGGATGACGTCTTTGTAAACTAAGTCCAGAGTGAATTGACGGGATGACGTCTTTGTAAACTAACTCCAGAGTGAATTGAAAGAAGGAAATAGAAGAGAAAAATATGGAGTTAAATGGGAGCAATTCAAGCAAAAAGTTAAAATGAAAGCGCTAGAACGAGCAACACTACTGAAGCATGAAAATGAGAGGAACGAAAACATATTGCGAAACAATTTACAGACGCTCGTAGAACAGGAGTGTACGCAGCCTGGTGCATTTAAAGAAGACATATGTTCGATCAAGAAAAAAATCGCGCCAATCCACCCCGTGAATGTGGTTGGAAAGCAAAGCTGTAAACGGCACCCATAACGATTACCCATGCGACGTCACTTAAATTCACTCACATCGCTCTACAAATAGCAAAGCCAGAGAGAAGTGAAATGCACTTAACCACACCATTTATTACTTCAAAGAGACATTCTTGTTACGGTTAAATCAATGCATGAAGCATGAACGGTGTTTGGTTGAGTTGTATTGGTGTAGCACAAGAGTGGAAACTTTTTTTATAAAATTAAAGTAAGCTCCAACCCGGTGTTAGACGATCTGTCTTCTCCGTCTCTGCGCCGCGGACGGAGGCGACGAGATTTGCGGCAGAGAAGGAGGAGGGGGAAGAAATACTTCTGTTCAGATTTCTGAACGGCCCAGAGTGTAGCCCTGGGGAGTGATTCCTTCTTCCGTGGGGCCCATATGCAGTCCGCGCGCCTGTGTTCTGTCCACCCACTGAAGCTGGGTAGGTAAAGAGGGCCTGGAGAGCAGCATCTCCCATTGCTCTGGTTGGGTAGTTGACGGAAAGAGAGGAGGGTGCTCAAGGCTAAAGCCGCACACCCCGATTACAGGGCGGAGTGTTCCTACCTTCTGAGCAAAATTTACATTCAGCGTCGTAGCGATTCGGATGCGTTAAGTGAAGACGCGTTCGCTGTGGGAAGGAGCCCGGATTGTATAAGCCGTAGGGTAGTTTGTTGTTCTCTGGAAAGGTCAGGGTAAGGCGAAGGTACGGTCTGTCTCAGAATGCGATAATGCTGGGTTATCTCCCTGAACGTGACAAGCGGGTGACTGACCTCGTGCAGCTCCATAGCATGGGAGGTAAAAGCACAGGCTTGTTGGGTGGGCGTATTTGTTGTCCTCCATTGAAGTGTGAGGGGGGTGTCCAGATGAGCTGAATGAAACCGTTTGGGGAGTGGTTTTTTAGCACGCGCAGTGCAGGTCAGGACACCCAACCCTACAGGTAATTCCAGTAGGTTTGCTGGGAATCAATGACTACCCTCCGAACCCCTGGTTGAGCGAGAGCCAAGGTGATGGCTGCCTCTTCTGCTGGCGTCATTTCTTGGGTCCTAAGAGAGGTACACGCAAGGAGGTTGGTTCTGAAGGTAGCCACGATAATGGCGTATCGCTGCCCTCGATGTTTGGAGGCGTCTGTGTAGATAACTGCATGATTCTCATCGAGGGTGGTGTTTAGCGCTTGAGCGCGTGCTTTTCGGTGACCCTCGTCATGTGAGGGGTTCATATTTCTAAGCAAAGGGAGCATCTTTAGTTTTACTTGCCAAGAGTCTGGGAGTACGTCAAGCGGAGTGACATTCTGGGCTGCCCAGCCAATCTGGTGAAGCATGCGGTTACCCATCGCAGTTCTGAGTCGGACCTTATGGTTAGAAAGATGGCCTTATAGCAGCTCTTCCACGGTGTTGTGGAGCCCCGTGCTAAGCAGCCTCTGTGTGGACGCACTCATAAGAAGACCAATGGCCTGCTCGACCGCCTTTCTAATCATTATATAAAGCGTCTCTATGTCTTCCTTGTCTAGAAGAAGACAGGGGGTTGACGTAAGTAACTCTCGAGAGGACAAAAGCTTCAATTAATCGAAAGGTACCGGATTCCTTTAGGCCTCGCTTCTTGGTGGCAACTCGCCTGATCATGTGTATGATTTGATTAATGCTGTTTTTGAGGCGCTGCAAGGAGACGTCACTCCTGATGTTAGCCTCGAGATGTAGGCCCAGCTAGGATCTTGATGCTGGGGCTTGGAGTGATGGCCTGGCCATCAAGGATTATTTGAGTGTATTCCTTGGTTTGGCGTGAGGGCGGATGACAAGGAGCTGTGATTGTTTACGTGAACACTGGATGCCACAGGCTTTAGCACATTGGCGTAGTAGAAGTGAGATGTCATGCATTGGTGTGAGCTTCCTTTAATTTTTGTAACTCTTAGCACATGAGTAAGGTGCGCACAGGGCCGCTAGATGGGCGTGACTGGTCGCGTGACGCTTTCACGTGGCATTCAGCGAGAACGCAGGGGGTAAACCCGTAGATGTGCTTGGTTAGTACACCACCTGTCTTCCCAGTCTTCGTGTGGGCTCGTAGCTAAATCGGTAAGACAACGGGCTCTCGCTTTGTTAGTCTATTAGTTCCAGGTTCGATTCCCGGCGTTGCCAGTAAATTCTTTTATTTGTTAGCTGGAGTTTTCTGGTGACACCAACGGTCGCGAAAGAACCCTTGGGGGGTAGAGGTAAAAAGCTTTGCTTTAAAAACTGGCAGCGATAGACACTGAGCGATACCATGGAGCGCTCGTACGATCCAGAGCCGAGCAGATAATCGCAGGAGAGCAGCCAACAAAGCGTGCGTTAGGGATGAAAAGAAGTCAGGCACGCCGAAATGATATAATAGCGTTTTCCATTGGGCGAACAGGAGCACTTCTAACTGCACCCAAAGTGCTCTCGCGAGTTCTGGCGTCTTCCAGTGGTCGGGCAGGAGCAGGGGCGTTGTGTTTCATTGGTCGAGGAGGAGCACTTTTTTTGCGCCGAGAACAGCCGAGAGCAGTTCTCGGTGCTCCGTCGCCAGCGGCGGAGTAACAGGGAACGCGGAGGAAGTCATATGACATCTTTTACGTCATTTCTCGTTTTATCCCCGGGTGGCGGAGGAAAAATGGCGGAATCCAGCAGCCGCGATAGTCGCGCAGTGCGTACGGCAGCAGCTAAGCGCGGCCGTCTGGACGATGCTGCTACTTTTAAAAGATGAAAGCACCACAGATTCAAGCGCAAACTCATCATCGGAGAGCAGAATCAGCAGCGACGACGACGACGATTTGACATTGCATGAGTTTAAGTTCGAGCACCTGTTCACCCCGCCGGAGCAGCGACCGAAGGTAGAGTCGTATCTGGAAGAGACGGCGGATGCTGTTATCGTTCGCAGCTAATTTTTGGGAGATACGATGGTGACCCTATCATGAACATGAACATCCGCTCGGCTTCTTCATTCGTCGCCATGCGCAAGGCAGACACAAAACCACCGGCACGTATCTGGCAAAACTGGCGAGGAACAGCGTGCGGACTACACGAGAGCGCGAAATGCTCCGGGAAGCGAGAGCGGGAAAAGTTTGGTCACATGACTCTTGACATCACGCCCTCCCCCTCTTTTCACTGCTCCCGGAGCAGCGCGAATATTTCATTCGCGGAACGAAAGCACACGTCCCCGTTACTCCCGTGTGCTGCTCTGGCTGCTCGCTCCACTTGCTCCTGTTCTCCCAATGTAATTCGCCATAAGGGAGATACAGTACAAAGAAACGTACGTCACAGATACCGCAGACATTGAGCAGGCGTTCTATGAATATTACAGTTGCCTTTTCGCTCAAAGTACAGTCAACAAAGGGAAGTTCCAAAACGAGTGCCTTCCGTTATTACCAGTACTAGATGGCGATACTAAAGAGTTATTAGAACAGCCAATCACAGTTAATGAGGTAGAAAAAGCCATAGAGGATCTCAATCCCGGTAGGTCGCCCGGCCCAGACGGGTTAACAGCGGCGTTTTATAAGAAATGGAAGAATGAGGTTTCTCCGGTTTTGTCAAACGTTTTTAACGAGGCTGAACAGCTTACGACCCTCCCACCATCTTTCTCAACCTCTCACTCCGTACTTATCCCTAAAACAGACGATACTAACAAGCTTAAACAGGTCACATGTTATCGTCCCATATGCCTAGCAAATGTGGACTATAAAATTTTTATGAAAATACTGGCTAGAAGGCTGCAGATAGTTATGATAGACTTGGTAGGGCCCCACCAAACATGTGGCATAAAAGGAAGAACCATATTTTCCAACACGCATAAGGCGCGATGTGTCCTAGAGGGTTGCGATGCCAAAGGAGGGGGTGTTGCTATGATCCCGTTGGATTTAGAAAAAGCGTTCGATCGTGTACCACATGACCTTCTGTTGCTCGTACTGGAATATATAAATGTAGGTTCCGTGATCCTTGAAGGGGTTAGAATGGCCTACAGTAATTGTACTACACGCTTGATTGTAAACAAGCACGTTGGCAAACGAATACGAGTTGAACGATCTGTGCGGCAGGGGTGTCCCTTAAGCCCGCTTTTGTTCTGTATATATATTGAGTCTTTTTGTTTGAGTATAATCAGGAGTAATCACATTCAAGGTTTTCGCCTTCACGCCGCGGAAGTCAAGCTATTGGCTTACGCTGACGATGTGGCCGTCTTCTGTACAAATTACGAAAGTGTACTTGAGGTTGCACAAGTCGCTAAAAGCTTCTGTGAAGTTAGCGGCAGCTCGCGTAACTGGGTCAAATCTTTAGGGTTTTGGCATGGCAACTGGCCTGCAACTCATGGCATATTTGCAAACATACAATGGGTAACCAGCCCTGTTAAACACTTGGGAGTGCTGTTGTTATATTATCAGGACAGCGAGCCGTATTGGCGAGGGCAAGCCGCTATGCTTCGCGAAAAGGCTGACAAGTGAAAAGGGTGGGGACTGTCTGTGTTCGCACGTGCCACTGTTTGCAATTTATTTCTTGTAAGCAAGCTTTGGTACGTGCTTCAAGTGTTGCACTGTTCGCGAGTGAATGTGCAGAAGTTACATCGGGTTCTTGCAGTGTTCGTTTGGGGTTCAACTTGGGAAAGAACTAGCAGAACAAACCTTTTTAGGCGGGTCCGCGAGGGCGGTCTTGGATTAACCCACCTGTTTTTGAGGCAAGTTGTTAATCGATTTATTTTTCTAAGAGATGTTACTGATCCTTTTCTTCGTTCGGTCTGCCAATTAAGGCTAGGATCTGCGTTACCTGAGTAGGTTGTGACCACAAAATATTTGCACGATGGAGTACGCGGCTATTTCAAGGAAGTTGTTTTGTCTTTTCGTTTCCTTAGTGCGAGGTTTTCACTTGATTACTTGAGTACAGTCACGAGGAAAAAGCTGTACAAAGACATTGTAGACATAACATTGCCTATACCGTTGTATCGCAGTGTGTACACCCTGGGGATCGAGCGGGACGTATTAAAAAGGGTAAGGAATATGTTTATTCCATCCGGCGTAAAAAATTTCTTTTTCAAAATGCACACGGGCACACTCGAGGTTAAGACATGGATGGAGCAGAAGCAGTTGTTCGTCCCTTGGGGACCGGACTGCTTTGTTTGTAGGAAACCGGAGACAATCGAGCATGTCTTTTGGGATTGTTGGGGGGCCGTGTTCTTTTGGGACATCCTGCAACGAACAATTAAAAAAGAATTCCCGCTGGATTCTCAGGGTATAAGGTTCCTATCTGTGCAAAATGAGAATGGTATTCCATATGACACACTCATGCTGTTAGGATTACACAGCATATGGCGTAATAGATTGGCCGTAAGATACAGCGATATTGATGTTAGAAGAATACCTGACTATTTTAAGGAATCAATACATCAGTTGGTAGAAATGTACAAAGTGCGAGATGCTGAACCCGAGTGGATGTACATTTTCGAAGAACTTTTGAAACTGAAAGAATACTGTAGCACCAGCGTCAGTCTAAGCCAGATTGACGTGCTTTTATCAAATGGCAGAAGTGTGCATGTTTTTTTTTTTCAAATGTAAAAAGGCAATAAAGAAACAAAACGGTCGTAGCCCAATGGATAAGACGACTCACACTAACTCTGCCTGGTCTACCAGACACAGGCTCGAATCCTGCAGGTGCTTGTGTGATTTTTTTGCGATTGTAAATGCTGTGCGCACGGGCGCGGACGGACATTGTGCGGTCCTAATGTACTCCGCACCTAAAGGCATTTGAACTGGCGGATGTTGTTAAGTTCGGGCTCCTATTTAATTAATGAAAGCTGCCGGTCGCTCATGTATTGGCGTCGCCTCCGCTGGTAGCTGCTATCCCGTGTCCCTTTCATGCAGCCGCACGGACGCCAGGTTCGGAGCCGCGGAGAGCGTGTTTTGTGCCCGTCCTTTTGTGTGTCAAAAGACGGGGGTGCTTAGCCTGAGTACCTCTGTCGCGTCGGAGGTGGCTGGGTCATTCGGCATGACAAGCTGACGGGAAGCTTAATGACGGTGTGTCTCATAGTGTCGAAAGGGCGCGCGGTGTAAGTTTGGAGAATCTGCGACGTCGGCGGAGGCGCTGGTCGTTGACGGGTCGTTCGCCTCGAAGATTTTGTTTGGGCCTCTTCTCTGGCGACAGACGGCAGGCGGCGGCGTACTTAGTCTGAGAGGGCATTAGCCGCGACTCCAGCATTGTCCTGACGCGCGCGCAGCCGAGGGGCCAAGGCAGACGCGGGGGGATGGTAGCCTCGCGAAGAGCGCCTCAAGCCTCTGGCTTGGCCTTTGAGCAGAGGCCGCCCGCTGAACGTAATGGTGTGTCCACTTTAGGACGCAGACGTCCTGTATTTGCTCGTCAGGTGTAATAGCGTGCGTGGGAAACGCACTATCAGTGTATAAGAGAGAGTGTTGGGTCACGTGACCGCAGGTGGGGACATGTGTGTGATTGGCTGATTCCTGTGGCCAATCAATGGTTTGTATTAATTGTTTTGAAACGTTTTTCTCTCTTTCTTGAACGCCCACTTTTTGGAGGCGGGGTTTTTGGTATCAAAACCAGAGTGTTGGGTTTGGTCCAGGGTCGGTCGAGAGGGGATCTAGTTCTGTATAGATCTCGGCCGAACAGGCTGCTGCGGTCAGAGTGACAATGTAACCGCCACTCTGACCTGATGTAAACTTGGAGTAAGGAAAATAGTGTAAATAAACCTAATATCCAGCAAGGAAGGCAGTCCTCATCCCTCACCCGCTCCAAGCATCGGTCGTCGGTCATCGGAGCGAGTCGAGATCGTCCTCTCAGCTCGCGCATCAAAAGAACATCACTATTTCGTCTCCATCAGTTCGCCAAGAAGATGGAGAGGCGGAATTTAACTGTAGGCGATTCCACTTCGATGAAGTTTGTGGGCTAACGTACGGGATAAGGACCCCGGCTAGCTTCGCTAGAGAACGCTACGCGCCGTACACTAGCCCTGCGGAATCCGAAGACTCACGCACGGGTTCGGGTACTCACATGCGGTAGACAGGCTCAGCGATCCAAAGTGAGGCTTTATTGCCTGGCAGATACAGTGCATACACCAGACAACACGACTATCGCTCGCGGGAAGACAGTGGCTCCTGTCGCTCACTCAAGCCGCTGGGCTCAGACCTCGATATCCGTCATCACGGCCGTGGGAGCAGGGGAGGCATCTCGAGGTGCCCTATCAGGGCAGAATCTCTCGGCAGAGTCCCCGCGGAACATTCGCGCATCCCGCAGGTAGGCTCGGGGGGGAGAGGATGTCTCCCCCGGCACTCGGGGAGAGGGCGGCGAGGGAGAAGGCGACGACCGGTCCTCCTTCCCACTCTCCCTCGCGCACACGTTCGTTGCAAGCCGGTTCGGCGCGTCGGGCGGGGTCATGAAGAGGACACGACCTACGTGACGCGCCGGCTACCCACAACGGCGGCTCCCAGCTCGCGAAAACATGTGCAAGCGAGGCGTAGGGGAACACGGGCCCCCACAATCCACCCCTCCTCAAGACCGACCCTGCACCGCTTGGACAACCGCTGCCGAGCATAAGTACAACACACCCCGAAGTTAACAACACTCGCCCCCGGTCAACAAAGGTCCGCGAAGTCCGTAACAGTCTCGAAGCAGCACCACACCACACGTACAGTCCACGACACACCTTCAGTCCAGCGCGTCTTTGTAGTCACCGGAGGTAGGGCAGCCCAGGAACAGTAGGTCAAGGCAGCAGATGTAAACAGCAGGCGAGAGCAGCAGGTGTAAACCGCAGGCCGAGGCAGCAGGCGGGCCGACGTCTCATCAGACGGGAGGGGCCTCTTAAGCCAGTCGTTCGTCCGGCAAGGCCACCAGCGTCCGCCGCAGAGACGGCCGCCATGGTCGTGAGGGCACAAAAAGAGCCAGTCGACATGGGGTCGTGGCCTCGACAGTGTGCAGGCCGGGCCCGCCAAGGACCAGCCCAGAAGAGCAGCTTTTGTGGTGCTCAGATGCTGCCAGTTGTGAAGAGCCCGTGGCAGACTGCATCTCGATAGCCGCTGAACCGCGTCAATCGGGCTGCGGCCCGAGAACGGGACCGGGCTGCCAGCGATTCACGAACCAGTGGCTGCAGGAACAGGCCGCGTGTGGTGTGGCTGCGGGCGACGGGACCGGACCGGGGACAAACGCAAGAGGGAGGGTGCTGCAAAACAAGTTGGGGCCAATAACAACACAATACCCAACTTCCCTGCCGCGGCTCTCCACGTGGGAAAGCGAAGCAGGGTGCTCGGGCCAGGCTAGGGCCGAAAAGGGAACCCTAACGCTGGTGCAGCGGTTCAATAACCCGGCGTTTCGTGTGCCCGGAGCACAAGGAGGCCACCGGTATTACTCTACATCCGAGGTTATCGTCGCGAGGAGAGAAACCAGAGGTTTCGCTTCGTGGTTGCGATGAGAGGAGGGCAACGTAACCGGGTGAGGGGGCTAGATAGGCCACACCCTCCTCCGTGCCCTCTCCCCCAACTCCGAGTTCTCGCTTCGGAAGGCATATAGAGGAAAAGGGGTCCTCCGCCGCACCGCACGAGACGCAAGGGAAAACTAACCATCCCCGCTCCCTCTCACGGGGAAGGCGTCAGAGGCAGAGCGCTCTGCTTACCTTCCGAGGGCTGCTGGGGTGATTACGCGCGCTTGCGCAACCGGTAGCGATGGGTGTTCGGCCGTTGGGCCGCCACCCCGCGCTTCGGCCGCTTTCGCAGACTGGGAGCTGCCTCCTCATCATCCCAATCATTGCTGCGCGCAATGAAAGGTTTCAGATCTGCGACGTTGACTGGACCGCCAACTGGTTTCCCTTTCGGATCTACCAGCTGATACACGAGCGGGGTGAGCGCATCCCCGACTCGGTACGGGCCCGACCACTTGGCCGACAGGGAAGCAGAGATGCCCTTGGTTGCGTCGCTCAAGACGTGGTTGCGTCTGAGGACTAGGTCACCCGCTTTGTAGCGGACCTCCCTGTGTGCCTTGTCGTACTGGGCCTTCTGTCCAGCGCGCGCTTTGCCTAGATTTCTGCGGGCTTAAGAAATCGCCTGCTCCATCCTTGAGCGCAGTTGCGCCGCGTACTCAGTCGGAGCCGAGGAAGCGGCGGCCGCCCCCCCCCCCCCCCCCACCAGCCCGCAGAACGGTTTCCAGTAGGTTGGGCAGCTCTCTCCCGAAAGTGAGAAATGCGGGCGTGAACCCAGTCGAGCAGTTAACGGTTGTACGCAAAGCGAAGTTTAGCTCGGGCAGATATGCATCCCAGTCCCGGTGCTGTTCGGCAAACGCCGCTAGCATGTGCTTCACGTTCCGATTCAACCGCTCGGTGGGGTTGGCTTGCGGGTGATACGTCGTCGTCTTTCGGTGCTTAATGCTCAGGGCCGCACAGGCTGCGACGAACACCTTAGCCGTGAAATAGGACGCGTTGTCAGTTATCAACTCGGTGGGGTAGCCAAACCGAGTGAATACTTCCGACAACTTGTCCCATATTGCGCGTGCCGTTAGTTTACGCAGGGGAAACAACTCGCCCCATTTCGTAAAGTGGTCTGTGACGGCTAAGAGATACATATGACCTCTGCTGGACCTAGGAAAGGGGCCCATCACGTCACAGGCCGCGATCTGCCAGGGTTGCTGGCTGTTGATCGACTGCATAAGGCCTGGGGCTTTGCCACCCCTGGGCTTCACGCTTTGGCACACGCGGCATGGGCGGGCAAAGTGGAGAGCGTCCCGTTTCATGCCTGGCCAGGTCACGGAGTTGCACAACTTAAAATAAGTCTTAGGGCCGCACGCATGACCGGCCACCCGCGAGTCATGGAAATAGCTCAGAGTCGCTCTTCGCAGACTGCGTGGAATAACGACCTTGAAGTTGTCAGAGGCCTCTTCCGATGGTATGTATCGCAGCAGGAGTCCGTCCGCATCAAGCAGATACGTATCCAACGCACTAGCAGCAGTACGAACTGCATTGTGCTCGGCGCCGACAGCAATACCAGCTGTTACCGGACGCCCGGTGGCCGCGCCACCTTGCTCCATCTCAGAGCACGGCTCTTCCCTGAGCCCGTCAATAATTGACTGACAAAATGGATCGTTCTGCTGAGCTTCGAGGAGCTCTTCTCTGCTGAACGCGGATGAGCAGGCAGGGGCTAACAGGTATGCGGAATCGCCCGGGTTCTGCTGCAAAACGGCAGCCGTCCCTTCGGGGCTGGTTTCGTTTGAGCGGTCGGCGCAAAAAGCTCCGTGCTCGCACGCGTGCGTTGCTTCGGAAGTATGTGGAGCAGAAACGGGGGCTCGTGACAGAGCGTCCGCCACCACGTTCGTGCTTCCCTTCCGGTAGCGCACAAGTTGTAGCTCTGCAGCGTCAGAGCCCAGCGCGCCAGGCGGCCAGACGGCTCGCCCAGGCGCTTCAGCCAGGTTAGCGCCATATGGTCCGTCTCTACCACGAACGCAACGCCGTCGACGTATAAGTCGAACTTGCACAGAGCGAAAACTATCGCGAGACACTCCCTTTCCGTCACGGAGTAGTTTCGCTCTGCGGGTGTCAACGACCGGCTGACAAAGGCGACCGGCCGAAGAACACCCTCATGCTCCTGCAGCAGCACCGCGCCCAAACAGAGATCGCTCGCATCAGACTGAATCACGAATTCTTTGTTCAGGTCGGGCAGCCGCAGCTCAGCTGTGCCAACGAGAGCTTTGATGAGGGTGCGAACGGCCTCCTCCTGCTCCTGACCCCAGCTCCAGCGAGCATTTTTCTTCAACAGTGCGGTCAGAGGCGCCTGCAGAGCCGCGCAATTGGGGATAAACTGCCGGTAGCAGTTTACCATTCCCAAAAAGCGTCTCAACGCCTAATGTCTGTCGGCGAGGGATACTCGAGCAAAGCTCGGACCTTTTCCTCGCACGACAAGACGCGGCCACTGTCGATGGTGAAGCCCAGCAAAGAAAAGAGACGCGAGTCTCCGCAATCTGAGCTTTCTTTGGGTTGAGGGTAATACCCGCATCCTGCAACCTAGTGAGAACATCCTCCAGATGTCGAATGTGTTCCTCAAAGGTGCGAGAATACACGACAATGTCGCCGAGGTACGCCATGGCATGTCGCCACTTTGCCTCCCCGAGAACACGATCGATCAACCTCTGAAAGGTAGCTGCAGCTCTAGAATAACCGAAAGGCATTCGAGTGAACTCAAACAGCCCGCGGTGGCAGGTGAACGCAGTTTTGGCTACGTCACCCGCACTCATCTGTACCTGCAGGTACCCGCGACTAGCGTCTAGGATGGTAAAGTATCGAGAACCACCTAGGCTAGCCACGATAGAGTCAATACTCGGCATGGGATAGGCGTCCTTCCGAGTAAGCTCCTTCAGCCGGCGATAGTCAACACAAAGACGGAAGGTGCCATCTTTCTTTTCGACTAGCACGACTGGGAACCCCCATGGACTGTCGGAGCGCTGGATTGCACCAGTCTCGAGCAACTCATCCACGGCGAGGTCGATTGCTCTCCTTTTGGCCTCACTGACCGGCCGAGGATTGCATTTCCAGGGCAGTGCATCACCAGTATCAATCCGATGCTGTACTAAGTTCGTAAAACCGCAGCGCACGCAACACTTGCTCCTCGGGAGTCTTGGAGCGAAAGCCGCCTCATAGTAAACGCAAAGGGAGTCCGGCCCCAGATGGCTGCACAGCAAATGCATAGTACTTTCAACCAGCGAAAAAGGGCTTGAAATTCTTCCTCCACTAAAGAAAGAACTCTGTAGGGATAGATATATACCTGCTATGGCGACTGTGAACAATGAACCACGCCGCAGCAGCCGCCCACCCGAGCGTCTCCAGTTCAACTCGGCGCCGTGCAATATATCTTCCTAGTTTCGTCCGAGTTCCCGTGTCAATCACCCACACCCAGCCCATTCATGGGCGCAGCGCAGCCACCGAAGCCCCACCAAACTATGGCTGTTATGGCGTCCACATTGCCGGTGGAGTAGCGTTGCAGCCACTAAGTCACTTGCATTTGCAAAGTCACTTGCAAAGCTTAGCAGAAAACAATGAACGAATGAAGTCCTCAGGCCACTGTCTGTCAAATACTGCCGCAGTTGCAGGGAAAAGGGGAAGGGGGGGGGGGGGGGCGGGCTCTGTCCGAACGAAGTGCTCGCTCTTGTCGGGACGATAGGAAGGGGAGGAAGAGAGACTTTGTTGAATACCTGCAACAGACACAGTGTGTACACTGCGCCCGGACGTAGCCACTCGTCGATCGCGACGTCACCCCTACTCGGACCACCCCTTCGCTACTCCCTACGGGGTTGGACGCCGCTGCCCCATAAGGGAGGGCGTAGCCCCGCTGCTTTCGCTCCGGTGCTGATTTTCGAGGGCCGCCAGGACCTGCTGGACGGCTGATAGTTGGGTGTCCTTGTCACAACTGCGCGCTGCTTCTTGGATCCACGGCGGTAGGTCTGTCCTGGTTCCCGTCTCGTTAGGTCGCACTTCACATTCCCAGAGTAAGTGGGCGGTCGAGGCCCTAGTATTGTTACATAACACGCACGTGTCGTCCGTATAGAGTTCTGGCTGTATGTTCTTCATGACGACCGGGGTCATCAGTGAATTCGTCTGCAGCTGTCTGAAGGTGGACGCTTCCTCCCTGGTTACCTCGGGGTGAGGTGGTGCCAGCACCCTCCTACAATTTCTATAATATTTGGTGATACCCTGAAAGGTATCGCACCTGTCCTCCGTCTCGGTCCACCACTCTGCAGACGATTCAACTGCTGCCGCGCGGCCAGCTAATCCTCGCGCGACTGCGTTCGCCGTCTCGTTGTGGTTGGTGGCGAGTTCCGATACCTCGTTCCCCACATGGGCGGGAAACCGGAACGACAGGAGCGTCCAAGACGACAAGATTTTCCCACGGCAGCCGTATTCATGCACAGAAAAAACACAGTCGATCAGATGACACACCTTCAACGTCTAAAACGTACTCATAAGATGTTGAAACAAGCGACACTCTAAATTGGGATGATATCTGAAACTACACTCTTAGGCAAAAAGGACTAAAATAGGGACTAAAATACAGCCGTTAGTCTTCGCGGGCGACCGTTCATCTTCAAGGGGAGTATCTGCGGCAGAGTACGTGCCGTGTGCATAAATGCGGACTAACTGTTCGTCCCCACCGATCTATAAGGAGTAACGGGAAGACGAAACGCATGCAGTTAGTCTCTTTGCTGCGTCGTTAATCCCCTAATGGCGTCGTCGTTGCCCTTTCGCGCATATGTCTGCGAACAGTTTTATATTTCCAAAACACAAGCCATTGCAGTCACTGGGTGCTTTAGATGGTGCCACGGGAGAAACTATTGATGTTACTTATAAGAAAATCGCCTAGGGTTAGTAGAGCGGCGGGTAATGGCAAGCAGCGGCGAAGCGCGATTGCCATACGCTTCTCGGCGAGGTTATGTTGATATGCTGTGTTGCATACGATTCATGCGAGGTAATAACGGCCAATGAAAGCTTTCAAGCGCCTTAACAGTAACGCAAAAATTAGTGACAATAGCAAAAGTTAATTCCTGAGCGTAATGAATATGTATATGTTTAACAGACAAGAAAAAAACGCATGTTGCTGATGACAACTGCAAAACAAAAATGCTCGCTACAGGTAAGCGTCTCGAAGTTATCTTTTACACTCGGTACATAATTGCCTTGGGCACCAAAGCTATGACAATGCTGCAACTGCTGTAAAACCCGCTTGCATTTCCCAGTCGCAATCGTCTAGCGACGCGAATTTGAAGAATTCAGTCTAAGCAACACCGAATTCGCTTTCGCCGATGCAGGAAAATATGGCATGTTTCCTTATTCTGACACTCACACAGACGACACCTTTCACATACGTTGATTGATTGTGGGGTTTAACGCGCCGACGATTTCACATACGTTACGTATAGCACTTAATATATGTATCGAACACTACCAAAGCACTTAGCTTGCGCTAATTTGTGCGGAAACAAATGAGTCGTCCGATCGCCCAGCTACCTATCTCAACTAGGCGACGATGAGTTGATTGTTATTTACGAGAAAAACTATGGTTGTGAGGCTCTACTTCGAATCGAACTGAGCAATAGTCCCTAAACCCAGCAAAGCGCTAAGAGCAAGGCGCAAAACGCGGTCACGTTCTCTTGCACAGATAGAAATTCGGGCACCAGTTGCAATGGATCTGTTGCGTTATGCACAGAAGTACACGCTGTACACTTGAATATTATCTACCGCAGCTACCACCCGGCGGCGTGGTCCAGCGGATAGCGCGTCGGGTTCCTTGTGTATATTTCCGGGCGTCAGTTGTTCGATCCCTGCCGGTGCCGGAGTTTTTTTCTTTTTTCTGCGCTATACGCAGTTCGTCCTTGGGGAGTATCGGAACGGACCATCCGGGTGGGGGACTATCCGTTCATCCCCTCGCAGTTAGTCCCCAAAGGGACTAATGATTGTGGCAGAGGCCGTTTGATTGATTTGATTGATTGTAGGGTTTAACGCGCCGACGCAACGCAGACGATGAGGCGCGCCGTAGTGGAGGGCTCCGGATTAATTTTGACCACCTGGGGATCTTTATCGTGCGCCGAAATCTCGTACACACGGGCGTTTTTGCTTTTCGCCTCCATCAGAAAAGCGGCCGCCGCGGCCGGGAATCGAACCCGCGACCTCGTGCTCAGCAGCGCAACCAAGGTAAATATAAATGGTAGCGAAGGTTCGAGCAAAAAGCGGTTCAGAACCTATTGCCAGCGACATCAGCATGGGGGCTTATGGGAGTGGCGATTGAAGCGCGACTAGGTGAGGAGGGAACAAACACTAGTAACAAAAAACCAAGTTTTATTCAACAATAAAACAACAATTATATTTTACGAACTATATTTATTTCTGAATCACATTTATTTAGGCACAGTGTATAAATAATTTATGAAACTGCCGTTCATTCTCAAAAACCTTTTTTGTAGCGCCCTCTGAAGAATGGCACATGTCATTGCTTTGTGATGCAGTCCTTGTAGTGATCGGAAAGGCGCTCCTAAAGTTCGTCTGCTAGGAAACGCCCCTCGCGTGTTTTGGTGGTGCGCATTTGCATTCATTTTTCCTTGTTAATTTGGTGTGCACTTAATTTTTGCTGTGCGTGGAGTTGCGAGGTGCGTTGTATCGTCGGTGAACACGTGTAGTACTGTGCCCGGCAGGCACGGTGAACTACGGGACGATGCTGCCAACGGTTGGAGCGGAGCGCTTTCGTCGGTACCTACAGAAACGATGTGCTGTACAAGTTGCAACAGCAACTCCCGTCCACCTGGCGTTTTACTGCACCATTTTCCTCTCATTTCCACAGGTAACGCGAAACTATTGTACTGTTAATATGTGCACGGGGGTTGTGTAAGGGGACGTGGTGGTGCTTCGAAAAAAATGGGTCTAAAGCTTTGTTATGTCACAGTTATCTCTTGATTTCACCTCAGGCTGGCTCAGAGCAAGTTGTGTCAATTATTCTAGGACTTCTCAGCGTAGTACCACTCGAATTTAAACGAGTCGCTTTAATTGTCTATCTCAGTGTCTTCTCTATTGCATTACAACGCTTGTAGTGCTCGTTGCTTCCCGCACTTGTATGCGCAAGCATTATTTCCATCGCAGTACTGTGTTGTGCTGCTCCGTGCTGCGCTGGTGCCAGATCTTTCCTGCTATGTGCTTTTACATACTGCCGTCGCTTTCGTTTGCATTGATCCATTTTTCCTCTTTTTACTTATCTGTTGCGACACTTGCCTAATAATGCAACCAGGAAATTGCAGGCGTGAATGCTGAGTGAACTTCTGTAGAAACCCTTGTCTACTTGATAAGACGCCGGGACAGCTGCAGTGTGCTCGCTGCACTTTCGTGAATCGGCATTCCTGCGGCCCGGTTTTCTACGTCAAGATGCAGTGCCTAGTTCTTTTCTCTTGTTTGGAAGTAGTTCTGCTGTTGAGGCTTTCATTGCTCATAATTGTATGTGTTACGGGTAAAGTCAATTTTTCGGCGCGTAAGGAAAATCATAATGCATGTAGTGCCCACGAACATTTTGTACTTCTTGTATACGTGCTCATTTTGTGCAGTGTGGTAAATTTGTTTTATGTTCATCCTGGAATAAAATTGATTATAGCATGTTTTTGCGTTTTTTCTTCTCTTAGAACAGAAGTACACAAACTGAGCAAGCATTATATAACCTTGATCCATACTTAAGGCACGCACGCCTACCTGCGTATGTGCGACGCAATTAAACTTAGCAGTGGCGTTGGTAGAAATTGGTATCGGGGTAAGGAGTGGGCACGTTTTTTGTATAAAAGGGGGGCCGGGGAGAGTGGTCAAGTGTCATTTTGGGCTCTGTATCCCAAGGCAGAAAAAAATTCCTGTCATGGGGGGGGGGGGGGGGGGGGGGTGTACGTTTGCCACCCGCTGCAATCAAAATAAACAACTGATCGCTTTTATACAGCAGTGGAAGGCATGATTACAGAATAAAGGTTCAGAGAAGATGCAAGATGCTTTTATAAACACCGAGACGAATAATAAATACGGCAGTATGCTAAAGTGCGTTTCTCTAGTCACGAGTATAAGTTGGCGTTGACTTGAAGCACACACGCCAAGGGCTCGCCAACTTGCGTCAGATGGCAATGACATGAGCCCTCAGCGATCAGAGTCCTGCTAAGGCTATTTTGAAGTCAAATTTTCCCGCTAATGCCACCAAAATGACGTCACTTTCTGACCGGATCTTGCGTCACATCCTGTTTATTTTTTGTTCCGCCGGAAGTGTTCCCTCCTCACACAGATGGCGCTATGCCCCATGAGCAGCTTAAGAGCCGCCATTTTCTGAACGTATGGGCTTCTATGGAAGCTTCGCTACCAGTTATATTTACCTTGGCGCAACGCCTTAGCCACTGAGCCACCGCGGCGGGTAGAAGGGCGCGTTCTATTTGCTACACTGAACTGCTTTGCTTACTTGATTAGTGCTTGCGCTGAGCTGCACTGGAGCCAACCTCAAACCACGTAGCAAACACATTTCCGTGGAAGAACAGAACACCGAGGAAATCGGAGCCGCCCCGCGCTTCTTTTAGAGGGCGGAGCTTTAAAAGAAGGCTGGGGCCAGGCCGGATTTTTAAAAGGAATAGCTGGGTTATCTACTTTACATAACGGAGTGCATATTGCAACTCGATTCTAGACGGCGCTGCACGCGGATGTTCGCACAAGCCGTGCTCTTTCTACGTGAGCGGCCTCAACTGGGTGCGCTGATAATGCCAAGCTTGCTCCACGGGATTGCGCCGGTACGCTTGGGGTTTATCGCATGCTGTGCTATCAATTTCAGCGAAGATGTACACGCATCTGACACCCTTCTGTTATATTGTGCAGATCGTCACCGTCATTGCCTCATGTACCAGTCCTTTGCCCGGAGCTGCGTCTGCGCACTCGGTACCGTTCCAGGACACGCGCTTCAACCAGACCCTGCGATCACCTGACTTTCTCGCTTGCCAGCCTTCTGGATCGCGCTTTCGGGAATGCCTTCCGGTGCTCGCCCCCCCGAAGTTATCAGCATCGACGGATGCATCAACTGGCGGCTATATAAGCAGCTGGTTCTTCGGCCGCCCCTTTAGTGGGCATGGAACTTCAGCGAAGATGTACACGCATCTGACACCCTTCTGTTATATTGTGCAGGTTAGTTCACCGGTTTCCCTCTATGCTAAAAAAACAAACAATGTTTGTTTGCTGATGCTTCCATGCCCACAAGTTTTGCTTATGTCCATTTGCGAGTGCGTTCATGTCGTTAGGCTTCTGGTTATGTCCGGTGATGTTGAGGAAAACCCGGGCCCGCCAAAAGAAGATACGGGGAAGCAATACAACGAGTTAATTTCGTTGATTAAGGGGCTGCACTCTAAGATAGACGCAAAACACGATGAACTTATGGAATCCATTAACGAAGTTAGAGAGGCGCAAGTGTCTCTTGAACAAAAAGTGGCAGAATTAAACAACCGATTATGCGCCGTTGAGGAATGTGTCCGGGTCTCAGACACTGAGCCGAATCATCAACAGGTAGCAGAGGTACTTTCGGTCAACAAGCGTCTTGACGAATTTGAAGATCGTTCTCGCAGAGAAAACTTGATTTTCTATGGAATTGAAGACTGCGCATCGGAAACGTGGGCGTAATCAGAAGAAAAAGTTCGCCAGATCCTCAATGAAGTTCTGCAGCTAAACTTGGGAAGTAGCGACGACCGCATATCCCGCGCGCACAGGCTAGGCAGATTTGTAGCTGACAAATATCGACCAGTGATCGTAAAATTTGCTTCTTTCAAGTTCCGAGAAAGCATTCTGCAGTCTAGAAGTAGTTTTCGCGAGTCTAATGCATCAATCAGTGAGGATTTCAGCCGCGCCACAAGAAGCGTGCGCAAAAAGCTTTTTGAATTCGGCAAGGCGAGTGGCGAGAAGTATAGCGTCAAGTACAATAAGCTGTACATCAACAAAAAGTGCTTTGTGTACTCTCCGGTGACAGACAGCGTTTCTGAACTGCATACGCATGCGCAGAACCTATCAGAGGCTTCGTCCTCCGCTACGCATGCCGACGGAGATACGCTTTTATCCTAACAAAGTGCACCCCTCGGCCACTTATCGTAACTACTCATTTTTATATTCTAACCTACGAAGTGTTCTTAACAAACGCGATGCATTATCTTCAATTTTTGATGACTGCGCCGCTGATGTTGTAGTGTTAACGGAAACCTGGCTTACCCCTAACATTGCAAGTGTAGAGCTGTTCGATTGTGAAAATAATTATACCATTTACAGATGTGATCGAGACGAATCGCCAGGAGGTGGTGTGCTTATAGCCGTAGCTGATTATATAGTTTCTAGCCCGGTAGTAATAACATCACCTTTAGAATTTCTTTGTGTTTCCGTCCATGTCAACCATCAAAATGTCATAATTTGTGGCTGTTACCGCCCTCCGAGTGCGACACCAGTGTTTTGCGAGCAGCTGCACGATGTTTTGAATGATATTGTCAAAAGGTACCCGCATACACCTGTTCTGCTCCTAGGCGATTTTAACTACCCGAAAATAAACTGGTCACTTCCTTGTTCTTCGTCAAGCACAACTTCAGCCGACAGTTTACATTTTGTGGAACTGGGCGAAGACTTTAACCTCACCCAACTCGTAACGCAGCCAACAAGAATGGGCCCTACTTCATCAAATGTTCTTGATCTCATTCTCACCACTGTACCAGACCTTGTGCATTCTATTTCATATATCCCTGGCATAAGTGACCACTGTTTCGTGCACTTCAATCTTACAGGTTCTTTAAGGCGTCGGTCAAACAATCGGAAAACAATAAGAGACTACTCACGCGGCGATTATGACTCAATCAACAGGGAACTCGAATCGCATTTTGAGAGCTTTGCTCATGGCTTCTTTGATCGCACTGTTCAAGAAAACTGGAACTTGTTCAGAACGAAAGTTGAATCTTTAATCACGCGATACATACCCACATACGTTATCAAGGGTCGACAACGGTCCCCTTGGTTCTCAACTGATTTAAAAAAAAATGCGGAATAAAAAAATCGCGCCAATCCACCCCGTGAATGTGGTTGGAAAGCAAAGCTGTAAGCGGCACCCATAACGATTACTCATGCGACGTCACTTAAAATCACTCACATCGCTCTACAAATAGGAAAACCAGAGAGAAGTGAAATGCACTGAACCACACCATTTATTACTTCAAAGAGATATTCTTGGTAAGGTTACATCAATGCATGATGCTTGAACGGTGTTTGGTTCAGTTGTAATGGTGTAGCAAGAGTGGAAACTTTTTTTTATAAAATCTAAGTAAGCTCCTACCCGGTGTTAGACGATCTGACTTCTCCGTCTCTGCGCCGCGGACGGAGGCGACGAGACTTGCGGCTGAGAAGGAGGAGGAAGAAATAATTCTGTTCAGATTTCTGAACGGCCCAGGAGTGCAGCCTTGGGGAGTGGTTCCTTCTACTGCGGGGCCCATATGCAGTACGCGCGGCCTGTGTTCTGTCCACCCACTGAAGCTGGGTAGGTAGAGAGGGCCTGGACAGCAGCATCTCCCATTTCTCTTGCTGGGTAGTTGACGGAAAGAGAGGAGGGTGCTCAGGGCTAAAGTCGCACACCCCGAATACGGGGCGGAGTATTTCTACTTCTGAGAAAAATTTACATTCAGCGTCATAGCGATTCGGATGCATTACGTGAAGACGCGTACGCTGTGGGAAGGAGCCCGGATTGTATGAGCCGTAGGGTAGTTTGTTGTTCTCTGGAAAGGTCAGGGTAAGGCGAAGGTACGGTCTGTCTCAGAAGGCGATAATGCTGGATTATCTCCCTGGACATGACAAGCGGGTGACTGTCCTCGTGCAGCTCCATAGCACGGGAGGTAAAAGCGCAGGCTTGTTGGGTGGGCGTATTTGTTGCCCTCCATTGAAGCGTGAGGCGGTGTCCAGATGAGCTGAATGGAGCCGTTTGGGGAGTGCTTTTTTAGCACGCACAGTGCAGGTCAGGACACCCAACCCGACTGGTAATTCCAGTAGGCTTGCTGGGAATCGGTGACTACCCTCTGAACCCCTAGTTGAGTGAGAGCCAAGGTGATGTCTGCCTCTTCTGCTGCCGTCATTTGTTGGGTCCTAAGCGAGGTACACACAAGGAGGTTGGTTCTGGAGGTAGCCACGATGATGGCGTGTTGCTGCCCTCGATGTTAGGAGAAGTCTGTGTAGATAACTGTATGAGCCCCATCGAGGGTGGTGTTTAGCGCTTGAGCCCGTGCTTTTCGTTGACCCTGGTCATGTGAGGGGTTCATATTTCTAAGCAAAGGGAGCATCTTTAGTTTTAGTCGCCAAGAGTCTGGGAGTACGTCAAGCGGAGTGACATTCTGGGCTGCCCAGCCAATCTGGTGAAGCATGCGGTTACCCACCGCAGTTCTGAGTCGGACCTTCTGGTTAGAAAGATGGCCTTCTATCAGCTCTTCCACCGTGTTTTGGAGCCCATGCTAAGCAGCCTCAGTGTGGACGCATTCATGAGAAGACCAATGGCCTGCTCAACCGCCTTTCTAATCATTATATAAAGCATCTCTATGTCTTCCTCGTCGAGAAGAAGATAGGGGTTTGTCGTAAGTAACACTCGAGACGACAAAAGCTTCAATTAATCGAAAGGTACCTGATTCTTTTAGTCCTCGCTTCTTGGTGGCAACTCGCCTGATCATGTGTATGATTGGATTATTGCTGTTTTTGAGGCGCTGCAAGGAGACGTCACTCTTGGTGTTGGCCTGGAAATGTAGGCCCAGGATCTTGATGCTGGGGTTTGGAGTGATGGCCTGGTCATCAAGGAGTATTTGAATGTATTCCTTGATTTGGCGTGAGGGCGGACGACACGGAGCTGTGATTTTTTACGTGAACACTGGAGGCCACAGGCTTTAGCACTTTGGCGTACTAGAAGAGAGATGCCATGGATTGGTGTGAGCTTCGTTTAATTTTTGTAACTCTTAGTACATGAGCAAGGTGCGCACAGGGCCGCTAGACGGGCGTGAGTGGTCTTGTGACGCTTTCACGTGGCATTCAGCGAGAAGGCAGGGGGTAAACCCGTAGATGTGCTTGGTGAGTACACCATTTGTCTTCCCGTGTTCACGTGGGCTCGTAGCTGAGTCGGTAAGACAACGGGCTCAGCCGCTCTCGCTTTGTTAGTCTATTAGTTGCAGGTTCGATTCCCGGTGGTGCCAATAATTTCTTTTATTTGTTCGCTGGAGTTTTCTGGTGACACCAACGGTCGCGAAAGAACCCTTGGGGGGTAGAGGTAGAAAGCTTTGCTTTAAAAAATCGCGCCAATCCACCCCGTGAATGTGGTTGGAAAGCAAAGCTGTAAGCGGCACCCATAACGATTACTCATGCGACGTCACTTAAAATCACTCACATCGCTCTACAAATAGGAAAACCAGAGAGAAGTGAAATGCACTGAACCACACCATTTATTACTTCAAAGAGATATTCTTGGTAAGGTTACATCAATGCATGATGCTTGAACGGTGTTTGGTTCAGTTGTAATGGTGTAGCAAGAGTGGAAACTTTTTTTTATAAAATCTAAGTAAGCTCCTACCCGGTGTTAGACGATCTGACTTCTCCGTCTCTGCGCCGCGGACGGAGGCGACGAGACTTGCGGCTGAGAAGGAGGAGGAAGAAATAATTCTGTTCAGATTTCTGAACGGCCCAGGAGTGCAGCCTTGGGGAGTGGTTCCTTCTACTGCGGGGCCCATATGCAGTACGCGCGGCCTGTGTTCTGTCCACCCACTGAAGCTGGGTAGGTAGAGAGGGCCTGGACAGCAGCATCTCCCATTTCTCTTGCTGGGTAGTTGACGGAAAGAGAGGAGGGTGCTCAGGGCTAAAGTCGCACACCCCGAATACGGGGCGGAGTATTTCTACTTCTGAGAAAAATTTACATTCAGCGTCATAGCGATTCGGATGCATTACGTGAAGACGCGTACGCTGTGGGAAGGAGCCCGGATTGTATGAGCCGTAGGGTAGTTTGTTGTTCTCTGGAAAGGTCAGGGTAAGGCGAAGGTACGGTCTGTCTCAGAAGGCGATAATGCTGGATTATCTCCCTGGACATGACAAGCGGGTGACTGTCCTCGTGCAGCTCCATAGCACGGGAGGTAAAAGCGCAGGCTTGTTGGGTGGGCGTATTTGTTGCCCTCCATTGAAGCGTGAGGCGGTGTCCAGATGAGCTGAATGGAGCCGTTTGGGGAGTGCTTTTTTAGCACGCACAGTGCAGGTCAGGACACCCAACCCGACTGGTAATTCCAGTAGGCTTGCTGGGAATCGGTGACTACCCTCTGAACCCCTAGTTGAGTGAGAGCCAAGGTGATGTCTGCCTCTTCTGCTGCCGTCATTTGTTGGGTCCTAAGCGAGGTACACACAAGGAGGTTGGTTCTGGAGGTAGCCACGATGATGGCGTGTTGCTGCCCTCGATGTTAGGAGAAGTCTGTGTAGATAACTGTATGAGCCCCATCGAGGGTGGTGTTTAGCGCTTGAGCCCGTGCTTTTCGTGACCCTGGTCATGTGAGGGGTTCATATTTCTAAGCAAAGGGAGCATCTTTAGTTTTAGTCGCCAAGAGTCTGGGAGTACGTCAAGCGGAGTGACATTCTGGGCTGCCCAGCCAATCTGGTGAAGCATGCGGTTACCCACCGCAGTTCTGAGTCGGACCTTCTGGTTAGAAAGATGGCCTTCTATCAGCTCTTCCACCGTGTTTTGGAGCCCATGCTAAGCAGCCTCAGTGTGGACGCATTCATGAGAAGACCAATGGCCTGCTCAACCGCCTTTCTAATCATTATATAAAGCATCTCTATGTCTTCCTCGTCGAGAAGAAGATAGGGGTTTGTCGTAAGTAACACTCGAGACGACAAAAGCTTCAATTAATCGAAAGGTACCTGATTCTTTTAGTCCTCGCTTCTTGGTGGCAACTCGCCTGATCATGTGTATGATTGGATTATTGCTGTTTTTGAGGCGCTGCAAGGAGACGTCACTCTTGGTGTTGGCCTGGAAATGTAGGCCCAGGATCTTGATGCTGGGGTTTGGAGTGATGGCCTGGTCATCAAGGAGTATTTGAATGTATTCCTTGATTTGGCGTGAGGGCGGACGACACGGAGCTGTGATTTTTTACGTGAACACTGGAGGCCACAGGCTTTAGCACTTTGGCGTACTAGAAGAGAGATGCCATGGATTGGTGTGAGCTTCGTTTAATTTTTGTAACTCTTAGTACATGAGCAAGGTGCGCACAGGGCCGCTAGACGGGCGTGAGTGGTCTTGTGACGCTTTCACGTGGCATTCAGCGAGAAGGCAGGGGGTAAACCCGTAGATGTGCTTGGTGAGTACACCATTTGTCTTCCCGTGTTCACGTGGGCTCGTAGCTGAGTCGGTAAGACAACGGGCTCAGCCGCTCTCGCTTTGTTAGTCTATTAGTTGCAGGTTCGATTCCCGGTGGTGCCAATAATTTCTTTTATTTGTTCGCTGGAGTTTTCTGGTGACACCAACGGTCGCGAAAGAACCCTTGGGGGGTAGAGGTAGAAAGCTTTGCTTTAAAAGAAACGGTTGTTCCGTCAGGCAAAGCAAACTACCTCGTTTCGCCGTTGGCACGTGTACAAATCCGTCCTTTCCGATTACAGAGCAGCTATCAAGGAAGCCAAGCGCGTTTTTCTTAATAATACCCTTCCCTCAATTCTTGCAACCAACCCTTCTAAGTTTTGGAAAACTGTTAAACCTAGTGAAAAGAAAAACATTTCGCTTACGAACTCAGACGGGCAGCAAGTTCGCTGTGAAGACTGTTGCATTGCATTAAATGATTTTTTTGTTACTTCTTTTTCGAATTGTTCTGCATCTGCGTTGCCACAAATGCCTAGTCGTGATTATTTACCTATGTATCCTGTGACCGTTGATGCCGTTGGAGTGCAACATTTAATTCACAACCTTAAGTTATCCTCTTCTTGTGGCGTAGATGAAATCAACTCGAAGTTTCTAAAAAATACTGCACTGTATTCATCAATTTATTTGTCCCTAATCTTTTCGCAATCTATTCAGAGCTCCACTTTGCCGATTGACTGGAAAGTGGGGAAGGTGGTCCCTCTGCACAAGTCTGGTAACACACAGTCTCCTCTCAATTACAGACCAATTTCCCTAACCAGTGTTCCTTGTAAAATGTTAGAACATATAATTTACTCCAACCTTGTCTCCTTCCTAGAATCAAACTCCTTTTTTACTCCCTACCAGCACGGATTCCGAAAAAGTTACTCATGCGAAACCCAACTTCTTTATTTTACTAATGACATAGGATCAGCTTTAGATCGCGGCTCACTTGTGCATTGCATTTTTCTTGACTTTCAAAAGGCTTTCGATACAGTACCTCACCAATTACTCCTCCTGAAAATTAGTGCCTTAAACATTGACCCGAACATTTTTAAATGGATTGAATACTTCCTGAGTGATCGCACTCAGTTTGTAACAACTAATGACTATAACTCGCCTCTTTCTAAAGTAACATGTGGCGTACCGCAAGGTTCCGTTTTAGGCCCTTTACTTTTCCTTATATATATTAATGATCTCCCCGACAGTATTAACTCCTCTATAAGGCTATTTGCAGACGATTGTGTCCTTTACCGCGAAATAACCAACGAATCAGATAACCAACTCCTACAGGCAGACCTTGAGACTGTCTCAACCTGGTGCAATAAATGGCTTATGACACTCAACTCTAACAAATCTAAGTGCATGGCAATAACCCGGCGATGTATTTCTCCCGCTTGTACCTACAGAATTAACGCAGTCCCCCTCCAGCATGTCTCTTCATATAAGTACCTCGGCGTTTACATTACCAACAACCTATCTTGGCACACGCATGTTACCTACATCTGTAATAACGCTAACCGAACGCTCGGATACTTGCGCCGCAACTCTTCTCGCGCTCCGCTGTCCCTTAAAATTCTACTATACCGATCACTAATTCGCCCAAAGCTCGAGTACGCGTCCGCTATATGGGATCCCGCGCAGCACAATCTAATCAACGCGTTAGAATCTGTTCAGAACCGCTCAACTCGGTTCATTTGTTCTAAATATTCCCGTACTGCTAGCATATCAGAAATGAAATCTAACCTTGACCTACCCAATTTAACTGTCCGGAGGAAACTGGCGCGACTTCATTTTTTTCATAAGATATTTTTTCACCACCCATCAATGAAGCGAGACCTGATTTCACAACCATCGTACCACTCATCACGCATTGATCACCAGCATAAGGTTGCCATTCCATTTTGCCGCACGAAATTCTTTTCAGCAGGCTTCTTACCGAAAACGTGTGCCGATTGGAACCACCTTCCCTCTTCCGTTGTAACAATAACAGACCCTTTGTTGTTTAAGACTGCAGTTTCTCAGCAATTTTTGTAACTCTATGCGCTTTCCATTATCTATCTTTGTCTTTTATATGCTTGAATTCTTACTACAAACGCATTCTTTTTTTTCAGTTGATTTATGTTGCCTTCGTAATTTGCGCTTCTGATATTTGTTTCTTTTCTTTGTTTTTTTCCTTGTTTTTTATTCCTTTGTGTGTTATGAAATGTTGTACCCACCCCCTCTGTAATGCCCTAAGGGCCCTGAGTGTACTCTAATAAATAAATAAAATAAATAAATACTTTGTTATCTCGAGCAGCTGGAAACTCGAGACCGAGCTATCTCGGGCCTTCTGGAATAGCTCCCAAGGTATGCTGTCTGCGGTTAAGATAACGCCGATATATTTATGAGACGACAATGGTAGCAATGGCGAGCTGTTTATAGTGCAAAAGGAAGGGTTCAAGTTACGTTTGCGTGTGAATCCCATTACTTTCCCTTTATTAATATTAAGCGTCATTTGCCAAATCGAGCACCAGTTATCGAAAGCATCAAGGTACTGTTGTAGCAAAGAAATGTCGTCATTAGTATTTTTAATTTCGCGGTAAACGACACAATTCATTTACAAAGACCGTTAATTTGCGCCAAGAAATAATCCGGGCCGGATTTTCTACAACGACAGCCGTTACTTTGACATCCTTGGATAAAAACCAGCGGGAATTCAGACGAAGACAGAAGGAAGTAACCACATGGACAGCCGCTGGTCTAACAACTGAATTTTTAATATCAGAAAGGGTGAATATAAATACTGAACACAAACAATAAAGTCATAAAAAAACAATGCTCATGGGCAAACAAGTTTGCAAAGGTCGCGTTGATACCACAAGTAGATGTGCGCATGTTACAATCAAGGCACACGCAGATACGCAATCTCTTTAGGATGGAGACACATGCTTGTTTGGCTTACACACTTGTCTACTCCTTCAGCTATGTGGAATGCCTCCATGAGTTCGCGGGTTGTTTGATTACGGTGCCGAAATAAAATGTTAGTGGCAGGAAAATTAGGTTCGCGTTGGCTGCACTTAGCGCAATGCGAAGAAAGATGGGATGATACAGGGCCTTTCAATGACAATTCATGTTCTCTTAAACGCACGTTGATACAGCGGCCAGTTTGCCCAACATAGGTTCGAGCTGCCTTAATTTTTTTTCGAAATCATAATCATTCGGCATCACCTGGGAGAGGCGTACGGTATGACGTCTTTCTCGTTACGATCAAGTGTTGCCACAATTACGGCGAACGCTGGTGTTTTTTATTTGGGCAATCTTGGCCAATCTCCCACAGGGGGTACGCTTGGCTTGAAAAACGTGCGCCGGGGACGCTGGGCGGTCACCGTGAGGCATGCACACTCGAGCGCTCGGCCTTTTCTTTGTTTTTTTTTAGTACGGGGCGGTCGCAGCGATATTGGCGAACCTCCCTAAGTGAGTATTCTTGGCTTGACAAACGTGCGCAGGGGATGCCGGGCGGTCCACGCGAGACACGCACACATGCGCGCTAGGCATTTTCTTGGTTTTGTTAACGGGCGGGCGGTCGCCGCGAGGACCGCGCTCGGCAATTTCTTGGTATTTTTAACTGCGGACACGAAAAATGACAATTTGCTAAAGAGCTTCGCTATTAATACGGTGTTCAAGTTTCAGTGTCACTGTTTATTTGCATAGTTAAGATGCTGGAATCGTCGTTATATGCATCGAAGTCGTCATCTTCGCGGCGAGTAGTGGATGTGAAGCTATCCGCAGCATTGCATACTTCCACGAGCTCAACTTGCGAATCTTGCATGAAGTCGCGCAAGGCTTGAACCATAGCGAAGCTGTAGGATTTGAAAGGAAAGCTTTAGTGTCCTTGCTGATGCCGTTGTATGCCAATACGCCCTGCACGAAAGTCAACTTTCTCTGACGATGATGATTACTGATCGTGGGTGAAGTGGCAGAGAAAAATTAAAGCCGTTCCACTCAACGTGAAAGCTGTCGTAAATGCAGAGCAGTGATTCGCCATAACGGCCTGTGGCACCGTTATCGGCTTACTGCTACTACCCATCACGCTCTTCGCCTCCCTGTCTCACTTCTCTCTTGATGAATTGAACGGAGGTTTGTCCAAAGCAGTTCGAATTTCCCGCCTTCGCAGTGCTCGCGCGCCCCCTGCCTGGAACGAACAGCGCGAGCGGTTCTCGCACGGGCCGGCACCTTAGTGCGCAATCCACAACGCGTTGTTTTTGGCGGTCACTTATTTCGCTTACTATCGTAAAATTGGGCCCATCTTCCCGCGAGGGGGACTCGAGTAAATGCGTCGCATAAGGGGTGGGTGTATTGCGTTAACGTTTAGTGTTTGGGGAGTTGGTGGTAGTGAATGCGTTGTATCAGCAGCTTCTTGACGTAGTTTGAATGAGTCAAGGATATAAGGCGCGTTCGTAGCGTCCCATTCTGTGTCGGCTTTGTGGCGCAGTGGGTACAGCACCATGTACATTGCGTTCCGCCCGCAGGGTCGAGGGATCGAAACCAGGCGCCGGATGGTATTTTATTTTATATAGTGTAGGGGGAGGGGTGCGGACTACGACTACGGACGTCAACGCGGGTGACATCGTGAGTTACTGAAATGCTGTGCATTTAAAAAAAGCCGCCTGCATCTTCCCACGGGGGGAACTCGAGTAAATGCGTCGCATCTACTCGAGTCAAGCAAAGCGTCACGTCAAGCGTAAGCCATGCAAAGACGCCCTTGACTGAATTCCGAACGCGCGCTCCGCCGCTTATATACGTTGAGGGGACTGCGTAAGCCGGTCCCAGTCGACGACGTTGGCGTACTTGTAAAGCGGCGTGGACTCTAGGTGTTTGAGCCAACCGCGGATGTTGCTTGGCCGGAGAACGGCACACCGGTTATATGCGCAGCGCGCCCGAAGGAGAGGAAACCGCGGAAGAGAGAGTACTGCACATGCGCCGGCCCAAGCGCGTCTGCCGGCCGCGGCTATGACGCAACGTGCCGCGGCTATGACGCAACACAATCCAACACAATCCACTTTAATCCAATCCAATCCAAATCCAAGCCAAGCCAAGCCAATCCAATCCAATCCAAGCCAATCGAATCCAATCCAATGCCCCTCGCGAGAGAGTGTCGAATCCAATCCAATGCCCCTCGCGAGAGATGTGTTCGCTTTCGCCTCGACTCAACGCGCATGCGCAGTGAGCGTGCGGACTACGGACGCCAACGCGGGTGACATCGTGAGTTACTGAAATGCTCTGCATTTAAAACGCTTCCTGTGGCCGGGGTTGAACCTGGGTCCCTCGCGTTATGAAGCCGCCGTCTCTCGGACTGTTCCATTTCGACATGGTCGAAGCCAACGGCAAGCAGCAGATACAGGTTCGCACCGTACACCCCAAACCCAAACGTAGGCCTACAGAGTGCACACCCGAGAGTTGCTGTGGGTATCCTAGAAAAGGGGTGCGTATACCTCCAGAGCAGCACATACTCGCAGTGTGGGATTGGCAAACCAAAGAATCCATCACGAGAAAGCTTTGCGTTCAATCATCGCGGTGCCTAGACGGACGGGTGCATGATTTTATTTATACGTGAGCACAGAAGGACTCATCACAAAACATTTGTACAAGTTTGAAATTGTTTAGTTACATGTTTTATTTTGCTTTTCACCTTGCTAGTAGTAGTAATCGTAATATGCATCAGTATCGCCGTGTTCCTCATGCCAAGCATTACATGCGCGGTAGCGCTTGACGACCGGGCTGGAGGATTTTTTTTTGATAAAGCTACTGCGTGAGCCGGGACTCGGCGGTCACCGCGATGCACGCGCTCACGAACGCTCGGCATTTTCTTGGTATATTTTCCTGCAACACAGAACTTATTGTTTGTACGTCTCCGCTGTTAAAGCGGCGTGAAAAACCTCAGTGCCGCCGGAGCACGAAACTTTAGGCTGATTATAAATGCTTAGTGCCTCGACTAACCACGGGGGTGCCTTAGGTGCAAAAAAACCGACTTCAACATGTCGAAATCGGCGGTATAAACTACGTATCCGCGGTGATCGATTCCATTAGGCGTGTTAACGGAGGAGTTAAAAAAATTAAAACTATAGTGCTTCAAAATATTGTCGATTTATTCGAACAAGTTTCTGCTAATACTGATCACTAACTGCCAACTGCACATTACTAATTAGTTGATATTCCCCGCGTCTGTTTACGCACCCGATCGAAACATTTCGGCGATTTTGACATTCCCTGTCTTCAGGGGATATACTGTTGAAAAATGGTCGTCGCAGAGAGCTTTGGTCAAATCAGAAAGAAAAGAAGCTTCGCTACTCGTGCAAAGAGGAGAATGCAGCGATGACGTGCTCCTTGAAATAGCCTGCTTTTGGTGGGCGGATTTTCAGGACATCAGAGAGAAGGAACTGAATGCAACAACAGTAGTCCTCGGCTGCCAATGTCGGCTGCATGGCCAGATTACTACACTTTAAACAAAGACGAGACAGGTTCCACGGAGTAAATGTACGGGGTAGACATGGCACCCTCTGAGGTAATTAGGATGAACTGCCGTACGCTGCACCCATCCCCCCTGTGCGCACGTCTTTGCCTTTATGTGTTCGGGGGGAGTACCCGAGCTGAGGAATATACGGGAACAGAACGCATTCGTGAGCATAAATCCCGGTACAGGGAGAGGGCGCGGCCCGTCAACAGCGGATGCGAGGTAGAGGGTGGAGACAGTGTGGCATCGGCGCTCGGTGGTGCCACGGCCCCTCGATCAAGTTCACGCAAGTTGCGGCCTGCCGAGTCGCGCCGCTGCCAACGGGCGAACGTGTCTCGGCGGAGTTGACAGTTGTGGCCGCTGTTTTCAGTGAGGGCGCCACCGTTCGGGGATGAGTCGGAGAGCCGGCCGTGCTGTTGGCGGGAACGGGTGCACGAAAGCAAGCGCATCGTTGGCGTTAGTACGCACAAACCCTAAAACGCACGTGGTGCGGGTGGGAAATGTGATTATCGTCATTAGTGAGGCGTTCTTCTGTGTGCATTTTAGTGACAGTAAGTCTCGCGCAAGCGGCGCAATGCCGCGCAACTTTAGTGTGCCGCTGTGCGACTCGAATGCTAAAAAAGATCACGGAGTGCGCTACCACGAGTTTACTAGGAAATCGGAACTTCGTGAGGCGTGGCTGAAGAATAGTTCTCGCGAAGTACCAGCGGGAAAAGGAAGCAAATGGCAACCAAGTGACTGGTCGCTGGTATTCTCTAGACATTTTAGAGAATGTGACTACAAGACAAACGCCAAGGTAAGGATTTTACTTCCGACCGCCGTACCCATCGTGTTTCCCAACTACCCTTAGTACATGCAGAAAGAAAGTGGGAAGCCCAGAAAGCGTCGTAAAGGTACCTCTGCGGTTGATGCAAGTAGATGCATGCCCAAGACAGAGCCCCAGCGAAGGTTTTCTGCTTGATCACAATGATGTAGAAGCGCTCGCTCCTCATTTCTCCGCAGAAGTGTGCTCAAAGAGTTGTTTTTCAACTTATGCGGGGTGCCAGACTACCGTAGACGTCGTGCGTATCATGGAATACTTCAAAAAAACAGGCAAGAATAAAAAAAACAGATTTCTCACCTATTAAACGACCTGCAACGATTTCAGAGCGAACTCGACGGACTGGAAGACCACCTTCAGTCGTTTGAAAACGACAAGGCGATTTAAGCTTTTGTACAGCTTTTCGAAACTGCAAAATAGGGTGACAAGTCTCAGTTTTTTAACAACCAAAGCCGTTCTATTGTAAGCAAAAGCCCTCCTACTGTAAAGAAATGCTGCGCGAATGTGTGCTTTGAAAAGCATGCTCGGAAATGGGGTATGAACACTTGCGCACCGGAGGTCGTTTGAAGTTGCCATGTTGTTCTACACTTCAAAAGTATGTGGAAAACTCGACCGTTGAGGTTGGCGTGAACTCCTTGATAAAGGAGCGCCTTCGTGTGGAGCGTAAGGAACTGTGTGTTGCGCAAGAAGATTATCTCTCACTCCTTATTGATGAGATGGCTATCGCACAGAAGGTGATATATGACCAACAAGTGGACAAAATATTTGGCCTTGTTGACATGGGCCCCGGGGGCGAAACAAGCACGACACCTCAAGTGGCAAACCGTTTGTTGTGCTTTCTTTTACGGGGATTGCCAACCAGCTGTTATACCCTTTGGCTATTTCTTCACGCGATGCCTGAAGAACGACAAGCTGTTTTCTATGACAAGCTGTCGAAGACATGGGATTTCTCGTGACGAGAGTCGTAACTGACAACCACCAAATTATCCTTTTCAAACGTCTTTCGGGAGAGGGCACTCTTGTTCCTGCTGTGCCTGACCTTTCGAGGAAGGGTAGCCGACTTTTCCTTTCTTTTGATGCTAATTATCTCATAAAGAATTTGCGCACCAACTTCCTTGAGCGAGAGATCATGGGCGGGGATGGACAAATTTGAGACGGCTGCTACCTGAATAAACTATTTGAAATACAGTCAGAGCTACTGGTTAAGCGAGTAAGATTCCTCGCTCGCGCTCCCGTGGAGAAGATGATGGAGATGAACTTGGAGAAGATGAAGGTTTGCAGGGCTACTCAGATATTCTCTCCACCCGTTATTGCGACTCTCCAGTTTCTTCAGGGCAACCCGTGAAGCCACCCTGACGCACATGAGTTTGAAAACTGCTCTGCCACAATAAACTTCATCAAAATGGTAGCAAAGTGGTACGCGCTCCATGACATCGGCAACGTTCAGTCTTCAGGACGGCATGACGAACAGTGTGACAGATGATGAATGGTTTCATGGCTGGAACATGACTTCGTGCGCTACATGGAAGACTTCCGGATTCACAGTGACAGGTCGAAACGAATGACGAAGAAGACCTATGAAGCGACACTTAAGACGACAAAGTCAACTGTGGCCCTCATTGAATGTCTCCTTCATCATGTCAGGTAAGATATATTTTGTCTACACCTCGGAATGTTTACTAGTGTTGAGACGATCCCACCTGTTTGATTGTGAGTGTCACCGGATCTTACGTGCGGCATTTGTGCTTTTTTCAGTATGCGCCATGTCCTGACACCTTGCTTAAACAGCGACCCTGTGGAGTTACTGTTCAGTTACTTTAGGCAGTTTAACGGCGGCAATGACAAAGTGGACGCCCGGAGGGCAGTTTATACTGTGAAGAAACTGTTAAAGGTACTGTTCAAAACTTCACACATAATAACGTTATCAAAAAAGCAATGTTTTTTTCAGGTTGGAATTCTCCAAGCGGTAAAAAGTGGTAATGCATCCGCTTCTTCTGAAATAAGGTATACCCATCAGGCGGGCCGTTCAGAATGCTGAAACCTATCCGCTGCCAGCGCCAGTTGTATTTGCTACGAGGGAACTTGCCAGCGAGATCGAGTTCGTGAACTGCTTCTCTGAAGAAGCAGACCTCGAGATAGCACCTGTGGCATTCTTGGCTAGATATGTTGCCCGCGTACGTGTGGAAAAGGTACGGGTCATTTCGACAATATTTATTAAACCGCATTTTTATTTTGGTTTAATTTTTGAGTGGCACGATGATATACGATCTATAGATACTTATCGTAGCTTTCGTTTCGGTGTACTGCTTGGTTCTTCAATAATAAATTTCAAATAGAAACATGTGGGCTAGTACATAGTTCCTGCTTTATGGACAATTTCATTCTCGCTATTAGTTGCCCTGCCAGTCGTGCAAAGCTTTGCTGCAGGCTGAGGTTCTATCACAACCAATTTATGGGCTCCCCAAGCACATGGACAATGGAAATTTGACCACCCCTGAAATTGATGTAGTCGGGCTATGCAAGCTCACGTGCAACTTCGTAAGCCGGGTGATGAAATCAGAAGAGGCCAGACGTAGTAGCCAGCTGTTAAAAATGATGGAGTCAGCGCTTCCACACTTTACACGCTGCCCTCAATTATTCTGCGAAAGCCGTGACAGCGTCCGCACTGAGAAGCTTTGCAAAGTGTTTATAATCAAGCTCTTACGACATGTGCTGGGAAACTGGGCGGGCGATATTAACTCTACAATGGAGCGACTTCTGAGGCTGTCTCATAAACCTCTTTCAGGGAAGGTTTTCCGTTTGTAAATATACCATTTACAATATTAATGTTTTTGAAGAAAAGTTTCCTTATTCTGAATACTATATTTACCTCACCTCTTGCTTTATTTTTTCTCAAGAAAGAATCTCGGCCTTTAGTTACGGTTTTTGTTATTGCTGTTGTAAACAAATAAAGGCTGCATGAAACTCCCGGTTCAAACTCTTTTTCGTGGCTTCGAATAGCAGTGTTCTATAAATGGGCTTAGAAATTTAAAAGGCAGTTATCCAATTTGACTTGAAAGTGACATTTGTTAAGGGGAATATAAATATATATGGACCTGAATCTCAAAGCTCCGATAGTCAGTGACTTTTGCGGATATAAATACACTAAAATCTCGCTGATACGTTTTTTAAGGGAACAGGATAATACAACGTATTATGCGAAAATCGTATTTATCCAAACAAGTTAAAAACAGGGGAAAGATATGCATAATCCATCAGCAAGTCCTTTTTACTGAGCAACGTTGAAGGTGCTGGTCAGTTTTCTCGGTACTTTCTTCCTTTCAACGTCAAAGACTACATTCTTATGCAACGTAAAAAATTAAGCTAGCGCTATTTTTCACTTCGCTGGGCGCTGTTTTGTACGACAATTCGTGTCGCGCCTTAAAGCCACCGGACGCTTGAAAGTCTTCAGTGTGCAAGAAGAGCGTGGATATGTTAACTTTTTTGCGTAGAACTGACCCTTCGACGTTAACACCTGGCGCTATAATTTCCTTGAAGCATGTAAGCACGACGTCTTCCGGTTCGATTATGGTACGTTTCGCAAGATGGCGCAGTGATCGCCTCACGTACCATCATCATTGGACGAAGCGGCCAGCCCTGGCAGCGATGTTTTTGCCGCAAAACCGGCACTGCCGCTGCCCAGTGGCTCCGCAACGTACAGGTCGTGCCTTTTTGGAAAGCGGTCCGAGCTAGTAAAGCAGTATAGCGAGGAGTAACGTAAGATTTCTATAAATGTCGGTGAAGATCCACTTTCGCGATCGTATTATCCTATTTTTGGCAGAAATGGGGTAGTATTAAACACACAAAGACGCATTACTGTATGGGGTCATTCGCTGGGAATAAAAAGAAAAACGCATTATGCCGAAAAACGTGTTTGTTATGCGTTGTCGTGTCAATGAGAATCAACTGTACACAATGCAATATTTTACTTATTTTTATATTTTACTTATTATTACTGACTGAATGGCGCATAAAACATACGGCCGCCGTTTGATAACGAAGACAGCTAGAAAAAATAACTCTGAGATATCCGTAGCATGGCTCCCGCGGCACGCTGTGACAAAATTTTAGGCTTGTATGACTAACGTACGAGGTTCCCAGGGCGTCTAAACTTTTTCCGCGCACGTTGCAGCAGGAGAAAACGTTTAGACGCCCTGGGAACATCGTACGTTAGTCATACAAGCCTAAAATTTTTCCACAGCGCGCCGCTGGAGCCATGTTACGGATACGCCGGAGATTTTTCCCCTATCTGTCTTCGTTATCAAACAGCGGCCATGTGTTTTATGCACCATTCAGTTACGCCCATCGGACGAGCGAAGCGCCGGGAGAGGGCGCAATCAGGTTTCGGCGACGCGTGTCTCTAAATCCTGGGCATGCCCCGGGGCTTGACGGCGTGACTCTTGGGGCTATTAAATTTTGGGCTGAAGAATTCGAACCCGTTCTATTGAATGTAATAAATTCATGCTTCAGGTTTAGTTCGATTCCACTCAACTGGAAAGTGTCCAAGATAATTTTGCTCCAAAAAAAGCCAGGTCAGGTTTCGATTTAGACAACTTAAGGACGATTGCTCTTACTTCTATCATGATAAAATTAGTAGAGTGAATATTTTTAAAACGGATGACTTCTTTCATGCAGGACAGGAAAGTACTCAGTCCTACTCAGATTGGTTTTAGGCGGGGATGTTCTATTTGGAACGCTCATGTGGACTTAGAGGCAAGATTCCGCTTAGCACAAAAAGGGAAAATGGTGTCGGTACTACTAACCTTAGATGCAGCTAAAGCTTATGACAGTGTCCAGCATGGTATCTTACTTAACAAACTAGCGCGAATAAACCTGCCTGCATGCCTTATTGCTCGGATTAAGGAGTTTTTTGCTGATCGGTAATCCTTTTGTAAGAATGGAAAGCTATTTTTACGAAGATTTCCACAAACTAGAGGTATGCCTCAACGATAGGTTTTATGGCCTTTATATTTTAACATCCTTATGATTGACATTCCTGTGCTACCAGAAGTAACAAGCTACGTTTATGCGGATGATATAGCGTTCTTTCCGGCCGTAGTCGACATTCACTCGCTATATGACCGTTTGCAGACCTAATTATCTCTGTTGGAGACATG
This sequence comes from Haemaphysalis longicornis, assembly GCF_048455015.1. Classification (NCBI taxonomy): domain Eukaryota; kingdom Metazoa; phylum Arthropoda; class Arachnida; order Ixodida; family Ixodidae; genus Haemaphysalis; species Haemaphysalis longicornis. The sequence continues at coordinate 4,519,059 of NW_027526314.1, forward strand.
GCTTGACAGCATTTATTTAACGTTAAATGTGTCGAAGAGTGCTCTACTTGTATTCCCGGTTGCAGGAGCAGTTTCAATTTCTCTCGCTTACATTCCACAGGTAGATTCGCTGAAGTATCTTGGTGTTATATACACGTCTGCTCTTGATTGGAATACACATATTAACGCATCAGTCACAAAAGCGGAGAGACCATTTGGTCGCATGAAAAGGCTATGTGGGAAACAAGCAGTAATGCGCCGGGACACACTCTTGATCCTACGTCTGGCCAGTCATGTAGTTTGGGTGCGTCTTGTTCTGCAGTTGGAGAGGCGCATACCTGTTGGAGAGGCTCATTCTTCGATTTTGCCTTGGCCTCCCCCGGTTCATCTCGAACCGAGTTCTGTACTTAGAGGAACGCGTTCCTGAACTCAGAGTACGATTTCTCTTGCTGAGTTCAAACTTACCTCCGCACGTACGAAGCCCCCTTTGGAGCTCCAAGCCTGTATTTATTTGTAATCCGAGTTTATTTTTTACATCTCCATGGCCTAAACGTATTTCCCCCCAAGTGCTATTCGTTCAAACATGCCTGTACTCTATTTTTGTTAAGCTAAATGGAGTTATTCCGGTATCCACAATTGAGCGAGAAACTGAGTTTTTCGTTCAAAAACCCTTCCCTCCGGCTGCAAAACTTCTCCCATGCTCTGTATTAGCCGCTATTTTAATTCAATATTTATTCAAGTATCCTGTTTCTTCTGTTATTTATACTGATGCATCTTAACATGGCGAGAAAGCTGGAATTGGTAATTTTTCACAATCTCTAGATTGGAGCTATTCGCTACGAATCGTGGATTACACACCAATTTTTATGGCAGAATTTTTGGCAATAGCTCTCGCTCTATGCAAGGTACCGCAGCATGTATCAAAAGTCATCATATTATCCGATTCGATGGCAGTTATATCGGCATTAACGTCCTCTTCCGACTCTCCATTGTACCGTACACTATTATTTTTTGTTCGTCGGCACATGAAGGAGGTACGTTTGTCTAGGACCCTGGCCATACGGACATCAGGGGCAGCGAGCTAGCGGACCATTTAGCTAATCTCGCTGTCACAGCTCTCATTCAATTCGGAATACCTAATCTGGCTCTTTTTGCATCTTCAAGGATAAGGCGATATTGGCATTTAGGCGCTACTCGTTCAGACTCACTTTTATCATTTGAAGAGTATCAACACTAAAAGTTCTGGTGTAATGTTCATTTTTGTGGTTCTCGGCAACGCGAGGTGACCTTCACCGAGCTGCGCTGCAGGTTTCCAAGGATTAATTTCTATCTGTTTAGATGAGGACTTTTAGCTACGGAACTATGTGTGCAGTGCCAGGTCCATGAAACAATCAAACATTTTTTTCTCGACTGCCATCATTTCTCAACAGCTAGACAACTGCTTTTAAATGACCCAATTCAGCGTTTGGGGCTGACTTTTTCGATTCCACTTATATTATCTATTGGCGCATCACATTTGGGGTTTGCAAAAAGGGATATATATAATTGCATTCAAAATTTTTATTCTGCTTAAGGTCGCTTGAATTGCTTAAGGGTGCTAATTAATGGGTAATTCGGGTTTTATTCATAACTAAGTTTTTTTACGGCCTCTTTTCGGAAACAATTTAGTATTTTGAGGTCCCCATGTATTTCATCAACTGATTTAGCCGAAATCTTTGAGGACATCACCATCACCATCATCTTTTTTGCTTTTATGCTCGAGTTTTGGCTGTTAGAAGGTTTGTTTTGGACCGTTTTGGGAATCCTTTAACGACTGTGGTCCAACAGACATTGTTTGTTTGACGTTTTGCCTGTTTGCCAACAAGCATTGCAACCTCGAGCACCGGTGACTGGCTCGATGGCCCTTCTTAGGGGGTCATGAACCGACCACTGCTGGCGCCTGCCTGTCTCGTCGTTGGCCCGTCCCTTACCATGGATCGCCATCATCAATGCGTCCCTCAAGACATTACGCCGGAAGGTGTTCCAAGTGATGGCTCGAAACCACCAGAATTTCGTCAGTCTGTTTCTGACCACTTCCGTCAAGTGAGGATGCTTTGAATGCAACTAGTGGTGATAGTGCGCCTCCCAAGAAAGTTCGAGTCGACTGTTCAGATTACGACGAGGCCACATCAGCGTACTCTGTGCCAGAGGACATGGATGCCAATGAAGACGCTGAAGGCGGTTCGTTTACAACAGTGACATATCACACGAGCCGGCCGTCGGGCATACTAATTCTGTTCAAGCCAGTTGCGGCTGAGGAGTCTTTTTGGAAAGTGAACCCGAACGTGGTGGCTAGAGAAGTCGTCGCAGTTGCTAAGGGACAAGTTTAAGGTCATCGCATCAACCGAGATGGCAGCCTGTCTCTCAGTGTTCCCTCTCTGGCTGCGGCTCAGCGGCTATTGGAAACTTCCAAGATAGCTTCACTCGACGTTAATGCGAAATTCCCTGCTCTTACTGCCTCAACTTCGGCTGTATAACTGACTTGCCCATAGAGTACACAGAACACTGCCTACCTGAGTACCTTAACCCTTTGAGGGTCGAATTTTTTCGCCAAATGCGACCCCAGAGGGTCGATTTTTTTATTGCTGTTTAAATTCTTCGGATGAATCTTTTTTGAGAAAAAATTATCGTATTTTTTAGGGTGACCATCACGTGACAAAAAATCGTATGTGTTTTTATATTTATCTGGTTTATTCACGAGACACACAAGAAAAATTCTAAATAAAAAAATCGCGCCAATCCACCCCGTGAATGTGGTTGAAAAGCAAAGCTGTAAACGGCCCCCTTAACAATTACCCATGTGACGTAACTTAAATTCACTCACATCGCTCTACAAATAGCAAAACCAGAGAGAAGTGAAATGCACTTAACCACACCATTTATTACTTCAAAGAGATATTCTTGTTAAGGTTAAATCAATGCATGAAGCCTGAACGGTGTTTGGTTGAGTTGTATTGGTGTAGCTCAAGAGTGGAAACTTTTTTTATAAAAGTAAAGTAAGCTCCAACCCGGTGTTAGACGATCTGTCTTCTCCGTCTCTGCGCCGCGGACGGAGGCGACGAGATTTGGGGCAGAGAAGGAGGAGGAGGAAGAAATACTTCTGTTCAGATTTCTGAACTGCCCAGAGTGCAGCCCTGGGGAGTGATTCTTCTGTGGAGCCCATATGCAGTCCGCGCGGCCTGTGTTCTGTACACCCGCTGAAGCTGGGTAGGTAGAGAGGGCCTGGACAGCAGTATCTCTTATTGCTCTTGTTGGGTAGTTGACGGAAGGAGAGGAGGGTGCTCAGGGCTAAAGTCGCACACCCCGATTACGGGGCGGAGTGTTCCTACTTCTGAGCAAAATTTACATTCAGCGTCGTAGCTATTCGGATACATGAAGTGAAGACGCGTAGGTTGTGGGAAGGAGCCCCGACTGTATGAGGCGTAGGGTAGTTTGTTGTTCTCTGGAAAGGGCAGGGTAAGGCGAAGGTACGGTCTGACTCAGAAGGCGATAATGCTGGGTTATCTCCCTGAACGTGACAAGCTGGTGACTGTCCTCGGGCAGCTCCATAGCACGGGAGGTAAAAGCGCAGGCTTGTTGGTTGGGCGTATTTGTTGCCCTCCATTGAAGCGTGAGCGGATGCCCAGATGAGCTGAATGGAACCGTTTAGGGAGTGGTTTTTTTCACACGCACAGGGCAGGTTAGGACACCAAACCCTACTGGTACTTCCAGTAGGCTTGCTGGGAATCGATGACTACCCTCCGAACCCCTGGTTGAGCGAGAGCCAAGGTGATGGCTGCCTCTTCTGCTGCCGCCATTTCTTGGGTCCTAAGCGAGGTACACGCAAGGAGGTTGGTTCTGGAGGTAGCCACGATGATGGCGTATTGCTGCCCTCGATGTTTGGAGGCGTCTGTGTAGATAACTGCATGATCCCCACCGAGGGTGGTGGTTAGCGCTTGAGCCAGTGCTTTTCGGTGACCCTCGTCATGTGAGGGGTTCATATTTCTAAGCAAAAGGAGCATCTTTAGTTTTAGTCGCCAAGAGTCTGGGAGTACGTCAAGCGGAGTGATATTCTGGGCTGCCCAGCCAATCTGGTGAAGCATGCGGTTACCCATCGCAGTTCTGAGTCGGACCTTCTGGTTGGAAAGATGGCCTTCTATCAGCTCTTCCACCGTGTTGTGTAGCCCCGTGCTAGCAGCCTCTGTGTGGACGCACCCATGAGAAGACGAATGGCCTGCTCGACGGTATTCTAATCATTATATACAGCATCTCTATGCCTTCCTTGTCGAGAAGACAGGGGGTTGACATAAGTAACTCTCGAGAGGACAAAAGCTTCAGTTAATCGAAAGATACCGGATTCCTTTAGGCCTAGCTTCTTGGTTGCAACTCGCCTGATCATGTGTATGATTTGATTAATGCTGTTTTTGAGGCGCTGCAAGGAGACGTCACTCTTGGTGTTAGCCTCGAGATGTAGGCTCAGGATCTTGATGCTGGGGCTAGGAGTGATGGCCTGGCCATCAAGGAGTATTTGAATGTATTCCTTGATTTGGCTTGAGGGCGGACGACAAGGAGCTGTAAGTGTTTACGTGAACACTGGAGGCCACAGGCTCTAGCACATTGGCTTACTAGAAGTGAGATGCCATGCATTGGTGTGAGCTTCCTTGAATTTTTTAAACTCTAATCCCATGAGAAAGGTGCGCACAGGGCCACTAGATGGGCGTGAGTGGTCGCGTAACGCTTTCAAGTGGCATTCAGCGAGAACGCAGAGGGTAAACCCGTAGATGTGCTTGGTGAGTACACCACCTTTCTTCCCAGTCTTCGCGTGGGCTCGTAGCTAAATCGGTGAGACAACGGGCTCTCGCTTTGTTAGTCTATTTGTTCCAGGTTCGATTCCCGGCGGTGCCAGTATTCTTTTATTTGTTCGCTGGAGTTTTCTGGTGACACCAACGGTCGCGAAAGAACCCTTGGGGGGTAGAGGTAAAAAGCTTTGCTTTAAAACGAGAGAATAACAAGCCCGCACCTTTTGAGTGAATCAAAATCAGATAGATATCAGTTCGCGGGCGCAAAAAGCGGGAAGCGTCCGGAGGACGATACCAAAACCAGCCGCTGCGCGCGCGCGGCCGGATGCGGGAGCGATTGACGGCGCAGCGCTCATAAAACACAAAAAAGGAGAAAAAAGCCTCATCAGTTTAGTAGGCGACATTGGTCTGTGACAGGCGCAAGAAGCGAGAGGCGCCCGAGCGCCCGGTGGGCGATACCAACACGGATACACAGCGTGCCCCCTCGTTAGCGGATGCACAAGCGATAGCCAGCGCGCCGCTGAAGTAAATAAAAAAAATAAAAGGAAGAGCCGTCAGCGCAAGAAAAAAATTTGACATATTTTCAAAGTGTGGGCATCACATGCCAAGCAAGAGAAGTTGGCGAAGAAGGCGCGTTTTTTAAAGATACAAGCAATGCCGCATATGTACATACATTATTGACCATTTTGAAAGTGTTTGCCGATGCCGTACATGTACTGCCGTGACCCTCAAAGGGTTAAGGAAGTGGGAGTTGTATCGGTATGCCGACAAAAATCTTTTGTTCCCGGAGAAGATGGCTCAGTGGAAGAGCGTCCCCTTCGAAGTATTGTATTACAGTTTCGACCAGACCGCCCTATGCACAGGCGTGTTTTTTTTTTTGGCTTTACCAGCCACCCTGTCACAGAGTACTTTGGAACAGCGATACAGTGATACAAATTCCAGCGCCATGGACATATTGCCAACTTTTCTCACGGACCCTTACGTTGCAAGGTGTGCTCTGGTCCCCATAGTCACAAGGTTTTCCCATCAAGGAGAGAGCCAAAGTGGGCTAACTGCGGCGGATCGCATGCCGCAACTTTCGCAGGATGGCCCCGCAAGAAAGCTGTCACAGCAGCAAGAAAGGCATTTAATATTACACGTAAAATTGAATGCACCGAGGCGCAGTAAGCCGAATGCAAGTAATGCTAGAGGCAATGCCTTCTTTCAACAGCAGCTGTCGACATCCCGACCAACATATGCCGAAGTCACCGCTGACTCGTCACAACAGACACCCCGGCCTGCACCTCGTTGAAGAAATTTGGTACCTAACTCGAAAACCGTGACCTCAAGCTTGGCCCCTATGGAGGATCCGTCACATCAGCGACCCTTGGATACACATACCCGGCGGTCCTAAGGCGTATCGGCACGACCGGAGAGGACAGCAGTTCCACAGTTTGAGAAAGAAATACCTGACAAGGCCCTTATACGGATCCTCATTTGAGCGCTTCGTTCGATCACCCGTCTCCTCCTACAAGCTAGCTCCCTTCCAGAGATCCAAGCTATGCTATCACTACTACAGGCCCGCTCTTTCACTGCCCATGCGTGTCTCGGGTATGTCTAACACATACCAACAGACAGCTATTTTTCAATGGAATACTATTGCCTCGCCAACAAGACAAGTGCATTTCGTCAATTAGTGCATTATTATAACTTTCCTGTTTTAGCTTTGTGTGAAACACGAGCAACTGACAAGTTTCGCTTGGCTAACTATGTGCAGTATCGTGCTAAGAGACCAAATGGACTCAGTCGTGTTATGCTTTGTGTGCGCAGACTTACCCTAGTCCCTCGTGTTCTCATCAGTGTTGTACGGAACGGCGTTCCTGGAGCTAGTTCCTTTTTGGAGGAAAGTGGGAACGCCACCATTCCATTGAAGGTCGGTGGAACTGTTAGGTTTATGGAGGAACGGCAGGAACGGCGTTCCTTCTGCAAACTTTACATTGCTAGGATTTGACCGTTTTTTATTCCAAGGCTGGAGTACAAAAATGCACAAGTCACTACTGTGTTTCTCTTTCGACAAGCTGGCCAATTTTCCCGCGCCCTTCAGCGGAACGTGCTTCCGCGAAAGTCAAAGGCACAAGAATAACCCCGCAGTGTGCCGCAGCTTGTGCTTGCTTTCATGCCGGTTGAGCTTACGAGTCGTTCGACGAGTGAATAACGCAGCTGCGAAAATGCTTTCAGCTCTCTTCGTTTTTCGGAGAGGCCAGGATGCGCGTCTGCAGATAGAATTGTTCCCTGCCGGGGAAAGGTTGTCTAAGTCCAAGCGGCGCTGCAGGTCGTTTGTTAAACCACGGTATTTGTGTATTCTCAGGGGTACTTACCGCATTAGTGCACGCGAGGCGGGGGCCCGTTGTTGTCGGATGAATTGCGCTCGCTGTGAGGCCATTTGAAGGGTCACCGGCTCTCGGGACGCTGTAATGCTCGAAGTTACAGAGTACGCACGCAGTTCGTCACGGCGTGGTCTGTCGCCGATCTGGCAGCAATGGGTCGACGGGAGTGCCAGGTCATTTTGTATTGAGCGCGTCGTTTTGACACAGGACAGGAATTTCGTCATTGTTGGGCATAATTTCGTCTCGCGCTGTATGGACACTACCTGAGAGAGGCCGCCCAAACGTGGATGGCCAGCGTTCAGAGTTATTTTAGTTGGTCGGTTTCAACCTGTGCTTTGATTTTTTTGATACTGTAAATGTTTTTACGTACATTATTAGGCTGCGCGCTATTTCCTGTGCTTTTATCTTTGCGTACTTCTAACAACAGCAACTGATTTGTGCTTCGCGTCCACATATTTGGCTGTCTTTGCTTGTTTCCTTTATCTACTACCCTGAGTGTGTTCGGTATACTTTCTAATTCTTGCGTGTACATTTTATGTGTGACTACGCTGTTGACTTTGAATTTCTTTTCTTGTTATCGTCTTCCGACTTATACTTGTATTGCGAAACTTGTAGCCATTACCTGTGCTGCTGCGTTTTGTTACTCGCAAATTTGGGCTGTATAATCCGCAAAGCTTCGCTTTTGTAACCCACTCACTCAATTCTCTGTAAAGGGCCTGTAAGGCATTTTAAATAAACTGCAATATTCAATAACCCTTAATTCATTAAACGCCTATGTATTGTTCCTTTCGACACAGTTTTCTGTGCAAGAAATGTAATTATTTTCTTGCAAGTGAGGAACTTTAATTTGCACATCTGAAGCGCGTTAACCTTACTCCGCATTTGTAAGAGGAGCACCAAAATTGCAGTTAGCCATGTCTGGAGTTTGTCCGGTGCTCCCTAAAAAATTTCGTCTCGAAGCGTTTCTTTGGATTCTTTTTATCTCCAGATAATCTTCTGTCGGCGGTGTTCCTATTCGTATAATATACGTAGTTCGGTGTGAGTTTTAAATTTTACTTTATTTCGCTTCAGTATTATCCGACACCCAATTTTAATTTAAAAAAATGAAATGTAACATTAAAGGAACACTGAAGTGAATTTGTCAAGCTCCCGTTTTTGCTTGCACTGCGTAGACTGGCTCAAATTAGCACAGTTTTCATCGTTTATTCGGTTGACAAATCGGTAATTATTTTACAAAGCGCGAAAGAAGAAAAACTACCATGCGCGGTTTGCGGCGGCCGCACCAACTAAGCTGTGACGTTGGGAGGAGGGGGCACCGTGATTGGACGATGTCCAAGGTTAGCAATCAAACAAGTTTTGGTTTCGGTTTCGGTTCTGTAAAACAACGTGTTTGACATGCGATGGCGTCGTTGGATAGGCATTCTCAATATCCCAGTAATCGTAGTACCGCGCTTCTGCCATGTTGTCGGCTGTAAAATGCATAAGATAAGCCTCCCAGGGCGGCTTGGAATCGTAGTATTCACTAGCCGAGGCCTACGCAGTGCATGAACGCCCCCCTCGTCCCCGCAGACGCACAAATGCATGCGCTTTTCCCCCATATTTGGAGCTTGCCACACTCATGCCTGTATCGTAAAAAGCGTGTTCGCACCAGGCCACGGGTCTGTTGATTCTGGCCTGTGCCCACTGGCCGCAAGCAGTTGGTGCTTATGGCAACAGCACGCCAACGAGAACTCGCTAGCGCGCCAGTGCCAGCCTGCGCGAGTTCTGCGGACTAGTTCGTGGAGCAGTGAATGTTGTGGCCCAAAAAAAGGTGAACTCAGTATAGAAAACATCGGCGAAAAACAGAAAAATTACCTTGTACAAAAAAAAAAAGATCGTACCCGCGGGGATTCGAACTTGTGACGGGCAAAACACTCGCGATGATATACCTAGCGCTCCAGACCACACGGCCACGGGTGAGAGCACAGCAGTCAATGGAAATACAAGGTATATAATGTATAACCAGTTTACACTTTTATTTAGTTGTAGTATTTTAAGCAGCTTGGGTGACTATTTGTTGTATTGCGCTCGTGCAGTACGCATCCCCCGAGTTTCCACAATAGCTCACGTCTAGCAATTGCATTTCTTAGACGGAAAAGCGTACGCAGATGCGTAGACGTGCTGCTGACCGCTGTGCTCGTTCGCCCAGCGCAAAAAAGTGCTTCCCGCACCCTAGTTTATGCTGTACGGTAAAAATATCCGTTGATTTTATTTCCTTAGTACCTATATTGACTTCGCTGACTCTTCTACCCCTTCAAGAGGACTTATATTTTCCTAGTGGCGTACCAGTCAGCGAAGCGGCGCATGTGCGCTTGTGCAGCGCTTGTGTGAAGTGACCTTGACTTGGAGCTAGATACAGAGTACAAACTAACGAAGTAAAGAAAGACACATTCTTCCATTCACAAACGTGTTGTGGCTTAGTTTCAACCGATCGAGCGAATTGCCATGACCCGTCGGCGGCCGGCGGACTATACGTTGGGCCGCCTGACTCGGTCGCGGAAGGTCGGCGAGCCGTGCAGTAGCGCAGCCAATTGCCAGCTCCTCTCCTGCTGACGTCACACGAAAACGCCAAAGAAAATGGGCGAGCGTAAAGAGAGGAGGACAGCATTTTCGAATTGATTTTTCTACTAAATAAATTCGCGTAAACGTGCTCAGAGTGGTCGAAACAGGGCCTAGGGACTCCGGACTACAATTTGCGCTAGTAATCCCGCATTGTTTACAAATCACTTCAGTGTCCCTTTAATGTAACGACACGTTTGAATGTTCGAAATGGACCTAGAACGCGTTCCTTTTGCAATAAAGGAACTTATAACGAGAACTCGTTTGAAAATAGGGAAGGAACAAGGAGCGAGCTTTCTGTCCTGTTTTAGAGGAACGTGTACAGCACTCGTTCTCACGACCTCTTCACTACCGGAGTACGTTAGTAAAAGTGCGGTGCGGCCCTTCATTTTCACTGTCGTTGGTGTCTACCTAGAGCGACAAACCACTATATGTGCTTAATACTTTATTTAGAGACAAGTCAGCTCCATTTATGGTATGCGGTGATTTCAACGCCCACAGTCCATCATGGGGATCCAAGCGGATATGCCGTCGGGGCCGATTACTGGAGGAAATTCTCGAGCGTAACAACTTATGTGTTTTGAAAGACGACACACCAACGTCTTAGAGGAGTAGGTTGCAGTAGGGTACTCGATTTGACGTTATGCTCATCAGACATTGCATTGGAGCCGTCATGGTGTGTCGATGCGGATACTCAAGGCAGCAATCCTCTTCCTGTCTAAATTCAACACCAACGAATTTGCCTGACGCAGCAACCAAGGATGGCATGCATTGCAAACAGGGGGCTTTCCGCTTTCATAACGATCGTTACGAAGATGCCGCGGCCATCATTGACAACTGCGTGCAAGTGCTGAAATCCACTATGACAAAGGTTACCAAGCGAATTCTTGTTCCAAGCGCTAGTGCTGGTGTAAACGGGGAATACGCACGGCTGCGCGCAATTTAACGTCACGCTGAGCGGCGTTTTCGCCGCTCAGGAAAGCTTGAAGATTACCGCACCGCGCAGAGAACTTAAATCAAAATGCGTAAGGAACTGCAGTCTTTTAGGAAAATGTAGGTGGAGGTCATTCTGTGCCACTTTATGTCCGATGACGCCAATGAGCAAAGTATGGGATACGAATCGCGCTCTTCGATCACCTGTCGCAGCAAGAATGACTTTTCAACGATTAGCGCTATGCACAGGATTTTCCGAAACAGCTGTTGCAGATGAATTTTGAGCATGGATTACGAGGCATTCAGAGGCAATAGCCTGTGATGAGTTTATCACATCTCGCAATGCCACTAGGTCATTCTTCCAGAAGTGCAGGACACCATGCTACGCAGAGCTTAACCTCGTGTTCTCGCTGACTGAGCTCGAAGAAGCACTGCGATGGAGTCGCCGCAATGCCGCCGCTGGACCAGACAACGTCCCCTACGCTCTCCTTTGCAATCTTGGTACTCTTATGACCAGCAAGGTTCTACATTTATTCAATGAATTATGGAATTCTGAGGGGAGCCGCAAGTCTTGGAAGTTATCGAAGATTGTACGTCTCCTTAATCCAGAAAAATCCCCACAAGCGATCGACTCGTTTCAGCATGTCAGCTTGGCCAGTTGCGTAGCCAAGCTATATGAAAGGCTAATCTTTTATAGATTATATTGGTTTTTAGAAACATCTGGGTCTTTTCCATCATGTATGTCAGGATTCCGACCACCACGGTGCACTATTGACAGTGCCCTAGACCTGGGGACGTTCATTGAACAAGAGCGCTCTGAAGGAAACATAACAATAGCTGCTTTTTTGGATATTACTCGAGCTTTCGACACCGCAGGTCAATACCAAATTCTTGAAGGCCTCGCCGAAATGGGAATTCGTGGCAAAATACTTTGTTGAATTGAGAACTTCTTGAAGAACAGAAGGGTGTATATGTGCACCAGCCAAGGAGACAGCCAACATCATGCAGTGGAACAAGGGGTTCCTCAGGGAAGCGTGCTAAGTCCGCTGTTGTTTTATGTTGTAATGGCGAAGTTGCCAGCGTTGCTTTCCCCGCAGCTGCACGCAAGCATCTATGCTGATGACATTTGCATTTGGTGCAGCAGTGCTTGTTACTTGTCTATTCAAGCTGACCTCCAAGCTGGCATTGACAGCATTGAGAAGTTTCTACGTGCGCCAGGAATGGATGTCTCTGCAACAAAATCAGACGGGCTTGCTTTCACAGGAAGAAGCTGCGTAGATTACGGCTCACCATGGGTGTTCAGAAAATCGCCCGAGAAAAATATGACGAGTTCCTTGGGATGTACATTGACACATCACTCACATGGTGCTGACGTATGAATTATCTGCAGGAAAGGGCATCACGTGTAGTCCACGTTTTGCTTTACCTCGCAGGCACCCGATGGGGTTGTTCTCCCGATTCTATGCTTCGGCTGCATGCTGCACTTGTCCGTCAGGCCGTAGCATATTCTATACCTGTTCTGCATGGTCTGTCAAATCGCCAAGAGCAGTGACTGCAAGCATTGGTAAGCAGAGGCCTCCGTCTCTGCCTCGGAGTGCCCAGGCCAACGTCGGGAAATATGGTTCTCGCGGAAGCAAGAGAGCCACCTGTGAATGCTTTGCGAGTGCAGGAGGTGCGCCGCCATTACCTGCGCCTGACTACGCAGCGTGACTCGCACTCTTTGCTTTCCTGCCTTCAACAGCGTTCGGCGTCAAAGGTTCATCAGGGCATCTTTGGATATGTCATGGCCCTGCCCCGCGTCTCAATGGCAACACAGCACTGGGTTACCTCCATGGACTGTTCCCTGCATTGAAACCAATGCTGATATCCCCGGGATGCCCCCAAAAGTATCCATATCTACAGTGGCAGCAAGGCAGATGACGCTCAATTACATGCGTGAACGTTATTCTGAATATATGTATATATACACCGAAGGACCGTCGACAACCTACTCGTTGTCGTCAGCTTTCACAATACCGAGCCTTCACATCGATAAGGGGGTCAAGCTCTCGCACCCCACATCGTCGACGGCTGCAGATCTTTACGCCATATATCTTGCAGTCAAATTTATCGCTACCATGGCTTCACCTACTAAATGGGCACTTCTCACAGATTCAAAAGCGGCTCTTCAAGCCCTAAATCGAAATGCGGCTTACAATCATCACAATATCTTGGCAAGACACATCTGTGATTAAATGGCAACTAAAATATTAAAAATTCAGGAAATAACATTTCAGTGGATTCCTGGGCACATTAGAATAAGTGGAAATTCACGAGCTGACCAACTAGCATCAATCGCTCATTCAAATATCACGTGTAGCGCCGTGCCTTTTACCAGAGGTGATCTGAAAAATTATTCGAAAAAGCTAAGGACACACATACTTTGGAAACCAGGTTGACCGATAAATATCGTTCATTGCTGTTATACCAAGTGGACCAGTACCTCGCATACCCGACCCGCCGCGGTGGCTCAGTGGCTAAGGCGTTGCGCTGCTGAGCACGAGGTCGCGGGTTCGATTCCCGGCCGCGGCGGCCGCTTTTCTGATGGAGGCGAAAAGCGAAAACGCCCGTGTGTACGAGATTTCGGCGCACGTTAAAGATCCCCAGGTGGTCAAAATTAATCCGGAGCCCTCCACTACGGCGCGCCTCATCGCCTGCGTTGCGTCGGCGCGTTAAACCCTACAATCAATCAATCAATCAACCTCGCATACCCGTGTGCGTCTCATCTATGTCGTTCGGTCGACACGTCATTACATCGCCTTCGTCTTGACGTGGCCTACACCAAGAAATTCCTTTACCGTATTCGATTTGCTGATTACACCTGCTGTGCTTGTGGACGCCAAACGGAAGATGGGCATCATGTCCTGCTTGACTGCCCTCTGTATGCGACCGAGCAGAAAAAATTAAGTGACAAGCTTAGCCTGCTATCTCGGACACCCCTATCTTTGCCGAAACTGTTGGGTCCGTGGGACAATGTACGCAACCAAATGAAAGCCGTCCTTGCCTTAAGGGAGTTTTTTCAAGTGACGAGGATGTGCGAACAGTGTTAAATGCGTGCACATTCCTCTGAATGGGTGTGGAAACACTCAAAGATATTATGTATATTGGCGAAAGTATCTGTGTCGCATCGTGGATATTTTGTATTGTTTGTATATAGATGTATATAGGTTTTTTGAACTATATTCAGCTGATGTAAGGAATCATGTATATATATATATATATATATATGTGTGTGTTTGCGTACTGCAGAGAGCTAGTAGTTACTGAGTGCGCATACGATATTTCAGCTGCTGCTGTCTCAATGTACTTAATCTAACCTTGTGGGTCCTTAGGGCAAGCATTGTATTTTAAATGCAGAGCATTTTAGTAACTCACGATGTCACCCGCGTTGGCGTCCGTGGTCCGCATCACTACGTAGTCCGCACCCTACACTATATAAAGAAATAATACCTTCCGGCGCCAGGTTTCGATCCCACGACTCTGCGGGCGGAACGCAAGGTACAGGGCACTTTACCGACTGCTCCACGGAGCCGACACAGAATGGAAGGTTACGCACGCGCCTTATATCCTTGACTCATTCGACCGTCAGCCACAGGTGCGCCCTCCCCCCCGCGTCCTCCTCACCTTCTCTCCGCTCGCAACACCCTCTCTCGCCGCGTTCGGTTCGCGTTCATGTGGTGGCGCGATTTCGGCGCTATAACACTCTCTCGCGAAGGGCATTGGACTGGATTCGATTGGATTGGATTGGATTGAATTGGCTTGGCTTGGCTTGGATTTGGATTGGGTTGGATTAAAGTGGATTGTGTTGGATTGTGTTGCGTCATAGCCGCGCCACGTTGCGTCGTAGCCTCTCCACGTTGCGTAATAGCCGCGGCAGGGGGTTCACGGCACGTTTCACGTTTCACCATCGACTTCATCGACAATGTCTACGCTGGAAGACAACAATTACAACAACAACAACCAATACGTAATCCATAAGACTTGCAGGCACGCCCCCCGCGGAAATGCTCTGCATTTGATCGTGCCCCTCGCGAGGAGGATGTTTTGATTTTTTTTGTATACTCCGATGCCTGGAGTAGCCGGCTCCTGTTTGGGTTGGAGCTAAACTCTCCAATAAACGATTATTTCTCTCTCTCTCTCTCTCTCTCTCTCTCTCTCTCTCTCTCTCTCTCTCTCTCTCTCTCTCTCTCTCTCTCTCTCTCTCTCTCTCTCAAACCACCTGGGATTTTTTACGCGTAATCGTATGACTAATTAACGTAGCAAAACGTTTGTTATTCGATTTCTTTGATTAGACGTTCATGCGTACTGTTTCACTTGCACTCGGTGTACGCGCAGTAAGACGAGTCCCACCCCCTCCCCTTTTTTTATGAGTAGGAGTATCTTGGAGGACCCGGAAGGTTTTGTGGTATCGCTCTTTCGGTTGTTGCAGATACACTAAAGCGACAACAGTTTCTTAAAACTAACAATACACAAGGCCCATTGAAATGGCTTAGTTTTTAAGGCGCTCTGCGGCTGAGCCCGTAAATAAAGATTTGGTACCTGCTACAGTGGCTATTTTTCTGGACTCAAGAAATTACGACGCCCAAGCGCACAAAATTTTAACGCACGTAAAACTCAATTCGCAAGGCGCGTAGACGGTGGCTCTGCGCGGTGGCAGGAGGAGAAATCACTCCATGGAGGATCGGCGAGCGACGGAACGTGGGAGCCCGCACGCCCGCACGTTAGCCGGCAGCATTCGCCCGTAGTATCACAGGGATTTTGATGCCGTTTTCACGTGATAATAAGCACAACATTCACCGGATGCATGTCATGTTGTAAAGGGTGTCGTGCTTGATACACCGCGTGCAAGAGATTTCTACGCGCTGCACGAAAACTAGGAACCGAAACATGAACCGAACACAGGGCGCATGGTGTGTTGTGATGTTTTGGTCCCTCGTCATCGTGCAATGCTTTTGAATCCTTGTAGTTATGTACCAATTCGTCTAAACAACGACTCTGTTGTTACAGGGCGGACGCCCTTAGTTTCCGTCACCCTTACTTGACGTTTTCATGCATATCACAAATTCGATCCAGGGGCTGAATTCTCTAAAATGATGGGGCGTTGCCTTGAAACGACGTGGTAGCGCCATGCAAATGCATGTGTTCCGGGGTTTGGGCCGTCGCTTTGAGTGCAGATGAGGCACTAGATCAGCCTAGAAAAGCATTGTGGCAAGAGGCGCAAAGCGACGGGCAATGTCCCCCGTCATTTTGCATGTCGCTTTGCGCCTCTTGCCACAGTGCTTTTCTTGGCTGATCTAGTGCCTCATCCGCACTCAAAACGGCGGCCCCAACACCGGAACACATGCATATGCATGGCGCTACTACGTCGTTTCAAAGCGACGCCCCGTCATTTTAGAGAATTCGGCCCCAGGTCGCCGACGTCCGTCGCCCTAAAGGTGCAGGGAACGATAACAACGTTGCTATAATTTTCTTTTCTTCGTGTTCACGTTCTTACTAGCAAAGCAAGGGTGTGAGAGCGCGGGCATAACGCATTTTCTTTGTGACATGTTACTCTAAACCATAATCTGTTTTTAAAACCTACCGCTGTTGACCGTTTCTTTGCTTTGCGCATCGTGTGTTGTGGGGACGCGTTTTCAGATAATATGGGCTCATATTATCAAAGCTGTTTATACCGACGACCCCGCGAGGGCAGTTTGTGATTTGGGGACACCTTAGTCATCACCTCACATTTCACAGACAACAGGATTGCCCAGGCACGCTAGTTTAGAACCAGCGTTACAATTAATGATTTACGTGCGAAGAGCTTTGTGTTTCTTCCTTGCATTTCCCTGTTTCAGGAAGCCGCTTTTATCAATGCAGAAAACGTTAGGTGATAGTAAGAAAGCAGCTCAAGCTGGTTAGCAGGTTAACATTCTGCATAGAAGTTTCAGGCGTTTAATCAAGCCACAAAATTGTTTTGACTGCTTCGAATGTGCTTTTTTTCTTTATAAGCAGCAGGCAACTCTCTATTAATAGTCTGTCTTATCGAAATATTGGTTGTAGTAGGGGGAATGCAACTATGACTGCCACGGTGTCGACCTCTCGGTATTGTTTTAAACAAAAAGAAAACGTCACGCTTAGGTAGTTTGATTGGAAACGTTTATATCGCTGCATTCGCTGGTGGTAAAACAGACATAGTTGGAAACTATTACTATTCACGCTGGCCAGGTCATTGATTTGCGTGTCCTGCATGGAGCTACACAACGTACTACCGAGCGGTATACTATAAAAATGTCTTACACAGGCAGGATTTGTCAAGTAAGCGGGCGTTAATAAAACGCCTAGTAAGCACGCGTACTGTTGATAAGTCCGCACCGATAATGGGCGAACTCCTATAATTGTGGTGACGGCTAGGGAACCAGTCATATTTGCAGCACGGCCTCCGCGATCGGCTGCCGGCGGCGCAACGGCGCGCCGCCGGCAGCAGATCGCGGAGGCCGTGTTTGCAGGCAGAAACTTTGTAGTGTCACAGATCGGGCGCTGGCAGCCTTACCGCCGCAGCGAGCGACGTGAGCGGCTTTTGCAATATCTGTTCACCTTCGCATCTGGGCCGTAATGTTCTTCTTTTGTTCTAGTGTGGCACGTAACATCTATGTTAAGGACAGCCGTTAAAACCTGGAGTCACCGCCGCCTAACGACGTTAAAAAGCAGAGCTACCCCTTTGCTTTCAACGCGCACATAAGCGGCGGTCCGTAGAGGGAACCCCCCGATCCTCCTTAGGACAGCCATCTTGAATCACTTTGCGCGCCTCCTATAGGGCGTGCCCCTTGCGAATACGAAGCACGGCGTTAGGCGGGCACGCTCGTGAAAAGAATAACCCCCGTACTTACGGCTGCACCATAAAGAAATTACAGGAACTCCCAAGTTGATATAGCGGGATAAATGCGTAAGCCGCTGTGCTGTGCACCGAGCCACCTTAAATAGGCTTCCCTATAATACACAAAGGCATTGATGGGAAGACATTTTCCCAGGGCCACTATAAGAATTTTGGTGTGAAAGTAGGAAGGCCCCAGGGGCCTTTTATTAGATACTTTCAGATGAATCCACGTATCCCTAAGGAGCGCCATACATCGGACCTCTTTATAGTCGTTTTCTCTACTATGCACAAATGCAATGCTGGGAATTCGCTTTTACAGAAGCAATATAGGTTGCCTGATATCTATGTACTAGGGCTTCTCATTAAATATCTACCTAAGACACCCCCGAGAATCCTTACGGCCGGCTTCACTTTTGTACACAAGTGCATGGCTGAAATGTAATTATTAGGGCAATATACTGAAGAGGTCTACCGCCTTTATTATATAACTCCTAAGGAGCGCTATACATCAACCTTCTTTAAAGTCGGCTTCAGTGGTATATATGGCAATATAGATGACATTTTATTAAAATTTGAAAGCCCTAAGTGTGATAGATGAAGCTTTACATACGGAATAACGGGTTTTTTCTCGTTGATGCGACATAGAAACGTTTACGCATGTAAAAAGCTTTGGAACATTTGCGGCAAGCGTCAGCATAATGCAGAGGAAAAAAGACATGGTAATTTGTAAGTCATTGTTCTCGGCGAGAAAATACATCTACTGCATATAGGTTTATGCAGCCGTTTTTGAAAGCAAGGAATGGGGGGAAGTCCGAGTGTTGCCTACGTAGAATTGTGTGCGAACGGACAAGAATATGGGCCCCCTGTACGTCCGACCCGCGCCAAAAGCACTGAGAGCCATAAGACGTACGAAAAAAAAGAAAAGCAAGGAAAGAGACGGAGACACATTGTGACAGTAAAGACGTCCTTGAAAACTATCGCCATGAGAAGCCATAATGCTTTCGCATCCAATACGAGGCCGCAGAGTCGAGCTCCCCGAAGAACTGATATCAATGGATGAATCAAAACGTTGCATTTTTTTTTAATTTGAACCTATTTCCATTTTTTTAAATCTGAAGGCCATTGGCGTAGCGTTTTTACGTACCATAACTAAAGCCAAGCAAAAAAAGAAATAAAAACCATTGTGGCCCAGCTTCTATTGCTGTCGAAGAGGGAACAACAAGTCTTAGCACCGAGACGGGGCAGCGCCTGTCCGTCTCGTCACTGTACGTGTCTCCTTCGCGCTAAGCCATTCTTTTCAGTATGAACCAACTAGCCCCACAACACGTTTTAGTGAAGGAGGGACTTCATATACGTATATGTATGCACATACCTCCCTGAAGTACGGCGTCCATCACACTCTTCGATAAAATCAGTCCTGATTTTTGGGAGATATGTTATGCGATAATGTGAGCAGCAACAGCAGCTGCATCTCCTGCTGCTCCTGCTGCTAGCTTCTTCTCTGGTTCACTCGTACATGCCCACTTTCATCTTACTGACGCTGGACCGACAGCTTTCCCTGCGTCTAACTGCCCGCGAACTGGTTTCATGCCATTTCGTGCGCAGACGGACGGAACAAGAGTTTGACACCGCCACGTGCCTACACAGCCTGCCGTACCATAGAGCGCAGTGAAGGCACACTTGTGCAAGGTGCAAAACAAACACTTCACAACAAAATGGAAATGAACAACCGAATGGAACTGCACTTAGGGGCACTTATCTTGTAATATAACTTAATAGGGCAAAAGATGCCTCATGAAGCGCGAAATCCGGCTATTTTCACACCGAGTGACTGGAAAAATTCGTTGCGCCGAAAATTGTCCGCGTATCTGCTCCCTGCAAAGCAAATGTCGCCGATAGCTGATTGTCGCCTCCCGCCCGTGCTAAACAACCCCTCCGCTTTCCGCTACAACCCGTCACCCTCTTCGCCTCCCTCTCCCTCCTGTCACGACGAATTGAATGAAGGTTTGTTCAATGTAGTTCAATTTTCCCGGCTTCACACGGTTCGCTCACCATCTGTTAAGACAGCGCTCATAGCTTTTTACATTTTTTGTTTCTAGTTGTGACCATCAGCAGGAGCGCGCGAGCTCTGTTCTCGTTCTTCTGCCTTTTATCCCGCATGAGCTAGGGGCTTTCTGCGATGCTTTAACGCGGTATTATTTAACTTTTCTATCGCAAAAACGAACCAAACGAACCAAAGCAAAATCAAACCAAAAGAACGGGGTAACTAAGGGCTGAGGCACCTACATCACCTGAGGTTTGTTTGCGCTAATATATAGGGGCAGGTATGCCTTCGTCCAGCAGTTTTAGTGTGTTCAAACGGTTCTGCTTATATCTACTTCTTTTAGACGAATTGCTGCAACTTTAAACAGCAGAGGTGTTTAAGCTTTTAGTGGCGACGTCGAGCGTTACTAGAAAAAAAAATACCAAGAAAAAATACCGAGTGCATGGGAGTATGCACCTCGTGAGGAGCTCCCGGCGTCGGCTAGGCTTTCGCGTGGTCTTGCATCACGTGAGGAGCTCGCCAAAAATAGCAAGAAAAAAGCGCACGTGAGCGTGCGCTTCGCGAGGAGCGCCTGGGGTCGGCCACGTGGATTTTCGGGAACACTCGCCCAGCGTTCGTGGCGTGATCTCTCGCGTACTGTTCTCACCAGTTCACATGCGTTCACGCCTGAACTGGGAAGCACAGACGCGGAGTTTGCGCTATAGACGCCGAGTTCGCCAAGCGGGTTGCGTGGGTTCTACGGCGTGCTAACGCGGTCCACTTCGGGAGAGATGGGAAAGGCTGCGGACAAAACGATCCGGGCCTTCCAGTCGCGGAGAACTTTCATCGACAGGTTCGGAAATCCATGTCAGCTGCAAGAGCCGGATCTTCGACGAAGGGAGAGGGTCCGCCAAACTCTGCTGTTTCTCCAGCCTTGCACCACTAGTGCAAGCTGCACTAAGTTTTTTTTTTTGTCGGACAGCTGAATCGTGGGACAGGCAGACAGACAGACAGACAGACAGACAGACTACCTTTTAAGCAGCCCGATGAGGACTATGGTCTTCAAAAAAACTAACTAGACAGAAAATCGCATAGCTTTAAATACAACGTATTGCTTTCAGATTCCCAAACGTAGGCATATCTCCGGAACTTTGTATTTCGTTTTTCTTTTTAGATTCTTTTTATTTTATGACGTAACACTAACTGCTTCTCGGTCCCCCGATCTCAGTGTCGCATGAGATCGGGGAAAAAGGGAAGCGGCACTGCCCAGCGAGTTAAAGGCACACGCTTTTCCCATGAGGTCATCTTCCTTGAGGAAACGTCGCTGGGTTGCCTCGGTAGTTTCTTGTTTTCGGTAGGCTGCGCACTTCGCGTACTGTGAGTTGAGCACGTTGTTCGTGGGTGCACTCAGCCACCGATATTTCGATTGTGAAGTGTCATTGCAGGAATTGACTAGCCTCTTGGTGTCCTCGAACGCTATGCGACCTCCGACGTACTTTGGCGCGTGTGAGAGCTCTTCGCTCGTCAGCGGAGCGAGGTAGTCCGACGAGCGCCACCGGTGGCCGCCGACACCGCACGCTGCTCGTGGCTTCAACGTGGTCGCGAAAGATGGGGAACTCCTCGGGAGCAGGGAGCTGTTCCGTCACGTCGTGATCTGCTGGCTTCGGTTCAGAGGCGCAGCAGCAGGATATCCGCGCTCCGGCGCCACGACCCGCGTCTCCGGTTTCGTGCGGCTTCTCTTGGTCTGCGAATGGAACAGAATTTTGTTGTCGGGCTCGTTGACTGTCTGGCTAGCAGTGTCGACGACGCGCTGCTGATTCTAATCCCATTGGCCCTCTGGGGAAGGGAAATGTTCTACTACTCGTCCAGCATTTAGCTATGAAATTGATGAAGCACAAACGGCGACAAAAATTCTGAAAACAATCCTCTTATGTGTAAGCCTTCTTACGCCGCTTTTTCGTATCATCGACGTTACGCCTATGTTTAGCCAATCGCGTGAAGTACAGTAGTAGATATACTTCGGGGATTCGCGAGTTCGTTGTCAGTTATTGCTTCTTATTGTTCTGTTGTAGTTAATCGGGTGAGGGCTACTACGACGGAAAAGGACTTTTTAATTTCGTTGGTTCATATTGAAATTTCCCTGTTTTTTTGTACGATTTTGAGTTAGAACCATAAGAAGCTGCATCAGGTAGACCTTTCCGGTTTCGTTCCTCAATACTTTTTATTTTATTTTTATTTTGTATTTCATTTTCTGTGAGCGACGAAGGTTGTCATGCTAGTTGATCAATAGCCGAAATGCCAGATCTGACTTGGGCAACTTATCGTTTCAGATGGTTGTATTACTTGTTCAATTGTTTTCCTGATTTTCTTACAATGATCTGCATAAACACTGTTATAGCAAATAAATGGTAGAACTTCGCCGATTAAACCGTTCGGTGCAAATTCAATGCATTTCACTGTTCCCGTTGCACACCTTAACCTTAACTTTCGACGCTCGTTTCCCAAAACAAAGAGAGAGGGCCCACTCGTTCGAACTATGCGACTGCAAAATCAACTTCCAGGTGGGTTTCGTTTGCCCGCGATCAATAACTAGGCTTCGGTACATCACTCAGCTCCGTTGCAGCCGCAAAATACATTTTTATTCGAAAAACGCAATAACTACTGAAAAACACCAAAATGTTGTGCTACAGTGACGTGTTATGGGCAGGAATGACTGCATTAAAGTCCTGTACAAAAAACAATTTTCAGTGTGTTCACTGCACATAAGCGTTAAAGTTATAAATCAAATGGAACTACAGGCCCCACTGCAATCGTGCATCATGCGTCTTAGTGATGATGCCTTAGCGATGACCGACAATCGCAGAAACAAGATTCTGTGACGTCGTAGAAAAGTTTCCGGAAGATGCCTGTGGAGTCGTCACAGCTTCACGTTTTTTTTTTTTTCAACATCTTCCTTCCATTTACGAAGTTTGCTATAAAATTCCTACTGAACCAAACTCGGATTTTGTGTCCATCCTGTGACCACCCCCTAACCTTTTCTGGAAATTTAAGTCAGAAAAGGGTCGTTAGGGGATGGTCAAGTGTTGCAAGGCAAGAACGCTTTACTTGTGCAACACAGTCTTGAAATTCGCCATATATTTTCGTGCCTCGAGCGTCTAAAGAGTAAGGCGAGGAAAGTACACTTGCCAGTGGGCGCCGCCAGCTGTGGCATCCCGTGGATCATGCCAGTGCCGGGTGGCGGCAGTAGCGAGGGAGAGAGTTTGCCGCCGGTGTCAGCGGTAGGCGCGGCACCGGCGAATACGCTGGCCTCCATCCATGGGGGCCGATGAGACTACGGAAGCAGCTCGGCAAGGCCTGCACGCGGAAGCAGCTGAGCTGCGAAGAGGGAATTTAAAAAAAATAAGGTCGTTTCCAAGGACTTAAACCACCAGTTGAGGGATCCGCTCAGTCAGTCACACAACTCACCACGTTGAAGACGTCATTACATGCCGGAGGGGCTGCTCATTCGAACGAGGGATCGTTCGCGACGACGACGCCGTTTTTGTTGCTATTGTTGCTGTTCCTTTGTTTGTGGCGCATACCCACTTGGGGGATTGGCCAGGATCGGCAGCTTTATTGGGGTGATGTGCGCGATCTATGAAACTAAGATTTTGAGAAAAAAATGATGAGAATACTCGCACAACAAACATAAGAATTTGTAGAAGAATAGTGCGTACTATGCGGGAATTTGGAAAAAAAAAAGGCTCTTCTTTCGTGGGTATACAGCTTAAATAAACTCAAGAGCGGCTAACAGGGTAGGCGCCTTGTCTCTGAGACGTAGATGTGGACGCAGTGGCAAGCACGAGCCTACGCGTGCGGGGGACGCCTTGGAGATGATGACGACGATGATGATCACGATGATTACGATGATGCGTTTTGGAAACGCCAATGGGAACGCTTAGGGAAAAGTTCCATTGTTTAAAACCGTGCGCATTTTCCAAGAAACTGACGATAGCTAACGTTTATTAACTGAACGAGGATATTAAAATTGAATTAGGCGTGAGGCTTTAAAAATTGGAATTTAAAGTGTCCATACAGACAAAATACTAGATTATTTTATTGGAAATATTTGGTGTTTTATAGTGCCCCCAGCCATTCCCATGCAGCAAATGAAGCTTTATTCACTGATAAATAATTCAATTTAAGCAAAAATTTTGATTCCATCGCCAAGTTGTGTGTTTCGTGACGTCTGCGATGACGTAACCAGGACAGGTCTTCAAGCGAACGTTATTGTGCTATTTAGTCCGCAGCGGACTGCAAAACTCCTTCTCTACCGTTAGTTCTCCTAGATGGTGTCACCATAGCACGCAAGACCGCTGTGCACCCCTGCTTTGTTTCTGACCGTTTTTGCACCTAGCTCGTTTTTTAATACGGTGGGTAGTAATCGTTCCGTCAAACATGGGGTATGCTCGACAAACAGGTTCGCGTAAGACAATGTCGCTTACGCCAATCGGCTGCAGGGTCGTGTGAGACAACCCCAAAGCACCGGACTTCTGTGCAGCTATAACAAGCATAGGGCCCGCAGTACCACCAACAGCACACACTGGTACTTCTTTGTTTACGTGTAATTTCGTAACTTCTATAATTTACCCCAAACTCCTTGCTGCTGTAAAATGAATATGCGGTACATCAAAGCGAAAATACCTCCTTCTCCAAGTTTATAAGCCCTGCCTAACTTGCGTATGCTTTTGCCGGCTTCAGCCAATCACACAGATGTGCATATATTACATCATAGGTTCTAGTGCGGGAAATGAACTAGTGAATCGCATGGCCATTCCTTCCTTTTAATTATTTAGAATATTTGAGCAAAGCTTGCGTTAAAATTGGTGTCAGTATTAGTCGAACGAGGTAATTTTTCGAATAAAACAAACTTGTGTTTTGTCTGCATGGTCCTTTAAAGGCGGCCCTCATTGGAAAACCGCGAAGAATCGTACACTTATCACGGAGGGGATTACCCCATCAAGGACGTGATAACCTCGACATTTAAATAGGATGTGAAAATATAAAAAACGAAAGAAACACCGAACAGATAAAACCACAGCGGAATAAGAGGTTAAAATAAAAAATGGCCCCTTATCTGCTTGCTTCAATGCAAATGTCGTCGAAAGACGACAGTCGTCTGTCGCCTTTCTGACGGAACTCCTTTTCCGCACTCCGATCCCACCCCTCACGTTCTTCGCCTATAGCCCGTCGCTCCTCTCATAATGAATTGAACGAGGGTATGTTTATTGCAATTTCAATTTTCCTGCCTTCGCACTCACTTTTATGCTCAATAAATTCTAGTTTTCTCCTTCTCCTGCATTCGCACTGCTCGGGCTCTATCTGTTGGACAGTGCCATTTTTTTGCATTTTTTATTTCTTGTCCTGCCTTGAACAGAACGAGGGCGCGAGTTTTGTTCTCTTTCTTCTTGATTTTATATTGCACGAGCTGGAGCCCATTTGCGCCATTTTTACGTGGTATGTTTTTCATTCTTTACTGCGCCACTTGTCACAGGGCACCAAGGAAATAAAAAATTACATTCTTAAGTTGAGACGTGTGTATAAAGAGAGAGAAACTGCATAGGGGATAAAGTGTGACAAGATGCAGGCGGCTCCATGCACTACAGAATACTGTATAGGCCAGTCACAGCCAGAAACTCCAACACCTGCTTGTTGATAGATTATGAATTTTGCCTTGCCAACGCTACACAGACGATGAGGCGCGCCATACTGGAGGGCTCCAGATTAATTTGGAACACCTGGGGATGTTTAACGTGCGCCAAAATCTGGACCGCACGGGCGTTTTCGCTTTTCGCCTCCAGCAGAAAAGCGGCCGCTGCTGCCGGGAATCGAATCGGCGACATTGGGCTGAGCAGCACAGCGCCTTAGAGAGGACAATGCGGACACCAATGCATGTCGGGTGGACGGCTTGGGCGATATCCGTTGGCTACCGTAAGCCGGGTTCAGTCTAATTGGAGTCCTGGACATGTCACCAGGAGATGGTACAATAGCGGAAGAAGGGAAGCCGGGACAGGTTGAATAGGCCACTACATGGCTCTATTAAAGTACACGTTGCTCGAACAGCAGGCGGCAGTGCGATTTCCAGGCGAATGCTCCGCCGGGACTTTCTGCGGGCTGGTTAAGCCGCAGGGAAGGTGAGTCCCACGCCGAGAAAAAGGGCACGCGTTCAGCGTTGAAGACGCTCTTTTTTGAGTAAAGGCGTGTCCTGCAGTGACTGCTGCAGAAGTAGGAGCGGGTACATTACTTCAGGAGGATGAACAACGAAATATAGATTTATACTGTTATAACAATAATAGACAACACCGGGACTATATGAAAATATACTCTAAACATTTTGATTTGACGAACAGCCTACGTCTGTCACAAAAAAGCACAAAACTTTTCAGCCATTCCACTCCGTGAAGGTGGATGACCAGCGAGCTGTGTCGTAAACAAACGAAAGTACAATCATTTCAGTAATTGCGGAGAAGCGGCAATCGGAGCGCCACCAGTAGTTCTCGCACGTCATTTAACTTCGGCAAGTGTTCCGCTGTGGGAGGGTACACATGCCTTTTGGTGATGCACAGGCGCTGATCGAGTCTTTACAGGTTCCACGAACTTGCAACGCCCGCGCCGAAACATCGATGGGATGCTGACCTTTAATAGCATTTCGAGCATTCCTGATCGTTCCATGCCCAACTGAAGCCGAACTTCTTGTCTAGGAAGTCCATCTACAAGTGGCCTCACCCTAACACTGCACACTCCATACTGCCTGTGCTGGCCGTCCATTCGCTACTGACGAGTTAAAGGCCACGCTATGGGCCTCGTGCACTGCAGTTTCAAGTAAACTAGTGGCGCCACCTGGTAGCGGCGGCGGAATTTTTTCTGAAGAACAAAATAAACATAAACAGCAGTTCGCGGCGGGGCCCAATTTAAATAACAACCGGAAAATTAGTATACAACAACTTCCACGTTTTATTACGTTCACAGTTGTTATATTCATAGAAATGTTCCGCTGAATAATTGTGGAGGAATACAAGCTGAAATATTTCGAAAGCACCCCTTCTCCAATAAAAGCAGACGATAGTACACAGATCAGCTGCTTGCGACGCCGACGCGCACAAAGCACATTGCAGCCGCGAAAAAATAAAAAGTACAGAGCCATAGGTGAATTTGCGTATCTGCACGCTACTTGGCATAAGACCGCGGCGAAAAAATGTCGTGTATCCAACGAAACCGAACCAGTGCTTATTTTTGTAGCTCCTCCAATACCCGTTGGTGTCAGTATAACTGTGCACGCATTAGAAAATGCAATGAGCATCGCACGAATATGCATGTTTCCATCGTACGTATCCATACCACCAAAATATAAAGAATGCTTAAAAATGAAAACATTACAAACGTAAATATTTACGCTACATGGCGACACAACATTAAACAGACGGACGCACACCAGCCACAATTCGGAGGCTCACATCTACAGTGTTATTGAAATGACTCTCAAATATCTCAAACATATGTTCCTCTACAACTTGTATAGTTTGCGTTTCTGCCACAGTAGATCAAAGAAAACGAGTTCAAGTAGGGCTTGTTGCGCAAAATATTTTTGCTCACAAAGACAACATGCACGAGCACAACTATTTTCGCTAGCATGTAGCTATACGAACATCACGTATAACCCTATCAGCTTTGAAACAATTTCCATTATTCCAAATGGTCTTTTTTTTCACCTGCATTACGAATGACAGAGGAACCATTTGTGCACAATTATAGGTCCTGAAGTGCCCTCTACCTTATCGGTTCCCTTGTCTATGTCGAGCGATAAACAACTAGGTAAATAAACGTTTAGAGGTTTTCATGAAAACTTACTCACGCGCATCTACGTTCGAAAATATTCGCATATTAAGTACGCGTTTATAAACCTACGAAAGCCCTTAAAAAGCATCGCGATATTTTTCCGAGCCCATCCAACTAACTCATCGTAGTTTCAGTAGTTTGTGGTAGAGTTTAGTCGAGCAGCTCCATTTTCAAATACCTGTCTTCAAACCTAAATCTTCGGGCTCTTGACGTCGCATATCCTTGGTATGGTCCCTATCCTTGGTGTCGCAATATACACATGAACCTTTCGCCGCCATTTCACACACACAACGGACATCAACTCACTTCCTGACACGTACAAGGCACAGTGGAGTTTACACGGGAGAGAGAGAGAGAGAGAACAACTTTATTTTATGTCCGGTGGGAAAAAGAAGAGGTTGGAGATCCTCCTCGGTCCTCTCCCCCCTTTTAGGCGGCAGCCAGGAGTCCTTCGACCCCGGCGGCGTCTTCAGCCATCCGGACGAGTTCGACTTGCACTTCGGGATCGGAGCTGAGCAGCGCGGTCTCGCACTGCTCCACGGTTCTAATGACTAAGAAAGGGTCTCCTTTCTGCTGTACCTGTTTATCTTGGTGGCACACGACCAAACCATGTGCTGGAGGTCCGCTCTGCCTTTACAAATTTTGCATTCAGCCGTGTACAGCCCCGGGTAACAGCGGCTGTAGGCTACAGGGTTAGGGAACGCGTTGGTCTGGAGCAAACGCCAAGCCACCGATTGCCACTTAGTTAAAGTTCTGTGTGGTGCAGGAAATCTCGCTCTTCCAAGGCTGTAATGATCTAGTATGTCCCGATAAGATACCAGCCTGTCCCGCCCTGACCGGCGAAACGAGTGCGCGTCGACGGTGGAATCGCCGGCGTCGGCTCGGTTGGTTAGACCTCGAGCCGCGGCGTGCGCGTTCTCGTTCCCCGGGAGACCGCAGTGGGCCGGCGCCCAGACTATTTGGACCCCTCTTACCCGATCGCCGCAGAAACCGGCCAGCAGGATTTTAAGCTCTTCCGACGACACGCGCCCTCTCGAGAAATTAAGGATGGCCGACTTGGAGAGTGAAGAGCATCACTGGTTTTCTCTTCACTAAGCTGTCCGCCAAATGATGCCAGTTATGCCATTTATGCCTTGACAAGAACCGAAAGGCTTAAAGCCGAACGAACCAAATCGTTGCCGGTGCGGCTGGAACATTGCCCTGTAATTTAATATGCTCTTGCGGGGACGAGGGGCCCAACAGAACAGGAGCACAGGAGTGTCGCCGCTGGTGGAGCGATGTCGGCTTCTCTCTCACACACCTTATCGCTTCCAGGAGGCAATGCACACGCACGCACGCACGCACGCACGCGCACACACGCACACACACACACACACACGCACGCACGCACGCACGCGCACGCACGCGCGCACGCACGCACGCACACACACACACACACACACACACACACACACGCACACGCACGCACACACACGCACGCACACGCACGCACACGCACGTACGCACCCGCACGTACGCACGCACGCACGCACACACGCACACACACACACACACACACACACACACACACACACACACACACACACACACACACACACACACACACACACACACACACATTCCTGCACTTCTCTTTCTTTTCCTAAGTGGGCTCCCGAGATTTCGCCTGTTTGTTTTTATCTTTCGTTTGGGATACGCCGCTGGTGTTTAGAACCTGAAGCCGTTGCGAAATGGCAGCGTGTTCATACGGCACAGAATAAGACCCGCGCTTGCATAGAACCGATTTTGTTTTGATGAATCGCTTTCCTGTCGCACTTGCGAAACCTTTTCTCTTTATTAAAGGCCCGTTCAGGTAATTGCATCACATTGCAGAAGAATAGCGGCCGTTATTTATTTCTTATGCTGATATTCGTGTACTGCCGAACCAGACGCTACGAGACGCCGCCAGCTCGCGTAATTCAGAAGTTATGTCTTCGTTGTCCGCAAGATGGCGCTGAACACAGCAAATTTTGTAAACGTATTTTCTTTTGATTTTGACATTATTTTTTTATTCATTTTGTTTGTATTTTTTGGCGAGGGGATTGTACAGTGGCGTTGCGACTAAGGCCGCTGTGCTACGCCACCCCGTTACAAAGGGGAAGCCACTAAGCATCATCATCTGTGGCGCCACCATACCAGCGCACGAGGCCCATAGAACGTCCCTAGCTTTAAAGACAAGCAAAGCCTGTGGAGCTTTATCTGCAAATTTTACGATAAGCCAGTCGTATAAGGATACGCGGTGAAACCAATGCGTACTCCCAGTTATGACTTATGGCACGGAAAATTCGGGCTTAAAAAGCATATCAAAAGAAAACAGAAAGTCGGCTTAAAGAACCCAGGAAAGAGGAATGGCAGGAGCATCACTTACACATAGGAAGCCATTGTCTTGCATTATAAATACAATATATCGGAGCTCCAATTAGAAGAAATTAAGAACCGGAGTTTGGTTGGATATTAAAGCGTGGAACTGTCATCCGGTTAACCACCAGGATACCGGCGTGGCTTATGAAAGCCGAGATCAGGTGTGCTATTCCCGAAGGCCCTGAGTTTGAGCGAAACTCGGGCAAGGCGGAGCTGTGGTGATAATAATAAGCTCATGACAATATTTTGCCGCAGGGTTAAAACGCATCAAAAATGCGATTTATGCTATTTGCTGATTATTGAGGTGACGTAATCGGTCCAGGGCAGCGCGCACCAAGGATGCGCGACTAGGGCGTGGCGCATCTTTCAGTGCTTTCTCTCGCTCCCCTGCTACACTGGTGGCTACTTAGGGCACGCCAATCCAATTACTTCATTTTATTGTACTTTTTCTTGATTAATCTGTATTTCACTACAAAGTTCATTTTATTTTTTTAATCCATGCGTTCATATGATCTTTTTGTTTGGAATTTTTCGTCCTAAGAAGTAGTTTCTGCCGTTGATGATACACAGTGCAATCACGTGAATATGGCCGAGTGGCAAAAAAAAAGAAAGCGGGCGATGAAAGCGCGCTACATTCAAAACAGTTGCCGCTAGTATTACATTATCGAAACTCTCCGATTTTCGACACAAAATTTCCTCGGTGCGGTCCAGTCTGCTTACGTGCTTTTAAGGCGACACCATGGTGAGACGTATTAGCAACTTTTTTTTTAATTTATTGTACTTGCGCTTTTTCCTCGCTTTCGTTTCTTTTTCTTCTAGCACGGATTACTTTAAACGGATTTTATTCTGCTGTGGCGTGTTTGCGTGTAGTTTCTTCTCTTTCATTTGTTCGTCTTAGTGTGCAAGCAGACTGGAACACGCCACAGCCTCCCTAGAATCGGGGTTCTGCGAAGGTGGTGTTCACCTGTCCTACTCCAGTAACTTTACGTTCAGGCTTCAGAATGCACGCACTATTCTACAACTGCTACTGTTCGAATCATCAGTGTTACGAATTTTGCGAACCGGGCACGTTAGTTCCTCCAAGGTCGAAATTCCGGGCCCGCCCCCAAGTGGCCATGTGTTACGAAGGAAAGAATACCAACAAGGAAAACGACTTTTCAGGTTTGTTTGCTTTATTTGATTTTGCTCTTCACCGCTCTTGTTCGAAGATACTCTCCACAGTCGTTTTTTTTTTTTTTTCGTAGAGTTCAATCCCCTCACAACCCTCTGTTCCTTAGCGCCCTTCCCGCTCCCGCTTACCCTCCCTCTGGCGTCACACGGTTGCTTTAATTCTTAGCTCTCCCCTTTACTCGCTTTCTATGCTCTTCTTCCTAGCTGAATAAAATCCGTTCAAAGGTGTTAAGATCGCCTCTCACAATAGCCACGCGCCATTGATTGTATTGTAGAGAGGATAATGAAAAGATGCAACAAGCCATCGGGGTATTGCCGTACCATCATCTACCAAGTGGAAGAGGAAGGCAGGATTATGTCCAATCCAGACACAGGGATTGTGCCAAAGACGTGCCAGGGGAAGAAGATGAATCCCATAATGTGCATGCGCGAGAAACGAGCTATGTTATCCCAACGCTCGGACCTAAGTTCCTATCGGCTTCAGCCCTGCGAATACACCCCCTCAAGCGTCTATCGGTACGTCGACTGTCTCCTTGACGGCATATGTAATACGTATAAGCTATCCTGTCAGTAACGTTTTCACAAGAAATGCGCGCTACGCAACCCCTCGAGGGAGTCTGTCCGCCGCGCTGATGATAAACAAAGCGCACGGCCATGCAACGCTTCGTTCGAAACTGCTTTTCGAGCAGCCGATAACTGACGCGCACGCTCCGGCTGCAGACGGATAGACGTGCGGTAGGAACCTGCGGAAGCTATGTCAGCCAAACCACCTAAAAGAAAGGCTAGGTCTGCAAAACACGTCTCCACTGATTATATTGCGCACACACCCTCTGACAGTCGATTGGGGACAGCCAATGGGGCGGTCGCCACCAATGCTTCTGTAAAAGCTGGCCGCCGGATAAACCGCAGCGCACACTACACTTGCTCCTCGACAGTCATGGAGCGAAAGCCGCCTCTAAGTCATCGAAAACGGGGGTCTGTCACCAAACGACTCCACAACCAATGCAAAGCACTTTTCGGGAGAAAAAAAAAACGGGCTCGAAATTCCTATTTGATTTAAAAGACCTCTCGAGGTTGAAATATCCCTGCTTCGGAGACCATAAATATAAACCACGCCGCAGCAGCGGTCACCACTGGCGTCCTGAGTTAAACTCGGCCGTGCGAAACCATGCCCGAGTTTCCTCCGAGTTCTAATGTCAGTCAAACACATCCAGCCACTTCGGGGGCGCGGCGTAACAAACGAAGCCACACCCACCGTACCCTCAAAGTCGTCATTTGATGCCCGCTAGCAGTGACAAGATCTTAGTACAAAACAAAAATGAAGTCCCCAGGACACCGTCAGCCAACGGTGCTACAGTCGCGGGGGTGTATGGTCCAAACTGGAGTTCACTAATATGCAAGCCGATAATAGAGGCAGAAACGACACGATTTTCCCATGGGAGCCTTCTTCATACACCGTGAAAGCATAGTCGATGACTAATGACACAACTGCAACACCTAAAACGCACTCTTCAATTGACACGGGACGATTTCTGATAAGCGCTCGCCGTGCACACATAAGTAAGCCGTAAACAAAAGTTGTGGCTGGCCGTAATGTGTGGCGCGTACGCGTAACGCTTTAAAAAAACATCCCCCTCGCGAGGGGCACGATCAAATGCAGAGCAGTTCTGCGGGGGGGCGCGCCTGCAAGTCGTATGGATTACGTTTTGGTTGTTGTTGTAATTGTTGTCTTCCAGCGTAGACATTGTCGATGAAGTCGATGGTGAAACGTGCCGTGAACCCCCTGCCGCGGCTATGACGCAACGTGGAGCGGCTATGACGCAACACAATCCAACACAATCCACTTTAATCCAATTCAATCCAAATCCAAGCCAATCCAAGCCAATCCATCACAATCCACTTTAATCCAATTCAATCCAAATCCAAGCCAATCCAAGCCAATCCAATCGAATCCAATCCAATGCCCCTCGCGAGAGAGTGTTATAGCGCCGAAATCGCCACCACGCGAACGCGTGATGCTGACGTCACGATCACGCCACAGATGTTAGCGACCGCAGCGCGCGCGAACGACATATGTGGTTTAAGCGCGAACCGACCGCGGCGAGAGAGCGCGATGCGAGCGCCCCTAACGCGGCGAGAGAGGGTGTTGCGCACGTCCCCACCTGTTGTGCGCCCGAACCGAACGCGGCGAGAGAGGGCGTTGCGAGCGGAGAGAAGGCGAGGAGGACGCGGGGGAGAGGGCGCACCTCTGGCCGACGGTTGAATGAGTCAAGGATATAAGGCACGTTCGTAACCTTCCGTTCTGTGTCGGCTTTGTGGCTCAGTTGGTAGAGTACCGTGCACCTTGCGTACCGCCCGCAGAGTCGTAGGATCGAAACCTGGCGCCGGCAAGTATTATTTTTTTATATAGTGTAGGGGGAGCGATGCGGACGCGGACTACGGACGCCAACGCGGGTGACATCGTGAGTTACTGAAATGCTCTGCATTTAAAACCATATTTGATGGCCGGGAGCACGGCGCGTTCCATTCGCTACAGTGGACCCGTTTGATTACTTGGTTTGCGCTTGGGCATAGCTGCACTGGGACTGTCCTCAGGCCAGGTTGCAAACATAATTCAGTAGAAGAACAGAACACCGACAAAAAAACCCGCCCGGATCTTCTCACGGGGGGAACTCGAGTAAATGCGTCGCAGAGTGGTGGGGGTATCGCGTGAATGTTGCGTAATTGGGTATGGTTTGAATGCTTAATTGTTATTTCGTCTTTATTATTCTTATTTATTGAATGAAGGAGAAGCGAAGGCAAGGAGTGTAAAGTTAGTCTGTCTTTATTGCTTGGTGCCGTCAAGCAAAGCGTCAAGTCAAGCGAAATCCAAGCAAAGACGCCCTTGACTGAATTCCGAACGCGACCTCCGCCGCTTATATACACACCGCCCGCGTTCGAGGGAGAGGAGTACGGGGGAGAGACACGCATGCGCACACTTCCGTACACAAGCGCGCCAACTTTCCCCGCACCCACCACGCCGTTATCACGTGTACACGCCCTGACGCCGTTACTGTTGAGCGCGTCGCGGCGCACGGGTAGCTACGACGCATGCGCGCACAGACGCGCTCCCCCCCCCCCCCCCCCACCCCCCGCACCACTACAGCTGTTGTTGAGAGCGACGGAGCGCACGGGGTACACACGCTCCTCCCGCACCGCCGCACCTGTTGTTGAGAGCGAGGAAGGTACGGGGGAGAGACGCGCACCTGCGCCTCGATGCGATGCGCATGCGCAGTGAGCGTGTGGACGGCGCCGACAACATCGACGAGTGACATCGCGAGCCTAAGAATTGCTCCGCATTTCTTAGGCTCGCGATGTAAGAAGATGATAAAATTTGTTAGCAAAGAATGGATTCGACCAGCACCGAATAGGAGCAGTTGCCAGTCAATGGGAGACGCGTATACATCCTGCAGTGGACAGGAAGGGGATGGTATTGAACGGCTAAATGTCTTACTTCGAAAATTGCGCCTTTTTCTGCAGATACGGTAGGTTTTCATGGTGCGTTAAACTACTTGGCGAAAAACTACCCATATTTTCTTTATTGCGATGCATTCTTTAATTCTGGCAACGCCGAATTCTGGCAACGCCGAAAATTTCTTCGGCAACGCCGAAACGTTTTGAGCCACAAAGAATTCAAGGCAAAAGCTTAACGTTCAAGCCTAGCCAAAATATTTATTTACTCTGAGAAAGAAAGGCGTTTTTTCCAGGTTTCTGGCATAACATTTTTCAGTCTCATTCTAGAAGCAAGCTTGTATTTTGAATTCTTTATGACCTAATAACTTTTGGCTCAATAAGAGCTAATTATAGCAGAGTTATCGGTCGTTGAGCAGTGTATTTTCAGGTGTAAAGCTGGGCTAGTTGGTAAACAGCACAGTAAGTGTTGTCCAACGCTCCTTCCTCTTCTCCTGGTTTACGCTGAGCTAGTTCCCACGTCTTATTACGCTCGTGTATTTTTGTCCACTTCGTATACGACCCGGGGAAAGACTCCGTCATTAAGCGGTCTTTCTGAGAAAAGCGCTGTGTTCGATACTGCTGCCCCTGCAAGCAATGTCATGAGTGTGACAAGACAGTCTGCCGAATGGCGCCAGCATCAACCACATTTATGAGGTACATTCAACGTACATACGTGAGTAATGGATCTGGAAATCTGCAGTTTCGCGAGGTGATTCGGTGTTGGCGTGCGCGGCTGACGGTGTCTGTGGGTGGTGCAGATGGACGGCCACGCTGCTGGTGGCCAACGCCCTCGGGGTGCGGCGCAGGTGCTGTTCTCTTCCACGGAGACCGCAGACACCTTCACCGTCATCAAGAAGTACCGCGTACGTCTACGACGCCCTTGCACCGCAGGCGCTTTTCCATGAGCTTAAAATGTTTCCCCCCTTGATGCTAAGCCATTTTATTCCAGAAATATATAGTTTCAGATAACCACCATGCACACAGACACGGCGTGGCCGCAGTCATCTGATAAGCGCACGCATGAGACGACACGAGTGTCGCCTGGGGAGTCCGTTCCACTGGAAGCCTTTACGCGCATGGACTTCGCTAAAAATTTACAAAAATTTTAGGAAGAATCAATACCCGACGTTTTATCTTCAAATGAGAAACATTTTTTTAGCTTGGAAGAACGTGTGCATGCGTGCATGCGCGCGCTGTATGTGATGACGGCTGATATTTTGACGTAGTCCATCGCACTTGCTTAATAAGTCGGACATACACATAGCAGGTGTTTGAAGCTGGGATTAGTAGCCAAAAAATGCTTTGCGGAAAAATTACGCCAGCATTATCATGCTGACAAACTCTGGCGAGCACAAAATGTGTTGATCGGTCCTAACCACTGCGGACAGTGTTAAATAAGCTGTGTGGCGTAATAATTAAAGTCGCTCCACCGAAACGCCCGTTTCTATTATTCGGGGCTGCGCAAGAGATCCTTCTTTTTAATGTGAAACATTATGTGCCCCACGAGGCGAACAACCGGCATCGCGGTGGTCCACCGAGAAGGCCGGAAACATGACTGATGGCGAAAATAGTAGAAGGAAAAAAATCGCGCCAATCCACCCCGTGAATGTGGTTGGAAAGCAAAGCTGTAAGCGGCACCCATAACGATTACTCATGCGACGTCACTTAAAATCACTCACATCGCTCTACAAATAGGAAAACCAGAGAGAAGTGAAATGCACTGAACCACACCATTTATTACTTCAAAGAGATATTCTTGGTAAGGTTACATCAATGCATGATGCTTGAACGGTGTTTGGTTCAGTTGTAATGGTGTAGCAAGAGTGGAAACTTTTTTTTATAAAATCTAAGTAAGCTCCTACCCGGTGTTAGACGATCTGACTTCTCCGTCTCTGCGCCGCGGACGGAGGCGACGAGAATTGCGGCTGAGAAGGAGGAGGAAGAAATAATTCTGTTCAGATTTCTGAACGGCCCAGGAGTGCAGCCTTGGGGAGTGGTTCCTTCTACTGCGGGGCCCATATGCAGTACGCGCGGCCTGTGTTCTGTCCACCCACTGAAGCTGGGTAGGTAGAGAGGGCCTGGACAGCAGCATCTCCCATTTCTCTTGCTGGGTAGTTGACGGAAAGAGAGGAGGGTGCTCAGGGCTAAAGTCGCACACCCCGAATACGGGGCGGAGTATTTCTACTTCTGAGAAAAATTTACATTCAGCGTCATAGCGATTCGGATGCATTACGTGAAGACGCGTACGCTGTGGGAAGGAGCCCGGATTGTATGAGCCGTAGGGTAGTTTGTTGTTCTCTGGAAAGGTCAGGGTAAGGCGAAGGTACGGTCTGTCTCAGAAGGCGATAATGCTGGATTATCTCCCTGGACATGACAAGCGGGTGACTGTCCTCGTGCAGCTCCATAGCACGGGAGGTAAAAGCGCAGGCTTGTTGGGTGGGCGTATTTGTTGCCCTCCATTGAAGCGTGAGGCGGTGTCCAGATGAGCTGAATGGAGCCGTTTGGGGAGTGCTTTTTTAGCACGCACAGTGCAGGTCAGGACACCCAACCCGACTGGTAATTCCAGTAGGCTTGCTGGGAATCGGTGACTACCCTCTGAACCCCTAGTTGAGTGAGAGCCAAGGTGATGTCTGCCTCTTCTGCTGCCGTCATTTGTTGGGTCCTAAGCGAGGTACACACAAGGAGGTTGGTTCTGGAGGTAGCCACGATGATGGCGTGTTGCTGCCCTCGATGTTAGGAGAAGTCTGTGTAGATAACTGTATGAGCCCCATCGAGGGTGGTGTTTAGCGCTTGAGCCCGTGCTTTTCGTTGACCCTGGTCATGTGAGGGGTTCATATTTCTAAGCAAAGGGAGCATCTTTAGTTTTAGTCGCCAAGAGTCTGGGAGTACGTCAAGCGGAGTGACATTCTGGGCTGCCCAGCCAATCTGGTGAAGCATGCGGTTACCCACCGCAGTTCTGAGTCGGACCTTCTGGTTAGAAAGATGGCCTTCTATCAGCTCTTCCACCGTGTTTTGGAGCCCATGCTAAGCAGCCTCAGTGTGGACGCATTCATGAGAAGACCAATGGCCTGCTCAACCGCCTTTCTAATCATTATATAAAGCATCTCTATGTCTTCCTCGTCGAGAAGAAGATAGGGGTTTGTCGTAAGTAACACTCGAGACGACAAAAGCTTCAATTAATCGAAAGGTACCTGATTCTTTTAGTCCTCGCTTCTTGGTGGCAACTCGCCTGATCATGTGTATGATTGGATTATTGCTGTTTTTGAGGCGCTGCAAGGAGACGTCACTCTTGGTGTTGGCCTGGAAATGTAGGCCCAGGATCTTGATGCTGGGGTTTGGAGTGATGGCCTGGTCATCAAGGAGTATTTGAATGTATTCCTTGATTTGGCGTGAGGGCGGACGACACGGAGCTGTGATTTTTTACGTGAACACTGGAGGCCACAGGCTTTAGCACTTTGGCGTACTAGAAGAGAGATGCCATGGATTGGTGTGAGCTTCGTTTAATTTTTGTAACTCTTAGTACATGAGCAAGGTGCGCACAGGGCCGCTAGACGGGCGTGAGTGGTCTTGTGACGCTTTCACGTGGCATTCAGCGAGAAGGCAGGGGGTAAACCCGTAGATGTGCTTGGTGAGTACACCATTTGTCTTCCCGTGTTCACGTGGGCTCGTAGCTGAGTCGGTAAGACAACGGGCTCAGCCGCTCTCGCTTTGTTAGTCTATTAGTTGCAGGTTCGATTCCCGGTGGTGCCAATAATTTCTTTTATTTGTTCGCTGGAGTTTTCTGGTGACACCAACGGTCGCGAAAGAACCCTTGGGGGGTAGAGGTAGAAAGCTTTGCTTTAAAAACGCTCGGATTGACGTTACATTTCTCAGGGAGGTTCCGGTAAACAACTACATTAATGCGTTTGACAGAAAACTTGGCACATTTGGGGTAGGTGTGACCGAAACCCGGGTTGGACGAGCCCACTTCCCCGACGCTACTGTAGTTCCAGAGTACTGGCCGACTAAAGAGCAGGTGCTCGTGATGGCATGTGAGTGCACGAGAACGTAAGCCACTGAGAACGTCTATTGCGGCTGCGGGTGCAGTATTTTGTGATGGCACAGCGCGAGCTCCGAACGGAAGACTCCACAGTGAAGAGTGGTTGGGCTCTAGCTCTTTGCTCGCATTTCGCGCTCAAGGTGCCTCTGACGAGCTTTATGGGTTTTGTTTTGTTTGTATTTTTTGGCCACATAGAGCCCTCAGACAGTTGCGTAGCTGCGCAGGCGAGTCCCACCCTTCTTTCTTTTGCGTTTGGGTCCTGGGTCCCGTCAGAAGCGCTGCTCCTGCTCCTCCCTATGGTGCTTGACATCTACACTTCGGTTTTTCCAGTAACTTCGCCTCTTTTCGACGCCTTTTAAACTGTGGATGCGGTGATTGTAGTTTTTTTTTCGTAACCACCTTTTCAACGTATATTTTAATGAAAACAAAAATAGTGTTATGTTTGTATACGCATCTTTAAGTTTTATTTTGCCTCAAATGTGCTCAATCCTTCATATGCGGTAAATAATGTTGGCATGAATCAACCGTGCCAGCAGTGCTAGTAGCCGGGCGACGTGTTTGATTACACATACATTTATGGCAGTAAGCCCGAAAGCCAGCCAGCCAAGTAACTGAAACCTAGATTAGGAGGTTAAGAATGATTCGCATTGAGATTTTTGCTGCTTCAACACTCCCTCGATATTCAGTTGCCACATTTTTAATGTACCTTAAAACCGAGATGGTGGTCTCGTGCACTCAGAAGATTGGAGCTTATTGTACGATAAAGCAGGTCGGTGTCCCGGAAAATGTGCTCGCGAGACAGCTCCCACTTGAAATAACGGAACGCCTGTAACACGTCCTTTCCAGCAAACGTGCGGTTTGTGGCTGCTCCGTGGAAATGATTATCGGTTCACTGAAGATTCTTCTCTACCTGAGACACGAGGCTCTAACGTGCTTTACACTCGTATGTATGCTAT
This sequence comes from Haemaphysalis longicornis, assembly GCF_048455015.1. Lineage (NCBI taxonomy): Eukaryota > Metazoa > Arthropoda > Arachnida > Ixodida > Ixodidae > Haemaphysalis > Haemaphysalis longicornis. Next base: position 4,558,602 of record NW_027526314.1, read on the forward strand.
CGCCTTCGCCAGATCACGCACGTACCGCTAATGCTCACTCGTCTAATGACGCTGACGAAGAGGCCTCTGGCCGGCAAATACAACCTGACTATCTGGCCACGTGCTGGGCTCAGCGGAGGTGCTGTGCCGGCCTCTGTCATTGAAGATTTGAAGCACAAGTTTAAACCGGAGAACCTGTATTTCGATGAGAAATGTTTCGGCTTTCAGATGTGCTACCTGTATCACACCCTCGGCCGAGCATATAGATAGCCAGTAGCAGCCCGCAACAGTTTGCCATTTGCATGGTAAGAGCACACGATCTTTAGCATTATTATACAACCGTACCACATGAAATAATATTATAAATGGCGTCATAAAAATGCGGGCACTACTTCTCACGCTCTCGACTGTTGAAAAAAAAATCGCGCCAATTCACCCCGTGAATGTGGTTGGAAAGCAAAGCTGTAAATGGCACCCATAACGATTACCCATGCGACGTCACTTAAATTCACTCACATCGCTCTACAAATAGCAAAACCAGAGAGAAATGAAATGCACTTAACCACACCATTTATTACTTCAAACAGATATTCTTGTTAAGTTTAAATCAATGCATGAAGCATGAACGGTGTTTCGTTGAGTTGTATTGGTGTAGCACAAGAGTGGAAACTTTTTTTATAATATTAAAGTAAGCTCCAACCGGTGTTAGACAATCTGTCTTCTCCGTCTCTGCGCCGCGGACGGAGGCGACGGGATTTGAGGCAGAGAAAGAGGAGGAGGGAGAAATAATTCTGTTCAGATTTCTGAACGGCCCATAGTGCAGCCCTGGGGAGTGATTCCTTCTTCTGTGGGGCCCATATGCAGTCCGCGCGGCCTATGTTCTCTCCACCCGCTGAAGCTGGGTAGGTAGAGAGGGCCTGGTCAGCATCATCTCCCATTGCTCTTGTTGGGTAGTTGACGGAAAGAGAGGAGGGTGCTCAGGGCTAAAGTCGCACACCCCGATTACGGGGCGGAGTGTTCCTACTTCTGAGAAAAATTTACATTCAGCATCGTAGCGATTCGGATACATTAAGTGAAGACGCGTAGGCTGTGGGAAGGAGCCCGGATTGTATGAGCCGTAAGGTAGTTTTTTGTTCTCTGGAAAGGTCACGCTAAGGCGAAGGTATGGTCTGTCTCAGAAGGCGATAATGCTGGGTTATCTCCCTGAACGTGACAAGCGGGTGACTGTCCTCGTGCAGCTCCATAGCACGGGAGGTAAAAGCTCAGGCTTGTTGGGTGGGCGTATTTGTTGCCCTCCATTGAAGCGTGAGAGGGTGTCCAGATGAGCTGAATGGAACCGCTTGGGGAGTGGTTTTTTTAGCACGCGCAGTGCAGGTCAGGACACCCAACCCCACTGGTAATTCCAGTAGACTTGCTGGGAATCGATGACTACCCTCCGAACCCCTGGTTGAGCGAGAGCCAAGGTGATGGCTGCCTCTTCTGCTGCCGTCATTTCTTGGGTCCTAAGCGAGGTACACGCAAGGAGGTTGGTTCTGGAGGTAGCCACGATGATGGCGTATTGCTGCCTTCGATGTTTGGAGGCGTCTGTGTAGATAACTGTATGATCCCCACCGAGGGTGGTGTTTAGCGCTTGAGACCGTGCTTTTCGGTGACCCTCGTCATGTGAGGGGTTCATTTTTCTAAGCAAAGCGAGCATCTTTAGTTTTAGTCGCCAAAAGTCTCGGAGTACGTCAAGCGGAGTGACATTCTGGGCTGCCCAGCCAATCTGGTGAAGCATGCGGTTACCCATCGCAATTCTGAGTCGGACCTTCTGGTTAGAAAGATGGCCTTCTATCAGCTCTTCCACCGTGTTGAGGAGCCCCGTGCTAAGCAGCCTCTGGGTGGACGCACTCATGAGAAGACCAATGGCCTGCTCGATCGCCTTCCTAATCATTATATAAAGCATCTCTATGTCTTCCTTGTCGAGAAGAAGACAGGGGGTTGACGTAAGTAACTCTCGAGAGGACAAAAGCTTCAATTATTCGAAAGGTACCGCATTCCTTTAGGGCTCGCGTCTTGGTGGGAACTCGCCTGATCATGTGTATGATTTGATTAATGCTGTTTTTGAGGTGCTGCAAGGAGACGTCACTCTTGGTGTTAGCCTCGAGATGTAGGCCCAGGGTCTTGATGCTGGGGCTTGGAGTGATGGTCTGGCCATCAAGGAGTATTTGAATGTATTCCTTCGTTTGGCGTGAGGGCGGACGACAACGAGCTGTGATTGTTTACGTGAACACTGGAGGCCACAGGCTTTAGCACATTGGCGTACTATAAGTGAGATGCCATGCATTGGTGTGAGGTTACTTTAATTTTTCTAACTCTTAGCACATGAGCAAGGTGCGCACAGGGCCGCTAGATGCGCGTGAGTGGTCGCGTGACGCTTTCACGTCGCATTCAGCAAAAACGCGGGGGGTAAACCCGTAGATGTGCTTGGTGAGTACACCACCTGTCTTCCAAGTCTTCGCGTGGGCTCGCAGCTAAATCGGTAAGACAACGGGATCTCGCTTTGTTAGTCTATTAGTTCTAGGTTCGATTCCCGGCGGTGCCAGTAATTCTTTTATTTGTTCGCTGGAGTTTTCTGGTGACACCAACGGTCGCGAAAGAACCCTTGGGGGGTAGAGGTAAAAAGCTTTGCTTTAAAAGAGCTGTACAGTTGAATACATACAACAACGAGGGAGGTTCTTGTCACCCGCGCAGTTTATTCGATGACATAATGAACTGGTTTCATGACGACGCCTACGACAAAAACGGATTTTATCGGGGCTTCTTTCCTCATGACAGAATTAAAGATAAGCATCCTGAAAACACCACTCACAACAAGTGGCGAAAGGGAGTGTTTACCCTAGTTCCCCACAGATCGTCCATATGAAGACAAAGAACACACCTGGTCCCAATAAAGATGGCCAGATTTGCGCCCATGGTCCACAGGTCATGAAGGGCTACATCAACAACAAGGAGGCTACGGATAAAACAATCGACGCCGATGGCTGGGTGCACACAGGTAAACATTCCTTGACTGGCCCCACGGGAGTCACGCGGAAACAACGCTACAAAAAAAAATTTAATGTCGTTCTTTTGTGAATGTAAATTGAAAGTTCCTACGGAGGTGTAAGGACCCATACGCCTCCCTGGACATCTTCAATCCGCGGTGCTGTTACAGCAGCGTACTGTGTTTTTACTTTGAGTGGCCTACCTACGGGTGAACTGCGCCGCACGATGGAGCAATGTCAGCTGCTTCGCCTAGCTGTCGTCGGGTCTGCAGATGTTGAAGGCGGGGTTGTGCACTATGCGCGGGTAGCAGATTGTTCGTTGTAATAATAATAATAACTTGTTTATTGATCCATAGTGATAATACCGTTATTGTCGGGTTAGCCCAAGCCAGAAATACTTGTCGGGCTGTACCCGGCAGTCAGCGGCAGAAACAGAAGGCATTTACATCAGAAACAGAAGGCGGAAACAGAAGGCATTTACATCATTGATTGATTGATTGTGGGGTCTAACGCGCCGACGCAACGCAGGCGATGAGGCGCGCCGTAATGGAGGGCTCCGGATTAATTTCGACCACCTGGGGATCTTTATCGTGCGCCGAAATCTCGTACACACGGGCGTTTTTGCTTTTCGCCTCCATCAGAAAAGCGGCCGCCGCGGCCGGGAATCGAACCCGCGACCGCGTGCTCCGAGGCAGTTACATCAGTGCACGGAAATATCTGCAGGTAACTAGAAAAAAAAGAAAAACTGACATAGCACGTAGTACAGGAAGCATTTCACATTTCAAAACAGGTTTCCACGCATTTCAAATATCGTTTCAAAGATCTTTTTGATTAATACAAAGATCGTTTTGATTTCACAGAAAATATGGCATGAGGAAGTGAATTGAAGGTGGCAGGAACATAACATTTTCCAGCGAAGCATCCAAATCGGGTGAAGCATATGGGTACATCGAAGAGCAAATGGTGTCGTAATGGTCTTACCGGTACATGGTTAACAAGAAGATCACTGTTCCCGAAGTGAGCGCAAATCACTGTTTGTAAAAATAAGTTGTCAAAGAAAGGAAAGTGTAACGCTGAAAAGGGCTTTTTATCATCGGGAATATTGATATTACAGGCGACACTACGATGCATGTTTTTTTTTTAAATGGAGTTGATCCTTAAACGCCACGTAGTTGAACAATGATAGTAAACAGTACTGGCATATCGTAAGGCACTGTAAACAAGTGCATGAAGAATGGTTTTGCGAGTCTGAAATGTCATAAGATGTCGGCAGTTACAAAAATGCACGATAATCCCCTGAGCTAACTACAGATATTAGTCAAACGAGTATTCCATGTCATATCATAGTCAAAAGTGATCCCTGAATATTTTACACTGTCGGAATACAAGATCGGGGCACAAGTGTAACGGCAGGCTCCACCTTTTCATCATCAATTCACAGCAAAAGAAATTACAGCCTTTCCACTGCTGTAAAAATGGAAGACAAGCGAAGCTGTATTGGGGCCCTTTGAGTTATGTATAGGGACACAGTATATTGATCCAATAAAGACACATACACATAACTTCGTCAGGATTATTTCTAAATTAATGTCCATATATCTTTTTCTGGATAGTTTCTGTAGGTTATAACCGTTTTTTGTAACCGTACTCCCTGTGTAGATGGCCATGTATGAACTTCAGTGTGATTAATTATTACAAGTAAAGGAAACTTGTCATAATTATGGAGTCATCTTAGCGAACAATATCAGTGTGAGTTTTTTTTTTTCAAGATACACCAGCTCTAGAGAGAGTGCATGCGGTTCTTTGCCAACGGGATGTCATATCCTGGTGAGAACCTAGTGCAAGGCTGCGGTGCTGCAAGAACTCGCAGCCTAGAAAACAATCAGCGACTGACTACCAAAGGAAATAAACCGGCGATTTATCATGGAACTTCCAATACTGGAGGGAGAGAGAATTTTTATTCTCTAAAGCCTGGTGGTGGGGACGACACAGTTTTTTGGTCCACGAAAACGCCGGGGACTGCGAAGATGTGATCCGCCACGTCACGTTGTTGCAGGACAGTGATCGCAGCAACCTGCCACCTCCTGGAGAGGTGGTGTGGTTGTGCAGTGTTCTGGGGTTAGTCCCATAGAAAATGGTCGGGGATATGAGAGGTAAGGCATTGAGAATCGCTTGGAGTGGGTAGAATAAGTGGAGTCGAGTGCCAGTCTGCAGTACATATTTTTCTGCCTGTCGAAAGAGTGTTTGCTCACAACTGGCAAGCCGGAGGAAGGAAGGGGAAAAGGTGCGACGGGAAGTCAGAAAATACATACCACTACGTGAACTAGAAGGAGGGCAAAGATTTGTGTCGCAGGCGTCAAGCCTGCAGAAGCGTTTCGCGGGCAAGCTGATCGGCACATTCGTTCCCTTCAACGCCTGGGTGATCTGTTCATACACTGCACATGAAATTGTTCTTGAACATTGTTGAGGTGCAAGAATGCAAATGGGTAGACGTGGCCCCAAAAAGGTAATACCTACCGGCTTGGAATCCATGTAGATGAGGGTGGTGCGAATGGTGGGAGAGTTGTTAGCGGCAGCAAAGACGACGGCTAGAATTTCCGCTTCATCTGGGGAAGCGCCGGGCCGAGCAATTAGGTGATGAGTGTCTACTCAAGTGGCGAAACGATTGTACCATGCATGTTGTTCTGAAAGACCACCTCGGGGACTATGTCACAGCAATCGGCCTCACGAGTGATTCTTTGCCTAGTACGTTGCGCAAGGTGGACAGTAGATGGGCTTACATTCCCTTCGCATGTGGATTGGGGCCATGGTAACCTGTTTAAGAGCCGTGGTGTCTAAGAGAGTGAATTGGCTTTCGTCATAGCTGCCAACGTCAAAGCTTTTTGCAAACTTCAACCGGTCCCCTCATTTCGCACGAACATAGTAAGGACAGGGAATACGACTATGCTTAGGTGAGAGGCGCAATGCAGAGTGCTTGCCAGCACATTGCAGGGCTCTCTCAAGCATGCGCGCAAGTATATGTCGCCCGTATACATGGGACGTGGGGCACTTCGACGAGGATGGTGACGTGTGCGTGGTGGAACGCATGAAGGACCTGATTCGCTGCTTGGACGTGGACGCGATGCCGGCCGAGCTGGAGCAGATTCTGCTGGGCCACCCTGCCGTAGCCGAGGCGCTCGTGGTGGGCCTCCCGCACCCGCAGCTGGGCGAGACGCCCAGGGCCTTCGTTGTGCTTGCCCAAGGCGTCTCAGCCGATGAAGCCCTCACACACGAGCTGATCCTGCACGTCTCGGGCGTGTATAGATATATTCAGTATAAGAAAAAGAAAACTTTAAAGAAGGTAGCGGCCTCAGAGTGCTGTAAATGTTTCGGCAAAGAAACTTGCTTTCGTCTGATGAAGGTCATTTTGTCTCCCGAAATATTTATGCTACTACCTTGTCCAAATTTTCTTTTTCTGGTGTCCTCTACCATCTTCAAAGTTCCATCGCTCTCTATACACGTTATATTGTATATATATATATATATATATATATATATATATATATATATATATATATATATATATATATATATATATATATATAAATATATATATATATATAAACAACCACACACGACTCTAGTCAGTGTACGGGTGTACGGACTTGTCGGACGCCATTCCCATAAAAATATAAAAATGACAGCCGCGCCGTCTGTCGAGCCAGCAGTTTTTAGAGAAATGGATTTGGGGTAGTTCAGCTAGACCTGGATATGCAAGCGAAAGCTTGACCTAGCCTGCTTATGTCTTGGTTTCACCTGGTTAACATTTAGCTGTAATTGTAATATCAGTCGCCTGATTAACCTTTAGCTGTAACTATTATACTATTGGTGGGCCATGATGCGGGAGATGCCAGTGTTAAGAAACGACTCCGGCCTGTAAATCGTACATCTCCGCATTATGCTTGTGATGCGGGAGACGCGACATTTGGGGAACGATTGCGGCCTTTAAAGCGTGCATCTCCGCACTCTCGCTTATGATGCGGCAGAAGCTACTGTTAGGAGATAACTGTGGCCTGTAAAGTGTGCATCTTCGCACTAATTCTTGTGATGCGGGAGAAGCGAAGTGTTAGGAGATGACTACGGCCTGTGAAGCGTGCATCTTCGCACGAATCCTTGTGATGCGAGAAAAGCGACTGTCAGGAGGCTACTCCGGCCTCTAAATGGTGCATTTCCGCACTGTGGCTGTGGATGCGGAAGAAACGACTGTCAGGAGACGACTCCGGCTGTAAATCGTGCATCTCCGCACTGGCCCAATATACCGGCCGGGCACCCAAATATCAGCGCCTGAAGCTCGTCTAAATAAAGTTTATTCGCTCACTCACTCCCTCATCTGCTGCCTGAGCTACAATGCCATGTTACGCGGCAGAAGATGCTTCAAAGAGCAGTGGATCACAAACTGAAGGTCAGCGGTGGTATAGGGTGTCAACATGTAGATTTTTTTTTTATTCCATGGAAGGCAGTTTGGAGTCTAGCCTGTAGTTGTCAGGCATACTTGCAGCCCTAACTTTTGTGACAACACCACTGGGCATAATATTATGCCGCCCTAAAAACACCTGACCTGGTCCCATAGAGGCTACACTTCATCATTCTTTTATGCACAACAGCAAAGCTCATATCTTGAGCTTTTTGCAATTCCAAGCACCAGTGGACCTTGAAAGATCCTAAGTATTTGCAGTTCATTGTGTGTGGTAATGAGGCCATGTTTCCTTCTACAGGCACTGAAACCAGAAGCGCTTGCCTTGTTGGTCAACTAGCAATTCGTATACTGTTATGTGATGATCCTCGCGTGCAGCACGTCTGGAGTGAATTCAGACATGAAGGGCTGTTTGAGTTGTTTTTTAACAGCCCTATACCGCTTCTACTTCTCCGCGTCCTCACTTTTTATGACGCCACACGTAGCAAGAGACCTGCAGCTTTCAGCAGCAACAGTGCCCCGTTCAAATCACCACAGTGGGATGAGGCTTAGGCGTACCACCATGAAACGTCTATGTAGGGGCGAATTTAAAATTCAAATTTTAATTCATCAAGCATCGCACGATGTGGAGGTTCACGCGAAAGCCATAGCAAGGCTTGACTGGGTCTGTACAACCGTTTTACAAGAGTTTTGTTGGCCAAAGTGGATGTCACTACCCCTGAAACTCTCAAGGACTGGTAAAGCTTTCATCATTGCCAAAGATAGATTGAGAGAACTAATGTGTCAAAGATAAAGTGCGAGAATTAATGTTTAATGAATGCATACATTAATGTGTCAAAGATAAAGTGCGAGAATTAATGTTTAATGAATGCATACATTTAAAGCTCCAGAAAAACGTAAACACTTCTGGATGTCGCTTTGGGGTGTGAATTCCCTTCCCCCTTTTTCTTGATTTGGTGTGGCATATACAGTAGACTGACATCCATAAAACTTGGTCAATTTAGGACAAAATATTAAAAGTCAAAGCACATAGCTTTATACCCTAACAGGGCATTTACATTTGTCTGAATTTGGTAACAAAATTACCTTTTTTTACAGGGGCCTGTATTGCCATAAAATAGTCATTGTTTAGGGCCCTTGTAAAATCGTAGCCAAATTTTCTCTCTATCAAATGTGCTTTTAGTACATCCCATCAGAGCCCAAAAAGGCTAGTGTTGATAAAAAGCATCCAGCACATAATTGCAATTTGATTTTTGATCCAACACTACAAATAAATACAAAATAAACTGTTTAAAAAGGGTGGATGACTTCCAGCTGGTCCTACGAGAAAACTAATTCTGGAATGATGTCGAAGACGCAGATGATAGGGAAGCTTCATTTCTGACTTTGCCTTCGCGTCACATGTTCCCCTTGTGAAAATGCAGGGTTTGGCCAGCTAAAGCCAAGAAAACCAATGATGCAATAAAAATGACTTCGCAGACGACTTCGTTCAACTGAAGTTTTCGAAGAGCAAAAATAAATTTAGGCCACAAAAATTCTACACAACACAGTACAGTAAGTTTTCGTCGTTCATTCTGTACGCCGACACATATTTGTATGCAGGGTTTGACAAGTATGTGAGGTACTTTTAGCAGCAAGCAAGAGTCAGTAATTGTCTCAACACAAGATATGATTAGTACATTTTCAAATACAGCGGCAACATTTAGGCAAAGTATACATTTCCACCAGAGGGCAAGCCATCGAGTTCATGACGCAATGTAGTTGGACGGTAAATGCGATTGATAAACAATGAATAAAAAAGAGGAAATGCCCTAAAACATGAATTACCTTAGCTAGCCCAATATAACTGATGTTGCCCATTTCCAATGATAAAATCCTAGGTTTGAGATGTAAAAAAAGACGTACCAAAAGGGCAATGAAAAAGTAAAAATATTTCATTGTGTATGTACATGCAAAAAAATTATATTGGAAGAATGTAATGTAAAACATGGCAGCATCTACACTCTGTGGATGATGGCGAGGGTGCGGATTACGGGGACCCAAAATGACATCCAAGTTGTGCCCCGAGTGACATCTGATTTGCCCCCCAACCGTCATTCGATTTGAGCAGTTGCACCTTTATTATTCCCTAAATAAAACTGCAACTCCCGGCTTAAATCGAATTTCGCATGATTTTCGCCTGATCGTGGTGTGCAGACGCATGGACACGGACAGACATTGGGAGATCCTAATGTACTCCGCAGCGTTACAGCCTTACAGGCGACAGAGTAAGCCGTTTGACTCTCTGGTACTAACTCAGAGTCGTTTCCCAATGGGTAAGACGACTGACACTAACCCTGTCTGGTCTACCAGACACAGGCTCGAATCCTGCCGGTGCCTGTGTGATTTTTTGCGATTGTAAATGCTATGCGTACGGTCGCAGACGGACATTGTGCGGTCCTAAGGTAGTGCGCACCCAATAAACAAACCCTGCAAACGACCAGAAAAATGCAGGAGATTTAAGATAGAGGTATTTCAACATTGCATTAAAATTACCTGTCAAATAATGGAGTCCTAAAAATCTGGTGCAAAAGCATTAGCTCTCACGCTGCCTTGTCTTACCCAGTAAGTAACTTGTAGGCAATAATAATAAAACTACAAAAGGAAAGACCGTATGATGCATGGATAAAGAACACGGAAGACTTAAATTATAAACTGCAGCCACAGTGCAATGTGAGAAAGCCGTTAAAGCAACAGACCTTGCTGTGGCATATATGACCTGTTGGTTCAATGCACTACAATAAACCAACGCTTCATTGGATAGCAAACATGCTTTCTGCATCGGCAACTTTATTACTCAGTCTTAACGCACACAGTAGAGGATTTTTCGGTGGAAAGAATGACACCTGGAATAGACAAAATATACTTTTGTAAGCATAGCAGGCAACTACAAAGGCACGAAGGGAAGAATTCAGGAACTTGCCTTCACAGTAAATATGCAGCAGCATCCACCGCATTGGACTGTCAAAACACTGAAGAAAAAAATGAAAGGGTGGAAATAAGTAACTGACAAAGGCCTATTCTAACTTGTAAACCACAGCCATGTGGAAGAGGCGACATTGGCAGGCATTTACCAGCTCTTTGGGTTCCCAAAAAACCAAGCTTGGAGAAAGAGGAAGGGAGAGAGATGGAGAGAGAGAAAGGAGAAAGAGAAAGGAGGGAGGGAGGGAGGGAGGGAGGGAGGGAGGGAGGGAGGGAGGGAGGGAGGGAGGGAGGGAGGAACGTAAATTGACCAGAGGATCAGCAATCAGGCTCAACCACTTACTCTAGGCACTGTGGTGAGAAGCATTATGCTGCTCATAGCCTTTGAAGTAAATGCGACCAAGTCATTTGCATTTATGCTGAAGAAAACACCGTGACGACAACATTCAAACTATTATCTTTTACACAAGCTAAATAAGCAAAAATAAATTTGCTTTGCTACAAAAGAGAGAAATTATTGATTTTAGAGGCAAGTATTACTGGTCGCACAAACTTATGGCACACTGAGCACGTAAAATGCTGAAGTGCTAACATACATGCTTAGTCCATTGAGAATAAACACAATGGAATAGTACCCAAACGTAAAGAGCTTTACTTTAGGTATGGGGGGTACCTTTTCAACATAGCTTTGAAAGATGAAAATAGACTATCACTCTCTTACTTGCGGACGATGAAAAAAATATAACTTCGTTGTTTTCTAAGAGTAATGATACACACCATTGGAAAATTAACTTTTAGTTCGGTGAACTTATGACACCCTGAATTATAACCTGGTTTAGGAACAATAAAAAAACAGGCAGGCATTCAATCTCCATACCACATGCAAGAAGCTTGCTTAAACAGGTGCTGAAATTTAAAAATGTGAGAATTGGGCATGGACGGGACAAAAACAAGCGGACAAAGTTCCATGTAGGCCTACGACCCTTGTAACAATGAAACCTTGCTCAACAGACTGATAATCTAAAAGCTGAGAACTTAACCTCAATGAAGCATGAAATGCTTCTGAGAAAACAGGTGGGCATAGTCACCGTATGGTATGACCAAATTGCAGACGAGTTTAACTACAAGTTGAAAGTTACTGTGTAGCTAAAAATTATAAACGCGTGACAAGGGACACATACAGGCAGTGTCACGCACTCAGTTTCTGGGTGCTGGTTACACAAGTGTATTTTACTGTAGCTTCCTCACAAAAGGTATGAAAATATTTTGGATTTCAATCAATTAGTTTTCTTGACAAGCCGAATTCCTCTTCAAATGGCGGTAGTTTCTACTTCCATTAGACAACCATCACCGAGGCGAGGGTGGAAAAGCTACAGCATGGTGGGGGTGGTGGTGGTAAAACATTTCTTCAAGAGGTTCATGCTTGAAAGCGGGAGAAGCCCTCAGTCCAGGCCCCCTGCGGCGGCTGTGGTCCTGCGTGCCCGGTCCACCAACTGTCACTGGACCTCAGGGTCCGAATCACTAACACCTTCTTATATTTTTCTCTATTATAAGAAGAAACATATATCAAAGAATTCAAACGCACTTTGCCTTAATATGTGATGCTCATTCCAAAGTGAAAACCTATAGTTTCTGGAAGTTTTCCTTTCTTTTACACGATCCTTTTAAAATGTGCGATGGTAGAACAACCTAAAAACCATGGTTTACCACTGAAATTAGTTCATCTGGTCATCTAATGGACAAGTCGGTCAGTGAATATCCGGCGGAAGTCAGTCCATATGCTGACATGCTTCCCGAAGCTAAGATCCGAGCAGCAGTGCACAAGCAGCAAAGAATTGTGAATACCCAAGAATATGGACAGTGGCTAGGCAAGAGGGATGCAATACAGAACAATAGTCAGCGTTTAGCGCCAAAACAAGTCATTCCCTTGCAAACACCACTGCCCGCTATACAAGCCTAACAAGTACAAATTATTGCTAAATATATTTGTTATCTGGCCATACACTAAATATACCAATAAAGTCCACAGACTTCAGAGAGTATGCAATTATCGAACGCATTATGGCTTGTTCTTTTTTTAGGTGACAGAAGTGCTTAATGGTTGTTGCTTACTTCGACAATAACCCAAAACACACTGTTCGGCAAATAAGAGCCTCTGATCTACTACATTAAACTTCAGGGTCAATCAATGCACAGAAAATGGAAGAAGAAGTTTCCGACTTATCTCATTCGACTAGTAGGAGCACATGCATTTTATCAACACTTTAAGTAGTAGCAAGTTTCACAGATTAGAATTACTAGCTGTTGGGCCTAAATTTTCTCTTTACAAGCCTGCAAGCTGAAAATAGGTCTTCAAATATAACTGTTTCTTGTTTTTAGAAGATACGAATTGGCACACGAATAAAAACAGGGGCAGAAATCTTCAGTCATTAGTTGTAGAGAGTGGGAAAGAAGAAAAAGATGAAGAAGCACAAACAGGAAAGCAAATATAAGTCACATCCTCATTAGACACAAAACTGCTTGGCCAATTTCCCGCGTGGGTATGTGCCATGGTGGGAGGCAACCAACCAACCAACCAACATACTCCCCATAAAACTATCTCGCATCGACACATTAAATGAGTATCTATTGGGCCCTTCAGGCCGACTGCTGTGCGCACAGCTGCCGTGGTGGGAAAAGCGCTACGACGACGAGGACAAGCAAGTACACGGGAAAAAGCGCTACTGGCAACTGAAAATTTATTACGGGAAAACATACATATATACATAGAATAAACTCCACCCCCATACCATCCAAATTTACAATCTACCATCCGAGAAAATCACGGCGCACCAACAGCCAAACATTCTGTACATAATCAAACCGCACGTGTGCTGGCAAGAACAAAACGCAACATATTTTATCCACACATATAATCGAAGGCATACTCAGTGTCATACAGCAAGACCGGTGGTTGGCTAACATATTCATTCCCTTCTTTCTTTAACGGAAGGTTTCTATTATTGCTCTTGTTAACCCTTTTTTTGTTGTTTATCAACAATTGACGCATCACGCAGTTTTGGGCGGCACTTGCAGTCTCTGCAATGAACGGCTAAATGAGAATACGGTGACCCTTTTAGCGAGCTCTGATGTTCGCGAAGGCGTACGTTCAGGCAGCGGCCGGTCTGTGCTACGTATTTCTTTCCACACGCTAAGGGAATATTGTAAATAACGTCTTTTTTGTACTCTGCAAACTTCGTGCCGTGCTTCCTACCATATCCCTTCTTCCTTCTTGCATTCTTTTCTGCACCCTTTGCACCGCTGGGCAAATTTTCGCCCACTTGTTTTGCGCTGAAAACACCACGCGCACCCCATATCTTGATGCTATCTTCTTTAGGCGATGAGACGTGCCATGAAGGCACGGAATCACCGCTATCTTCTCGCCCCGGAATCTGCTTTTTTTCTCCTGCTCTGATGAGTGCTCCCTGCCTCTCGGCGATTCCTCTCGCACGCCAACAGAACACACTCATCTGGAAACCCGGCCGCTCTTAACCGGTCAGCGGCGACACTTTGTTCAACCAAATGTTCGCATGATTTTGTTAACGCACGTTAGTTAGTACACGTTAGTACACGTTTGAGGTAACAAAGCAACACGAACTTCAGTTTTTAGATATCTTGGTTAGGTTTCTGCCCATCTAAACTTGCTGGATGTACCACCAAAAATTTGGTAAGCTACGAATCCACCCATTCGAAGCTAGTAAAAAACGGCGACGCCATTTCCTGCATCAGATCTACGTTAAAAGAAGTCCTGCGAACATTTGTTGGAACAAAGTGTCTCCGCTCTGGTAGACCGGTTAAGAGCGGCCGTGTTTCCAGATGAGTGTATTCTGTTGGCGTGCGAAAGGAATCACCTAGAGGTTAAAAGGGCAGGGAGCACCGATCAGAGCAGAGGAAAAGAAGCAGATTCCTGGGGCGAGAAAATAGCGGTGATTCCGTACCATCGTGGCACGTCTCATCGCCTAAAGAAGATAGCATCAAGATATGGGGTGCGCGTGGTGTTTTCAGCGTAAAACAAGTGGGCGAAAATTTGCCCAGAAAAGAATGCAAGAAGGAAGAAGGGATATGGTAGGAAACACGGCACGAAGTTCGCAGAGTGCAAAAAAGACGTTGTTTACAATACTCCCTTAACGTGTGGAAAGAAATACGTAGGACAGACTGGCTGCTGCCTGAACGTACGCCTTCGCGAACATCGCGAACAAAGGGTCACCGTATTCTCATTTAGCCGTTCATTGCAGAGACGCAAGTGCCGCCCAAAACTGCGTGACACGTTAATTGTGGATAAACACATAGAGTAGTTAACAAGAGAAATAATAGAAGCCTTCCGCATAAAGAAAAAAGGGAATGAATGTGTTAGCCAACAATCGGTTTTGCTATCTGACACTGAGTATGCCTTTTTGAATCAGGGTTGAATGTGTTGGGTTTTGTTCTTGTCAGCACACGTGCGGTTTGATTATGTATAGAAAGTTTGGTCGTTGGTGCGCCATAATCTTGTTGGATGGTGGATTTTAAATTTGGATGTCATGACGGTGGCGTTTATTCCACGTATATGTGTATATTTTCCAGAAAGAAATTTTCAATAGCTAGTAGCGTTTTGTCCCGTGTACTTGCTTGTCCTCGTCGTCGTGGCGCTTTTCCCACCATGAACAATTATCAACAAGCCCAGCTCGAAGTTCTTCTAAATGTCACAGCTGCCAAACGCATGCATACACACCACACGCAGACACGCACACCCAGGCACGCACGCGCGCGCACACATGCACATAGCACAACCGCGATTTAAAAGCTTTGATTTTTACCCCTACTGGAGATAAACAAGTAAACTTAGTTCCACCCAATGTAATATCTGCTGAAACAGGGGAGCTGTGGTTCTCTTGTGTCGTCCCGAACGTCAACGGGCGCCCGCCCGAGGACGAGAGCACCATCGCCATGCAAAATCTGCTGTTCCCGCAAAGGAATCGGAAGCTATATGTTAGCGGCGGGAGGCTTCCTCCCCTCTCCCTGCCCTGGGACACCCCTGTGGCCTCAGTCGGTGTATTTGTGAACCGGTTTCTGCAATGCCGCCGGCGGGATTGGGAACCAGCTACAATCCTTGCGTGACGCATGACCTTCAGCAGCCGGACGAAAAGACTCGACGAACAACAGCTCCGCTGTTAAAATAGCTCCTATGGTAAAAGTCCCCTTCTGCTGCAGATAGCACTTCAACCGTGCTTGTAGACAGTTTTTCCAACATTTTGAAGTTTCGTATATCTTGAGGAAACATGTCGCTCTGCTATCGAATGACTTGATGCAGCGCAGCTGAAGTCCTTCTGCGCTGCAGTGTTAAACCGGAGTTTCGCACTCTGTTTTTCCGGCAAACTAACCAACAATTGAAATTAGTAGCAATTACCGCATCAAATCATACCAAAAAACTTTGATATGAACGTAATAAACCATTTCTCTTATTTAAAAGGACACTGAAGGCGAAGTACATGTTTCTCTAGATGGATACATTAGCTCACCGAGAACACCAATATGCCGCTATTAGGCATAGGATTTTTAAAAAATAAGGCTCCTGAGCTGCCCAGGGGGCGCTGCGAAACCGACTTCCGGGCAGTACTTCCGTGCAGTACGAAGCTGCAGGGGCCCATAGGTTCCCCTGTTGACAGAAGCAAAATGAGATCGATACTCCCGATTGTTTTGCGCCATGGTCTCGAACACATCGCCGACGCGTCCGATCTCTTCCAGTGATGAACTTGGCTTTAGAAAAAAAAAAGCTGTGCAGCGGGGAGTACGTTTGCAGCGTCGACAAAAGTGCTCGAATTGGGACGGCGCTCTGCCACTTGCAGGCTCAGCGATCGATGGTCGCATGAAGTGACATTCGGAGTGAAAGCTTGTTGTTTAAACCAATACACTTGGTCACAAGGACGTTTCAACCGCAGGCAATAACAAAAATTACACCATCTTCCCGTGGGGAAGCCTGATGAGGATGCGAAGCATCGTGGCGGTTCCGTGTGGTTCCATTGTGTTGCCGTTATGTTGAGTGATCTGGTTTTACTAGCGCCAGAGGGAATTCCGCGTCCGGGTCCACACCGGTGGCAAAGGCACGCAAGTGCTGTTCTGTTATGGTGAGTAGGCGGTGGTTCTCGAGGCGCCGAAACTCGTCCATCATGTTCTTGTCGATGTTGTCTCTGTGGTAGAATCTGTAGTCTCCGTCAGCTTTGGTGAGGTAAAGGTTGTTTACATTGGTGCACCGGCTGAGAGCAATGTACACGGCCTCGTCTTCGCAGCTTTGTCTTCTCGTTCTTCTTCTTCTTCGGCGGTTCCCCTAAGGGAAGATGACGACGGTGGTTGAACGCGAACCTATCTCGTAATGGATTCTTTGGTTGGCCAATCCCTAGGGGCATCCTGCCACAATCAGCATCAGAGGCGCTGCGGACGGGGCTGGTTGAGCTGCAAGGCGCGTGGCGCTTCCAGCCACAGCTTTCCCACGGGAAATTCAGCATCCCCCTCTAAAGTTTTCAGTTTTTCGTTTCCGTTGACGTTCAGCTTCGCGTGCCTTCGTTGTATCAGTAGCTTCTTGACGTAGTTTGAATGAGTCAAGGACATAAAGCGCGTTCGTAGCACTTGCTCCTGTCCCGTACTTGTAGCGTAGTGGGAACAGCACCGCGTACCTCCCGTTGCGGCCAGAGAGTCGTGGGATGGAAACCGGGCGCTGCTAACTATTTCTTTTTTTTATAGTGTAGTATCGCGGAGCTGTGGGTGTAAGGAGGAGAGTTGCGCATGTGCAGTGAGCGTGTGGACGGCGCCGCCATCAACGACGCAGGACCAGGCGAGTCTAAGAAATGCTCCGCATTTAAAAAGTTAGGCAATCAGCGATTATCGTGCGTATAAGTTTGTGAGTCCGGCGGACTGCAGGCTCTTCTGCAGCGGTGCCCCGCGCTTCTGCGTACGTGCATCCCGGGCAGCACAGGACTGTTCGGCCTAAAACAGGCCGGTGTACTTTGGCCGGTGATTTTCTGTCCGGCCGTTTTCCGGCAGCCATGTTCGGCCCATGTCCAAATGTGGGCCTTTTGGCCGTATACGGCCGTACTCCCATGGCTGTCCAACGGCCAGTGTCCGTCGGCCAGTCGACCGGCTTACCGTCATACGGCCAGATTCCAGCCGTAGGGCTCCGGCCATTCCAAAGCCACCCGTGTACGGCCGAAGTACGTCCGCCGGAGGACAGCCGAGATGCGGTCGTCGGACTCCAGCCGGACTACAGCTACCGGAAATACGGCCGTCCTACGGGCATTGGAGTTCAGCCACAGTACGTTAGCTGTACTGAGGCCGGTCACTGCATGTCGCGCAAGCAGATGACTCATTCGCGCAGTGCAGAAGCAGCACAAACCCAGCGTTTTGGGTCCAATGCAGCCACACCAAAGTGAGCTCGCGCGCAACCACCAGCCGTCAAGCTTTCAGCGCAGCCTTGCTTAATTACCAGCCTCAGTAGACAGCAAAATTCGTTTATTAAACAGTGCTCACAAATTGTCGTTCCTTTATTTGCTGTGCCTCATTTATTGCCGAACACAGAAAATATTCAGTTCTTTGTAGAGCTTGAATAGATGTATTGTCCAGGTCCTGATATCCTCTGTGGGGCGGCTTACCTGTAATAAACGGGGAAAGAGGAGGGGGGTGGGCGGAAGGCGCATACTTTAGTGGGTTGAATTTCAGAGAGATAAATTGCGCCGCTTTTAGCCAATTTCTTTTAGGGCAATATTCCGGAACACTTTCATGCTATGACTACATAAACTATTTTTATAACAGTTGCTTGACCAATTTTGATGTATATAAAACCGGCGTGAATGCCTTTATGAAGCGTTTTGGTTCTCAACAAAACACTCAGGAGCATTTAATATAACTCCTTCAAAAAAAGTATGTCCAGTTTTTGCCCATTTTTCTTGCAAAGACATTTTCTACTCGATCAACTTTTCTGATGATCTTGCGCAGGGCTGATCCTAAGAAGGAGCGAACAGGTACTTTCATTTTCAATCTATTTTAATGTTGTTTTCATGAGTATACGTCCACACCACTTAATAGTCCAAAAGAGCTTAATTTTCTTCTAATGTCATACTACGTTCAAAAAATTCTAGACGCGTCGCGAATGACGCCCTGCTTCAGGTGGCTGCAGTTGTATCCCTTTGTGTTCACGCAAGGAAAGGCGTAAAATTAGAGTTACATAATTTGTTTCAAACCAATAACATAGCAATGGTAGCATGTATACAGGAAACCTTGCATACTGCAACGAATAGGGCAATAAATATTTTATTGGTCAAGGTTGAATGCGTAGGGTTCTCAAACCGTCGGAGGTAAACTTGCCCCTCTGGAAGTTTATTTATTTATTTATTTTATTGATTTATTTATTCATTGTTTTATTTATTTATTTATTTGTTTGTTGATTTATTTATTTTTATTCATTTATTTATTCATTGTTTTATTTATTTATTTATTTATTTATTTATTTATTTATTTATTTATTTATTTATTTATTTGATGCCTGCTTGCCTTTGCATGCATTACAGAAGGGGGATACATAACACTAAGCAATAAATATGAGACAAAATAACAAAATAATTCTACAAAGCGCGCTGAAAATCGTCAATATAAACAGTTAATACAATCATACGTCGAAGATAATTACACTGCAGTATTGATGTAAAATAAAATGAATCGCGCAAGGCGTCACCTTTAAAGGAAAGTTAATAATTTGCTTTAAGCTAGCGGTCCCACTTTGCGATATGTAGAAGGGCGCTTGGACATACTTCTCCCCTTCTACAACAGTTTTCGAATGATAGATATTACGAAAAAAGTTAAACCTGTGGTTTTGTCTGTGATCTTTCACGTCCTGCCATTTCAGTTTATTTTTACTTTCTCTCATGCTAAGTTGAGCGTGCCAATTACCTAATACGAATCGCACTTACATATTCTGTATGTTTTCGAGCGTATCAACGAGCTCTTTGGCGTAGGGATCCACGAAAACACATGCGTACTCCAAGATTGAGCGCACATGAGTTAAATACGGTTGTTCTTTTCAGTTAGATGGAGGTTCATTGAAATTTCGTCTCAGAAAGCCAAAAACATATGCAGCTGTAACTTTTACGGTGTGCACCTGCCTATTTAACCTCTAACCACTCCCTAAATAAACTCCTAGGTATTTATATTCCTCGGCCGTTGTCACAGCAGCATAATTTACGGTATACGTATCTAATTGGAATGAAGGTTTTCTTGAAAAGGTGCCGTTAACAGACTGTTTAACATCCAAAAACTTTTCTGAATCAGCACACCAGGATGTTATTAAATGCGAATGAAGCTGCAGGTATACGGAATCACGTTCATTCGCTATAGTCCGGTTAACTACACAGTACTTTTGAACAAAGCTATAGGACCAATAGTAATAACAATGCAAAAACCGATTCATTCAGTTCATAGGATGAAATGTACTACGCAGAGGGTGATATGCAACACCATCATTTGCTTTTCTGCAGTCCAAGAATATACAGTCAACCACTTTAAGCTTATATATTTCAAGAGCCAAATCGTGCGTGAACTCAACAATCTGCGTTGAGCAAGAAAATCCTGACAAAATCCGTCTTTGCTAGGATGCTGGCGATTATGTTTACCCAAATGAGTCATATCCCAAGAGTAGCTAAGCTCACCTTCAAACATCAGAACTAAATTAACAGCTAGGCTTCGTCAGTGACAAGGCTCTGTTGTTATCGCAAATTTAAAATAATTTTTTTTTCTAAATAGGCAGGAGATCCGCCACCAGGGGGCTGACGCAGTCGCCCGCGCCTCGCTTCAGCTCCCGATTTATGCTGCCAAAACGCGGATTGACAACAGTATCCAGCCTAAGCACTGTCACCAGCGTCTGTAGAACGACGAAAGGAACCACTGGACACCTGGGTGAGCCGCATTAGACCCCTGCTGCCCAAATTATCACCGACCGAGATTCGCGACCTCGCCGACTCCGCTAGGCCTACATTGTAGGCCTAGCTACATCGTTTCGAACCAGCGCCGGCGCCTCGGGCCCGAGATGAACGACGCGCTTCCTCCACACGCATCGCCAAGCACCGACATGGATACTGACCCTGACAGCGGGCGAACCCTCCCGCCAGACACCCATGGATTACTGTTCTGAAGAAACGCGCAAAGAAGACCACTGCTACCGCCACGACGTCAAGCCAAGCCACCGGCCAACCCCAAGTACCCAAAGCGCCGACCCCCAAGCCCCCACCCCGGGAGCCTCCGCCACGTCTACCGCCTACCAACTACACGGTCATCTTCCGCCCACGAGCCGGCCTCAACGTTGCTACCCTGACCACCGCTGCACTGACCGAAGCTCTGTCAACCAAATGTGAGCTGCCGCTTCCGACTTTCTACCGAGCCGTCACTCTCTTGGTACAACCTACTCCCAATGTACTCGTCGCAAGCACCGCGGATCCCGAGCTGGCTGTAAGGCTGAGTGAGATACAGCAACTGCAAATTTCAACTTTTACCTACGAATTTTCTACGTATATGAAGCCACCACCGGGAACTTGTCGCGGGGTCATCCATGGCCTTGACTCTTCGATAAACAAGGACAACCTAGGCGCCTACCTTCAAGGCAACTACCCCACCCTCCTCCACGCGCGCATCATGGGCAACACCCGCTCCACGCTTCTCACATTCCAAGGGACTCGCGTGCCGTTCTACGTGAAGGGGGGCAGTATGCTTCTCCGCTGCCGGCCTTTTCGCCGCTCCGTGCAAGTGTGCCGCGTCTGCGGTGAACTGGGGCACCGCATGGACGTTTGCCCTATCCCTGACAGCCCAAAATGCCTCCACTGCGGACAACCGACTCCGTCAGCAGACCATGTGTGTATCGCTAAATGCCGATTGTGCTCCCAACCCCATACCACGGCGGGTAAAGACTGTCCACGCCGCTTCATCCCCAACTCGCCGACCAGCAAGACGTCCACGCAAGCCGCCAACAAGGTAAGCTGGTCTGCTCTTGCCTCTCGCGCTCCCACTGCTCGATTCCCTCCCCAACGCGACACACAAAACTATGCCCCGCTATCCCCACTCACGCCACTTCCCGCCACCATTCCCCCCGCACTCCTCGACCTGATCAAAAACCTGCAACAACAAAATGCCGACCTCCTACGCCGGGTAGAAGCCCTTGAAGCAGAGCGAGCCCCCCAGTCCGAACCACCCCCGCCCGTCCCCGTGGTTACCCCTCCCCTCACACGAGCCGACGTAGAGGAAATCATCGACGCACAATTTACGGCCCGCAGCATCCCACAAGTTCAGCAGCTGGTACAGCAGTCTACAGAATACCTAAGCAAAATGATCACCGACTCCACCAAAAGTATCTTCGATCTGCTTTCAGAACGCATTTCCTTGCTTGAACGCGCCCTAGTTCCGGACAACCCACCTCAAGCCAAAAAGTCTAAACCTGATGACCAATAGACCCGCAACGCAAGTGCCCCTTACCATCTACCAATGGAATTGCCGATCGTTTAAAAGCAAAAAAGCAGCCCTCGAACTATACGTTTCCCCAAACCCGCCGGATGCCATTGTATTGCAAGAAACTGACATCACATGCCCCAGCCTTCGCGGTTATGATACTTACACCAATCCTCCTCACAAGCGCACGGCCATCGTTATTGCCCGGTCACTGACAGCCCAGGTAATACCGATTACGTCACCCATCGATCACGTCCTCGTTGAAATCCTTCCTCATAAGCCACAAGCACCAAGCTTCTACATACTGAACGTATACAGCCCGCCCACACAACCCCTATCCGCAATCGAAGCCCTCCTCAGTTCGGTGGTGCGGCACACTCGCAACAACCCATGCTTACTCCTGGGCGATTTTAACGCACCTCACGTTACATGGGGCTATCCCCACGCGTCCAAAAAAGGCACGGCTCTGCTACAAGCAACACAGCACCACCACTTCACCCTGCAGAACGATTTGACTCGGCCAACACGTCTAGGCACTAGCGTGACCCGAGACACCATACCGGATTTGACATTCAGTCGCAACACCACCGACCTTGTATGGGATCTGCTGCCAGATACTTTAGGCAGTGACCACTACATCATTGCTCTCACTGTCCCACTCACGAGTATCCGTCGCAAGATGGGCACGGCGCAGCTCACTGACTGGCAAGCCTTCCGCGAAGCTCCACTTCCAAGCATACTGCCGACCGATAACCTAGAGCAATGGACGCAGCAACTCATTGATCTACAAAACTCACACACCAAGAAAATCACGCTCACGCAGGATCTACCGGCAGTAGACAACCATCTCGACCATCTATGGACGGCACGACGTAGCCTACTCAACCGATGGCGACGAAATAAACACAATCGCAAGCTTAAACGTCGTATCGCCCAGATTACAGAAGAGGCTCTTAAATACGCCAAACAACTGCAAGCCCAAAACTGGCGCGGCTTCTGTGACCAAATGAATGGCACTCTTACAACCAAGAAAGCTTGGCACATCCTACGCCACCTCCTGGGTAACGCCCCTAGCAAAATTGCCACTTCGCAAAACATAGCCCGACTTATACACAACCACTCTCAACCGCCTGATCAACTACTCTCCCAAATCCGCCACAAGTTATTCGGACCTGCATCATCTCAGACAACTCCCTCGCACCCGGACTACGTGGGCACTCCCAATCCTCAGCTCGATGGCGCTTTTACCATGGACGAGCTCACGCAAGCACTAACCCGGCTAACCCGCACAACAGCACCCGGACACGATTTAATAACGTACAAGCTACTTAGTAACCTTAACGACGACCACTTAGAATCCCTGCTTGCCTGTTACAACCACCACTGGACTAACGGCACAGTACCGCCCCAGTGGCGCCACGCAGATATCACTTTACTTCCCAAGCCTCACAAACCCATCACTTTTGACAACTTACGACCGATCTCCCTCACATCCTGTGTGGGCAAGCTTTTTGAACATCTGGTGACTCGCCGTCTAACGGACTTCCTTGAAGACACCAACCGGTTACCTCACACCATGTTCGGGTTCCGTACTCACCTCTCGGCGCAAGACGTCCACCTCCAACTCAAAGAGCGGGTTCTCGACTGCCTCAGCAAAGTACATCCCAGTTCCGTCCTCGCTCTCGATATACAAGGCGCCTTTGATAACGTCACTCACACAGCCATTCTCCGCCAACTACAAAACACGGGCTGCGGATCTGCCACATATAACTATGTGAGAGCCTTTTTGACAGATCGAACTGCCACTCTCCACATTGGCCCTCACCAGACAGAGACCTTTCACACACCGGCAAAGGGCACTCCCCAAGGCTCGGTTGTCTCACCCCTACTTTTCAATATAGCGCTCATGGGACTCCCGACAGTACTTGAGCAAATCCCCCACGTGTCGCACGCCTTATATGCAGACGACCTCACCATATGGTCCAACACAGGCTCTCCCGGACAACAGCAAGACAGTCTTCAACAGGCAGTCGACACTACGCTCCAATACCTCCAAACCTGTGGTCTCTGCTGCGCCCCATCAAAATCCGCCTTACTCGTCCTCCGAGCACGAACCCGGGGCCGCCCACCAAACCCTACCCCCGACCCCTCACTCACTCTCAACGGGCAAGCAATCCCCACCGTCAAGACCCTCCGCATCCTAGGAGTCCACTACCACCACGACGGCTCCGGGGCCGCGTACCTCCCCAAACTTATACAGACAGTATCCCAAATTACACACCTAATTCAACGAATATGCTCTCGCCGACATGGACTCAAGGAAACAGATAACTGCCGCATCATTCAAGCAATGCTGATCAGCCGCATCACCTACGGGGCACCCTATCTTACCTTAAAACCACAAGAACATGCCAAGATTGATGTCCTAATACGCAAATCTTATAAGACAGCCCTCAGCCTGCCTACCTTCACTTCTACCGACCGCTTATTGAAACTGGGTCTACATAACACCCTCTCGGAAATTATTGAGGCCCATCTCCAAAACCAACTACACCGCCTACAACTCACACCCGCCGGTCGTCATCTGCTCAAAACGTTAGGCCGGAAGGTGGTACAAACTCCGGACTCGCCGCAACGCATACCTTCATCAATGCGACGCAACATCCATGTCCTCCCCATTCCGCGCCATATGCACCCTACATACAACGCCGGCCGTCGTCAGCATCGTACACGCCTCCTCATCAGAAAATACGGCAGCGACCCGACCACCCTCTATACGGACGCCTCTCCCTATCCTCAACGACCAGCTCACGCCGCCACTGTTGCCCGCTTCGACAATGCCTTCCTCACCTCGGCAACTGTCTGCACAGAGTCTACTACCACGGCCGAAAAAGCAGCTATTGCCCTCGCAATGACCCAAGCCATGAGTCCCAGCATAACGATACTGTCTGATTCACAAGCTGCCTGCCGTCGTTTTGCACTCGGACGAATCTCGGCTCTTACCCTGGCCATCCTTTCTCAATGCCCCACCCTCCCTCATGCCCGCATAGTGTGGACACCCAGCCACACTTCCCTCCCTGGGAACGAGGTGGCACACGCCACCGCCCGAGCTCTCCTTCACCGGGCATTCCCAGAAGAGGGCAACAATGCAGCCAGTATTACAAACTCCTTTGCGCCCCTCTCCCAAACATACACCGACATCCTCTACCACTACAGAGCAACCCGACGCACCTATCCCCCTCCCCACCCTTCCCTTTCTACCGCTGACGCCTGCATTTGGCGCCGACTTCAAACCAACACTTATTACAATCACCTCCATCTCCACCACATATCCCCTACTAACTACCCACTCAACTGCCCCAATGCGATGAGCCTAACACCACAGCTCATCTCGTCTGGACGTGCCCCACCAACCCTCCACCTCCCAGATCCCCTACCCTTGAGCAATGGGAGTGCGCGTTGCAGAGCTGCCAGCTCGAAGACCAGGAGGCCCTGATCTCTCGGGCGAAGATGGCAGCCGCGGCACGCGGCCTACCGGAATAGGATGGCCGCCCACAGCTCCTAACTCTTTTTCTCCCCTACCCCGTCCCTGCTTTTCAATAAACGTTTCCTCTCTCTCTCTCTCTCTCTCTCTAAATAGGCAGTCATAAAATCCCCTGAAGTAACATAGTGCAGGGCATGAAGTTGATCCTACCAATGCAGGAGCGAGTCTCTTCTACGTTTATCACCAACAACATAGTGCAACATTGCTTGTCGCAGTTTAATTGTAAGCAGAATAACTAGCGCTTTTGCTCCCACTTGCCTTTCTTTGGTGGGGAGTCCTTGACATGGTCGCGGTTTAGCTCCTGCGTGGTTGCCGCTTGCTCGACGCCCTTAAAGGCCAGTTATTTTGGTGAACCATCTCCATCTCGGATCGGACATCTCTGGCGGATCGATGTCTCCAATGCTCTCCATTTCTTGAGCGGGCGAATAGCCTCGAGATGATGCGTCGACGAAGCTGGCGGCAGAAGCGTGGTAGCGGCGATGACTGGCGAGGCTTAGCTCACCCGTCGGTGTGGCACAGTCTTCTTGTGGCAATAAATGACATTTCGATGGCCTAAAAGGTTCCCTGCTAATGTCCAGTGAGTCCATGCACCTTGCCTGTTCACCGAGAACACTCATTACTGTTTGACAAACGATGTTCGTTCATTTAAAACGTAGAAACACGGAGCGGATGAAAAACGCGTCCCCGTCATTCGGCTCCCTAACGGCTTTTTGTCCCCCCAGGAAAAAACCGGTCGGTCTCCTTCCAAACACGTCTGTGCATGAATTCTCGGCGCCCAGGCGCGAGCCGTTGTTCGGCTGTATGCCGTTTGCCGAAAAAAGGACGTATAACCAGATACCTTACGTAGGCCGGTCTCCTCTTGAACACCGGTTGCCAAATATTCTGTTGCCATTCGCTTGCCGTAATTCGGCCGAGGACAGCTAACCGAATGCAAAACGTATATTCTGGGGCCGTACGTCCGCCGGACGCGCGGTTCACCGTTGAAACAACGAATGCACGGCAGCCG
Source organism: Haemaphysalis longicornis (assembly GCF_048455015.1). Lineage (NCBI taxonomy): Eukaryota > Metazoa > Arthropoda > Arachnida > Ixodida > Ixodidae > Haemaphysalis > Haemaphysalis longicornis. Next base: position 4,585,067 of record NW_027526314.1, read on the forward strand.
CGCTCCGGCCGGTCTCCTTTCGAACACCAACTGCCGCAAGAATACGCATATTCTGTGGCCGGTCACCTGCCGTGCTTCGGCCGATTACCGCTTCCCGAAGAAAAAACGGATGCCCTAAGGCCGTACTTCGGCCGTTCTCTTTCTCAACATCGGCAGCCGTAAGAGAACTGAATATCTGGCATCCGGTTAGCTGCCGTTGTGCGTCCGGACACGGGCGGAAGGAAAAATGCCGAAGCGCTGGTTGCCGAATGTTGGCCATTCAATGCATGATCAGTGGCTGCCAGAACCTGGATGCTGGCCGGACATGCCAGAAAGCGGCCATAGACGGGCCGGTCTTGGGGCACACCTTTTGTGCCGCCTGGGATATGAACTATGCGTGTACCTCCATTAAACACTGCTGGTTTGCGTCGCCGTTACGACTATATGGTGCAGCGGTAGTTTGCCGTTTCAATGCATGGCTCACTGACAAAATGCAGCGAGCGCCAGAAGCATGAAATCTGTTTTGGGATTTCGAAACTAGTGACCGTAAAACAAAGTGGTCGGGAGAACTGAGTGGCCACCTCGTTTCCTTGTTTGCTGTCACTTTATTTAATTACGCTCTTGCATCATATATCCCCAGTTCGCACTTAACAAACTAGAATAAGGGTCGACAACGTATTCAGGTGTAGTGCCGAGTTGTATGAAGTCGACACGGCAGAGGGCTGGATGGCAAATCAGGTGGGAGGAGGAGAACGGCTTTGAAGGCAAAGAGAAAAAATTCAGCGGATTGCCAATAATATTTGACAATAATCTGGTAAAGTGTGAACATGGGGAACAATGCAGGTGGAAGCGATACATTTTTTGTCCTTGTCTGCCCGTCAAACTCTATTTAAAGGAGCCATGAAGACAAAATACAAGTCTGTTTTATTCTAAAGATTTCGTGTTTTATACTGCCCCCAGCGCTTGTCCGGATACAAACGGTGCTTTATTCACCGCAAAATTATTCAATTTAAGTAAATTTTGACTTTCCCGCTAAACCGCGCTAAAAGTATCGCGGCAACGCGGTTTACTGGCAAAGTTTTATTACTCTTATGTGTTTCGCGTTGCTGGGTCTCGTGGGAAACGAAACGAACAACGCGTTGATCCCGTTGACCCGATTGCGGCGGCGCTGGCATCGAGGGAACAGCACGGCGTTCGCGCGTTTGTTTACGTTACTGAACCTAGACGACGCCACCATACCATGGAGAGCCGTTTTCTGCATTTGCTTTGTTTTTGACTGTACTTAAACCTGGTTTGTTTTTTTTCTGGGAGAAAATAATCGTTTCGTGAAACATGGTGCTCGCTCGACAAATATGGTCACGTAAGACACTGTTGCTTGTCTAACGTCAATCGGCCAGTGTCGTCTGAGACAAGACCTCAAGACCCGCAGTGCTGTGCAGCTAAACCAAGCATATGCGCGCAGTACCAACAGCAGTACGCATCAGTACTTCTATGTTTACATGTGCTTTCGTAACTTCTACTGTTTGTCCCAACATTATTATTGCTTTAAAAGAATGTGCCCTAAATTCAAGCACAAATAGCTCGTTCCGCAAGCTTATAACCTCCGCCTAATTAGCGTTTGCTTTTGTCGGCCTCCGCCAATCGCAGAGCCGGCTGGTATGATATCATAGGTTCTGTTGCGGGAAATGAGCGAGTGGGTCGCATGGCCATTCCCTTTTTTCCTAATTATGTAGCTTATTTAAGCGAAGTTTACGTCAAACCTGGTGTCAGTATAATACAAACGAGGCCGTCTTTTGAATGAACCAAACTTGTGTTTTGTGTTCATGGCTCCTTTAAGGTCAATAGTGGCGTGTCGGCGTTCAGATTTTTAGTGACAGGGGGAGGGGTGGAGGTTCTGAGACGTGCTGGGGGCCGCATAACACAGCCCCTCGGGCCACATTCGGGCCGCGGGCTGTAGGTTGCCGACCCCGGCAGTAGATATAACCAACACAGTCACTGACGATTGCATGTAAATATTTGGTCCGCGCACCGTGTATGTGGCTGTCTTATGTTATATAAATATAGAATTACGCATCTCTACAATGGCGGACATGCGACTTGGTGCTTGTTTTGTGTCCTTTAATTGCGCTTAATTTGTTTATTTGACGCTATTGCCTTATCTACTCGCTAATGTACTTGTACCCTGCCATTCGTAAATCGCATTACGTAAAATATTAAGCAAGAATCGTAGTTCGCGAAAATACAAAACAAAATTTCCACTCGTTTTCAACGCGGTGATAGGCCAGCAGTGTCAGCGGAGTCGGCTGCCTGTAGCGTCGTCTTGCATATGCTCTGCTGAAGTACCCATTTACGGTTACCTCAGGCGATAGGATGAGCAGCATTCTGTGTTGATGGTATACTTGCGAACTGTTTCTTGTCAACGGTACGCAAGAAGAAACAACGATAAGGATCTCCAGGAAGTTAGATGGGGATACTATCCAACGTCGCTAAGATTGCGACAGCTCGCTCAAAAGAAAGCCGATAAATTGGCTTGTTTAGCGGATAATATTTTATTTAGCCACTGCAACTACTTTACGGCTATTTTATTCATTATGCAGTCACTTAAACGCACCACAATGTGATTAAATTAGGTACAACCAACTTTCGCTCTGGCTTGTAATTGAAAACATATGGAGGGTGGGGAGGGTCGTCTGCTTTGTACTACCCAGAGGCGTCGGCCACTAGGGGCGCTGCATGTCGCCAAAGCTCCAGCGCAGGAGCCCTATATGGTATAAAATAGCAAACACATGAAGACTGCTGTCGCCGCCCGTGGCTACACCGCACAACTTCTACCGGAACTAGGCTAAACTTGCGGGCCAAATGTTTTAAGTTCTTGCGTTCAGGAGATTATAAAAACTTCACTAGTAGTTTTTGTAGCGCAATGTTTGAACGTCGAAGAACATATAGAAAGCTAGAAACAATACTGACAATACTATGAATTGATTGATTGTAGGGTTTAACGCGCCGACGCAACGCAGGCGATGAGGCGCGCCGTAGTGGAGGGCTCCGGATTAATTTTGACCACCTGGGGATCTTTAACGTGTGTGTGAAGGAACATACCCGCGAAGGGGACTGACGCCGTATTCTACGCGAGAAAGACGAAGTGCAAGGCCAAGCGCCTGCTGAGTAGTTGGGAGAAGAAGAGGTGAACGAGGCACGGGCGCAGGGAGCGAGACCCCAGCCAGGGAACGAGGCGGACTGAACGGGGCACGGCTCTGTGCGACCTCAGGGCGAGACGTCTGGTCTATGCGCCACAGTGAGGCAAGGCCGTCGCGAGTCTCTGCTACGGTTCCGGGCGTCGCCGCCAAGGCCCGGGACATCGTCGCCAGCACGGGCCACCGTCGACCGGGCTCCGGCGTTCCGAACAGCGCGTGACCGGGCTCGAGGCGGGAGCAAGGCCGTCAGCGGACCCGGCGGAAAGTCTTCTGGCCACGGAACCTGGGCATCCAACCTCAACGACGCGGACACCGCTACGAGGGCGACGTCGGCACCCGCGTCCCATACAACCGATGTGAGCGTTTCCTGCCCCGGGACGTTTACGCGGGGACGGTGCGCGGACTTTGTAGTTGCGGGCGCTGCAGCGGACCGCGTGGGCTGTTTTATCATCTGAGTTTCCCCTAACGCTTTGCGAATTCCCTTTGCCATTAATTCAACCCTCTGTGCTGTCCAGTCTGTAAATACAATGTCATCTCCTCATCCGCACTAAGAGCGTTCCCTCCGTTTCGTGTGATCCGGCCCATTTCATTACAGTGTGCCGCAATCTCCTACACACGGGCGTTTTTGCTTTTCGCCTCCATCAGAAAAGCGGCCACCGCAGCCGGGAAACGAACCCGCGACCTCGGGCTCAGCAGCGCAACGCCTTAGCCACTGGGCCACCGCGGCGGGTTGAACGCACCGGCGATAGATCACGCGGCGACCCGAAACGCCAATAAGTTCGTTACGGTCTCAGTGCAATATCTGGTGCAATACTCGGCAGGATAACTGTTCTGTACAGCACTGTGGATATAGCCACACTTATTATAACCCTCAGCGTGCTTTTAATACGCCATAAAAACACAGGAGCGCTTGCTTTGGCTGAGGGCAGCATTTTCAAATGAGCGCAACGTCTGCGGTACGCAACGTCTTCCCTAGCTACCGCTGGATGGCGCTACTGTTCCACAGTTGGGGCCATTCAGCTATGCCAAGAACCGTGCGGACGCTACGCATGAGCGCTTCGTTCGACGGCAACTTTCGAACGGCTTAAAAATGGCAATATGATTTTTTTCAACAAAGATTAGAACACCGATCACGGGCTCCTTGAAGCAACATTTTGTTTAGTGGTCCGGGACAGCACAGGACGCGGGAGTTTGGGGATGCACAGCTTGATAAAAGCTGAATAAATCCTTCTGTACAAGGTAGCCTTGTATTCGATTGCTTTTATACCCCTATTAGAGCACTGCAGGGTCCCGGGCTGACCAAAAGCCCAGGCCTGGCCCACGGGCCGGGTCTGGTAGCCTGAAGATGTCTATTAGCGGGCCCGGCCCGGGCCCGGGCTTAATGCGATTGGCCTAGGTCATGCTCGGGGTTAAAGCCGTGGGCCCAGGCTTTGAATCCATGAGCCTGGCCGTTCATATTTCTGAAGTGATGTGTACAAAAGAGCAACAAAAGGAAGGTTGGGAGTGTATTTCCATGCTCCTTTTTATGTTATTCCTATGCATTCTTTTAAAAACGTGCTTTGGTAGGTCTGATAGTAACTGTGCTGTAATTTTAATTGTATTTCTTGTACAGCATCAACATTTCAAATTTTGATGTATAACATACCAAGATACGATTACAAGAAATGCCGTAGCGGGGAAAAGATTAATTCGAACAACATGGAACTCAGCACCTATGCCTAAACAAATTGCAAAAGGATCGACATTTGGGGAGTTGTACTGGTTAATCAACTTGAACGGCAGCATAGTGGACCAAGACATGAGCGAAATACGACGACAGGGCGACCCTGTAATCACAACTAATTTTATTTAAATTACACCACACACATAACTACTACGACCGAATCTACGTGCTCTCACATCAGGACGCACAACTAAATTATCACAAACTGATCGTTAACACGCTAAACGATCCAAAAACCAAAAATTATTTATGAAGATTTAAAGACGGCTGCTAATGCACGAATCCTCTCTTTTTGTGACATGATATGCCTCAATGACTTCCCTAGTGATCTTACTGCCATGAACCGAAAGGATGGTGGCATCATGAAAAAGCGTAACGCACCCGTGTTCGGAACATTGCTTGGTGACATGTGAATGTTTCTTGTGTTTGAGTGACTTTTCGTGTTCTAACAATCTGATATTTATACAATTATAGGTTTGTCCGATATAGTACCGGCGTCCACACTCAAAATGAATTTGATATATTACTTCCGTTGTACAATTGCCGAACAGGTATTTGTGCTTAACGGTACAACTTTTCTTTCCCATTTTCTTTCTATGTGAAAACATATTTTACTCATCTTATTGGGGTTGAAAAAAGAACATTTACACCAAACCGGCCAGCTACATTTCTGAACCCTTGCGGATATGTGTGCTTATACGCAATTAGGGTAGAGGTTTCCTATTCACACAGATCACCATCCTGCGCGTCGTTCTGTCGTCGACTTTCCTTCCTGTCTTTGTCTACTACGCTGTCGTTAAAGATGCTTAGCCTATGTCCATGAACAGGTGTGTTTTGCATGTCGCACCCATCTACAGAAGGCTGCCGTGGCCGGGAATCCAACTTGCATGCTATGGGAATAAAACCCCTCAACAACCACTGCAGGGAAAACATTTCAATCCACGTACATACTCGTACATTGAAACGCGGCACCACAAATTTCAGCATAACATCTTGTGGCCCAGACAACCACGTGACAATGCCAAGATACTGGTAATCAAAGGGGATGGTGCCTCTTGTCTAAGAAGACGAGATATTATTAGGCCGATGTGACGTGAACTGAAGACAGTGGAATTTAAAGTGCGTGCATTACTTAACCCTACATTTCTTGCATGTAAATCCATGACGTGCTGTGCAGACTAGACTCATGATCCACCTGGTTGCCCGCTACGTATACACTCAACCAAATAAAACAAATTTCCTTCCCCATCTAAGCCCAGGCGTGGTCACGCACATGCAGGCACTCCTTAGACTTAAAAATAAATTACCTGGCCGGGTCGGACCTGGGCCTGAGACGACGGGCCCGGGCCGGGCCCAGACAGACTCCTTTACCAAAGACCGGGCCCGGGTCGGGCTCAGGCTTCATAAAGCAGGCTTGGGCTGGGCCCAGGTCTTAAAATCAGGCCCGTGCAGGGCTCTAACCGCTATACATCACCGCTGCCCTGCCTGCTTCCGCTTTAACATGACGCAAGCAGCGGTTGCTGCAGCCGTTCTTTGCGTCATGAAATCACAAGGAGGGAAATGAAGAACATAAATGGGTTGTTTTATTAGTGATTTCTCAGCAATAAAGACACCTTTCGGCACCGTGTCAAGAATAAAATGGTTATGGGAAGGTCAGACCTTCGTTCCAAACCAACTTTCTGATTGCCTTTCAGTCTCCATTTAAATCTGGCCGGCCCTCAAAGCTTGTTTTCCATGCAGAATCCAAGAATCTTGCTCAGTCAAAAATCAAAGCACCAGTTTAAATAGCACTACTAAATTTGTTTTACCGGGTTTTGCAGTTTTTTCAACACAAAATTGCAACTGTAGTGGTCCTCTAGGTCCTCCGGCTGCCAAGCCGTCGTGAGAAAGTATGGCACACGTCTAGTGAGAATGAGGGCTTTAATCGAACTGGATGCGGGTGCAGCGCGAGCGCGTGCCACCACTTCGTTGTCACATAAAACTGCTGATGATGCAGCGTCGTCCTCTACAGCGCCGAAGAGGAAGAAGTTTGCCGGGTGAACGTTGGCAGCAAACTGCGCGCCAATCCTCGGCTTAGCAATTATACGAACGAAACAAGTACGCGTCCTGCTAGGAACAATCCTGCAGGCAGTTATCTGGAAACTTGCAGCAATTTGCGCAGAAAGGTGACTCAGACATTTCATTGGAACAAACGAGCGTGTCGTCGATTTTTGTTATTCTCGGGTCAGAGGAGTTAGCATTGCTCTCTTCATGCTTACATTTATGTAGAACTACGTACATGCGGATGGTTAGTTCACGTTAATAGGACGAATAAAAGTTCTCCATTTTGGCACTACGAAGCACTGTATGGACCTCCCCAAAGTTTGCAACCTACGCGTGATTGAAACACTCCATTCCCACATTCAAGCAATTTTCACAATAAACTTCCCGAGACTCCGCTAAGCCCCACGCTTCACAATTTCTGCGCAAATAGGCCGACACAAATGGTGAAGGCGCAGTACATTTACATTTCGCAGCGACCGGCCTACGTGGTAGTGGTATGATGAACTTGCCAATACTTGTTGTGGTGTCCCGCTTTGAAGCAACTGAACTGTACCTCTGAGCGTATAATGTTTCACCCACAGCAAGAAGGTGTGCGGAAAGAGCGACCGCGAAGAATTCAACCTTTCGCTCGTTCGTGGTCTTTCGATTAGGTCAGTCGAAAAACTATACCTTTTCGCGTTGCTCCTAGCATCGACACCACTGCTCGACGGGTCGCTCCCCACAGCGGCGCCACGGTGTTCAGACTTAAGAGTACGCCTTTACCAGAGACTGGAGGCAGATGAAGGATAGATAAAGAATAATATCTGGAATGGACCTCCGTGCGCCCAATTACGATGTCCGGTACCTTTTTACATCATTGCTGTTGCATCTGCTAAGGTTCGTTCTGCACGCAGTAAAGGAATTACGTCACAGGTAGAAAAAGTCCGTCGCACTGTCACAGCGATGGGCACTGGTGCCTTCACCATATAGTCTGCATTGTTCGCAAGCCGTTTGCATCGAAAAAGCGTCACACGTGGCTTCCTGCGTCTATGAAAAGTATCACCGTTTGTATAGATTGTTAAATCTTGCTATTTTCCTCGATCCAGTCCTCGCGTGGGAAAAATACTGTCTCCTGCACAAGAGCGACTATGGCGTATAAATTCCACTCCACCGCACTTCCCAATGAGGATTGCGCTCCCACTCATAGTTATCTTCCTCATTGACGTCAGAATAGGTGTTCCCACCACGACTCAAATCAGCAGCTGAATAGTTGTTCCAGCCGACTCGGCATTCATAACATGAGCAAGGAACGGATAAGAGATGCACCATGACGTTGGCACGTGCGTACATAAGGAGCTGATTTCGTGTGCAGTGAAGCATGGGTTCATGTACTGCGAAAGAAGGAAATCACGTTGATCCCCAGCTGCTAACGTTTTGTGTGATTGAGCTAGAGGTGACGAGTTCCATTACTGTCTTCGCCAGCCGCTTCAAGGCGAAAAACAAACAAGGGCGCCGTGCATACTACATTTTGGCGCACGTATTGCGGCGTGAATGACGTCAGCAAGTACACTGGTACATGCGGCAGCTTCCCTAGAATCAAGGCTCTGCGCGACTGGTTTGCACCTGCTCTACTCACGTGTGATTAGTTTCAGGTGGCACGCGGCACGCAGTGTTCTGCAACTTCTACGTTTGCGATTCATATTTTCGTGAATTTCGGCATGCGGTCACATTTCCTTTCAAAGCTCCCGATTCCTGTCCAATCCCTGAAGTGTGCACGTTTAACGAAGACAGGAACAACAGCAACAACAAGAACCCTTGTTTTGTGCTGACAACGTGTGGAGATACTATGGTTGGTAGAGCACAGGGCTCCTGCTGTGCACACCCGAGTTCAAATCCCGCCGGGTCACACAGGTGTTTTTATGGTGAAAACCTTAAGTTCCCCGTTCTGCGAAAAAGCGCTGTTGTTTGTGTTATTGACAGGTAAAATAGTGTCCGCCGCTGCAGAGAGTGAATAAATAAAAAAAACGTGTATTACCCGCTGGATTTTACTCGGGCCTCCACAGCACCAGCCCTTTGCTCTAGATTTGAACAAAAATGCTACGCCAGCACATCGAGCGGTAGAGCAAAATCCTTTCTTCGTAACACTGCCCACGTGGAGGGTGAGCCCGGAATCGGGGGCATTGAGGAGATAATATGTCCGCTTCTCCCCCCCCCCTCCCAAAAAAAAACTGTGAGCTGGAAGTGTAAAAGCTGTGAAATAGCGCGTGCCACATAACAAGTGAACGTGATGGCACGTGAGCAGAACAGGCGCAAACCAGCCGCCCAGGACCCTAATTCTAGGGAGGCTGTGGCGAGTACTAGTTTGCTGCAGACGTAATTCAGACAATGAGGCGTACAAATTAAAGCGAAAAAACAGACGCAAACGCAGTGTAGCAGAAAAGAAGCTGGTAGAAGTAAGTCGTGCAAGAAGACAAAGAAATGAAATCGAAGAAAGATGCAAATACGATGATGTAGCAGTAGGCAACTTGTTAACAAATATTGTAAGGCTTTCGACTTGAAAGCAAGTAAGCAGACTTAAGTACCCGGAGTTATTTATATTTATTTACTCTTTGCTGAGGCGCCCATTTTCTTGACCAGACAACCAGAACAACAGAATGGGTCATTTCAGGCTTTCGCCTCAATTGTCGTCTTCCTAGCTTACGACCCTTCTTCGGATCAAACATTTTTCCGATGACAATACCTAATAAAGTATGCCTGCTGTATTTGCATTCCCGCTTTTACCAATGCCGTTACGTTTGTTCTTTAAAAAAGGCCTTCAAACTCTCTTTCACAAAAACACACTGAGGGTAGGAAGCAAGCCTTTCTTAAGTGTGTTGTCTGACACCGTTTTTCGGGCCATTACGGCAAACCTCAACAGTGATGTCTTGTTTCGTACTCCGGCCGCCGTGATGGGGGGCAGCCAACGACATCACGCCATTAAAGAAACGCTAAAGACTGAGTAACTCATTGTTCAACTGAAAGGTCGAGTGCTCTGTAGCCCTCTTCACATTTGTTCGACAGCCAGCGATGTCTTGTTTGCTGAAAAAAAAATAATTAAAGCAAGTATTTCTCTCCCGTTTCCCTTCAATTTTTTTGTGATGCTTTTAGCCCGCACCAAGCGGACAGAGCGAGCCGAGCCCGCTATTACTTGATCGTCGCCATATTCCTGAATACCTGTCCTTATTAGCTTCCAATTTCTCCCTAGCCAAGCAGGAACGGTTATTTGATGCGATGTTGGGGAGGCGGTGTACATAGAAGTTGGCCACCAAGACCCCGCTATTTATAGGGACCGGGCGGCCGTTGTATGGCACCACCAACAGCCAACAGCGCCGCCCGTGGCGAACCGCTTGTCAGTAGAATGCCGGTGGCTGTCAACGCAGCGTAGTTGTGCGTGGCTTCCTGTCGTGCTGCTGCGGTGTGGCTTGCATAGCTTAGATAACCACAAGGATGTTTTTCAGATCGGTAAATCTTAAAAGTAGAGGCAACCCTTACGAGGCATGCAACGCGTGTGGTTTACGCCCATACTCAGTAATTTCAAATTGCCGACGATGCTCAATGCGCTTAGCTGTAAGTGTAGGTCCGTTCCTTCGTGCAAATTTTTCATGCCTGCATGCAGTTTGGCGTATCGAGGAATAAATTGCAGCTAAACGTTCCTACAAAGCCGGTGTGTGCAGCTGCTCCAGTAATGCTGCGGCGATGGCCTTTGGCAGTTGATGACGAAACGGCGTCGCGCACAAGCGACAGCCAAAGTTGGGGGTGCCTTCTAAGATTTACCCCAAAATAGAAATTGTGATAGATGACGCTTCGTAACTTCATTAACTACGTTAGAAACGTGTTTAAGTTCACAGAAATACGTTTACTACCGCCACTGGGAATCGTTTACAGAATAAATAATGCATGATAGTGGAACATTATTGCTTGTGGTGGAAAAACATTGCTTTATAAGACTTGCAATTGTTGCATGATAGTTGGTTAAGGTTTTTTTTTTAAATAGTGCCTGCGTGGCTAAACGACAAGAAAGAGGAGGGTGCCAAAAACCCGCCCTTAGTTTCACAACTGAATGCTGCGGTCGAGTTTTACAAGCTACCAACTAAGCATGAAAAATCATGAACTCCGCCGTCTAACAACTATGATGGTTTATCGCAAAGCTTTTTAGTGTGGGTTCCCTTGGTTGCCTTTTGGATTTAAACTTTGACTAATTGAGCTTTGAATTTTACCAGCACGGAGTTTGGTTCTTTGATCGCAGCGTCTTTGACTTTGACCCTTTCCCATTATATTTCGCGCGAAAAAAGCTTCGCTTTCAACCATCGTCGTCACTAGACGGAGGGCTGGGTGATTTTGCTGTTTATTTTTGCACTTCCGTGCACTCCTCTCCAAATCCGAACTGCTTCAAGCGTGTCGGAAAGGCGTCTGTGCTGGATGAGTCGGGCTGGTGCACCCCTATTTTAGGCAAGTAGTCGCGCGTTTATGGTTTCTTCATGAGGAATTAAGGAATTACACGATTTTTTTAGGTACTCAGCAAACAATACATCAGCATTAAAAAACACATGCTCATGTTAACACTGCCACATTTCTTAACTATCGGTGCAAGCCTGTATTCCACGCAGGTGCTAAAATGATGAAGGGAGGGGGCATGGTTTGTAGCTTGGGCTGTTGGATGGTTGAAGAACTTACGTATACGTATCGAGGTATCCCCCCGTTAAGGCTGAAGCGGAAACTGTAGTCACTGAAACCATTGAAGATAATTTAAAGTGGTAGAAATGAATAGTAATATTAATAGTTTTATTCCTACTCAGATCGCGCGGAGCCAGGCGCAGAGCGCTGCAAAAAGCGCTCATGTCAATGTTGCACATTCCCAACTTTAGAAGCGTCCAATAGGTTTACCTAGCCGTTAGGGCATTTAAGAAGAAATGAATAATAATGATAGTAGTTTCATTCGTAGCCGATCAGGAGGAGCCAAGTGTAGATCGCTGCAAAAAGCGCAGATGTCATTGTTGCCCATACCCAACTTTAGAAGCGTCGGACAAGTTTACGTAGCCGTTACTGAATCTGAGAACCCAACACATGTCTAGACTTCGTTTCACTGCACATATCCGCTGACAACACCACCAAAAGATTCAAAGCACCGAAGCAAACACGAGAAAAAGAACGGAAGGCTGCGTAGTCCAATGAACCGGCTCCTTGCTCTAACGAGCGCCGAGTGGTGGCGCCACCCGTCCAAGTCGGGTGGCGCCACCACTCGGGATCGGGAAGCAGGAGATCACAAGGGAAAAATTATTGCATAATACCAAAGGGAGTGCATTGCTTTTTGAAGCCCGAGCGGGTTGCTTGCGAACAAAAACGCTTATCCGCGAGCCGGTACAGGAAGAACTATGCGCAGGCTGCGGAAATGAGCCAGAAATCATGCGACATATTGTAACGGAGTGCAAAAGTATCCGTCCAGTCCTCAGTGAAGAGCCATCCAGCTTCCGGGAGCCCTTGGCTTTAAGGTTAGCGGAAAAGTGAACTGGACAGCAGTACAGGTTAGTAAAAGTAGGTTGGAGTGTTGGTGGGAAAAGAGCAGAGAACAATCTGGGAAGACATGCCAACAAAGAAGTCAGACTAGCACAAAAATTTCATAAAAGTATTTGCTTTTTATTTTGACATTATTTTTTTATTTATTTTGTTTGTATTTTTGGCGAGGTGATTCTACAGTGGCGTTGCGACTAAGGAAGCTGTGCAACGCCACCCCGTTACATAGGGGAAGCCACTAAGCATCATCATCACCCGGTCCCCTATAGTCCTGATCATAGGTCCCGATGCAAAAGTGCTGCCTTCTGCAGGAGCGAAAGTGGACCCTCCTTTCGATGTCATGTTAAAGGGTAGTGCCGGTCGCTGGTACGCCTGCTACAGGTGCGGTTGTTCGTGTCGTGCTGAATCACTGCCCGCCTTGTGCTGTTTGATCGCACATAATGACTAATGGATTGTGTGCGGACTTATTTGTGCGGCCACGGTTACAGTACGGCCGCTCGGAGACATATTATACGTCCAAATACACAACCTCAGCTGCACCAACACCGTAGTTCAAAGTTTGGCAACAAATCGAAGAGAGAGAGAATCAACTTTTATTGAGCCCAATAAGGTATTGGCTAGTGCACGCAGGTACCGGATGGAGTGGAACCCTCTTCTCGGGTCCCATATGTGTCTAGCAGCTCCTGGCCCCTGGCTGCCAGCGCGACCTGGATCGTCAGGTCGGGGCTAGACAACAAGGTCTCCCATCGCTCTCGGGGATCGGGTGTAGGAATTGGGGTGGGGGGGCGGGCGGATCTCAAGAGACTCGCACTCGGCTAGGACGTGTGCCAGAGTGCCTTGTCTCTCCTTGGAGAACGGGCAAGTACTCTCTTACCTGTCCGGGTACATCTTGTTTAGAAGTGTGGAATGCGCTAGCGACCCCGCCTGTATTCTTCAGATTACGGTCTGCTGTTTTCGGCTCAATTGCGGGTGAGACCTGGGAAATCTGCATCTACGCTCTCTGTACATTTCAGCAATTTCTCTATAGCTCGTGACGGGGCGCAGCTGCGCCGGCTCGTCCTTGGCTTGGACGGATAACTCTCGGGCGTGGTGGTCCGCGAGTTCGTTTCCTTCCACCTTCGAGTGAGCCGGCACTTACACGAGCTCTAAGGCTCGCCTCGGGGGCCTTCGCTTGGACAATATCGCATGTGCCGTGGGGGACACCCTCCCTTTTCGGAAGCTGGCGTACGCCTTCTTAGAGTCCGTTACTATTGGCGGTGAGCGCGAACACAGGCGGCGTTGCGAAGCGCGCCTCCGTGACGTCAGCTTAGGGATTCTCGCATTTGTCGTCTGCTTCACTCAGGATCGCTCTCCCTGCTGTTTTTTTGCGCTCGGTCAACGTCTGATGCTGGTCCGCACCAGAATTAGCGTGTGGGTAACTTTTTATCATAATAATAGGCTTAAAATCGCATACACTAGCTTATGGTGTGAATTAAAGTATAGTTTTGGATACCGCTACGGGAAAAACATTTCCGGCTCCACCCCATTCCTTGCGAAGCCGGTCCTGTGCGGAGCCGGAAAAGTCGGAGCTAGGCGTCAGCTTCTCATGTAAGCATTCGAACAAAAGGAACAGTCAGCTGCTAATAACCGACAACAGCGAAAATGGAAGACGAAAACAAATTCTAGGCCTTCAGGGCTGTCGGCTTTGGCAGAAAGCATCACGATTCCCGGTAATCATATGTAAGGTAAAACAGTTTTTGCAACCTTGCCGAACGCTCGAACGCGTTTTGTCACGTCACTTTACGTTGTCAAGGCATGGAAGTTTGCCGACATGCACTATAGACTGCAAAAACTGTAGGTTGAGTTCCAAATAACCCAGTGTGTATATACGCGCGTGCTGATTCTGTACCAGGCATCTAACCAGTATGGAGGTTTATCGAGCAAAACGAGTCACGTCTTCGTTAAATTTATAGTAACACATATATGTTTGTTACGACCTGGAGGGATATTTCGGAACATTGTGCACAGCCATATCTTCCCGATATTCGGATATGCGTTATAGGAAAACTGCACTCAAGAGGAGGAGGAGGAGTACGTGGAGGAGGGGAATAACTTTGTTTAACAATTAAATCAATTTGGTTAGTGGGCCGGGTCCTCAGTCCAAGACAAGAAAGTAAAAGTAATTTTCTTCAAATCATAGAACGCCATCCAGAGTAGAATAGGATTTGTTCTTCGCGCCTGGAAGGGTTGAAAAGCAATAAAGAGCTACTTGGAATTCTCCTTCGGTTTCGAGTCTTGTAATATATGCAGGTATACTATTTATTACGTTAGTTAGCGGGTATATCATGCCTTCAACACCGTAATCATGTCATCATTGTTCGAGTTGAGAGTCAGTTCGTTATGATAACGATATAATTACGATAGAAATTCGGAGCACAAAAGCCGCCTTCGAGTACTGTGGACCACGTTGTTTAGGGCGCGATCGCGGTGGCGTAGCACAAACCTTCTCATTGTATTTGCATGTGAATAAACAAAGCACGCTGCGGATATGCACCTTTTTGCACGCAGCCGTAATGAAGGGCAATTTGTGAAGAAGGGAATGTATGGCATACAAAATGAAGAAAATATCCACACAACCTTTGTGAGGCTCCCAAACATCCCGAAACCTCCTAATAAGACGTTGGTGACGGCGCAGAAAAATTGATGCGTTGGGCAGAAAAAAAAAGCAAGAAACATTAATCCGATACAGGACAACAACGAAAGAAACAGAAGAAAGCCGCTTTATTTCCTGCTGTGCGATGAGCATGTTTGCTTGGTACGTAGTATTAGACTGTTGAGTCTTGATAGGAGCATCTCAAAAATACTGCAGGGCAGCCTACGCATTTTGAATACTTATCGAGAAGCTCTGATCGCTGATCCTCGCGAATAAGCAAGAAAGGACGAGTTACACACGTTCTTCTGACCGATACTCTGAAGAAAGTTGTTCTCTATCTCTTCGTGTGTTGCAAACTTGTGGGGGATACAGCTTCAAATTATTCAGATGCGTCAGAAGCTGTAAAAATAACTGAGTCGCTAGAAATACGCTTTTTAAACGCACTACAGCAACGAAGCGGGCGATTTCTAGCCCAGGCACTGTTGCCCCTCACAAGCGGAGTGTAGCAGACGACAGCGGCGCGAATCCCTAAGCCGACGTCAGAGCCAGGGGGCGCCACTCAAAGATCTCACCGCCAATAGTGCCGGCCGTCGGATGTGTTAGCGCGAGGGCCACGGCAACTTCCTCTGCTTCGCTCGATTGGGTCGTGCGGACCGACGGGCAGGTCACCAGGGTGTCTATGGTGGTGACCGCCGCCGTAGCCTTGGTTCCGTACTTGGGAAGCGCCATGTCAGCGTATAGGACGTCGGGGTCCTCTTCGAGCTGGCGGGGCAGCGCCCTGGCCCTTGCGGATCGCCTACCTTCGTTTTTCCCGGGCTGCATATTCCTGGGGAGGGGCTTGGTCTTTACGACGTCCCTCCACTCGGTAGGTAATGTCTCAGTGTCTGGTTGTGGTTCGATGCTCCATCCAACCTTGCGCAGGACGGCCCGTCCGTGTTCGGTCTGACTTAGTCTGATCCTTTGGTTAGAGAGGTGGGCCTCCACCATTTCGTCCACCGTGTTGTGCCTACCCGTGCCCAGAAGTTTCTGCGTGGACGAATGGACGGGCACTCCCAGGGCGAGCTTGATCGCTTTTCTGAACACCGTGTCCAGGGCCTCGCGGTCTGCCCTCGTCAGCTGGAGGTACGGGGCAGAGTAAGTGATGCGGGACACGATGAACGCCTGCACCAATTTCAGGGCGTCGTCTTCCTTGATTTCTCGGTTCCTGTTGGTGACTCTTCTGATCATGCTCGTGATCTGCTCGGAGACGGTCTTGATCTTGTGTGTTGCCGCGGTGGCCTTGCCGTCGTCACGCAGCAACATGCCCAGGATGCGGACCTGCTATGTGGGCTCAATCTTCGTGCCGTCGATCGTGACGATCACGTTCGGTGGCGGTTCCTTCTTGGGTCTACCTGGCTGCACCATCAACAGCTCCGACTTCTGCGGGGCACAGCTCAGGCCGCAGGTCGTGGCGTACTCATGGACGGTGGTCGCCGCCCTCTGCAAGGTTTCTTCCACCCAGGCTTCGGAACCCGCTCGGGACGAATTGGGTCGTCCCTCTTCATGGCAACGTGCATGTTATTCGTCAGGAATGCAGTGGAATAAAATGAGATTACGTGATGATGGTATGAAGAAAAAAAAGTAGTCTTTTTAACCTGTTTTCCTCTCTGTAAACTTGGGCTATCTTGTAATCTCAAATACAGTATGTTAGGTTCATCTATGGAAGCTCGTGAAGGAATCTTTACCAAAACAATACGGATTATGCCGGTCGCCAACACACACAATAACATGGTCAAAAAAACAGCCCCTCCACCCCCCCACCCTCCCGGCCTCATCCGTTTTGCGCTACCTGCTACCTCATCTACTTCACACTGACAATGTTGTTCAAAAGTACTTTATAGCACTAATCGCCGAACTGAATCACCCGCACTTATGATTGTATAAATGTACCCGAACCACGTATTTTTAAAGCAAAGCTTTTTACCTCTACCCCCCAAGGGTACTTTCGCGACCGTTGGTGTCACCAGAAAACTCCAGCGAACAAATAAAAGAATACTGGCACCGCCGGGAATCGAACCTGGAACTAACAGACCAACAGAGCGAGAGCCCGTTGTCTTACCGATTTAGCTACGAGCCCACGCGAAGACTGGGAAGAAAGGTGGTGTACTCACCAAGTACATCTACGGGTTTACCCTCTGCGTTCTCGCTGAATGCCGCGTGAAAGCGTTACGCGACCACTCACGCCCATCTAGTGGCCCTGAGCGCACCTTTCTCATGGGATTAGAGCTTAAAAAATTCAAGGAAGCTCACGCCAATGCATGGCATCTCACTTCTAGTAAGCCAATGTGCTAGAGCCTGTGGCCTCCAGTGTTCACATAAACACTTACAGCTTTTTGTCGTCCGCCCTCACGCCAAACCAAGTAATACATTCAAATACTCCTTGATGGCCAGGCCATCACTCCAAGCCCCAGCATCAAGATCCTGAGCCTACATCTCGAGGCTAACACCAAGAGTGACGTCTCCTTGCAGCGCCTCAAAAACAGCATTAATCAAATCATACACATGATCAGGCGAGTTGCCACCAAGAAGCTAGGCCTAAAGGAATCCGGTACCTTTCGATTAACTGAAGCTTTTGTCCTCTCGAGAGTTACTTATGTCAACCCCCTGTCTTCGTCTCGACAAGGAAGGCATAGAGATGCTTTATATAATGATTAGAATACCGTCGAGCAGGCCATTCGTCTTCTCATGAGTGCGTCCACACAGAGGCTGCTAGCACGGGGCTACACAACACGGTGGAAGAGCTGATGGAAGACCATCTTTCCAACCAGAAGGTCCGGCCATTGTTCTTCTCATGAGTGCGTCCACACAGACGCTGCTAGCACGGGGCTACACAATACGGTAAAAGAGCTGATAGAAGGCCATCTTTCCAACCAGAAGGTCCGACTCAGAACTGCGATGGGTAACCGCATGCTTCACCAGATTGGCTGGGCAGACCAGAATATCACTCCGCTTGACGTACTCCCAGACTCTTGGCGACTAAAACTAAAGATGCTCATTTTGCTTAGAAATATGAACCCCTCACATGACGAGGGTCACCAAAAAGCACTGGCTCAAGCGCTAACCACCACCCTCGGTGGGGATCATGCAGTTATCTACACAGACGCCTCCAAACATCGAGGGCAGCAATACGCCATCATCGTGGCTACCTCCAGAACCAACCTCCTTGCGTGTACCTCGCTTAGGACCCAAGAAATGGCGGCAGCAGAAGAGGCAGCCATCACCTTGGCTCTCGCTCAACCAGGGGTTCGGAGGGTAGTCATCGATTCCCAGCAAGCCTACTGGAATTAGCAGTAGGGTTTGGTGTCCTAACCTGCCCTGTGCGTGTGAAAAAAACCACTCCCCAAACGGTTCCATTCAGCTCATCTGGGCATCCGCTCACGCTTCAATGGAGGGCAACAAATACGCCCACCCAACAAGCCTGCGCTTTTACCTCCCGTGCTATGGAGCTGCCCGAGGACAGTCACCAGCTTGTCACGTTCAGGGAGATAACCCAGCATTATAGCCTTCTGAGTCAGACCGTACGTTCGCCTTACCCTGCCCTTTATAGAGAACAACAAACTACCCTACGCCTCATACAGTCGGGGCTCCTTCCCATAACCTACGCGTCTTCACTTCATGTATCCGAATAGCTACGACGCTGAATGTAAATTTTGCTCAGAAGTAGGAACACTCCGCCCCGTAATCGGGGTGTGCGACTTTAGCCCTGAGCACCCTCCTCTCCTTCCGTCAACTACCCAACAAGAGCAATAAGAGATACTGCTGTCCAGGCCCTCTCTACCTACCCAACTTCAGCGGGTGTACAGAACACAGGCCGCGCGGACTGCATTTGGGCTCCACAGAAGAATCACTCCCCAGGGCTGCACTCTGGGCAGTTCAGAAATCTGAACAGAAGTATTTCTTCCTCCTACCCCTTCTCTGCCGCAAATCTCGTCGCCTCCGTACGTAGCGCAGAGACGGAGAAGACAGATCGTATAACACCGGGTTGGAGCTTACTTTACTTTTATAAAAAAAGTTTCCACTCTTGAGCTACACCAATACAACTCAACCAAACACCGTTCAGGCTTCATGCATTGATTTAACCTTAACAAGAATATCTCTTTGAAGTAATAAATGGTGTGGTTAAGTGCATTTCACTTCTCTCTGGTTTTGCTATTTGTAGAGCGATCTGAGGGAATTTAAGTTACGTCACATGGGTAATTGTTATGGGTGCCGTTTACAGCTTTGCTTTCCAACCACATTCACGGGGTGGATTGGCGCGATTTTTTTCATGATTCCATTTTCGATTGAATGCGTCTGTCCACAGCGGTTAATTTTTTTGCGCTACACACGTTTCGTCGCTCTTGATGTGTAACTGCACCAAATAATCGCCATTTATGGCCAGAACAATCACAGATAAAGCAATTATTGCGGATTCACGCGACCACTCAAGCACATTACGCATGCCGTTTGGTGCGAACAGAGTGTGCTTACATCGCGCGCAAAACTAGCGCGCGAAACTCTCTTCGTCGTGGGCACATACAAAACTGATTCTAACGAACAGTCACATGGGGACACGAATTGTAGCCGCTAAGTTTGCCCTCAGCTCAGCGAGCATATGTCAACAGAGCGGCTGCAGTTTCTCCGTTTAAACGTCCGCTGACATTTTTTCCTTTCGAAAGATGAGATGATTCAAACACGAAACAAGGAACGCTAAATAATCACGATTAGACACACGTACGTAGCCGTTTCATTCAGTAGTCTCTTTATATCGTTTTATAGTGTCGATCTCGTTGACTCCGGCCACCGCAGTAGTAGCCCGCCATCCACGCTGCGTTAGCGCAAACTAACTGACAAATTTGGGACAAGCAGGCAGTTTTTTTGGTAACAGCTTTCGTATCACAACGGTATGATTTCTTCTTGTCATTGTTTCTATGACGAAGGTACAGCAGATAAGATTCGCAGCGCACACGACACGCATGCAACGTCCACGGCACGGTCATTGCGACACCTGCGATGACACAATGAATATTACTTTGACTTCCAGAGTTCTTCCCATTCCCCGTTAAGCACCCTTGTTCACACAGCGGGCCCCACAACAATATGCGGGCATTCTGGACAATAGCAGACGTCGCATTCTTGAACATTCTCTGCAGTTAGCCGCTCCTCTTTCTGTTTCAACCCTTGAACATTGCGGCGGCGAGAGGGCAGCACATTTCCCATAAGGCCTATTGGCGGGGTAGGATGAGGTCGGTGAAGCTTGCCCAGGACGTGCCTCCACCTGGTAGCAGGTGTTGAAAATGCGTTCGGAGTTGATCATCAACAAATATTTTCACGGTCGTCTTGTTCTGGTCGATCGCCCTAACAATACCTCCTTTTGCTGCTGGCTGTTTCATGTATACATGCGATAGTGGTCAGTAGCTACAGAAGGCTCTCGCCTTCTCCGGCATGCGCTTCCACAGAACACTTTTCACTGCGCTTGCACGCCGAGCGAAACGTTTCGGTGAAATCGAAACTGAAACACAGGGTATACCGTCTTGGGAGTTGGATCACGTTTTCGGTGTTCTTCCAGTGGTTTGTGTCTTTTCAAAAGCGTGTGACCATGAAACGTTTCCGCATACGTTTATTTTACATTTGCACGTCCCTGCTGCCTCCGTATCCGTTTTAGAAAATCACTTAGGCAAGCTCCACCAACCCCTTTTAACTATGCATTCACTCTTTCTGATGTCACAAAGTCTTGTGTGGGAAAGAGGATGGGCGTCGACGCCTGTTTCCTGTGTTAATAAGCAACTGCTTCTCTTGCGAGTGGCGTATTTGTGTTCGCAACGCTCTAATTTGCCGATATAGATCAGCTTGCGTTTATAATTCAGTGACCCTTTAAGACTCAACAACGGCAATTGGCAGGTCTATGAGGAGACTATGATCCAATAGCTTCATCACTCCATTCATCCCTTACCCAGCGAACCGAACTCAAGAAACAGTTACCTCGATCAACTAAACCAACTATTTTGTCCCGCTATACTAATGAATCATGTTGGTGGACACGACCCGCCAATATCTCTTGTTATTAAATCGTTTAACTGTCGCTAAGCTCTGCGTGCAAATTTAATTTTGTGCAATGTGCGCAACCCAATTGCTGAATGACGGAAAGTATGCATCATTTAACAGCGAAGCTGTTGAGAAAATCAGTTGTGTATGGTTTCCGCAGTTAAAAATATAAAGCAAAGGCTGAGCGCTCGTGCACGCGCGGCTCGTGTGCAGGTTCGTCAAGCTAAGCATACCCACTTAGGAAGATTTGCCAATATTGCCCCCCCCCCACCCCCCCCCTCCCTCAAACAAAAAATTCCCCCGCATTTCCCCGAGGGGGAGAATGTGAAAGTGCGAATGCACGGTTGTCGGCCCGCTTGCGGCGCTTGCGCTCGGCCCCCGCAGCCCACCGCCTCGCCGCCTTCTCTTCCATCTCTTCCATCGGGTTTGTAGTATCACGTGTACACCACGCAGTTATCAAGCCGCTATAACGCCGCTGAGTCGCCAGCGCACGCCGCTGACGACGTAGTTTGAATGCGTTAAAGATATAAGGCGCGTCACTAACACTGATATCACCGTCGCGTCCGTGGCTTGGTCGGTAGAGCGTCGCGCTGCGGCCGCAAAGTCCGCGGATCGAAACCTGGCGCCGGATGCTGTTTCTTTATAGAGGAGCACTGCGGACGCCGACGCCGCCGCCGACGCCGGCGGTGGATGGTTTGGGGTCGCTTATAATTCGCACTTAAAAACTGCCAGCGTTCACCGCGTGCCTGGAGTGCACGTTCGTCAAGTCAAGCATACCCGCTTATGAAGATTGGCCAACATTGCCCACAACAAAAAATATCCAGCGTTCGCCGTATCGTGGCAACACTTGCTCGGAACCAGAAAATGATTTCATAGCGTACGCCCCTCGTTCGTTCGTCCTCGTGTCGTCATGCACATGCGCTCTGAGCCATTGAAGAGCCCGAGTTGAATGTCGAAGCTGCTGTAGGTGATCATTGACCATATATGGCCCGACTGCGATTAGATCGGACGGCCGAGGAAGAGGCCGCGCTTCGAGAGGCTCGGCGTCCAAAGCGTACGTCAGCGACAATAAGTCGCGCTTGCATAGTGGCATATGAAAACGTCGACCAAAAGGACGAGCTCACTCTGGTCTTGCTCAACCTAATGTAATTTAAATGTCATGACATCCACGTCAACTACAACACCGCAAAGATACTAAAACTAAAACTCAGCTTTGTGTCTGTCGATAATCACCTACAACAGCTTCGCAATTCATATCTTGCGCGTGAGTGCAAGCTTCACTTCACTGCCCCCACGATGCGAAAGTTTGCAGCCACAAGCACCACTCTGGACCCCATCGTCTTCCAAAGGGGCTATTGGATGCTGTGCAGGGGTGTGCTGCGCCTACTTCTCAGGTTCCTTCAGGAGGTGGGACTGGCGTATTCATGGTGAAGTGACCATAATATTGACTCATTAGGTGGCGTTCGGACGGGACAATTAGCGGCACATCTTGCCAGGCTAACACCACCTTATCCAATCAAATAATCCCCACCAACACCAACACCATTCATATGCAGTACAGTCTACTCGAAATAGAGAATACCCCCCCCCCCCCCCCCCCATGGCTCAATGACAACGTCTTGGTGCTGCTCAGCCCAACGACGTGGGTTCGGCCCAGGTCTGGGTGGCTGCATTTCAGATGGAGGTAACAAGTAAAAACACCTGTGTGTGGTGAGTTCGGCGCACGTAAAGATATGGTCAAAATTAATCCGGGGCCTTCACTACGACTCTCCTCATAGCCCAGGTGTGGAGTAGGTACGTCAAAGCCCCATAGTCATAATCAAATATAGAACTTTTTTTTAGGTAACCGTCAATTAGGGAGCCAGCGACGATGAGCTCCTTGGAGCCAGCCCTCCTAGCTTCAGAAGGGAAAAGGTTTGGGCGTGTTGGTTCATTATTACAAAAAAACCAGCGCTATTTGTCCCGTCCACGCCTCGTCCTTTGTTTTTAAATAGCGCTTGTTTTCTGTGTGAATCCTAGCTTCAGCTGTTTATACTCGCTTTTCGAAACCACTTATGCCAACAATATTAAATGGAAATGAAATCAAGAGCATTGTTATCCACGTACAACGAAGAGTTAAACCACACAAACTGTACACCGTGCAAGTAATGAGACGGCTCAAGTAAGCTATTCTCTCTGGATTACGATGCGTTCCTACATATAGTGAGAGGACCGTGCACGATGTAATCACTGCCCAAGTGCAGAGGGTGTTGAAAGTCATGCAGACACACATCTAGATTTATTCACTTGCACGTGGCACTTATAAAACTCTTCCATGCTATAGATACCGCAGCAGTGTCGTGTGGCATAGACGAAGTCGAAGCTATTGATATGATCTACCCACCTTAACCGAACCGAACCGAAAACCGGAACCGAACCGGCATTTTCCCCAAAATTGAACCCGAACCCCAACCGTTATTTTTTGAGCGCGCTGAACCAGAACTGGAACTGAAGCGAAAAAAAGAAATAACTGTTCCGGGTTTACGACAAAAGGGATCAACCATCCCGTTGTCGAAAACACGTGGTCAGTGTCATTCCGGACATGTCTTCTACACGCGCCATCAACTTCGCAAACTCTCGCACACTTTTTTCTTTTCAGATCATTCAAACGCCGCAAATGCTCTCTTGATTGATTGATTGTGGGGGTTTAACGCACCCGCGCAACGCAGGCGATGAGGCGCGCCGTAGTGAAGGGCTCCGGATCAATTTTGACCACCTGGGGATCTTTAACGTGCGCCGAAATCCGTACACACGGGCGTTCTTGCTTTTCGCCTCCATCAGAAAAGCGGCCGCCGCGGCCGGGAATCGAACCCGCGACCTCGTGCTCAGCAGCGCAACGCCTTAGCCCCTGAGCCACCGCGGCGGGTGTAAATGCTCTCTTCCAGGTCACAACATGGTGAAACGACTGCGCCCCAACAGTGCAAAGGTATGTTGCTGCTGGTCGAGCAAGCAAGGTGCGAGGCTGGGCAAAAAAAAATGTCACACTCTTGGCAGCCTGGAAGAGGCTTGCAGCATTGACTTAGCTTTTCCCTCGCTGGAACTATGCGGGTCTTGAGGACACGGGATTGCTGCACTGCGAACCGCTCAACGGTTCAGCCCTACATATGCCCACTTGCAGCACCTCATAAGTATTGATATTTCGGCTGGTTGGTACAAAATTGCATGAATCGAAACAACATCGCTTTGGACGGGACATGGGAAGAAAGAGGCGCACACTTGCGCTGGCAATGTAAACCATTAGATTTATAAGAGTTCCGGCATCGTCTTTTATACAAGCGAGGTGCACCATACGCAACTAGAAAGAGAAAAAAAAATTACAGGGAAGGGGGACTGAAGAAATCGGTTTTTAAAACGCACAACAGGGGGATAGCAGAAGAACTCGAATGGGGTGAGTGCGCTGTCGTAGTGTTTTCATTGACGGGGGTCGATAGTGGGTGCGATCTGGGGGCAGGATTACGGGATTGTAGAAGGTACCTTCGAGGGGATATTAGAAGGTATTATCGAGGGGAATTTGGAGGTTGGGTGTTTTCGTGCGGGAAAGTGGGATCACTTCACCATCGGTGGGGGATTCCCGGGAGTGCTGAGCTCCGGTAAGTTTTCCTTAAAATCTAGCCTAGTTTTTTTAAAGTTCACTGCCATGTTGAACGACGCTGATTACAATATGCAGCGCTCCGAATGAACAAAATTGTATTTGAGTCTTCTGGTAAATTGAAAATACAGAACTTTTTCCCCACTTCACTAATAATTCAGCTGTGAACCCGTTCACACACCGATTCAAGCTCGCGAACCGGTTCGCCAACCAGTTCGGAGCATGATTTAGTCGAATCAGAAGTGAACTGGAACGAAATTGATTTCTTTGAACCCGAATCGTAACCGAACCGGTATTTTTTTCGGTGCAACACACTGCTAAAAAGCCATCGTGAATTTAAAAAAAAAAATGGACTGCGCTATCAGATCATACGAGCAAAATCTAAGACCTACATTATAAGGAGTACCGTATTTGGACGATTCTAACGCGCCCCCGATTGTAACGCGCAGTAAAATTCAACACCCAGAAAAAAACAAAAACAACTTGGCGCTTATTCTGCGGCGCACACGAAATAATGCCGCTAACAAACGCCTAAAATTGCCGAAAACGTTTTATTAAAGAGATTTCGACATAGGCCCTGGGCAGTTAGAGCCCTTTCGCGAAGCCCTGGACTTAAAATTTTGGTCCATCTTATGCACGGGACGTTGCCCGGTTTCCGTCCGTTTCCGCCAAAATGATTACTT
Source organism: Haemaphysalis longicornis (assembly GCF_048455015.1). Taxonomy (NCBI): domain Eukaryota; kingdom Metazoa; phylum Arthropoda; class Arachnida; order Ixodida; family Ixodidae; genus Haemaphysalis; species Haemaphysalis longicornis. The sequence continues at coordinate 4,610,541 of NW_027526314.1, forward strand.
AGAGTTTAAACGAAGCCTTCATCATAAATTGAGCCATTTCGTTTCGGTTCAAAGTTAACGACTTATGTTAATGACTTATCAATTTTCACCGAACCTTCACCTTTAATATCTGTATACTTAAAAAAAGTCATTTCCTCACGCGCGCGTGCATGCGTGCATGTTTCGGCTCAGGGTTCACGATTTATGTTTTGAGGTTTTTGAGCCCTATTGTAGCGCGCAAGTATTTTATGTGCTGAATACCTTAGAACCGCACAATGTCCGTCCGCGTCCGCGCGCATAGCATTTACAATCGCACGAAAATCACAAAGGCACCGGCAGCATACCAGCCTGTGTGTGGTAGACCAGAAAGAGTTAGTGTCAGTCGTCTTACCCATTGGGCTACGACCACGAGTTTGTACCGGAGAGTCAAACCGCTTACTCCCTCGCCTGTAACGGTGCGAAGTAGGGACCTCCCAATGTCCCTCGCGTATATCCCATGCGCACACCACCATCAAGCGAAAATCAAGCGAAATTCGATTTGAGCTGTGAGTTGCAGTTTCATTTAGGGAATAATCAGGGTGCAACTCACGGCTTAAATCGAATGACGGTTGGGGCGCAAATCGAATGTCACACGGGTCTCAACTTGGGTGTCATTTCGAGCCGCCGTACTCAGCACCCTCGCCATCATCCAAGGAGTGAAGATGTTGCCATTTTTTGTTTTGTTTTTTGTCTAGAAGAACACACATGAATTGTACGGAAATGAAAGTGTCGAAATTGAGCGTTTTTCGAGGTAATATACCCTATTGGACACCTGGTCGTTTAAACCAGGACTCGGCAAGCTGCCGCCCGTGGGCCGCATGCGTCCCGCGTGGAAGTATTATGCAGCCCTTGGCAGGACGTCAGAACCCTCCTTCCCTTGTTTCTTCCTATCTGAAGGCTGACACGGCAATTTTAACCTCAAATGGTTTAGACAGAAACAAAACAAATCAAGATCGCTTCCAGTTGGCATTGTTCCCATCTTCGCACTGGCCAGATAGATTGATTGATTATGAGGTTTAACGCGTCGATGCTACACAGGCGATGAGGCGCGCCGGAGCTGAGGGCTGCGGATGAATTTTGACCACCTGGGGATGTTTGACGTGCGCCGAAATCTCCAACACACCGGCGGTTTCGCTTTTCGTCTCCGTCCACTTAGCCAGATAACGCCTTCGCTGCCTTTCTTTGCCCCGCTTCCCTTCCCAAAAAAGCCCTTCTCCCCCCGTCTCTGATTTGCCGTCTGGTCTTAGATGTCTCGGCTTCACACTTCCCGGCCCTCCACCTCGTAGTATTGCTGACCCCTGGTTTAAACAACTACAGCGGAACCCGATAATACGACTTTGAAGGGACCGCGAGAAATCGTCGTGTGACCAGGGTGTCGTACGACTTGGGTGCGGGTAAATGCCGGCCTAGTAGAATATCACACACGACAGGTGGGCTAAAAACTGATTTAAACTACTATATTTTGCGAGTTCTCGCGTGTTTTGCGAACCATTAGCTAAATTCTCAAGTTTTTTTTAGAAAAAACAAGGATTTAAAAAAAAAACCTTCCTTCCATGCGTCTGAGTTAGCCTGGCCAGCCAAGCGCCGCGGGCTACGCGACACCCTGCGCCTTCCGCGTGCGAGATAATGCCAACATGGTAGAGAAAATTGTGAGGGGAGAAGCCGAGTGTGAAACTGCCAAGGCGAAGCGAAACGAACGATAGTAGAAGGCGGAGATGAAAAAAAAAAGGCATTCCCGTACATGGTGGAGACACCCATTGAACGGTCCCGTGAAGTCGCTATTGGGTCACAGTGCTCAACACAAGGCTGTTTTCGTTTTCCACAAGATCCAGCAACGCGAAATAGATGATTCAAACTTCGCGAGTAAACCGTGTTGCTGCAAAAATTATAGCGCGGTCTTGCTACAGAGGCGGGCAGCGATTGACCCAAAATGCCGGTGCCGACGAATACGAGTCTCCACCCTTGCGGCGGACGCGCGTGAATTGAGACACTGTACCAAAGAAAGGAGCGGAGTGAGAACGCGGCTTTGAAAGACAGTAATAAGCAGAGAGGACAGATATAGGGAAAGAGAGCGTCTTGAAAGGACGAAACTTGGATCGAGCGGGTAAGGAAAATGGGTGTTCGGTCATCGCCGTGGGGTTCCGCCGTATGTGTTTTTGCGTTCATCGGCGACTAGATGGGAGCTTCAAATTCATGGTCCGCCTGCCACCTGAACTTCCACTTCTCGCGGTTTGCGCAGTGGCGTACTGCTCCGCGTGGGGCCGTCGAACTTTCTCACGAGTACCCGCTTGCGTGGTTGCGACTGTTCAGCAAGTGGTCTGGCCCGCCTGCGGACCTGAACACATCAAGCAGTGTCAAACGGAGGTTCAGAATAAAGAAGTGTCGGTACGAGGCGGCGAAGCGGGTGTATAAGGTGGGGAAAATGCCGGTTTATCCAAGCCCGGGTCCGTCGTATGAAGCGGATCGCGTGCACGCGAGCGTGATATCATCGGGGTTTTTAATGCATTGTTTCTATGGGGAGTTTGCCGGGACCACGGTGAACCTTCGTAAGAAGCGGGTCGTCGTAAGTCCGGGAGACGTATCAGGGGGTTCAACTGTAATTGATAGTTCTGAGCAAGAGTGGAGACTAAAAATTGGCGTGGGTTCCCATGACTATGTACACGACAGCACACGCCGCAAAGAACCGACATGTCCAAGCACTAACAAAAGTGAATTCATAAAACATATGGTAAGAATAAATGGAAAACACAAAAGGTCAAAAAAGCAGTAAGTAACATTTGTATTTTTTTTTATTCTTAATGTGTCCACAACTGCAATATTTTTGCAACAGTGAGCACGTACAAAATTTTTGTGGGTAGCTGTTTTTCGTTACACCTACTGCTATCGGATGCGCAGTGTGGCTTTTATCTCCAGTGGTCACGTAGGGGTAACGTCACTCAAGGCATACACACCACCGCCGCAACAATACGGATCGCTTTATATAATAATTCCCAAAAGTATAATGTAATAGTATTCCCGAAAGTATGATAAAGTGTTATAAAAAGTATAATAAACAATGTAACTATAAAAACAACACTCCCATATAAAGCAGGCACATTAGAAAGAAACGCAACTCCAAAGGGTTCTGCACGAAGCAGTCATACTTGATTTTGACATGTGTATGAAATTGTACCGTATACGATTGTTACATCTGCAAGAAGTGTAAATACTTTGTAAAAATTATCTCTTGATTTCTGGTTTCTATGTTCCGATTAGGTTACATGTTCGTAAGCCTCTGGAAGCGCTGCGTGATAGAAAGCTCCCGGCACCAAAAGAACAAGATCACGGACAAGAATGCAGCTCTATTTCCTATGTTTAAAGGACATTTTTTTTTCTTATGTTAGGGTTACGTCGCACACAATGAGCTCTGATTTCACGGGTAGGACGAAGCTTTTCATGTATCGGACGTTTTCCCACTACGATTTCAGCATTATAAAGGATTTCATTCGTTTTTTTTTCTTAATTCACATATGCGGCCATCTGTGCTCCAAAATAGCTGGGGCACTGCAAAGAAATCTCGTGGTTCACCAAGGGTGCCTTGATTCCCGCGTGTCTGTACGGTGGTGCTGGCATCGACGTACCCTAGGTTCCCTTTCATCATAGCGCAGTCGGTTGATCAGTTCATGTAACTAAAAATGAAACTTCTGCGTATGACGACGACGGTCTGCGCTGTGGTATAACGAAATGGAAGCGTCACGTTAAATCACGAAGTTGAACCTCGGAGGTGCCTTGGTGTGTGGCCATTTTGTTTGGGGTGTAACCAGAATGTTATAATTAATGCAGTGGAATTGCAGCCGCTATATTTCCTCTGCGTCTTCAAGCTACACTAAGCGCCCGGTTTTCCATAAAGCAAAGCTGCAACACGTGGTTACCCCCGAAAAAAGTAGATAAAACACACTTTGAGTCCAGCCAAGCGCCTTCTTCAGTGTTAGTCGGTTATTCTTTTTCACTTCTCAGTGTTTTTTGAAGTAAGTACCAGCATTGTTTGCCTTAGCCTCGTACTTTTCTACGAAGGCTTACTCCAAATATCACTTCCTTAGTAGTTTAAGGATGAAATCAAGGGTTTATGTTTATTCCTTTCAAGGTTTGAGAGTTTGCGAAAGCAGTGAACAGCGCTACTTGGGTCACCGGGTTTTTTTTATTAGTTTTCGTTCACGTCACGAATTAAAAAAACAAATGTTCTGTATCTGTGACGGAGGGAAGTCACGTACACAGGCAGATAGTATTACAAATACTGGCTCAATCTTCCCGCTGAGGAGCTCTATTGGTAGGCTCTTTTCTATACACGCATTCGTCTCCGAGCTTAAATTCTGCACGCATATATCCAACACACTAGAGCTGTAGGAGCACTATCATGGCGCAAAGGGAGCTCCTCTCCGAATTAAGGTAAACGCACCACCAAACGACCCGTGTGTTCGTATATCAAAAAAGAAGGGGGATTCGCATCCCTTTCTTTATGTGGTTAGCGCGAATTTTATATTTCTAAATTTTCATTGAATTCCTCCCATATTTTTTTCCCAAGAATACAACTTGCATGAGTGTGCATGTTACATTTTTTTTAGTTTTGTCTACAAGTATGTTTCTAGGACGAATAAGGATAATTTCTTCCCGATTTGTTATTTCTTTATATCGCGTCGAGTAATGGCCACGGTCTGTTATAAAATAAGGTATATCACCTTGCGTTTCACACACGCTGAAATAGATTTTGCTTAACTTTCAGGCTCAAGCTCTTTTCACAGCCCAGTAGGGGTCACCAGCCCGATAACATGACATCGCTGCTCCTGCAAGTTGAAGCTTTTCTGGGTAGCTACGGAGCCGACAAAATCGTTTCCTTCGAGGCGGGCTGTCTCTACACAAAGGCCTCCGATTAGTCACACGCACCCCAAACCCTTGTTTAGGTTGTATTTTCACGATTCTGATTGATTGTGTGGTTTAACGCGCCGACGCAATGCAGGCGATGAGGCGCGCCGTAGTGGAGGGCTCCGGATTAATTTTGACCACCTAGGGATCTTTAACGTGCGCCGAAATCTCGTACACACGGGCGTTTTTGCTTTTCGCCTCCATCAGAAAAGCGGCTGCCACGGCCGGGAATCGCACCCGCGACGTTGTGCTCAGCAGCGCAACACCATAGCCACTGAGCCACCGCGGCGGGTATTTGCACGATTCTAACGAGCTCCTTGTTTTAAAAGATATAGGCGTTCAAAAAATGGTAGCATCTCCAATCTGTGGATGATGGCGAGGGTGCTGAGTACGGCGGCTCGAAATGACATCCAAGTTGAGACCCGTGTGACATTCGATTTGCGCCCCGACCGTCATTCGATTTGAGCCGTGAGTTGCACAGTGATTATTCCCTAAATGAAACTGCAACTCACGGCTCAAATCGAATTTCGCTTGATTTTCGCTTGATGGTGGTGCGCGCATGGGATATACGCGAGGGACATTGGGAGGTCCCTACTTCGCACCGTTACAGGCGAGGGAGTATAGTCAAACCCGGCTATAACGAACCCGGATAGAGCAAATTATGCTATATATCTAACAAAAATAATTCAGTTATGGAAATACATGGGAAACATATTCCTTATAACGAAGTTCACATCCGATATATCGAACTGGGCGTGCCTACAATGGCCGCCGAAATGCACGGTCTCGGAGCGGTGATTGAGATGTGGATTGGCCGTGACCACGGAGCAAGAGTTGCGGCTGAGACATTGCGCCTCGCACGGAGCGACGTGACGCCCGACAATTTCCGTTTCCAACGCGCGGGACTCACAACGGAACCCGCGCAGTCAGCGAGTCCGGACCAAGAGAGCAGCATCGGTTACCTGTGGGACGAGCTCCCCCACGTTCCCGATGATGTAGCGAGTGAACACCGTCCGACGCTTTAATGAAGCGCTTTCGGCTGTCGATGTGCTCCTCCGATGCTTCTTAGATTTTGGAGGACGCGGACTCGAACTGGTGCAAACTATGTTTCGTGTAGAAAATGCTATGCTAGTTTTAGTCGCCATAACGAAAGTGAAAACAAAAATCACCGCTTTTTTCTTTGTGAAGTAGGCAGCTCAGGCGGAAAGTAGATTTATTACTCACAATAAATGGTATATTTTGGGTATGTTAATGGCTACTTTACTGTGTTCGTTTCTGCATACGGGGATGGTGGAGTCGGGGAGGAGAAGGGAGGGGGGGGGGGGGCTCCCGCGGATTGCGAACTGGTAACAATAAGTTCGTTATAGGCGGGTTCGGCTATATCGAACTATTGGATATATCGAACTAATCGCGGTGCATATTGCAGTTCGCTATAAACGGGTTTGACTGTAAGTGGTTTGACTCTCCGGTACAAACTCGCGGTCGTAGCCCAATGGGTAAGACGACTGACACTAACTCTGTGTGGTCTACCAGACACAGGCTGGTATCCTGCCGGTGCCTGTGTGATTTTTTTTTTTTGCGATTATAAAGGCTATGCGCACGGACGCGGACTGACATTGTGCGGTCATAAGGTACTCCGCACATAAAATACCTGCGCGCTACAATAGGACTCAAAAACCTATGTCAAAAACATTTTCCTATAGTCCTATTTTCAAAAACAATAGGACTAAAAAAACTCTGAGCCGAAACACGCACGCATGCACGCGCGCGTGAGAAAATGGATTTTTTTAAGTCTACAGATATTAAAGGTGAAGGTTCAGTGAAAATTCATGTAGCTTGGCAGGCACAGTTAGAAACTAGGATGCCTGGTGCGTTTCGAAGGGCCAAAAAGAGCTTCGATGGACGTTAAAAGATGGCGGCCCCGTGTGCTTTCGTGTGTTCATGTCCTGTCCCCACATTGTGAGTTTCACTCATCACTAGGATTGAGAAGTCATTCATCGAGAGATGAGACGAGCAAAAAAAGAAAGAAAAAAAGAGGTCTCTAAGGCACTGATACAAGCAATGTAAAAATTATTCGCTACCGCCAATGTAATACTTGTATCATTAAAATACTACAAGGCATTGAGTGCAATCACTGCTCTACTTTTAAGAAGGCCCTGATAAGACAATGTCCCATACGTAACTTTGCCATGATCGTCGAAGGAGAATTACGATCCGCGCATCCTGCTTTAGTCGGGCGGAAATACTCAGGTGTAGCGAGCGATGCGCCCACGCGGTGCCGGCCTCCACTCGTGCAACGGAAATCTAGCCACCGGAAGGACACGCGCGAACACGAGAAACTGTTGCTAAGAACAACAGCAGGGCATGTACTTTCGTGCTCTCCAAGCCCCACAAGGATTCGCGATCAAAGGAGAATGCCCGTCAGCCGAATGAGTGGGGCGTGCGCAACGCGAAGGAAGTCGGTGCGACTCCTCAATAAAAGCCGGATTCAAGCGAGACGTAACGCACACTGAAGGCGAGGGGTGTTGGACGGACGCAATGGTGCCGACAGAAGGTAAGGAGACTCTGTGATTGGTATCCGGTCGGAGATCCGACGTTTGATGTCCCATGGGCTGAGCCCGTTTCAATTTATTTCGCCTTATACAACTAAGCAGTGTTGCTGCCTAAAAGTGTTCACATACCGTCTTCTTTCGTCGTACCTGATTCAGCGTGAATGCATAAAAAAATCGCTCATTCGTACAAAATTTTGCTGTGTTAACGGACGTAGCCCAGGTGGTCTAAATTAATTTATCTACTGCGACAAGCCTTTAGAACGGTTGTAAATCCGGCGACTACAAGAGATATTCGAATACGAATTTGGTTGGAAGCCTTTTCAGTAACGTGACAACCTGATTCGTTATTTATGTGAGATTTGGTCGTTATTTATGTGAGATTTGGATATCAATTGCAGATATTTTTTGAAGTAAAACCAGCAAAGTAACGAAAACCAAACTTCTGAAAGGATAAATGTTGGAATACCGTAAAGGCGAAGACACAAATACATGATCCGGTTTTAGAACTTTATTGGTGTAAAAGTGTTATTGACACAGTGAGGGGGGGGGGGGGGTACTACGAAGGCACTGAGGGTGCGCTACGCAGGAGGATGCACCGAAGGTTCATTACAGAAGGTGTGAACGGCGATTTCACCATAATTGAGCCGCGTATAGCACTCGTAAATCGGCCAAAATATTCGCACAATAATTTACACAGGACTAGTTGCAATAAGGGATACTGTAGAACTGCATTAATTTGCTTGCTGTTCCTCGGGCGCATTGCCAGTTACGTTGTTAAATATTGGTCCTAGTGTTATTTCTTCACTTTATTTTAAGCTGAGATCACGCATTTTCCGTTAGAAAGTTAAACAGGTAATGCTGCACATCAACGAATTTTAACCAGCTTATGAGTGTTGCAGACGAACGTATTACGGGCTAGTGACGCGATCGTGTAAAAAACGCCCCCTCAAAAATACGAGGTTCACGCGATTTTTAATGAGGATTAATCTTTTTTATGCATAATTATTCAGCGAAAACAGCTATGGATACCGGTCAATGCATTGTTGATGTCTTTCTGTGGCGAATCTCAACAAAAATCCAACAATGGAAAATAGTAATTGAATAGCACAATGAAAAATTACTACTGCATAAATTGTGGAATCGGTCCCCTTATATTATACGCCCTAGAACCAAAACAATGGCCTTCTTGTCAGGTTGAAACACGCAAGAACTCAAAGACGCATAAACTGAAAGTAACAAAGGGAAATGAGGAATAAAATTATCTTAAGAAGACCTCTAACAATCACATCGACCACATTGTGAAGTTTTCAAGAAAAGACAAAGAAATTTTAAGCCGGAGCACAGAGTAAATATCTGCACCCCTGTAGCCACTTGCAAAAAAAAATTCAGTCAGGCTCAAAATGCGCCTACTATTTAGGAATGTGGGATCTGTGTAGACGGCTGTCGACACACTGGGCAACGAGCACTAGCGCAAGAACCCGTAGTAAGGTTAACGACATAGCATATCATGCCCAAGCTGTCGCTCCAAATATCACCCTTAACAGTGAATGCCCATTCGGTGTTATTGCAGATGCCAGCTCGCAGTGGGTGAACACGACGCCAAAGCATGGAACAACTATACCTCCATCAGTTATAAATTACCGTAAGTGCTGGACATTTGGATGACTCCTACCAAACTATTATAGAAGTTCTAAGGAAACATGCCTTCGCAAAACCAATAGAATTTTTTTTACTTCAGGCATTCGACATCGTTTCAATGTCTCGTGTCGTTCTGCGGGAAACAAAACACCTTAACATACATAACCCGGAAAAGTGGAGGGGGAACCGCCCCGCCGGTATAGTGGTCCTCGCACCAGACGCGTATTCTGGAGGCCGTGGGTTCGGTTCCCCCCGGCGGACATTTTTTCTCAACTTTGTTTATTTCTTTCAAAAAATATGTCCGACCTACCGCATTCTCCCTTTCGATTTCCTTGCCATTACTGACTGTCAACCCTCATTTCCATCTTAATTCAATGAGCCCCTCATTTCCCATACTGATTCGCTACATGCAAAGAGCGAGGGTCTCTGTTCTGGCAGTCTTAATGCCATAGGTAGCTTAAAGGGACACTGAAGTGAATTTGTTAAGCTCCCGGTTTTGCCTGCAGTGCGTAGACTGGATCAAATTACTACACCTTTCATCGTTTATCCGGTAAATAAGTCGTCAATTATTTTATACAGCGGGAAAGAAGAAAAACTACCATGCGCGGTCTGTTGCGGCCGCACCAACTAAAGGCTGTGACGTCGGGAGGATGTGGCACCGTGATTGGACGATGTCCAAGGTTAGCATTCAAAAAAGTTTCGGTTGCGGTTCTGTAAAACAACATGCTTGACATCCGACGGCATGCTGGATGGACATTCTCGATATCTAAGTAATCGTCGTACCGCGCTTTTGCCATGTTGTCCGCTGTAAGCCTCCCAGGACGGCTTGGAATCGTAGAGATCAGTAGCCCAGGCCTACGCGGTGGATGAACGCCCTCCGCGTCACTGCAGACGCTCAAATGCTGCGCGCTTTGCCCGCATATTCGGAGCTTGCCTCAGTCATGCCTGTATCGTAAAAAGCGCGTTCGCACCAGGCCAAGGGTGTGCTGATTCAGGCCTATGCCCACTGCCCGCAAGCAGTCGGTGCTTGTGGCGACAGCACGCCAACGAGAACTCACTAGCGCGTCAGTGTCAGTCTGCGTGCGTAGGCGGCCGGCGGACTAAACGCTGGGCCGACTGACTCGGTCGGAAGGTCGGCGAGCCGTGCAGTAGCGCCGCCAATTGCCTGCTCATCTCCTCCTGACGTCACACGAAAACGCCACAGAAAGCGAGCGAGGGTGCAGAGAGGAGGACAGCATTTTGGAATTGATTTTTCTACTAAATAAATTCGAGTAAACGCGCTCAGAGTGACGGAAACATGGCCTATAGACTCCGGACTACAATTTGCGCTAGTAATCCCGCAATCTTTACAAATCACTTCAGTGTCCCTTTAAGAGGATTCTACTCTGGTCGACCACTCTGGAAATGTCGTAGACACTCGATTCACGGTCCGGGGTTAAAAAAAAAAGGTCCCCTTCACCCCGAGTAGTGCGAGTGGCGCTGGCCACCACACCTAAGCGCACGAAACATAACGCCCTAACATAGATACCCGAGAAACGTGGAGGAGGAACCGCCCCGCCGGTAGCCTAGTGGTCATCGCACAAGACGCGTATTCCGGAGGTCATGGGTTCGGATCCTACCCAGCGGGCCATTTTTTCTCAACTTTATTTATCTCTTTCAAAAAATATATGCCACATTCTTCATTTCGCTTTGCTTGATTCTTGACTGCCAACCCTTATTTCTGTCTTAATTCAACGAGCTCCTCGTTTCCTATTCTGATTCGCTCTCTATCTCTCCATACATATATATATATATATATATATATAGAGAGAGAGAGAGAGAGAGAGAGAGAGAGAGTCCGCACGCGTTATGCGGAGGTTGTGGGTTCGATTCCCGCTTCCGGAAAAAAAAACGGCGCATTTTTTCTCGACTTGAATTTTGTATTATTTATTCCTGCATAAAAAAAAGGCAATCATGCCTCATTCGGCACTATAAAACACTGTTACAACGCCAAACAGCACTGGCAATAAGGACTGCAACTTTGATATGTGTCCTCACGGAATCCCTCGTCCCGTACGTCTCTGTTCTACAATATATATATATATATATATATATATATATATATATATATATATATATATATATATATATATATATACATCGCAATACAATGGGAAATGAGGGGCTCGTTGAATGAAGACAGAAATATGGGTAGGCAGTCAAGAAATCCAAGAAAAGCAATGGGGAAGGTGCCGTCGGTCATATATAGTTTTTGAAAGTGAATAAAAAATGACCGCCGGGTGGGATGCGAACCCACCACCTCCAGGATACGCGTCTGGTGTGATGACCACTACGCTACCGTCGGGGCTGTTCTCCCCTCCACTTTCTTGGGTATTTATCTCACGGGAATTATTTCCAGTTCTTGGTGGTGGTAGCCAGCGCCACTCAGACTGCTCGGGGTGAAGGTGATGTTCTTTTTAAAGCAAAGCTTTTTACCTCTACCCCCCAAGGGTACTTTCGCGACCGTTGGTGTCACCAGAAAACTCCAGCGAACAAATAAAAGAATACTGGCACCGCCGGGAATCGAACCTGGAACTAACAGACCAACAGAGCGAGAGCCCGTTGTCTTACCGATTTAGCTACGAGCCCACGCGAAGACTGGGAAGAAAGGTGGTGTACTCACCAAGTACATCTACGGGTTTACCCTCTGCGTTCTCGCTGAATGCCGCGTGAAAGCGTTACGCGACCACTCACGCCCATCTAGTGGCCCTGAGCGCACCTTTCTCATGGGATTAGAGCTTAAAAAATTCAAGGAAGCTCACGCCAATGCATGGCATCTCACTTCTAGTAAGCCAATGTGCTAGAGCCTGTGGCCTCCAGTGTTCACATAAACACTTACAGCTTTTTGTCGTCCGCCCTCACGCCAAACCAAGTAATACATTCAAATACTCCTTGATGGCCAGGCCATCACTCCAAGCCCCAGCATCAAGATCCTGAGCCTACATCTCGAGGCTAACACCAAGAGTGACGTCTCCTTGCAGCGCCTCAAAAACAGCATTAATCAAATCATACACATGATCAGGCGAGTTGCCACCAAGAAGCTAGGCCTAAAGGAATCCGGTACCTTTCGATTAACTGAAGCTTTTGTCCTCTCGAGAGTTACTTATGTCAACCCCCTGTCTTCGTCTCGACAAGGAAGGCATAGAGATGCTTTATATAATGATTAGAATACCGTCGAGCAGGCCATTCGTCTTCTCATGAGTGCGTCCACACAGAGGCTGCTAGCACGGGGCTACACAACACGGTGGAAGAGCTGATGGAAGACCATCTTTCCAACCAGAAGGTCCGGCCATTGTTCTTCTCATGAGTGCGTCCACACAGACGCTGCTAGCACGGGGCTACACAACACGGTAAAAGAGCTGATAGAAGGCCATCTTTCCAACCAGAAGGTCCGACTCAGAACTGCGATGGGTAACCGCATGCTTCACCAGATTGGCTGGGCAGACCAGAATATCACTCCGCTTGACGTACTCCCAGACTCTTGGCGACTAAAACTAAAGATGCTCATTTTGCTTAGAAATATGAACCCCTCACATGACGAGGGTCACCAAAAAGCACTGGCTCAAGCGCTAACCACCACCCTCGGTGGGGATCATGCAGTTATCTACACAGACGCCTCCAAACATCGAGGGCAGCAATACGCCATCATCGTGGCTACCTCCAGAACCAACCTCCTTGCGTGTACCTCGCTTAGGACCCAAGAAATGGCGGCAGCAGAAGAGGCAGCCATCACCTTGGCTCTCGCTCAACCAGGGGTTCGGAGGGTAGTCATCGATTCCCAGCAAGCCTACTGGAATTAGCAGTAGGGTTTGGTGTCCTAACCTGCCCTGTGCGTGTGAAAAAAACCACTCCCCAAACGGTTCCATTCAGCTCATCTGGGCATCCGCTCACGCTTCAATGGAGGGCAACAAATACGCCCACCCAACAAGCCTGCGCTTTTACCTCCCGTGCTATGGAGCTGCCCGAGGACAGTCACCAGCTTGTCACGTTCAGGGAGATAACCCAGCATTATAGCCTTCTGAGTCAGACCGTACGTTCGCCTTACCCTGCCCTTTATAGAGAACAACAAACTACCCTACGCCTCATACAGTCGGGGCTCCTTCCCATAACCTACGCGTCTTCACTTCATGTATCCGAATAGCTACGACGCTGAATGTAAATTTTGCTCAGAAGTAGGAACACTCCGCCCCGTAATCGGGGTGTGCGACTTTAGCCCTGAGCACCCTCCTCTCCTTCCGTCAACTACCCAACAAGAGCAATAAGAGATACTGCTGTCCAGGCCCTCTCTACCTACCCAACTTCAGCGGGTGTACAGAACACAGGCCGCGCGGACTGCATTTGGGCTCCACAGAAGAATCACTCCCCAGGGCTGCACTCTGGGCAGTTCAGAAATCTGAACAGAAGTATTTCTTCCTCCTACCCCTTCTCTGCCGCAAATCTCGTCGCCTCCGTACGTAGCGCAGAGACGGAGAAGACAGATCGTATAACACCGGGTTGGAGCTTACTTTACTTTTATAAAAAAAGTTTCCACTCTTGAGCTACACCAATACAACTCAACCAAACACCGTTCAGGCTTCATGCATTGATTTAACCTTAACAAGAATATCTCTTTGAAGTAATAAATGGTGTGGTTAAGTGCATTTCACTTCTCTCTGGTTTTGCTATTTGTAGAGCGATCTGAGGGAATTTAAGTTACGTCACATGGGTAATTGTTATGGGTGCCGTTTACAGCTTTGCTTTCCAACCACATTCACGGGGTGGATTGGCGCGATTTTTTTAACCCTTTAACTCTTCTTAACCCTTTTAACTCTTTAACATGTCGGGAGCGGTGGACTTAAGGCAGCAAGACTGCCAGAACAGAGACCATCGCTATGCCAATAGCGAATTAGAGTGGGACACGAGGGGCTCGTTGAATGAAGACAGAAATAATGGTAGGCAGTCAAGAAAGCCTAGAAAAGCATGGGGGAAGGTGTGGTCGGTCAGATATATTTTTAGGAAGAAAGTGGACAATAAATGCCCGACGGGAGATATCTGAAACCCCGACCTCCAGAATACGTGTCACTCATTTCCCATTCTAATTCGCTATATGCACAGCGAGGGTCTCTGTTCTGGCAGCCTTTGTGCCAGAACAGAGGCGTCGCGAGGCGTCGAGGCGAAGCTGGGAGCGAGGAAATCCAGAATTTTGTTATTTTTGTTTGCATGGGCAGTATTGTTCCTGGTTGGGGGTTGCCCGCGCTAACGCCAAGTCTTCAGATAATAGGGAGTTTTAGCTGACCGTCTTTCACGGTCCGCTCCGCTGCGATAGCAAGCGGAACCGCCATTGCGCATGCGTGGCGCGCTTGGCCTCGAACGGCATTGGCTTTGGTTGCGCTGAGCGGGCCGCCGATACCAGAGCGGAGCGTCGAAAACGGTCAGCTAAAACTCTCTAATGTTACCATGCAGCGACGGAAGCACTGCAGTGTATTCGCTGGCATCGTGAAACAGTTACCTTTCCCGAGACTCAATGCTGTAATGCGCACCCCCCCCCCCCCACCCTTTATATTTTTTTTCTAACCGGTGAGCGTAATGGTGCAAACAGCGGCTAGATTTCATATTTTTTTGACGACGTTGTTTTAACTGAATCCATTTCGAGCATTGCGCCGCATGCTGTACTTGTTCGCGTTCCGACCGGCGCGATAACAGTGATAACACGGTATCGCCTCGCGTCGGCCGTACTCACGCCACTCGCGCTCTCGAAGAGTCGACCTGGTCGACCGGCCGCAATCGTGCAGTGGGCCGCACAGCTAGCTACCTGCCGTACTCTTTCCCGCCCCGACCAGCCGCAACAACAGCGTATGGTCTCGCGGCGGCCGTTCTGCGTATTGCGCACTCATAGAGACGCCCCGCCGCGAGCTTGCACTGAGGCGCAGCTGCCGTACTAGTCATTCGCGCGCCGACGCACCGACCAGCCTCGCCAACAGCGTATCGCCTTCCGTAGGCTGTACATGCGTCTCGCGCGTTCGTCGAGTCAACCCCGAGCCTGCTGCCGCCGTCGCAGCCACGAAATCAGCCGTATGGTACTGCCGTACTCGCTCGCCGACGGTGTATTGCCTCGCGTCAACGGGCCCCGGCACACTTCGAATTTCCTCTTTATGTCTCGGAAACCCAGCTCTTCTTCAGTTGCTCGCATTACGGAAACGTGTGAAAGCAATTACTCATGAAGATGCTCACTCGCGTAAGGCCGTGCGTAGACGGGTTTCTGAAGAGAGGCACCGGCCGCTCGGGAGTCCTGACTGGAACGTCACATGCGGAAGTTCGCCGCAGTGACTACCAGTTGTAGCGACGCTCCGCTAGGTGCTGCATCGGCTGAAATGGCGTGTTTTCGAACGGTTTTAATAAAAAAACTGCGCGTTTATGGGGTTTAAAATTAGGTCACAAGAGACTTTTGTGGTGCATACCACACGTTGAAACAGAATTTGTGGCAGGTAAATTTTCGTTGCAGTTGGCCTTTAACCATAGACGGCGCCACGAGGCAGCAGTATGCCAACGCTCCACTGCGGTAGACGTAGTAGGTTCCTCGGGAGCCGCTGGTCACCCACCAGAATAAAAACGGGGACAGGTGCCCCCCGCACGGGGGATCCAGTGTACTGGAAACCGTTACACCACGTCGGTTTGTGCCATGGGGTACGAGAATGTGGGAGGTACTTCGCTACCGCTGGGCACCAACCAGTAAAATTGGTACAAGCACTCCCTGCCCGGGGGATCTAGTGCTTGGGAAGTTACCCGACTGTGTCTGGAAATGCCTCGGTGGAAGGAGTCGTAGCTTTCACCGACGGTGATGGTCGAGTGGTAAAACACTCGTATCGTAAGCGGGAGGTACCAGGTTCGAATCCCTGGGCCGCCGGATACCCACCGGTTTCTTTAAAAGGTACAAGCGTCTCCGGAGCCTCTGGACGCCTTGGACGCGGGAATAAACGCTTGGAGCTTCACCAGAAGCAGCTGTAGAAGGCTATGTGGGAGGTCCTTCGAACCCCTTCGCGCGGGGTCAGGAAAAGCTGGGCACCCACCATTGAAATGGTTACAAGCGCCCCCTGTGCTGCCTTGGTAGGGGATAAAGGGCTTGGACCCGCTTTACCCCTGCGGCCTAAGTGGGAGGCTGCTGCTCCGCGACTTCAGCCGCTGGCCACCCACCAGTTTGAAAGTGGGAACAGACACCTACGATGTGGGGGTTCCTGGAAACCGTAATACCACGTGGGACCGTATCCTTGGTCAAAAGAAAGTGGTAGATACTCCGGTACCGCTGGGCACCAACCAGTAAAAAAAATTGGTACCTGTACCGGGGATGTCGTGTTTAGGAAGTTACCCGACTTTGTCAGGAAATGCCCCGGGTGGAAGGGGCCGTAACTTTTAACCTCAGAGATGGCTCAGAGGTACAGCACTCGCCTCGTATGTGGCAGGTGCTGGGTTCGAATCCTGGTAACACCGGACACCGACCGGTTCCTCTAATGCGTACCGGGGTCCCTGGTTGAGTGCAGACCCTTGAAAGGGGAATCCACGCCTGGACAGCTGCCGTTACCCCCTTCGATGGGTCCCTGACCCTTGTCCATCACCCGGCCGTCATGCCGCGTTGCGCCAGTGCCGGGGGTGAAAGAGTCTCGCGGCATGTCCTGCCACAAGCGGTTGGGAGTTGAGCGTCAACCGTGGTTGTGGAAGGCACCATGGGCATTCGTGTGCCTTGGTGGCGCCGGACACCTACCGGTAAAATAGGTACCAGCGACTCCCCGGCCTGGCGCTCGGCGCTTGTGTCGGACTACAACGCCTGGGAAGCTCACCCGGCTTGCACGGGAAATCACCCCTATCGAAAGGGGCGGCTGCAAAAACGCCGAACTTTATATATATATATATATATATATATATATATATATATATATATATATATATATATATATATATATATACAGAAAGAAATGCCGGCAGTCCACAACGCCAAAGAAGGCATAGGGGAGTGGTTAGTTTTTTTTTTTTTACCGTTATGGACGTTACATTATTTTTTTTTATATTTATTACGTGAGAAAGAAAGAAAGAAAAACACGCGCCCAGAGTGGGGACCGAACCCACGCCTTTCGGTCCCCACTCTGGGCGCGTGTTTTTCTTTCTTTCTTTCTCACGTAATTAATATTAAAAAAAAAATAATAATGTAACGTCCATAACGGTAAAAAAAAACTAACCACTCCCCTATGCCTTCTTTGGCGTTGTGGACTGCCGGCATTTCTTTCTGTATTTCCTAACGAGCCCCACCCTATATATGTATATATATATATATATATATATATATATATATATATATATATATATATATAAGAGAAGAAAAACTTCGAACAAGGTAAAAGCACGATTGTGGCCTACGTTTCAGCAAAGAGAACTTGCTTTCCTTAGGGAAAGAAAGCAGGGAAAGCCCTGAGGAAAGCAAGTTCTCTTTGCTGAAACGTAGGCCACAATCGTGCTTTTACCTTGTTCGAAGTTTTTCTTCTCTTGTGTTCTCTACCATCTTCAAAGTTCTACTACTCCCTATATATATATATATATATATATATATATATATATATATATATATATAGTCTAACCATTCCCCTATGCCTTCTTTGGCGTTGTAGACTTCCAGCATTTCTTTCTATATATATATATACAAGGGTTGGCAGTCAAGAAAACCTCGGAAAGCAAAGGGGAGGATATGGTAGGTCATTGAAACAAATAAAGAATTTGGAAAGAAAGAAAGTGGGGAAAAAATGCCCGCCAGGTGGGATCCGACCCCACGACCTCCAGAATATCGGTCTGGTGCGATAACCACTACGCTACCGGCGGGGCTATATTTCCCCTCCACTTTCTGGGGTATTTATGTCAACGTATTTTTTTCCTGTGCTTGGGGGAGGTAGCCAGCGCCATTCCGACTTCTCGGGGTGAAAGGGACCTTCTTTTTAACCCCCGGGCCGTGACTCGAGTGTCTACGACATGTCGAGAGTGGTCGACCAGCGTAGAACCCTCTTAAGCTCCCTATGGCACCAAGACTGCCAGAACAGAGGCCCTCGCTATGCATGTAGCGAATCAGAATAGGAAATGAGGGGCTCGTTGAAATAATACAGAAATAAGGGTTGGCAGTCAAGAAAACCTCGGAAAGCAAAGGGGAGGATATGGTTTGTCATTGAAACAGATAAAAAATTTGGAAAGAAAGAAATTGGAGAAAAAATGGTAGGTCATTGAAACAGATGGCGTAGATGGCGTAGCCGGTAGCGTAGTGGTTATCGCACCAGACCGGTATTCTGGAGGTCGTGGGTTCGGATCCCACCTGGCGGGCATTTTTTCTCCACTTTCTTTCTTTGCAAATTCTTTATCTGTTTCAATGACCTACCATACCCTCCCCTTTGCTTTCCGAGGTTTTCTTGACTGCCAACCCTTATTTCTGTATTATTTCAACGAGCCCCTCATTTCCTATTCTGATTCGCTACATGCATAGCGAGGGCCTCTGTTCTGGCAGTCTTGGTGCCATAGGGAGCTTAAGAGGGTTCTACGCTGGTCGACCACTCTCGACATGTCGTAGACACTCGAGTCACGGCCCGGGGGTTAAAAAGAAGGTCCCTTTCACCCCGAGAAGTCGGAATGGCGCTGGCTACCTCCCCCAAGCACAGGAAAAAAATACGTTGACATAAATACCCCAGAAAGTGGAGGGGAAATATAGCCCCGCCGGTAGCGTAGTGGTTATCGCACCAGACCGATATTCTGGAGGTCGTGGGTTCGGATCCCACCTGGCGGGCATTTTTTCTCCACTTTCTTTCTTTGCAAATTCTTTATCTGTTTCAATGACCTACCATACCCTCCCCTTTGCTTTCCGAGGTTTTCTTGACTGCCAACCCTTATTTCTGTATTATTTCAACGAGCCCCTCATTTCCTATTCTGATTCGCTACATGCATAGCGAGGGCCTCCGTTCTGGCAGTCTTGGTGCCATAGGGAGCTTAAGAGGGTTCTACGCTGGTCGACCACTCTCGACATGTCGTAGACACTCGAGTCACGGCCCGGGGGTTAAAAAGAAGGTCCCTTTCACCCCGAGAAGTCGGAATGGCGCTGGCTACCTCCCCCAAGCACAGGAAAAAAATACGTTGACATAAATACCCCAGAAAGTGGAGGGGAAATATAGCCCCGCCGGTAGCGTAGTGGTTATCGCACCAGACCGATATTCTGGAGGTCGTGGGGTCGGATCCCACCTGGCGGGCATTTTTTCTCCACTTTCTTTCTTTGCAAATTCTTTATCTGTTTCAATGACCTACCATACCCTCCCCTTTGCTTTCCGAGGTTTTCTTGACTGCCAACCCTTATTTCTGTATTATTTCAACGAGCCCCTCATTTCCTATTCTGATTCGCTACATGCATAGCGAGGGCCTCTGTTCTGGCAGTCTTGGTGCCATAGGGAGCTTAAGAGGGTTCTACGCTGGTCGACCACTCTCGACATGTCGTAGACACTCGAGTCACGGCCCGGGGGTTAAAAAGAAGGTCCCTTTCACCCCGAGAAGTCGGAATGGCGCTGGCTACCTCCCCCAAGCACAGGAAAAAAATACGTTGACATAAATACCCCAGAAAGTGGAGGGGAAATATAGCCCCGCCGGTAGCGTAGTGGTTATCGCACCAGACCGATATTCTGGAGGTCGTGGGGTCGGATCCCACCTGGCGGGCATTTTTTCTCCACTTTCTTTCTTTGCAAATTCTTTATCTGTTTCAATGACCTACCATACCCTCCCCTTTGCTTTCCGAGGTTTTCTTGACTGCCAACCCTTATTTCTGTATTATTTCAACGAGCCCCTCATTTCCTATTCTGATTCGCTACATGCATAGCGAGGGCCTCTGTTCTGGCAGTCTTGGTGCCATAGGGAGCTTAAGAGGGTTCTACGCTGGTCGACCACTCTCGACATGTCGTAGACACTCGAGTCACGGCCCGGGGGTTAAAAAGAAGGTCCCTTTCACCCCGAGAAGTCGGAATGGCGCTGGCTACCTCCCCCAAGCACAGGAAAAAAATACGTTGACATAAATACCCCAGAAAGTGGAGGGGAAATATAGCCCCGCCGGTAGCGTAGTGGTTATCGCACCAGACCGATATTCTGGAGGTCGTGGGGTCGGATCCCACCTGGCGGGCATTTTTTCCCCACTTTCTTTCTTTCCAAATTCTTTATCTGTTTCAATGACCTACCATACCCTCCCCTTTGCTTTCCGAGGTTTTCTTGACTGCCAACCCTTATTTCTGTATTATTTCAACGAGCCCCTCATTTCCTATTCTGATTCGCTACATGCATAGCGAGGGCCTCTGTTCTGGCAGTCTTGGTGCCATAGGGAGCTTAAGAGGGTTCTACGCTGGTCGACCACTCTCGACATGTCGTAGACACTCGAGTCACGGCCCGGGGGTTAAAAAGAAGGTCCCTTTCACCCCGAGAAGTCGGAATGGCGCTGGCTACCTCCCCCAAGCACAGGAAAAAAATACGTTGACATAAATACCCCAGAAAGTGGAGGGGAAATATAGCCCCGCCGGTAGCGTAGTGGTTATCGCACCAGACCGATATTCTGGAGGTCGTGGGGTCGGATCCCACCTGGCGGGCATTTTTTCCCCACTTTCTTTCTTTGCAAATTCTTTATCTGTTTCAATGACCTACCATACCCTCCCCTTTGCTTTCCGAGGTTTTCTTGACTGCCAACCCTTATTTCTGTATTATTTCAACGAGCCCCTCATTTCCTATTCTGATTCGCTACATGCATAGCGAGGGCCTCTGTTCTGGCAGTCTTGGTGCCATAGGGAGCTTAAGAGGGTTCTACGCTGGTCGACCACTCTCGACATGTCGTAGACACTCGAGTCACGGCCCGGGGGTTAAAAAGAAGGTCCCTTTCACCCCGAGAAGTCGGAATGGCGCTGGCTACCTCCCCCAAGCACAGGAAAAAAATACGTTGACATAAATACCCCAGAAAGTGGAGGGGAAATATAGCCCCGCCGGTAGCGTAGTGGTTATCGCACCAGACCGATATTCTGGAGGTCGTGGGGTCGGATCCCACCTGGCGGGCATTTTTTCTCCACTTTCTTTCTTTGCAAATTCTTTATCTGTTTCAATGACCTACCATACCCTCCCCTTTGCTTTCCGAGGTTTTCTTGACTGCCAACCCTTATTTCTGTATTATTTCAACGAGCCCCTCATTTCCTATTCTGATTCGCTACATGCATAGCGAGGGCCTCTGTTCTGGCAGTCTTGGTGCCATAGGGAGCTTAAGAGGGTTCTACGCTGGTCGACCACTCTCGACATGTCGTAGACACTCGAGTCACGGCCCGGGGGTTAAAAAGAAGGTCCCTTTCACCCCGAGAAGTCGGAATGGCGCTGGCTACCTCCCCCAAGCACAGGAAAAAAATACGTTGACATAAATACCCCAGAAAGTGGAGGGGAAATATAGCCCCGCCGGTAGCGTAGTGGTTATCGCACCAGACCGATATTCTGGAGGTCGTGGGGTCGGATCCCACCTGGCGGGCATTTTTTCTCCACTTTCTTTCTTTGCAAATTCTTTATCTGTTTCAATGACCTACCATACCCTCCCCTTTGCTTTCCGAGGTTTTCTTGACTGCCAACCCTTATTTCTGTATTATTTCAACGAGCCCCTCATTTCCTATTCTGATTCGCTACATGCATAGCGAGGGCCTCTGTTCTGGCAGTCTTGGTGCCATAGGGAGCTTAAGAGGGTTCTACGCTGGTCGACCACTCTCGACATGTCGTAGACACTCGAGTCACGGCCCGGGGGTTAAAAAGAAGGTCCCTTTCACCCCGAGAAGTCGGAATGGCGCTGGCTACCTCCCCCAACCACAGGAAAAAAATACGTTGACATAAATACCCCAGAAAGTGGAGGGGAAATATAGCCCCGCCGGTAGCGTAGTGGTTATCGCACCAGACCGATATTCTGGAGGTCGTGGGGTCGGATCCCACCTGGCGGGCATTTTTTCTCCACTTTCTTTCTTTGCAAATTCTTTATCTGTTTCAATGACCTACCATACCCTCCCCTTTGCTTTCCGAGGTTTTCTTGACTGCCAACCCTTATTTCTGTCTTATTTCAACGACCCCCTCATTTCCTATATACGTGTATATATATATTCAAAAACAACAGAAAAAAAGTCCCAACACATGGCAGGCTAGCAGTACAAACACAGGAGAATTATGTTAAATTGAGGAAACCTTAGTTGCCTTCATCATGAGAGGAGTGCCTAGGAAGTAGAGTGGAGTGTGTGAGTTGTGGAGGAGGGAGGTGAAGTCGTTATGGGGCACGGGTGCAGAATAAAAGTCTTTTGGTGACCTTTGCATCACGAAAGCAGATATATTGCCATTGTTTCTTCGCGTCGCTTTTTCAAAACGGAATAAAAATGAAGGAAGCTCGCACTAACGCGTAAGAATTAAAGGTAGCGAAGCTGTACGCAGTCTTCACGGCCATCATTTCGGCTTAAGACAGCGATGGCAGCCGATTTGCTTTTTCTTTACTGCCGCAATAACCTTTGCTGCGTTATTCTTGCTATAAATGGGAGGTTCCTTCATTTTTATGGATGCGATATATTACTGCAAATCGCCTTGGAGGGGCGAACGTTATGACTTGTCTTTCTCGTTCCGAGCAACTGTTGCAACGATTACCGCGAGCACTGGAGCTTTTTGCTTTGTTTTGTTTTGTTTTCTGGCCAATTTTCGCCAATCTCCAAAGTGGATATGGTTGGATTGATAAACCTGCTCCGGTGGCTCTTGGAAGTCTCCTCGAGGCACACATTCGCGAGCGGTCGGCATTCTCTTTGTTTTTTTAACTGCCGGGCAGTCACCGCGAGCCACGTGCTTAAGTGCGTGTTGTTGGCATTTTCTTGGTATTTTCCACTACGGACAGAAAAAAATTACGACTCGCTTAACAGCTTCGCTGTTAATATTGGGCTGATGGGCCTTTAAGGGGCCATGACGACGCAAGTTGAAAAAACCATCCTTTGGTGACCCTTCAGCTCCCTACCAGTGGTAAAAGACGGTTTTTTAAGAAAAATATTTTACAAAATTTTCAAGACTTTCAAAATTTCGCGCTTTTGTGACCCGTAACGGGAAGGGGGGACGTATGATGCGCCAGCCCTAAACACGTAGTTATCCTAGTGTTAACTGCATGTTAGCATTCAAGTAATACTACCAAACGGAACAAGAGGCCCCACTACCATCGCCCGGTCGTGTTCCTTAGCTGTGGTTTAAGTCGGCGGCCGCCATTCGCACAAAGAGTATACGCGGCGTGAAAATAGTCTCTGTGGTTACAGTCGAACCCCAGAATAACTAAGCCATTGCGGAAAGCCAACAAATTCTCTTTTGCGGGAATTTAGTCGCCGCGAGAAAGAAACAGACAAAAAAATCGCCCGCAAACCAAAATTTTATTTCCAAAAGTCAGTTATATTACTTTGGGAGTTTTACCTTGAAGCAACTTCACACCTGAGCTCTCACACTACAAGAAGTGGTTCATTGCTGGTCGTCGTGCACGCGTAAGAATTACCGAATGGTGTCCAACGCACCCAAAACATCCCACAAGTTCGCCTTCTCTGCACGTTTTCCTCCTTGGTCTAGGCACTGAGTATGGTCGAGAATCCAAGCGCAGTCCAGTTTCCTCTGTTGACAAACTTTGCCAGACAGTGGCACCTCGTTGTTGCAGTGGTGTCCACAAAACTAATGTTGACATCCAGAAACGCCACAGCCATCACTGTTTTGTTTTGCGCACGTGCGCCATTAAGGAGTGGCGTCCTAGCTTTTCAAAATGGCAGAGTAAGCTGCAGGTTGCATAAAACTCGTCGGAGCTGTCCTCCCTTCTTCCGCTTGGGCCACCGACTTGGGCAATTATGGCTGCCCTATCTTTTATTGTAGCGATAAAAACTTCTGCTTTCGATTGAGAGCAAGCATGCTGATTGCCACGCATATGCAACCAAAAACACGTGGGCTGTTCAGTGGTGGCCGACAATCGTAGCCCAAGCCAAAGACGTGCCCTGGCCCGTGAGTCACCATGTCTCGCCCCGTGGTAGTGTCACTGGGAAGCTGCTTCCGTGGCTGCCTGTTGCACGGTCCTTCATGTAAACTAATATAGCGGCGGCCACGCAAGCACGCTGTGGCGGACGTTTACGCAGTTTGAGCCCGTAAAAAATGCATTTCAGCACTTTTCTGACACTGTTAGCCTCAAATTGGCAGATAAAATGCCTACCAGACTTGTAGAAAATTTCTTCAAGGCGGGATCGCTTTGCCAAAACATTTCGTTGCCGTGAGATACGAAATACATGGGCTTCTATAGGCAATCCCCGGGGCTCCGAAAATATTTTGTTGCCGCGCAAATTTCGTACTCGCAGGATTTCGTTACCACAGGGTTTGACTGTAAATTCTAGCGAGGCCAGTATTGGTTCAACCAGGTCATTTCTCGTTCCATATGAAAGGAGTATGTATGGTATGACTAGCGTATTGTAAACTTCCCTGAGCCTCCTGCGTACCTACGCTCTGTTAAAGAGTGTTCAGAGAATACTGGCGTGCGTGGGTGTTTGCTCGCGTGCGTGCGTGCGTAATGCGGGGTCTCGGAGCCCAGCCCGATATCGAAATCCGCATGCGCCGAAGTATGCGCGTGACTTTCTCGTGGAATTATTTGGTTAGGCGGACAACCTGATGCACACACTCATACTAAAGCGGGTAATCTTATGTTTCTCAACATGAGCTCCTGTAATAATGCCACCACATTTATTAATGTAAAAGCTGTAAGAGATGTTCGGTGTGTTTTCTCATATTGCAGATCCTGGCTCGGAGGCCGGGAAGCCCTTGATGCCGAGACCTGGAACACCCAGGCCCCTACCGCAGTACAACTTTCGTAAGTGCAAAATATTTTTGTGGTTGCTGAAGGCCTGCTAATAAATGCTTCTAATTAATGATTGATGATTGTTGTGGAACTTTACTTAAGCGGTAAAGGAAACAGAAGGGGCAGCTCAATATAGCCGATTTTCCTGACGCCTATTTCGCTTAAAGCGTCCTCTGAGGACCACATTTAACCTCTCGTGGTGCGAGCCGACCCAGAAATAGCCGCTCACGACGACAGCTCAACAAATTTCGTATTATTAACGGCACTCTTCACCGCTACAACTACCATCCAACCGGCGACAGATGGGTGCCCGTCATTCCCCGTCTTCTTCAACACAAAATTTTCGAGGCACTTCACGACGATGCCATCGCATGTCATCTGGCCCTCCACAAGACATTCGACCGCATAAAAAGCCGATTCTTCTGGCCCGGCCTATCCGCTAGCGTGGCGAAATATGTTGCGTCGTGTGCCGCGTGTCAGTATCGCAAACGACCCACTTCCGGCCCCGCAGGGACACTCCAACCCCTGCCTTGTCCCTCAACTCCATTTGAAGTAGTAGGGATTGATCTCTATGGCCCTCACCCCGTTACCTTGGAAGGACATCGGTGGATTGTTACCGCCGTAGACCACCTCACTCGCTACGCGGAAACGGCTTCTGTTCCCACAGGCTGCGCTACCAAGGTGGCTGAATTCTTTTTGAGGAATATTTTCTTAGGCCATGGACCGCCCCGAGTTCTCCTTGGTGACCGAGGTCGTGTATTTCTTTCTGCCGTGCTTGGGGAGGTTCTCCGCGCAGCCGAGACTATTCACCGAACCACGTCCAACTACCATCCTCAAACGAACGGCCTGACCCTGCGTTCACCTGACCCTGCGTTCGCCTGACCCTGCGTTAGAGGAACCCTGCGTTCGCCGCGAATGAAAGCGAGACGGGCCTCCTCCTATGACCGTGGCACGGGACCGAACGGCGTTGGGTAGTGGTCGGCAATACAGCTACATCAAAAGTTAACCAAGTAAAACAAAGGATCGTATTCTGCTGGGCGCCGGAAGGCCGCCGGAAGAGATTAGGGGGCCTTCCGGCGGGTTTATCTCCGGTGCGATCTCACGCGATTGGCTCGGAAAGAAAACTTCACCTAGCCTGCGTCACGCGGCAGTATTTTGGCTATATTTTGGTGACGTCACGTAGCCAAACTGCTTCCGCGAAGGAGGGGTGAAATCCGGCGCGGTTGAGAGCACACCGGAAAGCAAGACGGTTGAGCTTATGCGGCCTGTTTTTGTGATTTTAGCTTTGCCGACAGTTTCAGACGCACAAGCGACCGTCAACAGTTTGCCCCGAGTGACCGCGAGTGTAAGCGCTCATTTCAACGCAGCAAGACCACCGTGCGTATTTTGCGCAACGAATTGGAAGCACTTGTCGGCCATAGAGGTGGAGCGAAGTCTCAACAGATACGAAGGTGTTGTGCGTGCTGTGTCCCTCTTTGCAACTGACAGTTTGCGAAGCGTTTTCTGCAACGTTGAAACACTGTCGCACCCCGCCGCCAGACGCATCGTTGTCGGCAGTGGTGTCGACACTGACGGAGCTCCGACACACAAGGGGTTTGGATACCCCGGCGACGTAAGCACGGTGGTAAGTACTATTTGTTTGTGGCTACGTTTGTTACGGAAGCAAAAAAATGATGCAGCCCCATTGTTTTGCATCGAAGATAAAAGAAGCTCGATGTCTGAAAAGCAGTCACAGAAATGTGTTCGTTTTGAGCGGTGTCGTGTGGTGGCAGTAATCTCCTATATAAGTTCGCAAGTGTGGATGACCAAATAGTATAAGTAACTAAGCAGATGCATATGTAAATAAGCTTTTAACACTCTGTCCTATCTTCGCTTAAGTTAAATAATATCGAAAAGGTTTGTCAGAAATGTAGTTGAAATGAAAACGTTCGGAGGTATCGCAATTGGGTGGCGTCTTGAGAGAAAAAGCTTATAAATATCGTGTTGGGTGCGTGACTGACTTCCTAACGAACCGTATAATATGTGCACAGCGTATATCCCCCTCCTCCATCCCCCCCCCCCCCCCTACACTCTCATCGTGTGTCAACTGCTTTGGCGCCTTGTCACTTCGGCTGACATGTTTCCCCCTCCTTGACACATAGTGAAAAGGTGACAAGTTCAGCTTGTCGGCTCGTTTTAGGGGTTTATCGATTTCGAAATGCGGGTTGGGGAGGGGGGGGGGGGTCGTGTTCCGCAATTCTACCGCACAGATGGGTGGGAGGGCCCTCATCAATAGTTGTAAGACACCAACTTTCCTCTCAGGTCACCTGCATGCCAATTCCCCGCTACGCGAAACAACGAAGATTAAATGAAAGGCACATACAACACGGTGACGTCGTTCGTAGTTGCATGCAGTTGTGGAATGAATCAGTTCGAAGTAACCCAGTTCATTTTATTCCTGCTCTTGTGTATTACCTATTCCTTTCTTCAAACTGCGTACTTGTTTAATGCTTTAGTAAATATTTGTGTTCTGTATTTCTTTCAGGTGTGCGACGCCAATATGAAGGACCAGGCCGAGACTGCCGACTACAGTGCCTTTGGGTGGCAAGCTGTTCACTGTTGCCACCCTTTGTGCACGCCTAAAGCCTGGCGAGTTGTGGGGTTAATTGTGGGCACCTGCTCGAGCCGTGGCTCATGACACCCACTGCTCGTCATCCAGGCCCCAGACACCTCAAGAAAAGTACAATGCCGCACATGGTTCGATAAGGTCTGTCGTGAAGTGAAACATTGCAGTTCTCAAGAGCTGTTTTCTCTGCCTGCAGTAATTGTCAGAGTGTGTAGTCTGGTGCCAACATCTGCCTGTTGGAACGACTGACGACAACAGCTACAGCAGCAGCAAGTGGACGAGACAGTGATACAGACGACGCGGCTGTGGAGGTTCCTGCTCCCGACACATTGATTCCTGCTCCTGAAGGACAGGCAACTCCAGAGCAGGGCAACGAATGCATCTTCAGGCAGCTTGGTGGCACTGAACGTATCATTTTTAACTTTCATTTATGACTGTTTGTGGTGTGCGGTGTTTGTTTCCTCGGCAGAAAGTTGTTTCGTTGTTGTTTCAAGCAGCATATACTATGTCGTGACGCGGCATTGTTTGCTGTAGAGAAGTTTCTTGTTGTTTTGTGTTTGACATGGTTGTGTGAAGATAACAGAGAGAGTTGGTTTGCTTTCAATCACTATATACTATGCCCTGACACTCCGTTGCTTTATCTGGGATAGCCAGTGACTACTGTATGGGTAGTCAGGCCTTGTTGGGAATATAGAGACCGGTCAAGATTCTCTTCAGAAAAGTCTGTTTATTACACTGTAACCGTCATTCGGCTGTGAAGCAAAGAATGATGATGCATGTACCACACACACAAAAAAAATAATGATGAAATAATAATGAAAAAAATAATGAAATAAGGACACATTTATTTCACCACTGTCAAGAGTTATATTATGACATAGCACAACCATTACATGGTGAATTTGTTTGGCGATCCCTGACAGATCATTTTACTTAAAGAACACGATATGCAAGTATGTAGCTCCACTGTTGAGGCAAAACAATAAACATTCTTAAAATGTGGGAGGCTGTCTCTTATTAACACACAGTTCACTCTCATGGCCAACTAATTTACTCTGACATTCTCATAAGTGGCAAAATGGTGATAAAATTTTCTTAACCCCACCATTGCCTGTATTCTAGCACTCAGTGCTTTGATGACTGCTTGTTAGATTTGTGAAGAGTGATGTTGCTTTTTTTTCCATCATGAAGGACACCTGCTTGTAAAAATAATCATTATGTGCCAACAGGAGCATGTGCAAAGGTGTATTGAATTTTTTCCCAATAAATCAGAGTGCGGCAAGTTATATTGAACTCTTTCCTTTTTCCCCTGCATGCAGCAGCACCGTCCCAAAGTAACCAACACTGGAAAAAAATATTCGTGACAAAATCAACAATAGCATTTCTGCAGTGATGGTTCGCAGCCTTATTTAAAGTGTACAGAAACCAAGGCTATCTTCATTGCAAAATTAAAGAAAGGCGCATTGGTGTTTATGATGCAATGCCAAAACTGCTTTCTCTACTCCAGCTTGTTAAAGTGCTCATAATAAGCACGCATTCTTGTTGAGGCCCACAGTACTGCTTCTTCTGGCGAGGTTCAACGCTGAGGGCCTTCCACGTCCAGCAGATCCAGTGCGCCTGAAAATGTACATTATGAGCATAACGGCCAAAAAACAGCAAAGGTTTAAAAATGCGGTCTCTATCTTAGTTAACGAAGCGTGTTGCGATATACCTAAACTATTTAACCCTCAAGGATAGAGGCATTGAAGAGGGAAGTGGAATTACAAATTATGCTAACGTAAGAATGCAGTGCAGGTCCTCAATCCCAAAAATTACACCTCATTGCACAGTTCTGCCTATGCTTGTATAAACAAGTGATTATCGCGGATGGAAATAAGCGGGAAGGTGGTTTGATTTTCGGGATGTTTTAAGAAATGGGTGGACAAAGTACTTCATGTTACATGATTAAACACCAAATTTGTGGGGGGTGGTCATTGTAAAGTGATACATTCTGAGGCTGTTAGAGCACTTCGTCACAAAGAGTGGCATGTTAATGTAGGTCATGAAACAAAGCTAGGCGGGAAACGTATCCTCGGGGCGCTAAAGATTGGAGGTTAGTACTATTTTTCATTGACGTTGCACTTGCCGTCCTGCTTTCATTGGAAAATTTTATAACGAGCTTGCCATGATATAAGTACGCAATCTGAGCGTGCGCAAAACACGCACACATACGTTTTGCAAAACGGTTTTAATTCACTGCACAAGGGAGAGGCGCCCAACAACAACATGGCGTGCCGAAAATCGATTAAAGTGTCATACTCACGTCACAGTCTTCTCATATATAACTGCCACATTAGCAACAGTTTTTTCTCCCACTCGGGAGTTGGCGCTGAAGTCTCGTAAAACGATGGAATGTTTCCTCTACAAGCTGCACGAGAAAGTGCACTACCGTTCACGTCGCTCTTCGTTCCTAGAGAACGCCCTTTTGGGAAGACACCTTTGTTCAGAAATTATACTGAGCGTTCAAATATCCCTCCTTTTAAAACAGCTGTACCGCGCGCAGCGCTCCCTGGCGCCTCATAACTGAACAAAGTAAAAAAAATAAATGCATGTAAACCTGTTGAACTAGCATTAACAGTGACGGCACTGCCCGTAGAAATACACAAACAGAAAACGTTTTGTTATATCCAGACAATTTTATTAATTTCCCTCTAGTAGCATTTGAAAGTTATGAGATTGTCCCCGAAGGCGTTTGACACGCATTTCTGGGATACGGGGCGTGGCAGTGGCGATTTTTCACGTCATTTTGACGTCACAATCGTCCGAAGCGCTTCGGATACGGCCCCAAGATTCAAACAGACCGGGCCAAGCTTCTGCTTTGCATATCTAAGGTGAGCTGTGCTAAGCTGTAGCCGCAGCCACTTCTCTTGAAAGAAAGCGAAAAAAAACATGATTAGTAGAGACAGAGACACACGAGAAGGACATTAAAAATAAAACTAAAAGTTTACTGACGTTTCCTCTCCCTGAAACGTCAGTAAACTTTTATGGTTATTTTTAATGTCCTTCTCGTGTGTCTCTGTCTCTACTAACCTTATTTTTTCGCGCTCTGTGTGAGTTTTTGTTTCCAGACTCTATATATATATATATATATATATATATATATATATATATATATATATATATATATATATATATAGACAGAAATAAGGGTTGGGAGTCAAGAAAACCTCGTATAGCAAAAGGGGAGGATGTAGTGGGTCGTTCAAACAGATAAAGAATACCAGACAAACATCCCCGCCAGTGGCGTAGTGGTTACCTCACCAGACCGGTATTCTGGAGGTCGTGGGTTCGGATCCCACCCGGCGGGCATGTTTTCACCACTTTCTTTCGGACTCAAAAAATTCTTCATCTGTTTCCATGACCCACCACAACCTCCCCTTTGCTTCCCGAGGTTTTCTTGAATGCCAACCCTATGGTTATCGCCCCAGACTGGTATTCTGGAGGTCGTGGGTTCGGATCCCACCCGGCGGGCATTTTCTCACCACTTTCTTTCTGACTCAAAAAAATTTCACCTGTTTCTATGACCCACCACAACCTCCCCTTTGCTTTCCGAGCTTTCCTTGACTGCGAATCCTTATTTTCTGTTGATATGTATGTATAGATATATATATATATATATATATATATATATATATATATATATATATATATATATATATATATATATATATATATATATATATATATATATATTGTGGTGACGTTTATCGACACCTGCAAATGGTCACGTCGTCAAGTCAGGGAAAGTCCGAGTGGACGTAGGAAACCGGGGCCGAGGTTCGAGTTGTACGAGGACACAGTTCGTCTCCTTCTGAAAGCGCTGCATTGCACATAACCTTATCGGAAGATTGTCCACCAACTGCTATGTTATGACCGGACATAGCCACTGGAAAAGTGTCCATCTTCTAATGTTCAGGTTCTTCGCTACAATCACCCCCGACGAGAAGAGGGAGCCATCCTGGCGACTCATGGTGACGACGGAACCAGCGGATCATAGTAGGGCTTGAGTCGCTGAACATGCACAGTCTCACGGCCGCGGCGCCGAAGGTCCGATGAGGGCATAACTGGTTCGACGATATAATTCACTGGCAAAGTGCTTTTGATAACACGGTAAGGACCGTGATATTTCGACGTAAGCTTCGGAGAGAGACCTGGAGTGGGACATGGCACCCAAAGCCAAACAAAGGAGCCGGGAGAGAAATCGCGTGGTGCACTGGACGCGTCAGGGCGAGATTTCTGTAGCTGCTGGTGTTCAGAAGTGATGAACGAGCGAGCTGGCGGCATTCCTCAGCAAACTGCGAAATCTGGGAAATCGGTGTGCACTCTGAGGGATCAGGGCGGTATGAAAGTACCGTGTCCAGCGTACAGGTCGGCTCCCGTCCGTAGAGGAGGAAGAACGGTGAAAATCCAGTAGTCGACTGCGTCGCGGTATTGTACGCGTACGTGGTGAACGGAAGGACCTGATCCAAGTTGGAATGGTCTGATGAAATATACATAGACAGCATGTCTCCCAGAGGGCGGTTGAATCGTTTGGTTAGGCCGTTGGTTTGTGGATGGTACGCTGTGGTAGTGCGGTGAACGATGTTACACTCGGCCAAGAGCGCTTTAATAATTTCCGATAAAAATACGCGACCTCTGTCGCTCAGCAGCTCTCGGGGCGCTCCGTGTCGAAGGATGAAGTGACGGAGGAGGAAGGACGCCACGTCCCGGGCTGTGGCTGCTGAAATGGCTGCTGTCTCCGCGTATCGCGTGAGATGATCTACCGCAACGATAATCCAGCGGTTCTCTCTGGATGTGCACGGCAACGGCCCGTAGAGGTCGATGCCCACTCTATCGAAGGGGCGGGAAGGGCAAGGCAGAGGCTGGAGCTCTCGCGTTGTTGATCGCGGGGGAGACTTACGCCGTTGGCAGTCTGTGCAGGAACGAACATATTTTGTGACGAAGGTGTACATGCCTCGCCAGTAAAAGCGAAGGCGAAGTCTTCGGTATGTCTTCACGACACCTCCGTGGGCACACTGCGCGTCACCGTGGAACGAAGAACAGATGTGCACGCGTAAATGACGAGGGATGACCAGGAGCCATTTGCGACCTTCGGACGAATAGTTCCGGTGGTAAAGGAGTTGGTCACGGACAGAGAAATGGGCAGCTTGGCGGCGGAGGGAGCGGAGCACGGCTGCTGGCGATGGACGGGACAAAACTTCCACAATGGAAGCGATCCACGGATCCTTTCGCTGTTCAGCACCCATGTCGGTGATATCAAGGGGGGCCAGAGTGCACTTCACAGAAGAGAAGTCTTCAGCGTCGGATGGTAGAGGAGACCTAGAAAGGGGGTCTGCGTCTGTGTGCTTGCGGCCGGACCGGTATACAACTCGTATGTCATGCTCTTGCAGCCGTAGGGCCCATCGACCGAGGCGGCCAGACGGATCCTTTAGCGACGAGAGCCAACAAAGGGCGTGATGGTCCGTCACCACGTCGAATGAGCGTCCGTAGAGGTACGGGCGAAATTTCGTAATAGCCCACATGATCGCTAAGAATTCCTTTTCGGTCACGGAGTAGTTGACTGCGGCTTTTGTAAGGGAACGGCTGGCGTAAGCGACCACGTACTCCTCGAATCCGGTCTTGCGTTGTGCGAGCACTGCGCCCAGGCCCACACCGTTGGAATCGGTATGGATTTCCGTGGGAGCGCTGGGATCAAAATGTCGCAGTACCGGTTGGGAAACAAGAAGGCGGCGCAACATATTGAAGGCGTTCTCGCAGGCGGGTGACCAATCGCCGATCTCGTTGTTGCCACCAAGGAGCTTCGTCAAAGGCGCAATGATGGTGGCGAAATTGCGGACAAAGCGCCGGAAGTAGGAGCAAAGTCGTATAAAGCTACAAAGTTGTTTCATTGTCGTCGGTTTGGGAAATTCCGCCACGGCGCGAAGTTTTGCAGGGTCAGGAAGGACACCGACTTCTGACACCACATGGCCTAGAATAGTAAGTTTTCGAGCTGCAAAGCGGCATTTCTTCAAGTTTAACTACAGGCCGGCTGTGGCAAGGCAGGTTAACACTTACTCGAGGCGGGTAAGATGCGTCGCAAAATGAGGGGAAAAGACGACTATGTCATCTAAGTAACACAAAATTGTTTTCCACTTCAGGCCGCGCAATATGTTGTCCATCATCCTTTCGAAGGTTGCTGGCGCATTGCCAAGTCCGAAGGGCATGACGTTGAATTCGTACAGCCCGTCAGGTGTGACAAAGGCTCTTTTGTGACGATCCGCTTCTGCCATAGGAACTTTCCAATAGCCAGACCGTAAATCCAGAAAAGAGAATAACTCGGCTCCTTGCAAGCAATCCAGGGCGTCATCTATGCGAGGAAGCGGATAGACGTCTTTCCGCGTGATCTTGTTTAGGCGCCGGTAGTCCACGCCGAAGCGAATTGAGTCATCTTTTTTCGTCACAAGTACTACAGGAGAGGCCCAGGGGCTTGTGGAAGGGCGTACAACATCGCGCTTGAGCATGTCCGCGACGTGCTCATTATTGACTTGGCGCTCAGTGGGCGACACACGGTATGGGCGCTGTCTTAGGGGTGCGTGGGAACCGGTGTCAATATGGTGCGAAAGCAGCGACACACGGGATGCCCGGCCCAATTCGACGCGTTGGGCATCGAAAGAGTCTCGAAAACGATGCAGAAGGGCCAGAAGCTCGTCTCGTTGCGCAGGAGCTAAAGCGTCGTCGAGGGAACGTAAAAAGATATCGGAGTCACAGTTCACACTAGGCCTAAGCGCAGCGAGGTGCAGTGATGCAGCGTTCTCGGTTGCGTCAACGATGAGATGATCGTCAACTGGCTCGACGTGGACAAGACATTCACTGCGAACCAATGTGGCGGGGCATGCCGACGGATTTGAAACGAGGATTTTACCGAGACCAGAGCGAATTTCAAGGACCGCGAAAGGTAGCGGCAAACATTTCCGGGTGCTGAAGAGCGTCGACGGCGTAAAGAAAACGGTGGTGTCCGACAGGCAGTCACAAGACACGGAAACAAGCACTGAGGTGCCGGGCGGAATGTCGGTATCATCGGTGGCAATCAATTTGGCGTACTTTCGGGGATAGCGATGTCGTTAAACGAGAGAAGTTCAACCTCAGCGCGAGCACACCAAATCATAGCGTGATGTCGTGACAAAAAGTCCCAACCGAGGATGATATCGTGCGAACAGGAGGCCAAAACGATGAACTGGAGATATAGACGTTTTGCTGGATTGTAACTCGGGCGGTGCATGTGGCCAATGGTTTCACGTCTTGAGCATTCGCTGTCCGGAGGGTGACGCCAGAAAGCGGAGTGGTGACTTTCCTCAAGGAACGACAAAGACTTTCACATATTACAGACACAGAGGTACTAGTATCGATAAGAGCGAATGCGGAAACACCTTCTACGGTAACGTCAATCACATTGTTAGGCGAAAACGGAGGACTTGAGCAGTTAGACGTGTACGCAGTTGTTGTCTCCGGAACTGCGGCCGCTAGTTTCCCTCAGCCGCGGGGTTGGCACGCGGGCGCATCGGGGAAGCGGAGAGGCGACGCGGAGAAAAGGAACGGCGGCTTGAAGGCGTCGAGGTCGACTGGTCAGCTGAGTACGAAGAAGGGGTTGCGCTAGAAGTAGCGGGAGCGAAAGTGGAAGAAAGCCATAGGCTGGGATCTGGTAGGCGTCAACGGGAGGTTGGGCACGACGGCGACATAAACGTGCCACATGTCCCGGAAGTCGACAAGCGAAACAGATTGGGCGGTTGTCGTGGGTGCGCCATGCATTCGGGGTCCGAGGCGTGTTGCGACCGAGTGGGAGCACCTGATCCGTGCTCCGTGGCCTCCTACATACGATTGGTAGCGTGTATGATGCGAGCGGCCAGCCGCTGTTGCAGCCGTGAAGAAGTCCAGAAGCCGTAGGCTAACGTAACTGTTTACTTCATAGCGAGAGGTGAGCCGAAGCCAAAGAACAATGCCCCGACGGGCGAGGTTACAATACAGGACTCGAGCACAGCGACAGCATCGATTCGCTGCTCTAACAGGAATGGTTTACAACGCTTGCGGGGGTCTATTTATACCCAAAAGCGGTAACGGTCAAAACGCAACAAGCTGCAACACGCCACGAACGTCACAGACACACACAACGCTCTTTCCAGAGTTCGTAAGCCGTTCATAGCCTCGGCGCACGTTGAGTCCGGGAGAGGGGAGAGAGGAGGACTCCGCTGAGTTCGCGGGGCCTCTGTGTCCTTGAAGAGCGTTGAGAGGAGCCTCGCCGACAGGCGCCAAAGTTTTGAAATGCGCCGAAAGCGAAGCGTCTGGCTCGGCTTGTCGAAACTTGTCACCGACATGGTGGCGCCTGACGGCTGAAAGGCGCAAGCAGTGGCTTCGCCGCACAGCCGAGGAGTGATGCGGGAAAGTACGGCGGCGCTGGCTGATTCGTAACAGGCGCCATTCGAGGATACGGCGCTGCTGCCTGCTCCGCGGGACATACAAAGGAAGGGAATTGTGCCAGCGGCGTTCTTGTGGCGACGGAAGCGTAGGTGAGCGGGGCTTCGACGTATGGTTCAATAGGCGACACGACAGAAGGTGCGACCGGCGCTGCCACTGGTGAAAAAATGGATGCCGGCGCAACTGGCGGCTGGCGTACGGAAGGGATCGTCTCGGCAACATGCTCTCGGATCACCCGTTGGACAGACTGAGGCAACGTGGAAGGGGGTTGTGGAGCGCAGGGAAGCAGGGACAGCTGACGTGAAACCTCTTCTCCCACGAACTAGTCGATATGAGGTAGAAGAGCCGAGAGGTCATGAGAAGCAGCCAATGCCGACAGCGACCCACGTTGCGGTTCTTCCAGCGAAGGGCGTTGGCGGGTGAAAATGCGCTGCTTGCGGAGCTCTGACACCAGTTCTTGACGTCGCTAATAGTCTGCGGGTTTTTGCTCAGCAGCATTTGAAACGCATCGTCCTCAATGCCCTTGAGAATGTGTTTGATCTCATCGCTTTCGGCCATAGCTGGATTTGCACGCCTGCAGAGGTCGAGGACGTCCTCTATGTAGCTCGTAAATGTTTCACCGGCCTGCTGCGCTTGCTCACGCAGCCGCTGCTCGGCCTGGAGTTTGCGAACTGTTGGTCGGCAGAAAAATTTCGTAAATTCAGCTTTGAAGTCTGGCCAAGTAGTGAAGGTAGATCCGTTGTTGTTGAACCACGCCTCAGCCAGCACCGTAAAATAGAATCCGACGTTATTGAGCTTCAACGTGTCATCCCATTCATTATAGGTGCTCACCCGTTCGAAGATTGAAAGCCAGTCTTCCGCATCGCGGTCATCGGTGCCGTTAAAGAAGGGCGGGTCTCGTTGCCGGAGCGTACCGGAACAGACGATGGGCAGCTGGGGTGTAGGCGGCATGTCGTCGCTGACTAGGAGTCTTCTGCTTCGCAATTCCAGGCTGTCAGGCCTTGCAGGGATCGCGATTCGGCAACCTCTCCCAAAAATGTGGTGACGTTTATCGACACCTGCAAACGGTCACGTCGTCAAGTCAGGCAGAGTCCGAGTGGACGTAGGAAACCGGGGCCGAGGTTCTAGCTGTGCGAGGACACACTTCGTCTCCTTCCGAAAGCGCTGCATTGCACGTAACCTTATCGGAAGATTGTTCACCAACTGCTATGTTATGACCGGACATAGCCACTGGAAAAGTGTCCATCTTCTAATGTTCAGGTTCTTCGCTACAATATATATATATATATATATATATATATATAT
Organism: Haemaphysalis longicornis; assembly: GCF_048455015.1. NCBI lineage: Eukaryota > Metazoa > Arthropoda > Arachnida > Ixodida > Ixodidae > Haemaphysalis > Haemaphysalis longicornis. Next base: position 4,647,964 of record NW_027526314.1, read on the forward strand.
ATATATATATATAGTTAGGAAATGACGGGCTCGTTGAGGAAATACAGAAAAATAGGTCGGCAGTCTACAACTCCAAGAGTGGCATAGGGGCGTTAGGCTCTTTTTATACTACGGTTAGTGAAGTTCACACTTTTTAAATATACGTAAGAAAGAAAGAAATAAAAACACGCGCCCAGAGTGGGGACCGAACCCACGCCTTTCGATTTGGTCTCGAATGCCTTACCAATTCGGTAAGGCCAATTCGGTAAGGCCAATTCCCTTTCTTCAGAGTACAAAATAAGTTCGTTTCAGAGTTATATATATACAGAAAATGTAGCAAGGGCTAGGGCAAGGTAAGAGGAGGGGGAGTTTGTACAAATGGATCATGGTTGGTGGGTAGCAAAAGAATGAAGAGAGAGCGGGAAAATAAATTATAAAAAGTATAATAAGAACACACAGTCACACGGTACGAACATGGGAAAAAAAGAGAGAGAACCAAACACAGGAAAAAATATATAATTAAAAAATAAAAAATAAATAACACGGAAATTCCCCCCCCCCCCCCACCCGTGGCAACGGGTGTGAAAGAGGGGTCAAAACAAGATATGCCCATGCACGTGTTTGACATGGGCTAAAAGATTAGTGACGCGGGACGAAGACGTTTCAAAGATGATATGCAAATGCACACAAAGGGCGAACATCTGCCCATACACACCCGTTTTAGGAAAACGGGTAAGGTCTTTGAAACAAGAGACACGTGGCTTCTGTTGGTATGAGTCAAGGGTCGCGCCCAAAAGCAGTAGGACAGGCAGTTTCGACAGGAAATGAGTGTACATTGGTATACAAAGAGCGGGGAAAAATTAACAAGGTAATGTTCGCCTACCCCCTGGCAACGGGAGTGAAAGAGTGGTGAAAACAAGATATGCCCATGCACGTGTTTGACATGCGCAAAAATATTAGTCACGCGGAACAAGGAAGTTTCAAAGAAGATATGCAAACGCACACAAAGGGTGCCGTACATCTACATTCCAAGCGCCATTTTTCCCTCAGTCGATTAAAGAGTGGAACGCCCTACGCGACACTGTTGTTGCCGCCCCCACTGAACTGTTTTCCGCTGCACTTTGGCAGCACTTGCGCACGAGCGCAACATGACTTGAATGGGTATTTTTTTTGCTCTTTTTAGTGTACTGCTGTTATCTGTATTTATCCGTTGTGTCTGGTATAATCTGGGTATGCGAAGCCCTGGCAGCAGTTTAGCATGGTCACGTTATCTAAAACCTTTTTTTGTTTTGTTTTTTAGTGTGTCACTGTTGTCTGTTGTTTGCGCTGGTTTTTCTTTGTTTTTTTTTTCTTGTTACCATTATTCCGTGCGTGTGATTCTTTGTGTTTATTTTCCTGTATTACACCCCCCTAAACAATGCCTTTTGGCGAATGTAGGTATGTTAATAAATAAAACATCTGCCCATACACACCCGTTCTAAGAATCCGGGTAAGGTCATTGAAACATGAGACACGTGGCTTCTGTTGGGGGGAGGCAAGGGTCGCGCCAAAAAGCAGTAGGACAGGCAGTTTCGACTCGAAATGAGTGTACATTGGTATTAAAACAAAAGACAAGGTCAAACAAGTCATGAAAATAAAGAAAACAGGCAGGTGCACGCGTATGACGCGGCCGCAGGTGGTATTAATCTGGCCGGCGCATGGTGCCAGTTCAGGGAATGCCCAGGCGGTCAGCAACGAATATTATAAAACAACAATACAAAAAAGAAAGAGGACACGAAAGCAATCACACACGCTCGCGTTCACAAATTAATTACAAGGTGAGAATATCAAAGCTGAAAATGGTACTGCAGCCTTTTACCCAGAACACAATGTCCAGACTTGTTCGTCAAATTTGGTTCAGTGAAGCCATTGTGCTAAAAAACGTCGTGCTAGCACGAAACTATACCCAACTACGGGAGCTCGCCAACTAATGGGAGAATATTATTGAGGGAAAGAAATGACCAGGCATAACACTAGCTGAGAAATGCAGCCGAAATTTTAATCGGAGGAAAGACACGTTAATTTCACATAACTTTCATTTATGCCAAACGACGCTGATTTAAACTTATAGATAAGGTAGGACTCACGAACCTCGCGATCGTGATGCGTTTTAAAACTAGATTCAAGAAATGTGGCCTTCAGTTGTTCAAAAGAATGACCAGGACTGTTAACATGCTTTGATAGATGCAAAGAAGGGCAGGTTTTTGCATGAGAGCGGTGATTGGTAAACCTCAAACGAAAGGGTGTTTCAGTCTGGCAGATGTATTGTTTGCCGCAGAGGGTGCATTCCAGCAGGTATAAGACGTTGGCGGAATCACAGTTAAAGTTCCCTTTTACATTAACATAATAGTTTGAAGCTGTGCTGGCGGCGCGCTGTATGGTGGTCAATTGTGGACATACCTTACACCGTTGTTTGTTACAGGGCATGCAACCAGTAGTCTGTGGTCGGCTGATGCTGGATTTAGTGAGAACGTCGCCCAAATTTTTTCTGCGTCTATAAATAACACGTGGCGGCTCGGGGAATATTCTCTATAGGCGTTCACTTTGAGCAACGATATTGTGATGTTTCCTTAGTATGGATGCAACTTTCGGAGAAGAGACCCACAAACAGAAGCCACGTGTCTCTTGTTTCAATGACCTTACCCGATTCCCTAGAACGGGTGTGTATGGGCAGATGTTCGCCCTTTGTGTGCATTTGCAAATCTTCTTTGGAACGTCTTCGTTCCGCGTGACTAATCTTTTTGCCCATGTCAAACACGTGCATGTGCATATCTTGTTTTGACCCCTCTTTCACCCTCGTTGCCAAGGGGGAGGAAAACTACCTTGTTATTTATTTTTTATTTTTTAATTATTTATTTTTTTCTCTGTGTTTGGTTCTCTCTCTTTTTTTCCCATGTTCGTACCGCGTGACTGTGCGTTCTTATTATCCTTTTTATAATTTATTTTCCCGCTCTCTCTTCCTTCTTTTGCTACCCACCAACCATGATCCATTTGTACAAACTCTCCCTCCTCTTACCTTGCCCTCGCCCTTGCTACATTTTGTGTATATATATAACTCTGAAACGAACTTATTTTGTACTCTGAAGGAAGGGAGTCCTCTCCCTGAAACGTCAGTAAACTTTTATTTTTATTCTTAATGTCCTTCTCCTGTGTCTCTGTCTCTACTAACCTTATTTTTTCGCGCTCTGTGTGAGGTTTTGATTCCAGACTATATATATATATATATATATATATATATATATATATATATATATATATATATATATATATATATATATATATATATATATATATATATATGTCTGTTTTCTCGAAGTTCAAGTTGCATGAAACATTGAACACTATGAGAACTGCTGTATTTCAGGTTGTTCTACAGTTAGGCGGTTGTTATGTGCGAGAAACTGTCCTCCTAGAAGGTATACTGCATTAAAATTTTCAAATAGTTCTTAGGTGCCGGTTGTGTTGCGCCTGTTTATATCAAGAAATTGTAGCTACGTAATCACTAAAACAGCCGAAGTTGATCACATTCGGAATTTTATCTTTAAGAAATATGCAAGTCCACATCTGTACAGCGAATACATGCATAGGCGTTCCAGCTCGTATTACGATTCTAGTGGTCCGATGCCGGATCCGACGAAGTACGTGAGCGACCGATTTTCTTGGAGACAAAAGCTGGCGATATCACGTATATTTTCTTTGAGTCACTGTATTTTTATTGGTGTTTTTGAATTGTTTCATTCACAGCTGAAACAAATAGTACGTCTGCATGAATAACCCTGTGGCATAGCCAACCTTGAATGATATATCCCTCGTTAACTTGTAATCAAAGAAGCAGGAGGTATGACTGTTAGGCCATGTTTGTGCTGATAACGCAGATGCTAGCCCGCAGTCGGTGAACGCGATGGTGCATCCGGGAACATCTATACATCCAACGGGCTTCTTCTATTATCGTAAGTGGGGAACATTTGCGCGAGTTTTACAGCATGAAAGTTCCGTGTAGAGATCTTGATGAATGCCGAAGCGTTTCTGTGTACTTTTTTATTTTGTTTCTTGCGTCACTCTTTTGAAGGAAATTTAAATGGTAGGTTTTTATAAGTTATACAGTGTTGGGGAAATCAAGTCGTAACGCTTGTTGTACTTTGCTGCTGTACTGCTAAGTGGGAAAAACAAAAGGCGTCCCTTTCCGCAGCAAACACCGGTCTACAGCCCACCAATGATACCTTTTTGCAGCTACGTCAATGCGCTTTTATTCAGAGTTATAAACATTAGTTTCTCTGTAGTTTTTTCCTTCTCGCCTCAATTCTCAAGTGTCGCTCCAATGCCTGCTATGAAAAATAAATTCGGTCTCTTACAATGCTACAAATACCTTGTAAAGGTAAAACTGTAGCTTAGACGGGTGTGTTAGGAGTGCATTAAATGTTGGGCTAAAAGCGAGAATTCGTTTCGCGAGGCTTTCCGAACAGAAAACCCTTCTGCAATATCTTGGGTTTAACGCGAGGCGTGTGATTCGGCAAACACCCGTAACTATTTTAACGCATCCCCCTTTATAAGGCACATTAAATCTAGATTTGCTTCATGTATTAAGCCGTGAGGGAGAAAAATTTCACAACGCTGGGCACGTAAGAAGTGCATGTGCATTCATGTCATTTTCGCTTTGTACAGTTTTGTGGCGGCGAAGGCTCGATTGGTCTAAAAAATGGGCCATGGTTGCATTCGAGGCACACGATAATGAACTATTGGTAGCCATGCCTTGTTAAAATTTGGCTACAATGTGCCCCCAGTTCTTCGTTTACGCGTATAGGCTTGGCCGTGCGCCTCCTCAAATCTGCGTCGCGGGCCCCGTCAATGAGGTTTTCCTAAGGGACCTGCTCGCAGCGGCTCGGGAACTCCATCGCAGCACGCCGGTTGGCCCAATCGGCTACCTCCGTAATTTCACTTGACGTCATGAAAATTCTCAATGGAACCTTTTCAGCTTTGACGAAATTGCAGAGACGAGCATAGAGAAATGCCTTCTCTACGCAGTTTTGTTTTATTTGCAACTGTTTTTCATAATGAAGGATCTCCACTTGGCCCTTTCTTGGGGTTCTTCACTCTGGGCTCCATGTCGAGGAAATACTGCCCCCATTTCTTCGCGAAAGCCCTCCCAAGCTTCCGCGACACGGTTTATTTAATTCCTTTTCATCAGTTTTTTTCTTCAACCTTAGCTCAACGTATACCATAAAGGTGTCATTGAGGTCCGCTCAGGCGGGCTTACTTAAACAGCGGGCAAGTTCGGTAGAGCTCACCTCAAGAGGGACAAGCCTTCGACATCAATCACAGCATCTTAAAAACGTTATCATAATATCGGATTCCCAAGAGGAACAAATGCGGCGTAATGTTTGACTGTACAGCAAATGCATGAAAAAAGCGGAACAGCACACTCCGTTAAGGGATGGACATCTAATATTGCAAAATATGAAACTTTCGACTGGGAAGTGCTCACAGGAGATGCCGAAGTTAGCGAGATGTCCTGTAAAGCTGACATAGGAGCACCCTCGTGTTTAAGAGCGCCGCAAGCGGATCAGTGTCGCCAAGAATGCTCTCAATAAAATGGCACGAACTGTTGTAGGGATAAAAGCGGTGCCGATGATCGTTCCCTCGATGGAACGAAAGCAGGAGCCTCTTGCGGGGCCGTTAGTAGGAAGCTGTTCGGCACCGTCACATTTTTGCACAGATGTGCGAATTCGTGGACTCGTCCCAGTCTAAAAAGACAGCAAGAAAAATTTCTGTGGTTTGTCGTATTTTCGTGTGTAGTACTGTCGTCTTGTCTTATTCTTGTCGCGTCGTGACTGTGATGTTCGGTCGTGTGTCGTACTCCTGTCCTGATTTTGATGTTCCGTCATACCGAATTCCTGCTTTGTCGTGATCGTGATGCTCCACCAGTAGTTGCACATGGTTATATATTATTGCCCATTGTGAAGAGTATGGCGGTTCTGCTGCGACTACAGGAATGTTTGTCGTTCAGAAAATTGACTTTGTCGTAATGACACAAATGTGTGTCCCAACAACAGATGCCTTTGTCGTAACAACAGGACTTCTGTTGTCACAACGAAGTTTTTTGTCGTACGACAGGAATTCTTGTTAGGTTTTTGCGGTATTCCTGTCGTAATTTTAGGCGAGGTGGGGGAGGAAGAGGGATGAACTGGCCGGAGAACGTACGAGGACAACATGCGGAAAAATGAATAAGTTAGCCTTTTGTTGTCTTTGGCATTATTGATAGGCTTGCATGAGATTGAGTATTTTCGCATTTATTTACAGAATACAATGAAACAATCCCTGCTCCCTTTCAATACGAGTACTTAGGTGTGCTTCTAAGATCGCCCCCTTTTTGGTGGTTTCAGACCGGTCCCAAGAGAAAGTGAGAGAAATAATAAATTTTATTAGGTTACGCTTGCTTTCAGCGTGAGAAGTTGGTGGCCTTTGATGATAATCCAGCGTCTACCCAGGCGGCCCCCACGATCAGGAGGTCTGTACCTCCATGTCGCCAGATGTCAGTGCTTCTCTCCCCTGCTCAGCCGTGGTGATTCCGGGATATAAATTTTGGGGGCACTCACATTATGCGGGATAGGGGAGTGGGGCTGCGCAGAGGGTGCAGTTTGGGTTTGTGGCTTGTGCGGGGTGGAAGGTGCAGCGGGTTGGGTGTGGATATGTGTTTGTTTGTATTAGACTCCAGGCTTGCTCTTGGGCTGTTGTGAATACCGAGTGTGGCGGTGCTAGCGCTCTGAAGGAGTTCCTAGAGACTTTTTTCACGCTTGGTGCGTGTTACGAGGTGCGAACACTTAACTGAAAAGACGTACGGCATTCTTTTGCAGGATTTGATTTAAACAACAATTCACTGGGCCTAGGTAGCTACGTGTCATAATTCAGTGATTACATGGGTTTTACTTAATAAATGTTCTTATTCGTTTCAGCTCGTTCGGGACAAGCTCAGCGGCTGGCGGAACCCGTAGTGTGGGAGGTATGATTTACGTTTCAAACGCAACGCCCGTCGCTTTCGTGGCTCATTCCTTTCTTGATTTCTTTAGCTGCATTAACTGATCGCACAAAATATGATTGTTTGGCTGGTTTAGTGACTTTCCCTCGCTTTCTTGTTTTCCTCTTAGCTCGCAGCGAACTGACGTACCCTCGCAAACACTATAACCTTTGTTCATTGTCTAATGCATAGCCGAACTACACTCGCGGTACAATATAGACCTAACGGGCACCCACTGCCGAGTGCTCATGAGTCATACCTTATCATTCGTTGAGATATCCTTTCGTTGATACGGTGCCTACTTTGAAGAAAACTGGTGTAGGTCCTAACTCTGGCAAATTTTCCGTAAACTGTGGTAGGAATACCTAGATCCCACATGTGACGGCGAAAAACAGCGCAAAAACTGGTCAAAGGCATAAGCAGAAGTCATGGGGACGCGCCACCATGACGACGGATGCCACGTTTCTGTGATATTTCTAAGCTATGCCACCTTACACCGGTTTTTTCAGCTTAGTAACATCTAAAAAGTGCTTCCCTGGCATGTAACGAAAATTGCACTATTGAAAAGGTGCCTTCAGTGTCCAGCGTTCGGCATGCTGGTTGAAAGTTGAAACGGTATCATTTAAAGCAGAGCCTGTTTGCTCATTGAAGCCAGATCGTTCTTACGAATAAGGGTGCTTAAAAGAGGAACAAAAAAACTTTATTGGTGCCACGGGTGAGACCGTTTTCAGGTCGATTTCCATGTCCTTCCGGCTACGACAGGGTTCATATAGTTCGCCGCGACGTCTTCGGCCACCCGGGCTAGCCTACTAGGTCAGAGGGTCTGTGCTGAGCAGCGCGGCCTCTCACTGCTCCTCGTTCATAATTTGGAATAAACTGAGATGATTTTGAAGAGTTTGTAGGGGTTTTTCTTCGCAAGACCGAATCCCATGTGGTATGTCTGTGTATTGATGGCAAAGAGGGCAAAAAACGTTTTATTGGAAGAGTAGCAAGTTTTGTCGCGTGCGCCTTCACTCGAGTGTTTTGCTAAGATGAGGGAGGGGGGCGTGGTAAGAAAACAAAGGTAGAGTTGCAATTCAGTTCCGGCGCGATGTAAGGACTTGACACTTGCTAAGGCAGCAGGAGGATCTAACTCCGATTGACCAATGCCGTCGAGTTCACATGTAAGTGTTAAAATAGGTACTTCAACTCTGAACATTGTGCGGACGGTGAGACCCAGTGTCCAAGAAGTTTTTCGAGAAGCATCGGCTTAATATCGAGAGATTTCACTTCGGTCTTAACTTCTTTAGAGGTTCTGATGGAGGCGAAAAGGAAAAACGCCCGTGTGTACGAGATTTCGGTGCACGTTAAATATCCCCAGGTGGTCACAATTAATCTGGAGCCCTCCACTACAGCATGCCTCATCGCCTGCGTTGCGTTGGCGCGTTAAACCCTACAATCAATGAACTCGTTTAGAGGGCTTTTCAGCCCAAAATCAGATACCCAGAGTGACGTCATCAGGGCGGCATGGGGAAAAGGATCGCCCAAGACAGCTCCCTGCGGAAGTTAGTAGAGGAAATCTAGGAACAGTTGCTAGCAGCGCCACCGCAACTTGCGGCGACAGGGAGCAAGACGCATCAATGCGAAGACAGTAGAGGGAATGCGGGACGGAAGCGTCGAGTCCGGCCGTGAAACAGGACAACGGCTTTCATTGCGCTCAACCAGCTAGGCATCGTTCGTCTTCGCAGTTGTGAAGCTTGATATTCAAAGTGCTGTTTAATTCACACCGGTATGCTCTGGTCGCTCTCGCGCGTCCGCCGCAATTGGCATTTCGTATCCTAAACATACGCTTGCTCAGTGAGTGCAGCCAAGCCGACGTTTTGAAATTTCACGTTGTGCTAATTTCATCCTTTGTATTATTTCTCTGCAGGGACGCACCAGCGGGCCGTTGACTGGAAGGAAGTTATTCTGTCCACCAAGTTGTCGCTTCTGTCTTCCTGGCCCTTCAACAAAAATACTTTGAACCCATAAGCAGGCTCACATACGCACACGCACGAGCACGCATTCGCTCTCACACACACACACGAATACGTAAATACATACCTGCATCCACAAGTATATCTTTATCAGGTTGGTTGTTGCTGTTTGAACTACCAGAGAGGGATAGAAAGAATTCTAATCTCAGTCTTGGAAATAAATGTTTCAAGTCCGAGTTACAGTTAGGGGCCTGTACAGGTAGGGGCCTGTAAAGACCACTTTTCCCGCTAGAAAACTACGACAGCCAGCTTGAGAACCCTTGATGTTAATCGTTGCGGGAGTTTCTGTGGTGGTGGCCTTATAGATGTGGGCTTAAGGGAGGCGTTGCTGAGGTTCTTGTCCTTGGTGGGTACCGTGGCCAAGTGATGAGGGATTAGAGTAGGGGCTGGCATTTGTGTATGAGACATCAGGATTTGTTCCGTTAGTTCATTCTTAAGCTTGGCTACCAGCGTGGTGATAACTGGAGGGCAAAGTGCTAGGCATGTTTTGTGCAGAGGGTGGATACGGATAGATTCACCACAATGATGGGGATTAAATTTTCTTTCCAGTGGTTTGAGGTGTTTACATGTGTAGGTCTTGTAAAAGTATCAGTCGTGCTGCTGTATGAGTGAGGCGGAGACGTTGACTCGAAAGATGCTCTTGGACGAGTTCCGAGACGGAGCTGTGGATGTCTGATTGGAGTAGTTTAGTTGTCGCGGTGCACGTAGAGATATTGAGAGCTTTTTTATAGTTTTGCGGATGAGGCGACCAATGGCTTCCGTGTCATGTTTGCTGAGAGTTAGGTTGGGGGGGATGTAGGTGACCTGCGATATGAGGGAGGCACGGAGAAGGCGGAGGTCTCCCTCCATCATGCCGCGATGTCGATGGGAAATGCGGTGAATCATGTGAGTGACTTGGGTAATACTGCGGAAAGCTTGGATATGGTATGCTTATTCCATCTCTTAGGCTGGATAGTAACACCAAGGTCAAACACCCTCCCTGCCTCTTCCCCTTTAACAATGGTGTACGACTTGCTGCTGCTGGCCACGTACACGGCTGACTCATTGACTTTGTACTCAGACGTCTCCAGTCAGATCGACTGCAGTGTCACGGTGCCATAAACTTTATTCAAGTTTCTCGTTTCGCACCTTATACCCACGGGACATAGGCGCTTTAATTTGTGTTGGATAAATCCTTATATGGTCTGGGTGCTGCTTCATGGCCAGTTTCAACTAATATCGATCTCGATCGAGCTAATCACGGATCCCCACGAGCGCTTGAGGTTTTCTTGCTCTGTTGCATTGGTGGGAAGCGCAAACTAACGCGAGGACAGGAGAAGAAAGAAATGTCAGAGAAAATTGCGTCATCCCCTTCACGAGAATTTTCACAGTAGCACATATAATTAACAGCGTCAACTTGTTTCTTTCAGTAGACAAGAGGTTTTGAGCTGTTTGCGCTTTTTCCATGTATGCCCTATTTCTTTCTTGTGTTCAGTTTTGTTTACGTGCGTCACATGTTCATTGTATATCCAAAATGTGTTGTTTCAGACTTTTTCTCTCATCAATTGTTAATTCAACTTTGTATGGCTTCATTGATTTAATTTGTCGGTGCGGAACCATGAAGTATCTTTGCGTTAATTTCCTACAATGTGCTATGTGGGATTTTTTAGTTCAGTTTGTGTGTATCGACGTTCTTAGTCCTTTAAATATCTGCTACGCCTTGTGTCGTCTGCTTGCTCTTTTTATGCTTTGTCATGTAACCCCCTCAATGAATGCCCTTGGACCTGTGCAATATTTTAAATAAATAAAATAAAATAAATAAATAAATAAATAAATAAATAAATAAATAAATAAATAAATAAATAAATAAATAAATAAATAAATAAATAAATAAATAAATAAACAAATAAATAAATACCCAAAACTTGCCTCATACCCACAACTACTCTTAAAAAGAGAGAGAATAACTTTAATGAAGACCAGCGATGTTAGCCGGGCCGTCGGGCTGGCTTGCTGCGCTAGATGAGAGAAGAAAGACAAAAACAAAAAAAAAAGATAAAAGAAATGTCAAAACGAGAAAATGTCATTTGATACGCCCAAAGTTTTCAATCACAAAACTCTGTCCAGGGGCGGTATTCTCGTAACTGTCCCTTTTGAAAACGTCCCTTTTGAGTCCCTTTCATCGTGACGTACTTCCGGTTAAGCAGGGGGCGTTGGCAGTAGGTTGGCCGCGCTTGCGTTACGTCACTTCCGGTTGTTTGCTTTTAGCCAATCAGGGCTCGACAAAAGAGGCACTTTTGAAAGGGACGCAAAAGGGACAAAACTCGAGAATACCGCCCCAGTTCTGTGCTCCGAAAAAACTCCACGAGAGCCTTAATTGCTCCTGCAGCCTGACTGGGACCGGACCAAAGACCCAAAACATCCCTCAGCTCAAATCCCGCACCAAGCTGCCTGCACAAAGATAATATGAGTTTCTGTCTGTTCACGGTGTACTTTGGACACACGCATACAACTAGTCTATTTCCATAATCCAGCTAAGCTTATTCCTCACCACGTTCCAATTTATGTGCATACTAGTAATTTTGCCCAATGTATATGCACACCTGTTGCCCAACTATCTACTGTCAAATACTTAGGTTTACTGTTTGATTTTGATATGTCCTGTGATGGCCATGCAGCGCACGTATGTACCGAACTCAGAAAGGTCGCTTGCCTCCTGTTTTCTACTAAAGCCTTATGTCCGGTATACATACGCGAACAAATATCCTATGCACTTGCTTATAGCGTCTTGCGGTATGGCATTTGTAATTTTTACTTCTGTACCGCCTTCTGGAAAACCAAATCAACTGTATTGAAATCAGTTCTTAGATCTGTAATGTGCGGTGCATCGTTTGAGTCGCCTGAAGACGTTTTTACGTGTCAAGAATGCCCAATTTCTTTGTGTTGTTTAAGCAAACAGTGGTGTTGAAATATATTGCCGCGAACCATGTATGGGCTTGCTTATTTATTGTTTGTTTTTACTGCCGGGCCACGCCCGGCTGTGTTATCTGCGTTCCAAGCAAAGCGCGTCTTCCATTCTTTATTTTTATGCCGCACGGGCTATCACATTCAGATAAGCAAACTGTTTCGCCCTAACGTCGCTAGCCCAGAATAATCGTCTGTGATCTACAATGTTCTGGGTGTGAATCGACGGTTCCAGAAACACTCGCGCCGAAAGATAAAACGCCTGCAGAGCAGACGCCTCGGCATTCGATTCTATGACGCTCGCCGACGCAAGTCACTTTGTTGACCGCTGCTTCGCCGCCTCTGTATTCTTTTGAGTTGTTAGGGGAGCACAAGTTCGCTCCAATAAACTTGGTTCTCCTTCAAGACAACTGCGTCATCCTTGGCTTCGTGACAATATTTGGTCCCATGAGCACTGTATACTGTACACGCCTCAGCATGACCTCCGCTTACGAGATCGCTTTGTTTGCTGAGGGTTCGTACTAAGTATGGTGAGCGGCTGCGCACTTTCTATGTCCCTTCTATCCTCAACTCCTTTCCCTCCGAACTATTTTCTCGTAGCAGCCGTGCTCAAGTTAGAGGAGCTGTTTTTGTATTACGTGGTTGACCGTTGAGTATTTGAAGCTGTTGAACGTATTTTCTGGGGCTTGTTTTATTCCCCAACTCTTTTTTCTACTCTCTTTTTACTTTGTTTCCTTTCTTTTTTCTTTTTTTCCTTTCCTTTATAGACGACATAATGTTTTGTATCGCTGTGGATAGGAGGATCGTTTTGTATCGGTTTTGTATCGGATCGGTTTGTATGGTTGGGTATAGGAGGACCTCTTATACCCAAGCCTGGAGATTTTATGGGTTTTCTTTCACCAATGCGTCGGCATGCAATTCTTAGCAGTTCCTGAACTCGCCGCAGTTAATAAGGTGCTGTTTTCGGGGGTGTGGTTTGATGGAGTGAGTGAGGGTGGTCCCTGCTTGAACAAAGAAAAAGTCACTCGCCAGCGAGGTGTCGGGCAAAAAAAGAGAGAACAAATTTATTACCGAAAAGACCTACGTCCAGGACTTAAAGGGTCCATGAAGAGAAAATACAACTTTGTTTAACTTTAAAGAGTTAGGCTTCAGTACCTCACTCAGCTCCATTCCGGCCACGAAAGACGTTTTTTAACCGATAAAAACGCAAGAAATACTTAAGAACTTTCGAATTTCGCGCCACAGTGACGTGTTATGAGCAAGAATGACGTCATACGGGCCAATAATAAAATACAATTTTCAGTGCGTTAACTGCACGTTAGCACTCAAGTGATGCGGTCAAATGGAACTAGAGGCCCCATTACAGACGCCCAGTCATGTGTCATTGCGACAGATCAGTTAGGCGGCTGCCAATCGCACAAACAAGGTTCCGTGACGTCATAGAAAAGTTGCGGGAAATTGGCTAGGGGGTCGCGACTGCTTCACACGTTTTCTTTAATATCTCCGTTATTTGTTAGAATATTGCGATGATACTGGTATCATTGTTATCGGGACTAAGCCGTCTTTTTAATAAACCCAACTTGTATTTTGTCTTCATGGCTCCTTTAATTGTATTCAATTTCCCGGGTCCATATAGTTAATGTGCGTGCGGATCTGGTACACATATTAACAGGCTCCCTGGGCAGCCTGCACGTTCACTGTCGGCAAAGGCGGCAGCCAGAGCTTCCAGGAAGTGATGGAGGCGAAGAGTTTTGAAACAGAAGGTGGGCGCATTCCGAAGAAGATTGAGGAACGAATGTGTAGGCAGAACAGGGTGTACAACAAGAATGGCCAGTGCGCACATTGATTCGGTGAAGAATGTGATGGCAGTGGAGGGAAGTTAGGGCCAGCAAATGAAGCATGCAGCCTCACGAGTGAGGCTGGATTCAACGTCGGGATTGTCGCGTGACGCATGGTGGAACAGTGAGCTCAGTTTTTAGATGCGACGCTGAGAGCATCTCTTGTCGGCGGCCCTGTCCTTCCTGCGTGCGTCCGTCGTCGTCGGTGTCCGCACTCTCCTCCGCTCACCCCTCTCCTCTCCGATAGCGAACAATCTCTCGCGAGGGGCACTGGATTGGATTCGATTGGCTTGGCTTGGCTTGTCTTGGCTTGGCTTGGATTTGGATTGGATTGGATTAAAGTGGATTGTGTTGGATTGTGTTGCGTCATAGCCGCGGCAGACGCATTGGCGCCGGCGCCTGCCCAGGTGAGAGCGAACACTCTCTCTCAACATCTGCGGGTGTGCGGCCCAGCGCGCTCTCACTCCGCCGGTGGGCGACGCTGCACGTGGTGCTGCGCATGTGCAGTACTCTCTCTCTTCGCGGTCTTCTCTCCTTCGGGCGCGCTGCTCGTTAACCGGTGTCCCGCTCTCCGGCGGCCTTGCTCTCCGCTTGCGTTTGAACATGTTTGAACCTCCCTCAGCGTCGCATCCCACCAGGGTTCCCGCGAGGGAAGGTGGGCGTAATTTTTTATTTTGTATATTTTAATTTGTATGGTCCGGAGTCCTTGAAAGAGTTTTACAGCAGTAATAATTCTATTCACATTTTTGGTCTCAAAGAATCACCAACTCGTCGCTGTGCATAGAGGTGCAACCAAACGAAACACACGGCACGTATTCAGGTGCCAAGGATTTTTATTCTACTCCAACCAGGATCTTAGTAAAGATCAGCATATGTTGGCATAGGTTACAGTAGTCCGAGCAGCCTTCGTATTTCAAGGGGAAGCCTCCTTTCCATGTTCTCGATTAGCTTCGCTTCATCGAGGAGAAAATGTGCTAGAAAACGGGGCTCAAAAATCGAAGGATTTGATCATGGTTCCTTGGCTCTTGCTGGCTCAGTTATCAGTTTCAGTTCGTTGCAGAGAGTTGAAAACAAGTAATACATAGCGAAAAGTAAAAAAAAACTGCGCAATTTTGCACGGCCACAAAAAGGAAGGAAACGCAGGACAGGCGCAGCCTGTGTTTCAGGACAGGACTGCACCTGTCCTGTGTTTTCTTCATTTTTGTGGCCGTCCAAAATTGCGCAGTTTTTTATTTACGTTGAATATGCACCAACTCGCCCACGAACAAGTTCTAAAATACATAGCGAAAAGAAAATTGTCCTACGTACACTGTGGGTGCAGTACAACCTTCGCTTCTGAAAGAAAGCGTACTTCATACGGCAGCCCTTGGATCCTGGCTAGAGCTAACAGATGTGGTGTTTAGCAAAACGGGGCGAAATTGGGGTCATGGCTCTCTGGCATATCTAGATGGGATCGCCTGGCTTAAGTACAACGTAAACTACACAATGTTTTTTTTTCATGTATTAGCCGCAACCTGGGCTTTTAAATGATGTCCGCGGGGTGCTCCACTCTCGCCATGTTTGCAGTTTGGCGTCGCAGGCGGTTCAGCGACACTATGGAGCTGGGGATCGGACGACCAGTATCCTTTTCACGTGCGGTCTGCCGTGCCCTACTTCGCATGCTGGTTAGGCCACTCAAGTCAGCTTCACGTTGAAGCTCACAGTACGGCGCTTTTGGATTTCATGCTGTCGGTAGCCGTAATCTTGCGACGCCACATTTAACTTGAAATGAAAGGGACAAGCATAAAGGTTCACGTTCTGAGAACTGTCAGAAAAAAATGCCGTCAATTGTAACCTTCAGGTGACTATAATGCCTGTTCTGAAATGCGCGTGCGACAGGGCAACGGTGCTATCGGAATAAAATTCTATATTTTTTTAACGTAACATGTGCTTATATGGTTGTAGAACGAGGCGGTGAGGTGGCTTCGTCAGGGCCAGAGGTCGGTGCCCTCACTCATGATTCCACTCACTCAGACACCTTTAGACTCAAACTCACACGTGAGTTTGAGTTCGCGCAAGCGCGAGCCTAGTGCGGCATGGTGAATTTGAGCTTAAGTGAGTTTGAGCCCGACTGAGTTTGAGTACGCCTGAGACCGAGTGAGTTCAGAGTCCATTTTGAGTTTGAGTAGATATTGACTTCTGAGTATAGTTTGAGTTGAGTACGTTTTGAGTTCTGAGTACATTTTGAGGTATGAGTACAATTTGAATTTGAGTACACTTTGAGTTCTGAGTTTATTTTGAGTTCTGAGTACATTTTGAGTTCAGTTACATTTTGAGTTTTGAGTACATTCTGAGTTTGAGTCCATTTTGAGTTCTGAGAACATATAAGTTTTGAGTCCATTTTGAGTTTTGAGTACACATAGGTTTTGAGTTCATTTTGAGTTCTGAGTACATGTGAGTGGCCTAGGAGGCAGCTATGGTTGGCTATTTAGTTTCATGTGTCGCTTTGGGCTTGCCATTCAGGTTACCTGCGGCTACGGCAGCATTCGCGATGCGCATGATCAGTTGGGGGGGGGGGGGGGGTGCGCGGGGGGCTGTGATTTAGCGTCTGGGCATGTTAATGATAATCGACTGGTGAGGTCATAAAAAAGGATTATCTCACCTTTTCCTCTTGGTGGATCCGCTAAGAAGGTGAGAGAGGGTGGTGGGAAAGCACACGGCGGCGCTTGCTTGCTGGTTGTTGTTTGCCTGCTTCGGTTAACGATTTGATTTGCTTGTGTCTAAAAGGAAGAGGTGAGCGCCGGAGGGGGAAGGGGGGGGAGGGTGCGGCAGCTGTCCCCTCCGCTGTTTCAAATGAGTTGTCAACTGAATTGACTGGGCGACACCCGTTTAGATAGAATAATAACCGCATTTTGAGATAAATTGTGTGAAAATTTAAACTGATGTCGCTAAGGCGTGTAATGTATCAAGTTAAAGGTACCAATTAACGGAATCACGCGAGGTAAATTAAAAAACTTTTTCTATGTATAGTCATCAGGCGGTCATAATAAGTCATAGATTGGGTTAAAATTCGAAATGATGCCGCGAGGGCGTGTGGGGAATAATATTCAAGGTCTAGATGAGTGGAATCACGTGGGACAAAATGCGTTATGGTTATATCATGACCTAGTCATGGCTAGTCACAGATTACTTTGTTAAAATTCAAATTCATAGTGCTAGGGCGTGTGGCGTATGAAATTAAAGGTCTCGCTGAGGGGAATGACGTGGGACCAATGAAAAACTGCTTCCTGATTATTATCATGGGTTAAAACTCATAATGTTGCCACTAGGGTGTTCGGGGCATCAAATTGAAGGTTGCCATGAGAGAAATCACATGGGACAAAAATGCGGTATGGCTCTATCATGAGATAGTCATGGTTAGTCATTGTTTGTGTTAACATTCAAATTGATGCCACTAGGATGTGTTGGGTATCAAATTAATGGTCTTGATGAGGGGAATCACGTGTGACAAATGCGAAAATTCTTCCCGGATATACTCATGAGATAGTCAAGGCGAGTCTTATATTGGGTTAAATTTCGAAGTGACCCCGCTCGGGCGTGTAGGGTATCAAATTTACGTTCTCGTAGAGGGGAATCACGTCGGACAAAAAAAAAAGGCTTCATGGTTCTAATCATGACATAGTCATGGTTAGTCATATATTGGGTTAAAATTCAAGCTAAGGCTGCTAAAGCATGTAGGGTGTTAAATTGAAGGTTTCAATTAGGGGAATCACGTGGGGCATATAAATAATGGGTCCTGCTTATAACCATGAGAGTCATGGTTAGTCAGATTTGATTAAAATTCCAATTGATCCTGCTAGGTTGTGTGGGTATCAAATTAAATGCCTCGTTGAAGGGAATCGCGTGGAACGAATAGAAAAATGCTTTCCGGTTATAGTTGTGAGATAGTCGTGGTGAGTCATAGATTGAGTGAAAGTTCAAAGTGACACGTCTAGGGCTTGTTTGGTACCAAGTTAACGGTCTCGATGAGAAAAATCACGTGGAATAAATAAAGAAATGTGTCCTCCTTATCATCGTGATATAGTCATGGTTAGTCACAGATAGGGTTAAAATTCAAAGTTATGCCGATAGGGCGTGTAGGGTATTCAATATTTGTTTTGGTGAAGGAAGGTGGATCGGATGCAACCATCGGACATAATGGCACTGAATGGAACTGAACCAGTTAAGTAAAAAAGTCTTATTCTGTGCCCAATACATATAAATGTGCTCTTTAATTGTTGGCACGCCATCTTGAAAGCATAGTTGGTTCGACACACTACAGCACTAAACGTCCGTCAACAAGCCTGCGTTCCCATGAAATAGCTTAGGAACTATTGGGCTGATATGCCTCCTACGTACGCTCAGAAGTAAGTGGGTTGGCGCAATCAGCGAATGCCTACGATCGCGCACGCGATATTTCAAATTTCCAAGCGTGGCTTGCTGCTGTCGGCGTGCGAACGTGTTGACATTTAATACGCGGTCCGATACATCATACTGAGTTGGTTCTTAAACAAGGCCCTGCAATACTCCTTTCACTGCGCAGGTCGTAGACGACATGCTCATAAAAGTAAAATATTTTCTGCCGCATAACACTATTTCCTGCAGCCAAACAGGAACAACTTATTTGATACACCAACATTTCACGGCCATTTGCTTGCTTAAAAGAACTTTAGCGTTTCAGCGGCGGGCGGGAACCGCGAACAGCTATTTCCTGACACGACCGGGTGTTATCCGCCACCGCAACGCTTTTATTTCACTTTCAGCTCAACTTTTCCGCATACCCGAGCTGCAGCGTAGGTGTACGGATTGTTTTCGTCAGCTTCCCGTCCATAATATGAACAGAACATACCTCCATAGAACAGAAACGTGCGGTAGGGATTGAGCGTGAGGGTGAAAAAACAGTGATTCCAATAGTAGCGTACGACCATACGTATTATGGCAAATTTGCTTGGTTCGAAGTCTGTCCAATTCAGCAGGACGACCAATTCACGGTGGAACTCAAGGGCGTATGAAATTTTGGCAGCGAATAGATACCGCACATGCAGAATGATTTTGTCGTGGTGCACTTCCCACGTTTCTTGCATGAGCACTTTGGCCTAACGCTGATTGCTGGTGCAGCCAAACAGGGCGTTATCACGCCCGGATGAGTAGCTTCTGTACGTCACCAAGTAAAGGCAAGGACGGCAACCTGCCCACAGTTAAAAACATAAACATCGATAGGGTATGAAAAGTCGGGTGTCCTGCTGGCAGGCCGAAACGTACCTCACAGGCAACCCCCGTCAGGTCAAAGCGCGCGTGAGGTGGCCCGTCGTTAGCGGCTTGGGGACAGAATTTATAGGCAAATCTGACAGCTCTCGGACACTTTGAACGTTTCCTTAAAGGGGTCGTGAAGAGATTTAAAAAAAAGTGTTGTGTTCTGCGCATATAACCGTGCAACCTCGATAAGCAAGCAATACATACCCGTTTTGTTGCCCGGTATCGGCAAATAGGAAAACAAACGCAATTACGGTTTCACCGAAGCTTTCCTCCTCAACTCGTGAAGTGACGTTTTAGTAAGGCAGTAAGCAGTCAATCACAGTTCTCCCTTGTGTGCACAATATATCGGCATAGAGCATGATATAGCGGGCTTGCAAAGGGTCAGATAAAGCTAAAACATCGGCGCCATAATGAAACTCGCCCTGCAACTGAACGGGAGATGTCTGATCTCTGATACAACTGATCAACATGGTCGAACGTTCAGTCAACAACGCGGGCGAGTGGGGCAGGGAGAAAATTGCGCCCACCTCCCCGCGAGGGGAACCCTGTGTAGATGTGACGCATCGTGGGGTTCACTTGGTGTTTCCGTTGGATTGATTCTGAAATCGCGTGAAACGTGTCGGGAACGCGTATGATTATTATGTTTTGTGATTATTATTATGTTTTATTGGCCAATCTTGGTCAATCTCTCCAAGTGGTATTCTTGGGGCTTCGCTGTCGGAACGACCTTTACTCCATCATTGTTGCTGTAAGTGGGAACTTCTTTTCTTTTATTGCAAGTGTTAATCTCTGCCCCATCATGCGTTCTATCAGTAGCTTCTTGACGTAGTTTGAATGAGTCAAGGATATAAGGCGCGTTCGTAGCATTTGATTCTGTCTCGGTTTTGTGGCGCAGTGGGAAGAGCACCATGTACGTCGCGTTAGGCCCACAGGGTCGTGGGATCGAAACCGGGCGCCGCTAACTATTATTTTTTTATAGTGTAGGGGGAGGGGTGTGCACGAACAACAACGACGTATGGAGGGACAAGGCGAGTGAATGAGATGCAGTCGCATCTAATAACCACGTTTAATCTGAACCTGGAATTCGTAAACTGTTGACGCTGTTTTGAACAAGTCTAAACTGTCGTTTTGCTAACCGATGTTCTTGCAGAAAGTTTGCCGACGTCTGTCTCACGTAGCCTAATGTGAGTTGCGCGAACGTGAAACTTCTGACCTGACGACATAAATGACCGAATGGTTAATATGAGAATTTATTACATAAACACATTTATCCAAGGAACTTCTGGTAGTCGGAACTTAAAACCCATCCATCGTTTAGTAATCAAGCGCAAAAATAACTATCGAGAAGCAGCGATACAGCTCCGTGTCACGGAGTCCCACCATCACGCAGTTCGATTGCTTTCCTGTGTCCTCCAATAAACAGTGCTGTTAACGCTGTTTCGTTGATTATATACGCTTCCCTTTGACTTACTGCAAAAGCTTTCAACAGTAAGTTGGCGGTTAAACCTCTGGGTTGATTAGAGTTTATGAAAATACGACAACAGAGTGCTGGGTTACAAATGCGAAGCGGCTTTTATGCAGCAGTTTTTTGGCGCGCGCCCTTCTTACGTGGATACTGTAGTGGATAAAGTGTCCGACTAGGCTAGCCGTAACGTTGGGCTGGCTCGGAGGCAACAACTTCGAATCGCACGGGGCACTTTTCTTGTTTTTGCTTGAGAGGTGTTGTGCCATTTCATACAAAAAAGGCAAGATTCCGAAGAGAATTCGATAAAACAACGTGAAATTCAGCAGGGAAACTGGCTACAAACCGTACAAGCCATAGAGTTGTAGAAACAGCCAGTAGGTCTGAGTTCTGCTACAATGGTTGCCAGACAACTGAAGCGGTCACGACACCGCTCACGTGGATAGAAATCTGTTTTTGGCAGCGAATAAAGGGTGCATTATTTTTAAAATATCGTGTTTGCAGCTTTGCAGAACAATATACACAAAGAACGTTGAACGCGTTGAACTCTCAAATGCACAGACTTCTGGGACCTCTGGGACTTAACATTCCTGACCACGCAAGCGCGTGGCAAAAGCCACCCATGGCCACTCTGGAGGCCTGACGCCTGTTGTAGAGACCGGGGCGGCGCGCATGTGCGTCCTTTTTTACTCGCAGCCACGCTGATTTTCTTGCTTCCTGCAGCTGTGCGGCGATGGTCACTGAAGCACCGTAAAGTGACGCCTTTGTAGCATTCCTTTCATTCCGATTGCGCATTTGCTGCCTAATGGGACGTTTGCGCCACCTGTGGCACAAGTACTCGTCGCGTCCTGATAAATACTTGCGAGGAATGTTTTGTGTTGTATTTTCCTGTTTCATCGTTTATACACGATGAAACAGGACCGAGTGAGTTCAGTTCGCCGATGCCGCTAGCGGCTTGCTAGCGGCATCGGCGAATGAAGCGTGCACAAAGAACAATCACAGGGGGCCCCTTTATCAACAAGGAAATTCCTAGCACGAGGGAGCTGTGAGTACATTTGAGTTCTGAATTCATTTTGAGTTTTCAGACCATTTTAAGTTCTGAGTTCATTTTGAGTTTGAGTACATTTTGAGTTCTGAGTATATTTTGTCTTTGAGCCCATTTTTAGTTTTGAGACAATTTACAGTTCTAAGTACATTTCGAGTTTCAGTTCATTTTGAGTGCGAGTACATTTTGTGTTTGTGTACATTTTGAGTTGTGAGTACATTTTGAGTTCTGGGTACATTTTGAGTTTGAGTACATTTTAAGTTTGAGTACATTTTGAGTTTAAGTACATTTTGAGTTCTCAGTACATTTTGAGTATTGGGTCCGAGTGAATTCTGAGTTTTGCGCTCACTGTGAGTTTGAGTGAGCTGAGATGAGGTGCTCAGCAATGAGTCTGAGTTTGAGTAAGTGGCAGGGCCGTACCCAGAAATTTTTTTCGGGGGGGGTTATGAATTTTGGGAAGGGGGTAGTTTGGCTGAAAGCAACAGTAAGTATTGTTTACGTGCTGCCTGGAAAAGATTTCGGGAGGGGTTCGAACCCCCAAACCCCCCTTCTGGGTACGGCCCTGGTAAGTGGTGATTCGAAAATAAATTTGTGAGTGAGTTTGAGTGAGCTGCGCCAACTTTGCCGAGGTATGGTCAGGTAGGCACCCCTCGCCCCCTTCCCTTGTGCCCCACATGGGAGGGTGCTTTGTATTGGGACAGCAAGGGGAGAGAAAATTAGGCAGCACAAATGCAATTGATTTCAAATATAGCCGACGGTGGTACATACTGCTTTTTTTCTGACTGTCGACTTGATATGTGAAAATTATCAACATACTTTGGATATCTGACGGAAGGGTATAATATTTTAATATATATACAAGTTTCAGTGCAGTTTTGATAAAAACTGAATGCAGAACTGGACCTGAAATGACGTAAAATTTTTAAAAGGGCGGGCTCGAATACTCAGTACAAGTGCGCACGCGTAAAGATAAAAAGCAGCCCGAGTGAGTCATTCTTACCATGACAATGAGAATCCGTAGAACTGCAGCACGAGAAAAGTTACAAAAACAAGAAACAGAGGAGCGAAGTCTCCAACATTGTCTTGTTTTCGGCGTGCGAATGAAATTCCAGTTTGGTAAGAAACTGCATTCGCGTCGGGGTACTGGTCCCCCGACAGGTGCAAAATTTTGTCTCCCCCCTTGAACATAGTCCCACCCAGTAGACTCAGAAGGCTTCAGAGTTATAATACCTTCACAGGCTTTTGCTCACTATACACGTGCAAACACGCGCGAATCTGACCTGGTTAATAAGCACGAAAAGCTCCGCTAAGTTTGCTAATCACTCGCGGCTGTAAGAGCCACCGAACTGCCCTAACGGCTGCGCGAGCTTTCTTCGCGTGCTGTCGTTCAGGGCAGGGGAACAAAAGAGCAGTGACCTCCCGCATTTTTGTGTGTTTGTATTGATTCCGACCACCCAATAAGCGCAGAGTTCTGGGGAAAGAATAGAGGCGGGTGGTGGAGGCGGCGGCCAGATTCCCCCTCCGTATAGTTCCCTGCCTCAACGTCAACTTATCTTTGTTTGTAGGCATTTATTTGCAGACAGCCACGGGTCGCGTAATTGTTTAGACCAATGAGTGTTGGTGTCGCGGCGGCAGCTTCTGTTTCAAACGTACTGGTTTTCTCGACACGCTAGAAGTTTGTTCAAGTCAATTTTAATTTACCGCGTTCTACTGCTACAGGCCGTGTGCCTCGATGGCAGCCCTGCCAAACGGTGGAGACGCGCGTGAATCGAGGCACCCTACTACAATGTTTATAGAACCACGTTGTCCTGCTCTACGTGCATTCCTAGCGGAACGTGGAACCTGTCTAGTGGAACCTTTAGTTATTGTTGCTGTTTCATTTCTTAAAATTCCGCCAAGAGCTAAAGTGGCGCGGGCAACAGCAGCTGACGATTTCCGGCAGTTGATGTAGTATTTCATTTGATGTCGCACAAAACAAGCATCTATGAATTTTTAATAAAGGAACACTGAAAATATCACTTGTTAGCTCGTCTGTGTCGGTGTGCAGTGTGTCCCATAGAGTTATGAAACTCTATGGTGTGTGCATCTCGTGGTTTGCCTTCAATTACCTGTGCTTGGTCCATCACTGTCTGCGTTTCAGCTCGCCCGTCTTATATACGCTGCCGGCTCTCCGTGCGACGACGTCTAATGCCCATTGGATACCGACTCACACAACAGAGTGTGTGGTACGTGTAGTGCTGCCTATTTTGTGTGGATTACGCGTCGTCGGTGCTAGGAGCGTGTTTTGCGTTGCTACCTGTAAGTACCGCGGTCCTGACTGTTGCGCAACAGGTGCAAAATTGAAAAGAAATCGTTCTGTGTTATTGTGCTATGCTCGTTTTTTTTTTTTTTTTTTTTTTTGTTCGTTCGCGGAGCCGTATCCTGGCATTTCTTCATCAGCGCTTTCATCTTGGAAACATCAGCTTGTTTTAACGGTGGCCTGTGGTGTGAGCGTTGCAGGTGATCGGCGCTGATGTTACTTGTACGCGTTTTTAATAAAATGAATGCGTTTTTAGACCTCTCTCGCGGGCGTTGTTTTGAAGTGACGGTTGCTAGCAAAAAAATATTCTCAAAGCAGCTTTTCGCATGTTCAAGTTTCATTTCGGCGTAGCGTGGACTGTGGTGTATCAATCGTCTCCGTAAGCGGGGCCTTATAAATTGCCGCACTGACTCGCGACTCAATTCGCAGGTATGGAACTTGCTACGTACACACAGCGTTCATCAGTTTGAACCGTTTGCACGAATAACACATTCAGAGGCGTTCCACCAGTGAATGCGGTCGAAATGCTCGAGATCTATGTGTACCCGTGGTTGCTACAAGTTTAGCCGGCAGACTCAGATTTCACACTCGGCACAGGCGTATGACAGCAGCGAGCAGAAGAGAGATTCCCTTTCCTTGAGCGTACAAACCAGGAGTTTCCTGTGCGCACCCAGCGCCCCCTGCTGCTTAGCTTGGAACACCCCCTGTGCCCTTTTATGCAACTGCTTCACGCGCTCCGCCGTTCTGCCTGAGTAGGCTAGGGGTAGAATCATTGCTTTTGCAATGAACGCCCCTGGTTCGTGCCCCACCAATGCAGTATTTTTTTCAAGAGGCGTGATGTTTTTTTCTTTATTCTAAAATGTTTTCTTACCTCAATTGTGCGCAGTCTTAAATAAATTCGGTTTGTGCCTTCTAGGCCGCTTTGCAGGTAAAGTGCGGCATATCGACATGTTTCATCAGCGTTTTGCATATCACCGGAATTGCCGCACTTGTGCGCATCTTGGAACGGAATATCGCCGAGCGTAAAAAGCGGAAGTATAAAAATGGCCGCGTATCTGCTCCTTTCGTAGCAAATGCCGACGAAAGATGATAGTCGACTGGCGCCCCTTCCATGTAAACGCCTCCCTCCTCTTCCCACTCACATCTCATGCCATTCCTCTCCCGTCTCGATCCTGCCAAGATAAGACACTAGAAGTTTGTTCAAGTCAATTTAAATTTACCGCGTTCTACTGCTCCAGGCCGTATGCCTCAATGGCAGCCCTGCCAAACGGCGAAGACGCGCGTGAATCGAGGCACCCTACTATAATGCTTATAGAACCACGTTGTCCTGTTCCACGTGCATTCCTAGCGAAACGTAGAGCCTGTCTAGTGGAACCTTTAGTTATTGTTGCCGTTTGATTTCTTAAAATTTCGCAAAGAGCTAAAGTGGCGCGGGCAACAGCAGGTGACGATTTCGGGCAGTTGATGTAGTATTTCATTTGATGCCGCATAAAACAAGCATCTACGAATTTTTAATAAAGGAACACTGAAAATATCACTTATGATTTGATTTTCTGCATCAGATTTGCGTAATCTTTTGTTCTTGTTCAACAATGTCGCCAAGTATAATGCTGCCGGACATAGGCGTTTAGGTATGGCGGTGGTATATAAAACTATTGCGCAGATTCAGATTTACTGTCGCATAGTGCCTGAATCGAGTCACAAGCAGACAGACAGACAGACAGACAGACAGACAGACAGACAGACAGGCAGACAGACAGACAGACAGACAGACAGACAGACAGACAGACCAAAAGTTCTGCGTTAAATAGACAAAAAAAACCACCCATCTCCACGCCGTAAACGATGCCGAGGGTGCGAAGCACTGGGATGCAAGTCGTGTATTGCCTGTGTGATGAGCATCATCGTCCGTGCCTGCTGACGCACTCTGAGTTTTAAATGATTTTGAGGCGCAGTAAATGCACTGTAAATGGCAAGCGCCACACGAAAGACAATTCGCGTCCCAGTACTTTGCACCCTCGGCATCGTTCACGGCGTCATTAGATAGTTTAGGGTTTTTGCTTTATTTTTGCATTTTGTGCCCTTTGAAATTCGCGCTCCTTTCTAATGCAGTTCCCGGCGCTCTCTGCCGATGGCGCGCGGATGGTACTACAGTTAGAGTTCCTGTATATGCTCCCTACGGGAGCATATACAGGAACTCTAACTACAGTGTGCGCCGCTCTCGATAGATGACGTACAATGCTGTGCGCACGTAAAGCGCCTTGTGCACGGACAACTCCACACATGGGCACGTGGGCACGTATATTGCGAGGTCTTAAAGGGCTTCGCCCTTAAAAGACTATCGTCCCTAAAGAGAGGGACGAAGAAGAAGAGGGCGCGTATGCGTTGGCGCCCTGCTGTTTCTTGATGGCTCGACATTTCGCTCAGCGCGAGAGCCTCTCTGCGAATGCCGAACGTTCTGGGCGTTGCCAAGCAATGGATGGACGCCCTCCGCTCTCTTGCTGGCTCCGGTCCCTCTTTCGCTCAAAGCGCTTCCGTGGATTCGGTATCAAAGCGGAGCGTTTTTGCCACTCTCGCGGCTGCTGTTTCCTAGCCGAACGCGCCCCTGGGTGCCCAGCAGCTCCTCCTCACCCGCCGCTCCGGTGGCGAGAAGAAGCATCCTGGGTTCCCCCCAAAACCACCAGATGGCGCGAATCAAAACAACAGAGCCTTCTTCAGTTTTGCGTACCATGCGCTTGGAGATGACGTTCGCAGGTCGTCCTGGCAAAGTGTCCAGAAGGGGCACGTCAATATGCGCGAGGCGGTCTTGGTGGGATACCTTTGGGAGTGTCGGAAAACAATCTTGAGAGCCTTTCTCTGAAGTCTACTGCAGGTAAAATTGCCATAAGAGTGCCCAAAAGCGACACATTCTTTTTATTGCTCCTCAATGCTGTAAAACCCACGTGGCATGTAGCCCAAGGCAGTCTTCAGGCAAAAGCATTGGTTCACAAGGTAGGAAGATCATCTGGTGTCACTGGCACAAAGACAGCCCACGAAATGTCCGACGGCTCAAAGAATAGAAAACGCTTAATGGGGTTGAAAAGAAGGTTCAGAAATCTTGGGTCAGGATGGAATCTGAACCAGGTACGGCCGGATACGGGATTGGCATGCATCCACAAGACGACCAAAGCTCGCCAAATCTCGCGGACTAAATGCTGACGTAGCTGATAAGTTTTGGCCATCGACCTCGAAACGTGTCTTAGCTACGTGTACTCAGGCCCATATTGGTAATTTGAGTATTCTAAGTATTCTAGTTGCATGAGCAGCGATAACTAGTATACTACGTTCTTTCCCTCAAAATGCCCTCTTTGTTCGGCGATGCCAACGCGGGTATGTAGGGAAATAAATCTTAGTAACTGAGAGAAAACGCAAAAAGGACAAAACGTAAAAGATATGGATAATAATGACGACATGTTCGGCATTGCGATATTCTCGCTTTCGAAATCATTACATTATAATAAGTGCTCAAGTGTTCTCAAGTCTTTTTTCTGCCCGCGTGAAACCCTTGTTAATATCTAAAAGCAAGAGCTTAAAGTAAGAAGGGTAGATGATTTGCTCTTTCACTCTGTTAAAGCATTTTGTCGATAATGACCTCACGCTGACCTGAAAAGGGTGTTACATTGGCGAACGCATCCCCGTACTGAGCTCCGTCGGCTCTGTCATGTAGTAGTAGCGTGGTCGACGAGCGGCAAGCAGAAGCAGCTGCCATGGTGATGAAGACAAAAAGCGATCACTTGACTGGTTTACTGCATGGCGAAAGATGAACAAAAACAATACAGGAAGAGCACCCTGCCGGGCGAGCATACAGTATGACTCCAACAGAGCATCAGCGGGATCTGATGCTGTCTTACGAATGAAGTATGTTTTTTTTTTAATTGCGAGAGCTTGCCCTGTGGCATAACAGGAAGTTTTAAAGGGGTTCTGAAATACCTTCCGCCGATGCGTGGATGTACATGTAACCAAATAAAGCAATGTATTAGCAATCTCCTCCCGCAAGAATTTTGTTGAAGCGATGAGTATTAGCTGAGAAATTGTAAATCAAAAACCGCGTATTATCGTAGCGCCGCGTTTCCTCCTCCTTTCAACTTACTCTCTGCTGTTGACGGCGAGCGAGCCTTCCCTCCCATGATGCTGCGCTCCTCGGCGGTGACGTACTTCCGCTATTGCGCTGCTGACACAGCCGTCTGCTACGGGCACGCTTTGTTGACACCATGAATCCCGCTCTCCGCTCAAGGCTGGAAAAGCGAACGACAAATCTGGCCGCATCTGTGCGGCGGCCTGGCCTTGCCCTTTCGCGGTGTACGTTGCTGCTGAACTTTGCTATCCGCGGCACGTTTATCGCGACTCTTTATCGGCGGCGAACTCACAGCCGCACGGGGAGGATCCTGCGCTCGCTCCCTTGGATGCACAGCGCACTGTTTATCCAAAAAGCGCCGTATCAGATGTGGCCCCGCTGGTGCCGGGTCTTATTTTGTGGCGGTGGTAATTCCTGGCGGCGGCATGTGAAAAAGACATTTTAAACCGATACAGAACCCGTGCACAAAACGCCAGTTCAGCTTGGGGCGACGCGTGGTGGAGAGCGGCAACGTTGGCAAAACATGCTCCTCCGCGGCTCTGAGCTTTCTAGCACAGGAGCGAGCACCATTTCTTTGACAATATCAAACATCGGTTGCCCTGGAAACAAGGCACAAACCGCTCTAGAAGTCAGTTACGGTTGCGTGATCTCGGTTCAGCTTGGGGCCCCACCTCGCGGCATATGGGCGCTGCAGGCATACTACTCACTCCCATTTGGAAGTGCGAGATGCGTGTGGCATTACAGGAGGCGATGGTGTGTGTGTTGTGGACGCCTTTGTTTCGCGATGAAATGCGACGTTGTGCTTCTGCGGGTGGATAGTGCTTCCCATGGTCTGGATTATCTTTCTCAAGCGGCGTACGACTCAACCTCGCATGGCGTATGCGCAGTGTGCGTGGCTAAAAGCCATCTCGGCTTGTGCGCCAGAGTTAAGTGACTTGCTGTTCGTCCCCGCAAACCGCGCGCGAGGTGAGTGCCGAATTTACGAGGGGCAGGAGGAGGCAACCCATCGTCTGTCAATCGCGGTTCGGACTTGCAACGCATGTTGTGACGTTGTGTTCGTTCGAAACGCATCTCTGGATTGTTTGGAAGTTGAATAAAATGTATGCGTCAAACCCGGGCATTCGGCTCAGGGCGTTCTCTGCGATTGCAAGAAAGAAGTGCCACGGGGCTTCAACGCTTTCTTTATGGAACGTACTCAAGTAAGAGAATATTCATGTCGTGTTATGGCCTTGTTGCATTCAATACAAACGGTTAAGCGTTTGTTTACACTTGTTTCGTTTGTCGTAAAATGTACAAGCACTCCGGCACTCCGCTGGCAGATCAGCCGGCGAGCCGACGCTGAGCAGACGACTCATCTCTTTGCCGGAAGTGCGTGAAAAAGCCGCCCAATAGCAGGATGTCTAGCTCATGACGAACATCTGGGAATCGATGATGTAGACATGTGAAGATGGCGGCGTCCAAAAACACGAAGGAAAGGGTGAGAAAAAAGCGACAAACTTTGCAACAAAAGTGTGAGCTTTCCGCTGCGCGTAAAAGAGTAATACTTGGCACAGATGATGTTGAAGACCCAATCTAACGATTGCGCTAGTCAATTTAGTGTGCTCAAAACGGCTTTCAGGGCCCCTTTAAAGGTGCAACTTTGCACCAGGTTCCCGCAAAAATCCAAGAAGAGACCGGTACTGGGGTCCCCATATCCAGCGCTTAAGATCTGGGGGTCTTCCAGGATGGAGCCCTGTGCCTCGAAGGTGTTGAATTCGAGCGTTTCTGAGGACTGAGCAAGTCCGCAGCAGGTGTTTAAAGTCAGCTTCTGGCGCAGGAGTCACGCAGAAGGGGCAGGTGTCCGCAAACGGGGCGTGTTATCGGGCAGGCGAAGCGTGAGTAACTGCTGGGGATAACGCCACCCCAACTCCAAGCATCCGCACCAAGACCTCCTCCCAGCGAGCGAGCCCACTAGAAAAGTCAGTTCCACGCAGTTGAAATAAAGCACGCGTGGCGCGGTGGAGGTTCTCTTTTTCCACCAACAGTTCTTCTGTGGTAGACACTGGAAGAAGCGGTAGTGGGCGTAGGAGGTCTCTTCGGCGGCAGGCAACATCTGCCACAGTGTGGGCAGGGAGCATGTCCCGGGGAATCCACAACACACGAACAGGGCATGGGTAGGTGTCCATAATCGCGTGAATGCATGCAGCCACGCCTGTACAGCGCGCAACGCGACGTAAATCCCTAATCGCTGCCGTTAAGTCTGCGATAATTTCCTGCTTCACCCAACTAGTCACTGTCGATGCAAGCGCCTTCAGACCATCCCGAATGGCAGTAAGTTCTGCTAGCAGACGATTGGTAGAGCCCGGGGTATGCGCTCGGAGGAACTGCGTGTTTATTCCCCCGAAGCGCTGTCGGTCGAACAGCTTTCCTAGTGTTTTGCACGCGTAACAAAAAGAGTACCGACACACACGAACACTCTTTCCCGAGTTCGTGAGAGTTGGAAGTATCGGCGCACGCTGAGTATGAGAGAAAGGGGAGAGGAGATCTTGGCGAGCGGCTTCCGCCCGTAGATGGGAGTGTCTACAGGCCGAACAGTTTGTTTTGTATTTTGCAAGTGCCGCGGCTGAGTCATCGCTTGCGTGGCCTTCACGGCGGGTGCTTGTCTCATCACGTTCGAGGAAGGCGGGCGCAGCGAGCATGGCCTCAAAATTTTCGCTCCTCGTGCTGGTTGGTCGCGTACCCTACGCGTTTTCCAACGATACGATCCAACGATCCCTTTTTAATAGCGGTGTCGTGCCCCACCGAACTGCTTGATTGTTGTCGCAGATCATTGTTCATGTCACTCTTCGAATACTGTGTCACCAGCCACCTCATCAACCTACTTTTAATTATGTCGGGTGACGTTGAAGTGAACCCCGGACCCGATTCTATTGGTGGACCCGTAACTTTAGAAATTATAGCAGAAAGGTTATCCCGCCTCGAACTTGCACATACTGCTATTGAAACTGACCTTGCATCTGTCCGCTCGACCCATAGTAGCATAGAAAACCTGATTGGCAGCCTCTCTTCTTGTGTTGAAATGCTTGAAAAAAAAATCGAAACAAACCAGCGTAACACCCCTTCCGTAGACCCTCCCCCAACCTCTGAAATCGCTTCGTTGTCTTCTGAACTAAAACAACTTGCCGACAAGTGCGACGATACTGAACACCGCCTTCGCCGTTCAAATCTTTTGTTCTTTGGTATTGCAGATGAAAATACTGAAACCTGGGCCGAATCTGAGGCAAAAATACTTTCTTTTTGCACTACAAACCTCCGTATAAATGTCAGTGACGCGGAAATAGAGCGGGCTCATCGACTCGGTCGTTACCGCGCCGATAAGACGCGCCCAATTATCGTAAAATTAGCGCATTACAAGGACAAATCCAAAATCCTACAGTCTTCACGGCAAAAAAAGGACACGCCCTTCTTCATACGGGAGGACTACTCAGCACGTGTGTGCGTCGCAAGACAAAAGTTATACGCTTTCGGTCAGCAGAGCAACGCGATGTTCAAAATCCGCTTTGACAAACTCACCATCGATAAGAAGCACTACATCTACAGTGCAGCCACTGATTCCGTCGTCGAATTAACCTCATAGCAATCGCAACGTGCCCAAAAACCCGCTCTCTCCCATCTCAATGCACCAAGAAAACCTTTTCAGGCCATTTCAGCTTCTCATAACACAACCGTAATGCTCACTTACGTTCGGAGCTACATGCCCAAGAAAGAAACCCTAGAAGCCCTCCTGGAAGATAACAGTACCGATCTCGCCATATTCACTGAATCATGGCTAAACCCAGACATTCAGAATAATGAACTACTTTCCACAACATCATCGTACATAATTCACCGACTAGATAGACTTGGACGCCCCGGAGGCGGGTTTGTGGTACTCACAAAGCCTAGTTTTCCCTCGTCAAATATTGATATAGAGTGCCGCCATGAAATCATGTGCATTAACCTCAACTTTCCAACAAGCAGAGCTATACTAATCGCCTGTTATCTACCCCCTGATTCTGACGACGATTTCACGAGTGAACTTTACTCTGTCGTGCTGCATCAAACGTCCTGTTTTCCGCGGTCTAACATTTTACTGTGTGGCGATTTTAATTTCCCAGATATTGATTGGATCAATCTGGTCGCTCATTCACGCCTTTCCAAAAATTTCCTTGACTTCTGCCTTATGTTTAATTTTTGTCCAAACAGTTACGATGCCCACTAGGGGTACTAACATACTTGATTTAGTTTTAGTATCAAGTCCTGAACTTGTGAAATCGGTTCAGTGTGTTGAGGGTGTCAGTGACCACAATATGTTGTTGTTTAACCTATCCATTCCTATACCTACCCGGCAACCTATCAATAAGTACATTAGAGATTACAACAAAGCCAACTTCTTTTTAATTAATGAAGAGCTAGGAATATTTTATGAAATATTCTCTCAATCTGCCGCTTCAAGAACAGTGGAACAAAATTGGCTGCTATTCAAAAACAAGATGCTGTCTCTCATTGACAGACATGTGCCACTAGTCTGCATTCGTGGAGACGCCGTAAGACCCTGGTACACGAACTCTCTGAGACGGCTGTCAAAAAAGAAAAAAAACGCCTTTTTAGAGAAGCCAAATTAGTGAAATCCCCTGCTAAATGGGACAGGTATCGCGCATGCCTGCGAGAGTACACCTCTTTGTTAAAGAATTCAAAAAGAAAATTTTTCAGTCATGATTTGCTCGACATACTTCGTGTCAACCCGCAGAAATTTTGGAAATACTTGTCTCCTAAAACCACCGCTGCGGATAAAGTTTCCCTAACTTACCCCGATGGCTCGGTAGTCGCTCCTTCTGATTGCGCGGAAGTCATGAATTCGTATTTCTCAACTGTCTTTACCCACGAAGCCGACACCAACATCCCCTTTTTACCGCCTAGAAACTTCCCAGAAATGCCCCCTATCAACGTCACGAGCGAAGGAATCATGAAGATAATTGTTAAGTTCTCGAGTGCCTCAGGTCCGGATAACATTCCCGCGAAAATTTTGAAAAGCACCAAACTAATATCCAGTCACATCTTAAAAATCATTTTTAACCAATCTCTGGACACTGGTGTCATTCCAAGGGACTGGAAAATAAGCAAGGTCACCCCAGTACACAAATCCGGAAACCGTTCGGACCCCTCAAACTACCGCCCAATTTCTCTAACATGCATCGCCTGCAAGCTCCTAGAACACGTAATCTACTCCCACATCGCAACGCATTTGGACCTAAATTCTTTCTTTTTTCGCAACCAGCATGGGTTCCGGCAAGGACTCTTGTGCGAGACGCAGCGGTATGAATTTACTACTGATCTTCATTTTAACCGTGACTCCTCCTTTCAAACCGACGTAATATATCTTGACTTTTCAAAAGCATTCGATCGTGTCCCCCATCGGCGTCTTATAAGTAAACTTTCCTCCCTCAGCATTGACCCTTTAATTATAGCTTGGATTAAAAATTTCCTCACCGATAGGGTTCAATTTACTGTTGTGGAGAAGCACCAATCAACTCACGTGAAGGTAATATCCGGTGTTCCGCAAGGGTCAGTACTTGGGCCACTTCTATTTCTGATCTTTATTAATGACATTCCAGACGAAATCTCATCAACCATTCGCCTGTTCGCAGATGACTGCGTACTCTACCGCCGCATTTCAAGTAGCTCTGACCAAAATATTCTTCAAAATGACTTATCTAACATACAAAAATGGTGTTCACGATGGCTGATGCAATTAAATATGAATAAATGTAAAGTCATGCAAGTTTCGCGCAAGCGCAGTAACTTTTCTTTCCAGTATTCGGTAAACTCCAATTTCCTGACCCAGGCTGATTCGTATCGATACCTCGGAGTAGTGATATCAAGCAATCTAACATGGTGCGATCACATACAGCAACTAACCACCTCCTCGGCTAAATCCCTTGGATATATCAAAAGATCGCTAACCTTCTGTCCCCCCCAAATCCGTAAACTGGCTTATGAAACTTTTACACGTAGTCAACTTGAATACGCGTCGGCTATTTGGAGCCCCCACCAAAATTACTTGATAGACTCACTTGAATCAATTCAGAATCGTGCCGCTAGATTTATTTCCTCACAGTACAGCCCCCGCTTAAGTATTACCAGTATAAAACAATCTCTTAACCTTCCCACCCTCGAAATCCGCCGAAACGTTACTCGGCTATGCCTCTTGCACAAAATATATTATAATTTCCCCTCACAACTCGGTACGGTCCTTCTCCCTCCTGCCCGTTCATCGCGTCGCCTTTTCAACTCATTAAGTTTGCAACGCCTGCATGGATCAACTAACGCTTTTAACAAATCATTTTTACCTGAAGCCATAGAAGAGTGGAATAACCTACCCGAAACCATAGTCAACGAACGTGACCCCTCAGTGTTCAGGCAGTTAATCGTAAATCATTTCAGTTGTTGTTGAGTTCGGGCTCCTCTCTTCCGTTGGTATCAGTGCTGCGGAGTTGCGACTCCGGAATTGGAATGATTCCGGATTCATTCCACCTTTTGGAGATGCCGGAATGGAATAGGAATGGAATTAGAACTACGCTTGGAGGAGTGGAATGGGAATGGAATTAAGGGCCTTATGCTCGGAATGGAATGGGAATGGAGTCAGGATTTTTAGACGGCGGCGTCCCCGTTGCTGGTTCCTTCTGGCTAC
Source organism: Haemaphysalis longicornis (assembly GCF_048455015.1). Taxonomy (NCBI): domain Eukaryota; kingdom Metazoa; phylum Arthropoda; class Arachnida; order Ixodida; family Ixodidae; genus Haemaphysalis; species Haemaphysalis longicornis. The sequence continues at coordinate 4,682,693 of NW_027526314.1, forward strand.
TTTATTAATTAGTCTGTGGCGACGACTGCGTCGGTATATCTCAAAGGGAGCACCGGTGACGAAAGCAAGAACGTGTACTTGGCATTTCGAGTAACTGACTCCGCGCAGCGCGTATGCAACTGAACTTCGAGCGGCGCAAGCGCGTCTGGCCAGTGGTGCCGTTAGGTCGGTTCTTCGTGCTTCGGTAGGCTTTTTGAGGCATAGCTTTCTCTGTAGAACCGTCCGTAGCGCCGATGGCAGACCAACGTCTCTCTCAGTGGCAGGCGCCGTGTGGCCAGCCCAGCAGGCGGGGGATATCATCGAGAACCAGGAGGGGGGGGGGGATACGAACGGCGCGCATCCGAAGCCGCGGTGTTTCTCACCACAAGCTGATACTGCGAAATATTGGAGCTAGCAATATAAAGAGTTCGCAAATGACACACCGAAGCGCTTTCCTCCGGCGCCCAATGGGTAGCGTTGTAGCTCGCAAGCCGACCTGGTAGGCATCACGCGGGAATACGGCGCCAACCTGTCGACCGCCTGTCTGTGTGTTGCAGCGGCCGCGGGGCTCCAGTAAACCAACGCCAAGGCAGCAAAAAGAAAATTGTGGGTGAGGGATTTGCGTGCCCGGCACCCGCCAATAGCGTAAGAAGCAAGCTTCGAATATGTTACTGAGCTTTCTACCTCCACGCTCTGCTACGGAGGCTACGGTAGTAAGCAGATGGGATATACAATTACATAAGACAATGGAGAACACAGCTGTCGATAGGCGTTTGTTTTTAACAGTTCTGGCTCCAATAGCACCCTTTTTGCGAGTGCTTTGACGGCTCTCAGGAGTGCGACACCGTGCTTTGCGTCGATCTGAATGTGCGGCCCTCTCCTCCAATTGTGCCAAACTTATTCGTGCTTTGGTTGCTGTGTTTCCGTGCACGTGGCCGTTGCGCCTGGATACAAACGTACCTGATTACTGAAGTCTTAGTCGTCGGCTCGAAAGTTGGAGCATCGGCACTATTCAGGAAAGGAGGTCACATTTAAAATTTTGATCAGGTCCACGAGCATATGGTTGCGCATTCATGGAAACAAACTGCCTGACCATATTTCTTTACTTTGACAGGGCTCCGTCACAATATGGTTCTGTCACTTTAAATAAGGGAGTCATAAAAAATGTCCTGTATTGGACGGATTGGGTTGCGGTAGGGCCAGGTCAATAAACAATCGCAATGGAGGTCAACGTGGAAGCGGTGGCGACTTTCCTAGAGTGAATGCAAAACCTGTAAATGGTGTTCTGTGACTCTGCCCTCCCGCCTCTAGCGTTGTGGTGTAGCGAGAGGGCTCAATGCTGTAGATTCACTTGAAATCATTCCATTAGGCATTTTGAATGTACATGTGAGCAAGCTCCGCGTGACATGCCTGTCAGTTATCCACATCATACTAATTACGCTGGTATGACGGTACGCAAAGCAGACAGCGAGATAGCACGCCCCAGACTGTGCAATAAAACGAAAAAAGCCGACATCAACGTAATAGCTGCTTCATCTCGCGTCGCGCAAGAACAAACCGTTAAAACATGCTAACATGCAAAATCTGCAATAAGTAGTGGGATCCCGCTACTTATTATAAAAAAGGGGCAGTGTGACGATGCCACTTTTCAAGGCGAAAGCTGTTTTAGTGGGACCGTTCACATTGTATCGAAAAACTAATGCGTTCGCCCTTGGACCGGTTGCTCGACAGAAAAGCTCTGATAATGTCTCTACGCACACTGTGCGTGCGTGAAACGGGGGACCGCAAATGATCTCTCTCTCTCTCTCTCTCTCTCTCTCTCTCTCTCTCTCTCTCTCTCTCTCTCTCTCTGAAACTGGGCTTTCATTGTGTCAAAACGCTTACTTGAAAATCGCAAAAAACGAACGGTTCTAAATTAAAAACACACGCGTCGACCATAAAGGACCACAATAGTATACCTTTACCTCATAAACCACGTAACGGAGTACACTTATACCATTCGTAGTTGCGTTTACTTAGTGCGCGAAAAATCGTCGCATGGGTTCGTTCTTCGCTTGCGGTTTGGGTGTTTGAAGGTTTGTATATCGGCTAGACGCACTTTCAGCGAAAGTTGGGTGCACTTTTAGCTTTCGCGCTTCTCTCGGATTTCGTTAGGAAGAGAGGAGGAGGAGGAAAAAACTTTATTCCAACGCAACATTAGGCGTCGAGAATGTCCCGGGCCAGGTTCACCAACACCAACTCGTCCGAGAGCTGGTCCGAGGCTAGCCAAGTCCACCACTTTGAAGGAGGTGGGTGGGGAAAATGTGGGGATTGAATTGCAATGGGGCTGGCGAAAATGCAGTGTTCTAAATTAGCGTATGGTTCGGGACAATTGGGACATGCTGGTGAGTGTCGGATACGGTAGAGGAAGGAACGAGCAGGTGTAAGGATGGTATTTAACTGTACGCGTCGAAGAATGCGTAGTTGCGTGGTTGTTAGAGATTTGTCTGGAACAGGAAGTGTACGAAGAGTTTCTCTGACGTTCTTGTAGTGAAGCTTTATTTCTTGTTTGTAGTGGAGAGTAGTGTCCCACGTCGGTGGATAAGGCCAGGATATCCCAGGCGCCCAGTGCAAAAGTTCGCGGGCGAGGCTATGCACAACCTCATTGCCTGCGATTGCAGCGTGACCAGGAATCCACCTCAATGTGACAGTGTGGGGACGTAGCTTTGTTAAGGCTTTGCGTAGATCATACTGCAGTTCTTCAGGAATCCTACCCATGTGAATGGCGCGAATAGCTTGCATTGAATCAGTGTATATGGTATATCCTGAAGGGTTAGGGGGCCGTAATGAGAGGTCCTGAATACTGGTGATTATTGGGAGGGTCTCTAGAGTCGCTGTAGGTGGGGGATTAGTGAAAGGACCAAGGGTGTGTGTCACTACTTCATTGCCACTTGCGATGGAATATGCGGCTGCTCCGACATGCGTCCGTGATGCATCCATGTAGACTATCGTAGAATCAATTGGATGGACATGATTGACAACGCGACACATCGTCTCCCTGGATTGGTATCAGCTGCAACGTTTTTTGGGACGGGAGCTATCCTGAGGTTATCTGGGAGCGGTGCAGGAGGGGTGATGACAGGCAAGTCAATAGGCTTGAGAGCAACTTGGTGAAGGATCCAGTGTCCTTGTTTTGTGCTAGAAAGACGCGCCATTTGCCGGTCTTTATGTTGTATAAGATCTCCCAGGGGCAAGAACAGCCCCGTAGAGTATAGGCGCTGAGTGGACGTATTAGCGGGAACGTTGAGGGCGGTCTTATACAGTGTATGAAGTGCAACCTCAATCTGATGTCTTTGGTGACAAGTCAGAAAAAGATATGGAATTGTATAAAGAAGTTTACTTAGAGCTAAGGCGTGTACTAGCTGCCTAACGTGACCCTCATGTAGCCCCGCGTGCTTGTTGACAATTCGGCGCACTAGATGGGTAAGCTGATGGCAAACTTTAACTGTTGTAGCCACATTAGCCTGATTAGGTGATTCATGGATATGCAGTCCAAGAATTCGACAGGATATTACGCGAGATTGGGTGACCTACCATTGTGAGTGTGATCAGGTAATTGTGTTGGCGCTGATAGCGAGTTTTCGCAATGAGCAGCAATTCGGACTTTTCAGGTGCGGGAGACAGGCCTACAGTGTCGAGATACCTAGTGACTGCATCGATACCTTGCTGCAAGGTGTCCTGCGCTGACCCAGGAGACCCAGATGTGCACCAAAGAGTAAGGTCGTCTGCGTAGAATGTATGTTTGAGGTTCGGGATCGATGCTAAAGTACGAGACAGGGGCGCCATTCCGAGGTTAAAAAGGGTGGGTGAGAGAATAGCACCCCGTGGAGTACCACGCATGATGGGAAAAGGATCGGAGACCGAATCAGGGAGACGGAACTTGGCGGTGCGGTCGCGCAGAAATGCAGCAATGTAACCGTACATTTCCGGCCCACAGCCGGTAGAAGCAAGTATATTTAGGAGAAAATCATGGGCAAGGTTATCGAAGGCTTTGCGGACATCCAGGGTCACTACGCCTGTATCTGGGAAGGAGGAGGAGGGTCAAAGTCGTGAGCTAGGAGGAAAAAGAGGTCTTGGGTAGACACACCCTCGCGAAAACCAATTTGTTGAGGAGGAAAGAAATCTGTGGACTCAAAATAGGCCTCAAATCGATTGAGAACCATCCTTTCCATGGTCTTTCCCGGGCAAGAAGTTAGAGAGATTGGGCGGAGATTTTCAAGGGCAGATTTTTGGCCTGGCTTAGGTAGTAGGGTTATAAGGGATTGCTTCCAAGATGATGGGAAGGTGCCTTCTTCCTAGTGGGAGTTTTTAATGTCCAGAAAATGTTCCTTGTCCTTGTCGGATAGATTTCATATATGTGTATACGTAATCTGATCCTCACCTCTAGCCGACTTTCGCTTTAGTTGTTTTAGCGCCCACTCGAGATCCCAAAGGGTGAAAGGCTCATCGAGTTCTGCAATGGAGGCGCGCATGTAGTTTGAATAAAGGCTAGGTAGAGGAGGAGGAATATAAAGGTCGCGGAGCTGGGTTGCTAAGGCGTCCGATCCCAGCAATGAATGGTGCTTCTCAAGTGTGGGAACAGGAGCCGGGTGAGGCCCGAGGAGCTTTCTAAGTAGGTGCCAGGTTCTTTTCTGATCAAGGCTGCCGTTGATGCTGTTACAAATTTCATTCCATTGATTCCTGGCCAGCGTAGCACAGTGCTCTTTGATATGCTCCGTTAATTCAGCGACGCGCTCGGCTAGCCGAATATTATTTGGTTGAGTGCGAAGGGCGTGCAAGAGTCGTTTTGTCCTCTTCTAGGTACGGACAAGATAAGGGTCTGGGTTGTCTGATGGGGCTGAAGTGAAACATTCCTGCGGGGCTTGTTTGTGGGCCTGTTTGAGTGCTTTAGTCCAGTTCTTGAGATTACCATTCGTCTGAGAGGTGTCGCGAATATCACGAAAGATTTTCCAGTTTGTGAGCGAAATTTTACGTTTAGGTGATCGGATACAGGTAGGGATAGTGATTTGAATAATGTAATGATCACTTAGTAGTCTTTCATCTGTAGCATTCCAGGTGACATCTCGCGCTCCCCGGCCTGCCGTGAGGTCTGGCATGGTCGACTGTTGATGTTTGTTACCCTCACGAATAATGGAATCGGGGTTGTTGTAAACTGTCATTTGAGCTCGGTTTAAAGTGTCGTTGAGTATGCGGCCAGGTCGTAAGTTGCGTGGGTAACCCCAAATAACGTGCGGGGCATTAAAGTCCCCACCTATAATGAAGTCGCAGTCGCGATACAACCTTGAACTAAAGTGCATAAGTGGCTTGAAAAGTGCGTACTCTTTAGGGGGATTATAAAAATTTAGGATAGAGAACGGGCAAGAGTGTTCTGGGTATATTGTAAACGCAGTGAGATACCGCGCAAAACGGGAGAAGACATCGATGACCTCAAATCGAAGATCCCGGCGAATGTATGTGCTAACTACTGGGGCACTATCGCTGTCGTATGCCGCATGTAGGACACGGTAGCCAGGAATATCTTTAAGAGCACGCGATTCCTGTATGAGAATTACGTGAGGTTGCGAAGGCAAAGTCAAAAGCCATTGGGTTAAGAGGGTTCGATTGGTGTTAAGGTTTCTACAGTTCCACTGTACAATGTGGGTGTTATTGTTGTCTGTCATCGTTAAAGGGGCCCTGAAAGGCGTTTTGAGCACACTAAATGAACTAGCGCAATCGTTAGATTGGGTCATCAACGTCATCTGTGCCAAGTATTACTCTTTTACGCGCAGCGGAAAGCTCACACTTTTGTTGCAAAGTTTGTCGTATTTTTCTCACCCTTCCCTTCATGTTTTTGGACGCCGCCATCTTCACATGTCTACGTCATCAATTCCCAGATGTTCGTCATGAGCTAGCCATCCTGCTATTGGGCGACTTTCTCACGGACTTCCGGCAAAGAGATAACTAGCCTGCTCAGCGTCGGCTCGCCGGCTGATCTGTCAGCGTAGTGCCGGAGTGCTTAGACATTTTACGACAAATGAAACAAGTGTAAACAAACGCTTAACCGTTTTTGTTGAAAGCAACACGGCCATAACACGACATGAATATTCTCTTACCTCGGTACGTTCCATAAAGAAAGCGTTGAAGCCCCGTGACACTTCTTTAGTGCAATCGCTGAGAACGCCCTGAGCCGAATGCCCGGGTTTGACGCACACATTTTATTAAACTTCAAAACAATCCAGAGATGCGTTTCGAACGAACACAATGTCACAACATGCGTTGCAAGTCTGAACCGCGATTGACCGACGATGGGTGGCCTCCTCCTGCCCGTCGTAAATTCGCCTCACCTCGCGCGCGGTTTGCGGGGACGAACAGCAAGTCACTTAACTCTGGCGCACAAGCCGAGATCGCTTTTAGCCGCGCACACTGCACATACACCATGCGAGGTTGGGTCGTACGCCGCGCGAGAAAGATAATCCAGACCATGGGAAGCACTATCCACCCGCAGAAGCACAACGTCGCATTTCATCGCGAAACAAAGGCATCCACAACACACACACCGTCGCCTCCTGTAATGCCAAACGCATCTCGCACTTCGCAATGGGAGTGAGTGGTACGCCTGCAGTGCCCACATGTCGCGAGGTGGGGCCCCAAGCTGAACCGGGATCACGGAACCGTAACTGACCTCTAGAGTGGTTTGTGCTTTGTTGCCAAGGCAACCGATGTTTGAGATTGTCAAAGAAATGGCGCTCGCTCCAGTGCTAGAAAGCTCAGAGCCGCGGAGGAGCATGTTTTGCCAACGTTGCTGCTCTCCACCACGCGTCGCCCCAAGCTGAACTGATTGAAGCGTTTTGTGCACGGGTTCTGTATCGGTTTAAAATGTCTTTTTCACATGCCGCCGGCAAGAATTACCACCGCGGCAAAATAAGACCCGGCACCAGCGGGGCCACATCTGATACGGCGCTTTTTGGATAAACAGTGCGCGGTGCATCAGAGAACGAGCGCACGATCCTCCAAGTGCGGGTGCGAGTTCACCGCCGATAAAAAGCCACGTGCCGCCGATAGAAACTGCACCAACGTACACCGCGAAAGGGCAAGGCCAGGCCGCCGCACACATGCGGCCAGATTTTTGTTCGCTTTTCCAGCCTTGAGCGGAGTGCGGGATTCATGTTGTCAACAAAGCTTGCCCGTAGCAGACGGCAGTATGAGCAGCGCGATAGAGGAAGTACGTCACCGCCGAGGAGCGCAGCATCATGGGAGGGAAGGCTCACGCACCTTCAACAGCGGAGAGTAAGTTGAAAGGAGGAGGAAACGCGGCGCGACGATAATGCGCGGTTTTTGATTTACGATTTCTCAGCTAATACTCATCGCTTTAACAAAATTCTTGCGGGAGGAGATTGCTATTACATTGCTTTATTTGGTTACATGTACATCCATGCACCGGCGGAAGGTATTTCAGGACCCCATTAAGCTACGTTAGCCCGCTTCTCGGGAGGGTTGGAAGAGGATGCAGCAGCTTCTTCGGTGGATGTAGGTGGATGGGGACGTTTGAGTGAATTGGTGAGGTATTCCATGCGTTCGTCATCCTGTAGAATATTACTAAGGAGAGTGTGCATGAGCTCGAATGCTTGGCGAATGGCAGAAATTTCTTCGGCGAGATACCAAAGTATCGGGTCATTCCGGTCTTTTATGTGCTGCAAATAGTTGTCAGATGTGATGACTGGTGTGGGATTTGGAGATGTGTAAGAGATAGGGATGGATGGGGGAGGGGGAAGGGACGGGCTCGGCTCACCCGCTGGTAGAAGCGTAGCCGGCTTGAGAAGTGGACGTGGTGGAGCTGACTTCTCCTGAACTTCGAGATGCCAGGGATTGGGTCGAGGAGGTCTTGCAGCCTCCTGTTGGGCCGGGGGTAGTAGGGGGAATTCATCACGGTTGGGAGTTTGTTGGAGCTGCACATGCTTCTGGTTGGTGCGACCAGATGACAACTGCCAAGCAGTCGATGTTTGCTTTGGAGCGAACTGCCGGGACTTAGATGATTTTCTGTGTTCTTCTGGTTGTGATGTTTCCAGCTTGATCCGGAGGCTTTTCCTGCGCTCGTATGCGGCTTTGTGGCTCTTGTGGTCTTGCTGCTACGGGGCAGGTGCTGTCAAAGGTCGGGTGGTTTCCTCCGCAGTGGAAGCAATGGGCGGAGCAACGATGCGGTGCATCCTGTGCGTTGAGCTTGGTTGAGCAGGTGGGGCAGCGTTGATATGTCGGAGGGTGAGGGCAGTTCAGCATCCGATGTCTATATTCGCGGCACCTATTGCACTTCAGGGCATTGGGTCTCTCAGGTTTGCATCTATACAAGACGCGGCGGAAGAGAACGTTGTGGGGAACATGGGTGCCCTGGAAGGTTATTAACACCGACTCAGTCTCTCCCATCATGCGGGCAGACAGGATGGTCGCATGCCACGATTCAAAGCTTTCTAAACGTTGGTCGTCGGAAAGTCCTTTCTCAATCCCGTGGATGACGCCACGGCACGAAATCACGGGGGCCGTCACATAGGCTTTCACGATGTGAATGCACGCTTGAATAGACAACGTGGTGATAGCTGCTACCTTTCGGGCAGTGAATTCATTGGAGGTCTTGAGGAGGATAACATTTTGGCGGTACCGAACTTGGAGGGTCAAAGCCTGCTGCTCGTGTGGTGCCAAGTTTGCAGCTGAAGCAATTGCTTGAAGGATTTCGTAGTGTCTCACCTGGGCGATTTTGAGCGTGTTTGGCGTCCTGATGACGACGGTCTTCAGTGTTGCGATTGGTGCTGCGGGAATCTTTGGCTTGGCTTTCCTCGTAATGGTAGTCCAGTCCCTCGCGTCGATGTCTTCTTTGATGGCATGAGCGGGTTCTTCAGCGAGGAGAGCGCGTGCTTCGAATGAAGTTGCATCGGTGGCACGTGGCTGCGGTGGCGGTGATCGCGCCATTGCCATGGCAGCAGATTGGAACTCCGTTGTTAGGCGTAGCGGGCGTCGGGCATGACTGCTGCCTTCGGGAGGTCGGTTTTCAGCGTAAAAACGGTCAAATACGGCAATTGAGGTTCGAAAATGATCCACGAGACTTGCCGAATAGTGTGAACTGGACGGTTCAGGTCACAGCGTCGATGACCTGGTAGGAAGAGCGTAGATTCTGCAGCTCGGTGTTGTGCCGTCTTTACAAACCGAGGACGATGAACAATCTTTGGAAGAGACGATAGTTTTTCGAATTGGGTAGTTATGCACGACATATGTAACCAACCTGCTACGCCTCTCAACTTCGGTGACAAGTGACACATTTTGAATACTTTTGCAGTTTTCAACCCGTATGGTAACGTCAGATTCATTTTGCGTTCCTCAGTAACTCAATAGAGCACTTCAGGCAGTTTTTACATTGAGGAATTAAAGGAATGGAATTGAACTTCCCGTCCATTCCAGGAGGGGGAATGGGCTAACTTCTGTCATTCCGCGGAATTGAAAGGAATGGAATCACGACAAGTTTCAATTCCTCGGAATGGAATTGGCATGGAATGGGGATGCCCATTCCGCAACACTGGTTGGTATGCGGTCGTCCGCCAGGGCTGACGAGCTGATGGGGGGCAAGGTAATGCCGAAGGGGCGCGCGCGGACGGGCCGGCTCGCCAGGGCTCGCACAAGAATGCTAGGCTGAGATTACCGCAGCGCTTCCCGCGAGTCCGGCGGGGGACGACGGCGTTCCTTAGGGGATTAGCGACTCCCTCGTTGTGCCGGCGAGCGTGCGCGTACAACTGCGGGGCGTCGAAGCGAGGACACTGGAATGTTGTCCGCGCGGGGACTGCGCTGGGCGTCCGGCTTTGGCCTTGTGTATGTGCTGCCCGCCTGACGAAATGGTTTGACCACTCCGCGCGGTATGTACTATATGTCAATGAGTGATATGAGTGGGATTGTGTGTGTGATTGTGTAGGCTTGTGTATGAGTGACATGTGTGGGATGGATTGGTTCATGTGGCCAATCAATGGCTTATATTAATTATTTTGAAAGGGGTCTTCGCTCCTTATTTTATTGTTACAGCTCCTTTAGGTACACATGTACATATATTTGCTGTGCTGCTGCCACTTCTTTATGAATCTGCCTCACTTCTACGCCTGTTCCATTGACCATCACCTGCTGTGGAATTTCTGTATTTGCTCCCCCCTTATGTAATACCCCGCAAGGGGCCCTTAAGGGTGTAATAAATGATGATGATGATGATCCGCCAAGCCCACAAGAACTTACCACACTGCATCAACTTGTAGCACGTGCGAACAGCGTAGCGGGCGCTGAACAGGGCGCTGAATGGTAGCAAGGGACAACAATCACTAATGTTCAGCATACTAGTCATCCTTACGCGAGTATTCAAGCCCGAAAGTTGTGGTTTGACGCTGAGAGAAACATGAAGTATAGGCTCCAACCGTCAGATGCATGCCTTTCAGTTAAGTACTTTTTTTTATGCCTAAAAAAATCTAACCACCCTTTCTGGAAGAAAAATGGTTGAAATGCTAAGCTTTCCCCGATGCAAATTCAAAGTCCACAATCTAATCAGCCAAAGTCTAAATTTACGACAACGCTGGGCTAACCGAGTGTGATGTTATGATTTTCTATCTATTTCTTTGTGCTTGTTTATGAATGCTGATTCATTTAGCTCAGCGTTGTCATTGACTTGGAATTGGCTTATTGAATTATTGTGGACTTTACATTTCTACAGGAGAAAGCTTCGTGCTTAATCATCATCACCACCATCATCATCATCATCTGCCCTTTGTGAAAACACATTGTTGTGTAAAGCTGGCTTTCCTTCTGGGATTTTTTCGACACTGCCACAAGTGAGACAGAGAAAGCTTCGCTTTAAACTTCAAAACGAATAAAAACTGCAGGTGCCGGTAGCCACTCTGGCATAAGTCCTCGCAAGAGCACGTCGCCCTGTCGGCGTACTCCGGGAGGCTGTCTAGAAAAAAGAGCGTTCCATTCCTACTGCTGAACGAGTTGATCGTCTCTCTCGTAAGTTCAGAAGATGGTGCAAGTAGTATTCAGCTTAGCGACCCAAATGCTGCCGTCGTCCGTTCGGCGCCTGGCATTACAAGCACCTGCCCCATTTGTCTTCACGCATCTGGGAAAGGGGCTTACGTGGACTGCCCCATCAGAAGATTATGTTTTCGCGTTTGGCCTCGACTCTGCGGGCGAGGAACGCAGGGTTAAAACTTCACTCTACGTCAGTGGTAGGCAACGTGCGGACCGCGAGCCACATGCGGCCCGCGGAGCAGAATTAGGCGGCCCCCATCACGTCGTCAGAACCTTCACCCTCCTCCCCGTCACATCCTATCTGAAGGATGACACGCCAGTTTTGACCTCAAATGGGGTTAGACGAGGCCAGAACCGATAATTTCTTTTTTTTTGCGATAGTATGCCCGTTGGCATAAACGCTATGCTACAAGTATAGGTTAACTCCCGTTTCGCGAACAAACGCAAGGAGGGAGCGGTGGTGGGGTCCCCATATCCACCGATGAAGGTCAGGTGGTGTGCCAGGGTGGAGGCCTGTGCCTCGAAGGTGTCGTGTTCTGGCGCCTTGCAATAAAGGGCACGTCCACAGCAAATGTTCTGTGTCGGCATCTTCGGCAGGAGCCGTGCAAAAGGGGCAGTTTTGGTCGAACGGGGCACGGTAGCGTGGTGGCCACTCCCGGGTAACAGCGGGAGAGAGGGCTACACCAACACGAAGTCTTCGCAGCAAGACCTCCTCCCAGCGAGCGAGTCGGCTAGGGAGGTCCGTTCCACACGGTGGAATTAGAGCTCCTGTGGCGCGACGAAGATCTTCTTTCCTTTGTAAAAACTGTCCTGGGGTATCTAATGTCAGTAAAGGCAATGGTCGTGGAACAAATGCAGTGTGGCAGGCACCATCCGCCGCAATGTAAGCGGGAAGCGTATTTCGCCAGACCCACGAGAGCCGCAGAGGGCAGGGGTACGTATCCAGTATGTCATGAATGTCCCTCGAGATAGCCGAGTTGTTATTCACTCGACGTAAATCACGTATGGCCGCCGTGGAGTCTGTATAAATTTGTAAAGTAGTACCTCCAGGGGCTTGATGAAGAGCAGGAGTTAGTGCTTGCAAGCCGTCCCGGATGGCCGGAAGCTCAGCCAGCATAGACCGCAGGGTGCGGTGTGTTTCGTAGAAGCACGTTTGACAGGCCTCTGTGTGGGAAGGACATTGTAGTGTTGTTCCAGTTGGCATTGTCCCCGTTTTCACAGGGTAGACCGATTATTTTCAATGGCTGTGAAATATTATTGTGAATTCGCTGAATTATTCCTCTTTACCTCAAAGCCGAACTTGATTCCTCACTTAGTTCACGCCATCAACAAAATCTACGGGATTAGCGGCTTCCACCGCTGAACGCAGCAGCCTGATTAGTAAGTCGATGCTTTCTATGCGGAGCTCGTGGAGCTACAGCAACTCAGAGGTGGAGCGTCGCTTGGTTCTAAACAGATTTGTTATTGGCCTGATAGACCAGTGGCGTACGCAGGATTGTGCTTCTCTGCCGCGGCGGCTGCTTTTCTGATGGAGGCAAAAAGCAAAAACGCGGTATGTTCGAGACTTCAGCGCATGTTCAAGATCCCCAGGTGGTCAAAATTATTCCGGAAACCTCGACTACTGCGCGCCTCATCGCCTGCGTAGTGTCCGCGCGTTAAATCTCATAATGAATCCAATTAAGGATTTTGCTAGGGAGAGAAGGGGAGGGGGGCGGACCCACCTAAAAATATAAAAAAAGAATAATAACAAAAATTTGGAAACGCGAAAATTAAAAACACACTTCAAGGGTATAGTCGCCACCCTCTACATAACCCTCCCGTTGCTCTGATTATTTTTTGATTGTTTGTTTGTTTCGGCAGGGGCCTCGAAATTGCCGTGCCGTTAAGGAAGCAGAGGTCGAAATCCCGTAGCCTCAACACATTACAACGCATTTGATAAAGAGGTACTACCAGCTAGATTTTGTGGTTGGACAAGACAAAAAAGTTCTTCAAAAAGCGAATCAACAGTACGTTACTTTGCGTTATAACCTTTCTTTGTAAAGTTCTCATGTGTATGGCCACTAAACCAAGCCACCGTTGAACAAGACACTTGTTCAACAAAAATTCAACAAAGAACTTACGGCTTTCACCGGCTAACTGAATAAATCATTGTTCTCATTGACAGTTTGCAATGCATGTGGCAGAACATTATGGGGAATTTCTCTCCCCTTCCGCGAAGACAATATAAGAGAGAGCGAGAAAAACGCCCACCTTGGTCGATGTGGTTTTTCTGCACCCACCAGTTTGGGGTTGTCCACAGATGATTTTCCGCTGCTTTCCAACACTTCCGATAGCTTTTCATTGTCTGCAGCCGCCTTTTCCACTTCAGGAGCCGATTGCTTTGCCTCCGGGTCCTGCCGCAACCACACACCTTTTGCCTGCCACGTTAGCCATGTTACCACGGTTATCGCTGGCTCTGTTGCGATCTCGCTGGCAATTTTATCGGTCCGGTAGGGTGGCCAGTGTGGCGGATCTGGTAGCGTGCCTCGCGATTTGGGGCAAACATTGGGGCCTCGGAGTCCGGTGAAAGAGACTTTAAGTACAGAAATTTACAAAGTTTGATATTGAGTGAACAAGGCAGCGGGCTCGGGTGCGCACGATTTTAAATAAGCAAGTTGGGATGTCCCTCTTCATCATTTTTCTCCGCTGTGTTCGGAAACACGCCAATGACAAATAATACATGGCGCTGAACTTGACGTCCACAGACCCACAGAGAGATGGCAGGTTTCCGTCTCACAGGAGTGAAAATAATGTTGGCTACGGAGAGGCAGTCTGCCTAAGGTCGAAGCCTTCAGACCGCCGAGGCTGAAGCATCAGGAGGACAACTGTGGTCCCCTCCGGCGTTGTGCGGCTCGTTGAATGGCGGCGTCTCGGACCCGCCTCAAATGTTCCCCGATGCACGCCGCCGAAGAACACTTTATTAGACGGGCTCATGAACTGAAACCCTTCCGGTTCAATCAGCCTGCCACTGAAAGGGAGGCACCGCGTGACGCCTTTGTCACCCCCTCCGCTGAACGTAATTATGGAAGCCTTCGCCGGTGTGTGCTTGGGTGGCCGCGAGGTCGCTGAATGCGGCTTATGTCCACCAGCAGCAAGGCTTGCCGCTGAGTCACTGTGTACACGCCGGGTCGTTTCCCGGGCGACGGAAGGCTTGGGTGGTCGCATCCGAGAATATTTAGCACGGATTGCGCAACGGAGTGCGATCGTAGCACTGGGCAGTCCAAGCGCCTGGGCCTCCACAAGGATCGGTAGACTCAGAAGAACAGGAATATAGCCGTTTATTGCCAGTGAAAAGGTCGAAATTCTACCCCTCCACTAGCAATGCACTCCTATGTGCAGGATGGAGCTTGGTTAATTAAAGTATGTACGAGAGAGGAGAGAGAGAGAGAGAGACAACTTTATTACGCAATAATGCGAGAGTGGTTCCTCAGTCCAGGAGCCCATGTGCTGTCCAGGCCGCCGTAGCCCTGGTCACAAGCAGGAGCTGGTCCTCAGGTCGACAGCTGGACAGCAGTATCTCCCACTGCTCAGGGGAAGGGGACGGGTTCAGAGGCGGAAGGTCCGAGTTTTTTGTGCAGTCGAATAATATGTGTGCCAGAGTTCCTGGTTCGTGGCAGAATTTACACTTATCAGAGTATTGGGTAGGAAAGAGTAAACCCCATCCGTACGAGAGAGGAAAAATACCCGGGAAGAAACAGACATTCCCAAAACAACAAAAGCACACCTCGGAAGCCGGAGGCCGTCAGGAGAGTCCGTCGCTGGGGTCCGTCCCACAGAAGTCTTAGGAAGAACGCGCGGCTCGCGGCATCGCTTTGCCTCGAATGGTTACCGGCACCACCCCAGGGTCTGTGCGGGGGCTTGAAGTCGCCTTTTAACAAAATTAATGTGTCAGCGATTAGGCGTGGGCTGGGCACTCGCCAGGATGCCCCTGCCCCGTGGACGGGGAAACCGAACCCCACTGGAGCGCAGGTCCCACCACCCAGCAAAGTGAGCCGTCAGCCAAATGGGCCGAAGTAAGGCAGGCAAGATTTATTGTCATTCGGCTGCTGCATTCATTGTCCACACCACTCCATTGTTTTCGCCGAAAGTAGGTACGCCGGACTGTTACATGTTTCCGTGTAGAAATAGTCACAACAGATCTCAGCCAGTGAAATCCTTCTGAACACATGCGGGTAAACTGATTTCTGTCGATGGGAAAAGTAGTGACACCAGGCGTCACCGGTGAACAAACATAATGAGCAAAATTTAGTTTTCAGTGGTTCCGCCGGCGCCGCACGATGCACGGCTCTTTCTGTGCCGCAACAGCCGAAACAAAACAAAGGAATGAAGGAGATGAGCCAGTGCAAAAATATTACGAGCTATTCGACTCTGCGAAGGTGGCCGGCACACATAAAAGTTGCAAAAATTCTGTGTCAAAGAATTAATATGAAAGCCATGAGCAACGACGACAGAGGAAAAGCCAAATTGAAATTAGAGAACAACAAGTTGACGTAATGAAGGGATATAAAACGGGGGTCCAGCCTTAAAAACCACCTACATTCCCCCATTTTTTCTTAGGGGGAGGGGGGGGGGGGCGTCTTCTTCGGTCGGTATTGCTATCGTCGCCTTCCTTTCGGTATCGCTTCCACTCCGGAATACTTCCAGCGCTTGATGTCTTTAATCCTGGGTGGTCTTCTGGGACTTAGTAGGGCTTGATTGCTGGCCTGTTGGTTCATGACGTACGAAGGAATAAGTTTCCTCAAAAGACGAGGTCGAAGAGATGAGAGGAAAAGACGAGCGCAACTTCCAACTGCATTTTTCATGAAATAGGCAACACCCATATCCTCCCGCCGGTGTTACTCTCTTTCCTATCGCGACTTGCCCGACGCGATAAGGCGTAACAAAAATCGCAAGTCAAATACAACACACAAAACAATTCGATAAAACGGCGTAACCAAACAGTATGCACGAGATAAGAGACACAACTTAGGCTGTGTACGTCTACCCCAATAAACACGTGTAGCACTCGAAATCAAAGATGACTGAATAAAATCAGAGCCAAAATGGCATAAAACTACTAAGAATACATTGTTAACATGACAACACGGGTGGAAGAATCGAAGTGATGAACAACACAGCTCGCGTTTCCGTCTTATGAGAAGCTAAAACGAATGAAACTTCGATACTACACAAGCTTTTTAGCATTAACACGTGTCAACCCTAAACCCACGGATGAAAGAGCATAAAATCAGAGCCAGAAGCCATAAAAGCGATACAAATAGAATAATCACATGGATTGGATGGGAGAATAAAAATGGTGACCAACCCAGAGTGCGCCGCCAACATTTAACAAAAGCCTAAAAATGCCTAAAAATATCGAAGTTCTTTTAAACATGACCTTCTAAGAGGGTTAACTCAGTGGTTGGAGGTTTATCAAGGGCGTGCTGACGCAATCTTCCCAAAGTCTCTGATTCTGTAGGCTTCAATGATTTCTCTATCTGTTTGATCGTTAGCTCGGGCAAGGAATTCGACATCTTGAAGCTTAGGAGTGCAGCCGCAGGTTTTACAATGCATAACCAGATGCCCCCGAATTATTTTTAACAGAAAGATTGTGCTCCCGCGCTCTCTCATTAAAACAGCGCCCAGTTTGACTGATTTATACCATTTTGCAGGTCGACTGAATGTTGTAGACTACGTTTGAAACGCATTTCGTGTAGCATTGTTCGTGTCTTTTTTCCCACACTCTCTTTTTTTTGTTTCGACGTTAAGTGGCACAGTCCTGCTAATTTACAAGTGGCTGAAAAAACCATTTTAACATTGTACCGGCTGGCTACTTTTTAATGTTGTTCGACACTCTGTGGATGTAAGGTATGAAGTGCGGATTGTTACTTTTATCTTTCTGCAGTTATTTCTTGTCAGATTCTCGCTTGGTTTTTTGGAAAAGTGATTCGCAGACACTACTGATGAACAATGAAGGGTAACCTGCTAACAGAAGACGGGACACTTGATCTTTGAAGCTTTCAGACTGTTTGTGCTGGCATGACTGAGAAACAGCGGAGTGACAGCAATTCATAACAATGCCCCTTTTGACCAACTTGAATGTGCGCTGTCGAATCGCAAAAGACCGTCTTTTTATCTTGGTCCATATTGCCAGCATATGTGATTACTTGAAATGCTGAAGTTTCAATCTAAAAATTGTAGACGGTTGTGTTCCGGAATTTCATTTGTAAAATTAGGTCCATGAGAGGCTGAAATAAAATGTTGGACAATTTCGCTAGCCCTGTTTGGAAGGTTAGTGTCAGCAGTTGTCACAAGCCCGAAATAACCATCTACATATCTTCGAACCTTCACAACCCAGAAATCCTTAAGCTGCCCTTCGAAGCGTTTATCAAATGACGCTAAGTAAACATCCGAAAGAACAGGTGGTATTGATGACCCTATGCGTAGCCTGATTTTTGAACACAAAAATGATCCTGATGCATGGCAACTGTAGACTGCAGGTAAAACTGAAGAAGTTCTATAAAGTGTTCGTTATTGATTCCAGTCTGGTTTTGAAAGTTAGCTTCGTCACGTTCTTCAATAAGTTCTCGAACAGCTTAAAAAATTCTGTCGTGCGGTAAATTGTAGTAAAGGTGTTCACTATCAATCGAAAAGGCTGTAGTGGATTCCGGAATGCTTTGGTCCAACACTTTTGTTACGTCGTTAGACATACAAACCAGGAAAGGCTCAGCTGACTAACTTCTTCAGGTGCATCTGTAGAAACCACCCCACTAAAGCCTGTAGTCACAGAAAGACAGACAGACAGAGAGACAGACATACAGACAGACGAAAATTTCTGCGTTCAAGTAGCCCAAGAAAGACTATCGCCTTTAATATTTGTTATGGAAGAGGGAAAAAAGATCGCAGCTTGTCAAAGCCGCGTGCCCCCTTGAACGTGCTCCAGCAAGGAGCCCACTCCGCACGTGGGGTCAGTTCGAGTTGCTCGTCACGAAAACGCGTGAAAGCTGGTGCGTAAAAAGTTGACCAAAAATTCTCCTCCGGGATAAACACGGTCAACCCTCTGCCGGGGCCACCCACTACAGGGTTTTCCAAGATACAACCACCAGAAAAGTAATTACTAAACTTCGGTTAGTGTTGGCATTGGTGTATTATACAAGCAGCGCTACTGCTTCCCAGTCTACGTATTTTTGTGAAGTAAGTATTCACTTATGGAATGCACTTATAAATAATAAATCGGGAAACTTAAGTTTTCAAATTGAATGAATACGGTAATGATGATGTGCATTGCCAGGGGAGCGAGCCGTATCGTACGCACCCCACGCGATCTCACTTTAAAAGGACGTAGTGGTTGTGTTGATAGGTGTGTAAAACGTGGTCATTGACGAGGTTACAACGAAGAGTAAAGGGCATGGCTTCCGTTCGCCTCCAATTTCTTGGGGACTGTGCACTCGCGCTGATTACTGTTTTCGAACCACCTCCCATTTTCACATGACATTGACACGAAATTCTGATCGGGTGCTATGGCGCAAAATGCAATGAATGAGTACTACCTGCCGGATATATTAGCTTGGCATCAATATTAGGGTATGAACTTCAAAGCACGGCTGCAGCAGAAGGCGCGAAAACAAGTGGAAATAGTACTTGTGCTCTTATATTGGCAAGGGTTTCGGATCCACACACGTCACATGTGTTTGCCTGATTAGCCGCTGGTTCGGCTTTGGGAAGTGCACGCCCTCTGTCCGTGCTAAAGCACACTGAAACGTTTAGCGGTACCTGTCGTTGGGACAACGAAGCCCGTCTCTCAAATCGCTTCGGCTAGGATACGTCGCCTAGGCCGAGCAGGGGGAGGTACGCAAAAAATACAAACTTCGGCCATCGATGGTTACGAGTAGCAAGCTTCACGTAATGGAGTTGTACGATGCGCACTCGGTGGTTTTCTAGCACAGTGTTTAACGCATAAATCGTTTTTCGAACAAACAGCCCTATAAAACATCCAATGTCGTGCAAATGTCCATCTCTGGCAAGCATCAATAAGCAAATTGCTTAAAGGGACACTTAAATGAGTAGGTCAAGCTCCCGTTTTTGCTTACACTGCGTAGACTGGCTCAAAAAAACACATTAGTAATCGGTTATCGGGACGATACGGCGGTATTTATGTTCGAAGTGCAGTAAAAAGGGTAATACGAACCATTTCCCCCTACTCTTTATGCGACGCTCAGAGCATCTCTTGTCGGCGGCCCTGTCCTTCCTGCGTGCGTCCGTTGTTGTCCGCAGCCACTCTCCCGCTCTCCTCTCCGATAGCGAACACTCTCTCGTGAGGGGCATTGGATTTGATTCGATTGGCTTCGGCTTTGGCTTGGCTTGGCTTGGCTTGGCTTGGATTGGATTGGATTGGATTGGATTGTGTTGCGTCATAGCCGCGGCAGACGCACTGGCGCAAGCGCGTGCCCAGCGCGCTCTCACTCCGCCGGTGGGCGGCGCTGCGCGCGGTGCTGCGCATGTGCAGTACTCTCTCTCTCTCCGCGGTCTCCTCTCCTTCGGGCGCGCTGCGCATATAACCGGTGTGCCGCTCTCCGGCGGTCTTTCGGTCGATGGTTGCTCTCCGCTTGCCCTTGAACCCCCTCAGCGTCGCATCACACCAGGGTTCCCGCGAGGGGAGGTGGGCGTAATTTTTTTAGATATCCCACAACGGAGCCCATTGGCCTATAAAGTGAGCCATTCCATTCCACAAAGCCTGAAAGAAAAAAATTACGCCCACCTCCCCTCGCGGGACCCTGGTGTGATGCGATGCTGGAGGGGGTTCCATTGTGCGTTTCCGTTGGGTCGATTACTCGAATTGCGTGAGCAATCGTCGAGTAATGCGAAAGAGAGAGAGCAAGCGTAGCGCGGACGACCGTCGACTGAGAGACCGGCCGGAGCGCGGCAGTCCGCCTAATGCGCAGCGCGCCCGAAAGAGAGGAGACCGTGGAGAGACAGGGCGCTGCACATGCGCACAGCGCGCTTGCGCCGCAGGCATCGCCGCCCACCGGCGGAGTGAGAGTGCGCTGCGCCACGCGCCCGCAGGTGTTGGGCGAGAGTGTTCGCTGTCGGAGAGAGGAGAGGGGATGAGCGGAGGAGAGACGCAGCTGTGCGGACGCGGACGCCGACGACAACGGACGCAAGACAGGGCCGCCGGCAAGAGATGCTCCTCTCAGCGTCGCATCTAAAAAAACCCATGCGCGGTTTGCGGCGGCCGCACTAACTAACGGCACTTACGCCTATACAAGGTGCTAGTACGTAATTGGACGATGTCCAAGATTAGAATTCAAACAAAAATTCCCCCGCATTTCCCCGAGGGGGAGAATGTGAAAGTGCGAATGCACGGTTGTCGGCCCGCTTGCGGCGCTTGCGTTCGGCCCCCGCAGCCCACCCCCTCGCCGCCTTCTCTTCCATCTCTTCCATCGGGTTTGTAGTATCACGTGTACACCACGCAGTTATCAAGCCGCTATAACGCCGCTGAGTCGCCAACGCACGCCGCTGACGACGTAGTTTGAATGCGTTAAAGTTATAAGGCGCGTCTAACACTGATATCACCGTCGCGTCTGTGGCTTGGTCGGTAGCGCGTCGCGCTGCGGCCCGCAAAGTCCTCGGATCGAAACCTGGCGCCGGATGCTGTTTTTTCTTTAAAGAGCACTGCGGACGCCGCCGCCGACGCCGGCGGTGGATGGTTTGGGGTCGCTTATAAAGAGCATTCGCTCTTAAATATCGGTTTCGGTTCTGTGAAACAACATGCTTAGAATCCAATAATACCGCTGAATGGGCATTCTAAATTTCTCAGTAATCGGCATACCGCTCTTCTGACATGTTGCCGGCTGTAAAACGCATCAGATAAGCCCACCAGCACGGTTTTCATTCATAACAATCGCTAGTCGAGGCGTATACGCAGTGGATGAACGCCCTCCGCTTCACCGGGGACGCTAAAATACGATGCGCTTTTCCCCCACCTTGGGACCTTGCCTTGCTCATGCCTGTATCGTTAGACGCGCCTTTGAACCAGGCCCAGGGTCGGCTGATTTCAGACTGTGCCCCCAAGCAGGCGGTGCTTATGGCAACACCCCGCCAAGCCAACGAACACACGCCAGCGCGTCCGTGTCAGGCTGCGCGCGTTCTGCTAACTCGCTCGTGGGACAATAAACGTTACAGCGCAAAATGGTGAATTCGGTATTAAGACCAGTGCCTAAAAACACATTAATTGATTTTAAAAAAACCTGCATTATCGGAGATGCGAGCTTGCGACTTACAAAACAATATACGTAGTGCTGCAAACAACTAGGCCATAAGCGAGCGATGACGGGGGCGGAAATATTTTTGTATAGCCAGTTTAAATTTTTATTTTGTTTTCGAATTTGTCGCAGCTTAGATGACAATTTCTTGTATAGCGCTCGTGCAGTAAGCGTCCCGCAAATTCCCACAATATCCCATGTCTACCGACTTCATTCCTTAGACGGAAAAAAGTTCGCAGGTGCGGTCGTGCGGCTGACCGGTGTGCCATTTCGCCCTGCGCGAAAACTGCTTACGGTACCTGTTTTTATGGCGTAGGATGAATTTTGGTTAATTTTATTTCCTTAGCACCTATATTGACTTCGCTTACTCTTCTCCCTCCTTCCATTGGCCTTAGATTTATCTACTAGCGTACCAGTCAGCGAAGCGTCGCATCAGCGCTTGTGTGGAGCGACGTGGACTTAGAGCCTGATACAATCTATAAACTATCAAAGTAAAGGCACAATCTTCCAAGCACAAACTTGCTGTGCCTTAATTTCAACTGAGCGAACCAATCGCGACGACCCACCGGCCGCCGGCAGACTAAACGTTTGGCCGACTGACTCGGTCGGAAGGACGGCGAGACGTGCAGTAGTGCAGTCACGCCAAGCCATCTTGTTTTGACGTCATAGGAAATCGGCAAGGAGGATGCAGAGAGGAAGACAGCATTTTCGAATTGATTTTTCTACTAACTAAAGTCGCGCAGACGCAGTGACAGTGGTCGAAAAATTGCGTAGAGACTCAATACTACAATTTGCGCTAGTAATCCCGCAATGATTACACACCACTTCAGTGTCCCTTTAAGTTGTAGTGCGAGCCCATGCAGAGTGAAATTTATTGCTCCAGAAGTACAAGCGCGGAATGTGACACAGCTTTTAAGGACACAAGAGCACCAGGGAAGAAGGAAGATGGATACTTTGCAGACAGAATCACCTCAAGCGACAGCAGTGTCTGGGCAAAGTTAGTGCGATATCAAACAATCCATCAGTACGAACTACCAGAGCACAATTTTGCAGAGAAATTCATACTTAGCGGCGTAGTTATTTACCATCACTACTCGGCTGAGGCAGAAGAGCCGGGTGAATGTAGGGAGGCACGCCCCCTCCTGGAACGATGACGTGCTGCATTATGGGGCTGAATACGTCCTCCAAGCGCAACGACAACAACACGTCCTTTGGGCGAATCCTTCGTTTCCGGTGAAACCTTGCGCATTCTCCAGATGAAAATAGCAGCATTTCCGTGATGCATTCCAAGGCTGCCGCTAAAAAAACTGCTGCCTTCTTAGAAATGCGTTTTCGTATCATACTGCACCGCAGGAAACGGTGCGTACGAGCTACGGGAAAGACGAGTCCTGCCCGCGAAGAAGCAGTGATCCGCTTGCGCTTGGGAGTAAATGGTCTGTTCCCCTCCATCCTTCAGGAGAGCACACTTCCTGTAAGAGAGTCCAATGCATTGTTAGAAACCCATCTCTCGCCAAGTTTTGGTTCGGCACACAGATCTTCCCTAACCCAAATAATTCATTCAGACCGATATAACCCGGCAATTGGGAGATCAATACACAGAGTTACTAACAAGCAATGGCGTATCGCCTATTGTGCCACGCCTTCTTTACTTCAGCACGATTTTTCCGTCTTTAGGACTGTTTAAGCGATGCAGCCATGAAAGGAGCCGCAGGGCTTGCCATTATTTTTCTCAACCGAGTAGGCTGAAAGGAGTGTTCTCTATAGAGAGGGATGGGTGCAGGGGAAAGAGGAAGGGAGAGGGTGGATGAGCCGAATTCAGTGTGTTAGCACAAATGTGCCACACAAGTCTCTCTGGGAGCTCGATTCGCGTCAGAATGCCAGGGTCAATATACCTCTGGTAGCTGCCCCCCGCCGTTATGCTGCCTAGATGCGTGAGGGTCGCGTAGCCATGAGGGGAAGAACAGGGAACACCATACTTGAGGGCAGAGGTGTCCAAACGATGAACGGCCGACGAGTCGGTGAGCAGAAACGGATCACCACTTTGAGAACCGTACCTTTAATGACTTGTTCGGGAACTGCTGCACGGTATGCGACGAGCTCGATTGAGTCGCGTTCACCGGTTTCACTTCGAGGGAGGGGGGCGGAGCTACCTCCGCCAAATTGACACTGAGAAAATAAAGGCGAAGTCGAAAAAAAAACAAGCGAGATACTAGGAAACAAAAATGCCCCAACAAGGAAACAATCTGCAATATAAAAGAGTATGAGAAAACGCAAACAATTCGAACCATGCGTAAATGCGAGAGCATTACTTGTCGCCCCCATTATCACAGTGCTGCAGCAACATGTTGCAAAGGTTAGGGCCGCTGTGTTGGTTCTGCGGAGGTCATTTGGCAGCTGATGAGGTCGAGACAACCCCATTGACACGTAGGCCAGTTAGTGCCGCCTAGTCTATCGTCCGCGAGAACGCAGCGGTTACACGACCTGATTATGCCGTAGCACTTCGGCCATGGCTTTGTGGTTGGGGCGAAGTTTTGAACAATAATACAACTAGGGCTCCAGCACTAAAACCCAGAACCTCGGTTGCAAAACGGCTGCCTGTTGTGGCAAGTGACAGACCTGGAGGTGGCGGAGACTTGGAGCGTAGCTTGCGGAAGAACAATTATTGCTAGTCGTTATTTATTCACAGGGAACGTTTGTGCCCTGGTCCACTGTCCCCTCCCGAAGTCGAAAATTTCGAAGCATGAGGAAGGGTGAGTGGGGGGGGGGAGGAGGGGGGCGGCTCCCTCAAAAACTCTTCGCACGGCAGTACCTCACACGTACCTGCCCCTTCGTCTGCCTCGCCGCCATCCCGCTGAAACTCTTCTGGGTCTACCTGCCACGGACAGCTACCACACTGTACCAGCTTTCTACGCGTCATCTCGGCTGAAAAACACGACACAACGAGAAAGAACCTTGCAGGTAAAAACTCAGCTTCGGCTGTCCTCCGCTGTCTCGGCCGTTTCGCTGTCCTTCACTGTAGAAACACGCTGTTGTCGGAGCACCAGAAAAGCACGTCCGAACAGGTCGCCTGCGCACTGCGCACTGCCCAAACCTTAGGCTTAAGCCCGTACAGCATGGAGCGATTTCGCCTGCGAATTCGCTGATGCGGCGCCGCTCGTGCGGCAAAACCACCTTTTTTCGTTGCTGCGGCAAAGTCTAGAATGCTCAAAGGTGGCTTCACCGCAAGGTCTTGGTGTCTTGCAAAACAAACGCCGTCATATAGACCATTTCAAGTGTTAATCTTTATTACGATAAGGCCATGCTCTGGGCTGTGTTGCGCATGCGCAGTTACATCATCCTGTCCACTGCGCCAATCATAGATCCGCTAGCGCAGCCCAGTGCTCAAATTGTTACTCCCTGGAAGAAGGAAATAAAAAGGCCTATAGTCGTCATGAGCGATGACGGCCATACTCGTGAACGGTCATTTTGGTGCAAAATCTAATGACGACTATACTCGACAGCGGGAGTGAGAGGGTTAATGCGAAAAATAAACATGCGCTCTGTGAGGCCCGCTGTAGTAGAAGACAACGATTGTATCTATTCTTCACGGCGTTCTTCAACACAAATTTTCCATCGAATGGGCATTTCGTATTTTCCTTTCTTCAGAACCAACCAGAACTGTGTCTCAGCAAACTCTTCGCACGGCAGTACCTCTGCCTCATTTTAAATGCAGAGCATTTTAGTAACTCACGATGTCACCCGCGTTGGCGTCCGTAGTCCGCATCACTACGTAGTCCGCACCCTACACTACATAAAGAAATAATACCTTCCGGCGCCAGGTTTCGATCCCACGACTCTGCGGGCGGAACGCAAGGTACACGGCACTTTACCGACTGCTCCACGGAGCCGACACAGAATGGAAGGTTACGCACGCGCCTTATAGCCTTGACTCATTCAACCGTCGGCCACAGGTGCGCCCTCTCCCCCGCGTCCTCCTCGCCTTCTCTCCGATCGCAACACCCTCTCTCGCCGCGTTCGGTTCGCGTTCATGTGGTGGCGCGATTTCGGCGCTATAACACTCTCTCGCGAAGGGCATTGGATTGGATTGGATTGGATTGGATTGGATTGGCTTGGCTTGGCTTGGCTTGGCTTGGATTGGATTTGGATTGGGTTGGATTAAAGTGGATTGTGTTGGATTGTGTTACGTCATAGCCGCGCCACGTTGCGTCATAGCCTCTCCACGTTGCGTAATAGCCGCGGCAGGGGGTTCACGGCACGTTTCACGTTTCACCATCGACTTCATCGACAATGTCTACGCTGGAAGACAACAATTACAACAACAACAACCAATACGTAATCCATAAGATTTGCCGGCACGCCCCCCGCGGAAATGCTCTGCATTTGATCGTGCCCCTCGCGAGGGGGATGTTTTGATTTTTTGATGAGTACGTTTTTATTACTGAACATTAAGCAAATATTCTTTCCTATTACGCAAGTTAAAGTGTAGCTGCGGGTGCCCCGATTTCTGAAAGATGGATGTTGTGAATTCAATATTTTTGCCCACCGCTGTACTGACATGCTCTGTGAGGCTGGAACAGCGGTGGGCAAAAATAACGTTATTTTTGCCAACCGCTGTTCCAGCCCCACCGAGCATGTCAGTAACAGCGTATTCATCCATCTCCTACAATGCTTCACCCCTTATTATTCCTCTATGCAAGCGTATCTGATAGCTTCAGATAAAGCGTCCAGTCAGCAAGTGACTTCGCTGTGATGGAAACTCGCCTGTACTGCGTGGCTCAGAGCTACGCTGCCGTCTACCACGCTAATCAAGACAAGAATTTATCGGTCGCATCAAGTCCTTCACTCGAGTGTCTTCGGGCGTCATGTAAGTCAATTTCGTAAGCCAGTTTGTGAAGTTAGGTGTCCTGCTTCGCAAAGCAGCCACAGTTCAGCAGAGACATTAAAGTAAAAGTCGCATAAATTTTCTGCTGACCTCGGAAATTTGGTGCGTTTTAAGCGCCGATGAAACACCTGTGACTTTAAACTAGCTGGTTATATACAGGTTCACGCTGAAGTAAACTGAGCACGGGAGCGGTGGCCGAACTGCATCGCTGCGCCGCGTGTGGGCGCCGACGGGAACCAAGGAGCGCCGGTCTAAGAGTCTGTTCGCACTGCCAACGCAGCCCTATCCGATATGTTTAATCGCCGCTCTGCTGGCGTGCCATGCTGGGCCTGATGGTTTTCAAAAGGCAGTGCTGGGCTATGGAGGGGCGCTGTTTGCATTGCCGCTCGCGGGCATCAATAACGGCCGAATCCGCCGCTGTTGAGCTGGACGAAGCTGCGCGCGCACGGAAACCTGCCTTGTTGAGCGCTGTAAAGAGCGGCATAAAACTGTAGGCCGCTGCGGTTTTCCATAGCGCGTCTTTACGATATATTTTTTTTATTGTAAACCGGCAACAAAATATCCGTGTACAATATGGAAAGCACATTCACAGAAACTTTTTGTTGTTCGGAAAACACAATCTCGCTTTCAACATTGCTTTTTTTTAAGTTTTGGTCCTCTCCCAAGTTACTGCTGAGACACAGTTCTGGTTGGTTCTGAAGAAAGAAAAATACGAAATGCCCATTCGATGGAAAATTTGTGTTGAAGAACGCCGTGAAGAATAGATACAATCGTTGTCTTCTACTACAGCGGGCCTCACAGAGCGCATGTTTATTTTTCGCATTAACCCTCTCACTCCCGCTGTCGAGTATAGTCGTCATCAGATTTTCCACCAAAATGACCGTTCACGAGTATGGCCGTCATCGCTCATGACGACTATAGGCCTTTTTATTTCCTTCTTCCAGGGAGTAACAATTTGAGCACTGGGCTGCGCTAGCGGATCTATGATTGGCGCAGTGGACAGGATGATGTAACTGCGCATGCGCAACACAGCCCAGAGCATGGCCTTATCGTAATAAAGATTAACACTTGAAATGGTCTATATGACGGCGTTTGTTTTGCAAGACACCAAGACCTTGCGGTGAAGCCACCTTTGAGCATTCTAGACTTTGCCGCAGCAACGAAAAAAGGTGGTTTTGCCGCACGAGCGGCGCCGCATCAGCGAATTCGCAGGCGAAATCGCTCCATGCTGTACGGGCTTAAGCCTAAGGTTTGGGCAGTGCGCAGTGCGCAGTCGACCTGTTCGGACGTGCTTTTCTGGAGCTCCGACAACAGCGTGTTTCTACAGTGAAGGACAGCGAAACGGCCGAGACAGCGGAGGACAGCCGAAGCTGAGTTTTTACCTGCAAGGTTCTTTCTCGTTGTGTCGTGTTTTTCAGCCGAGATGACGCGTAGAAAGCTGGTACAGTGTGGTAGCTGTCCGTGGCAGGTAGACCCAGAAGAGTTTCAGCGGGATGGCGGCGAGGCAGACGAAGGGGCAGGTACGTGTCGGTTTTGTGTAGTGGTGTCGCGGCTAGAACGCGTAGAAGCGGATAACTCGGGGTTAGCTAAGCGGGTTGCAGAACTGGAGGCAGCACTAAGTAACGAACGCGATGAACGGAGGGCCGCTGAGGGAAAGTTAGAAGCAGCTGAGAGGAAGCTAGAAAGGAGAGTCATTTCGCCAACAAATGACGAACACCTCGGCTCATGCAGCGAAGCGGAGGCATGCACCGAGGTGGCACCGAGGTTGGAAGCCACGAAAGGCAACAGCTACTCCCACGTGCTGCAAGATAGTACAGCAAAACCAGTCGATAAGCCCGGTACCAGTAAAGAGCGGCACGTGGCAGATGATAGCGTAGTAATCATTGCGGGTGACTCTAACATGAAGAGGAGCAGCGCTGCCATAGTGGAAAGGGTAAAGGGGGATAAGCGTGTGAAGGTGGGGTGTTTCCCAGGTCAAACGATGCAGACGGTGATGACTGCAGCGAAGGGGCAGCTGGCCTTGTCTAGTAAAGCTAGAAACCTTGTGGTGATTGCCGCGGGGCTTAACGATGTTCTAAAGGGAGAGGAGGGCAAACTTGGCCAGGAGATAGCGAAGCGGGTAAAGGACCTGGTGGGCGACGGCCCCAAATGTGCTCATTGCCGTCTGCACCGTGCCGGAGGTGATGACGCAGGGCGTGCAAACCGAACGGGCAGTATTTGCTGCTAACCACAAGATCGTGAGGTGCGGCAGGGAACTTGGGCCTGAAGTGATAGACGTGAACAGGGTAGTGGGCAGCATCGGATATTGGCAAGCGTTTCAGTGGGACGGGATTCACTTCAGCCCCAGGGTAGGAAACAAGGTGGGGGGGGGGACGCTTAGGTGGGAGAGCGGTAGCTTTTTTAGGGGGCCCCGCGCAGCTAAGGAAGGCAAACTAGGAGACAAAGGGGAAGCAAGGGACACATGCACACTCAACGTTGGGAGGCAGCCAGGCCTAGAGCTAAACGGAGAACCCACAGACGTAACTGAGAGCGTTGAAAAAAGTTACAGCCGTTCCACTCTACGTGAAAACTGTTGGAAATGCAGAGCACTGATTCGCCATAATGGGCTGTAGCGCCGTTATCCGCTCACTGCTACCACCCGACGCATTTCAAATTTCCCGCCTTCGCAGTGCTCGCGCGCCCCCTGCCTGAAACTGCGCCAGCAGGAGTTCTGTTCTTTTTGTGCTTGTTTTCCCTCCCGCATCGCCGTCCGACGTTCACGAATGGCTGCGGCTTCTCGCTGGCGAAGTTCGGCGTCGGCGGCTCGCTTGCGGCGCTTGCGCTCAGCATCCGCAGCACGCCGCCGCGCCGCCTTCTCTTCCCGCGTAGACATTGTCGATGAAGTCGATGGTGAAACGTGAAACGTGCCGTGAACCCCCTGCCGCGGCTATGACGCAACGTGGAGCGGCTATGACGCAACGTGGCGCGGCTATGACGCAACACAATCCAACACAATCCACTTTAATCCAATCCAATCCAATCCAAGCCAATCCAATCCAATCGAATCCAATCCAATGCCAGACCGACGGGAAGCGATGCGGACTACGGACGCCAACGCGGGTGACATCGTGAGTTACTGAAATGCTCTGCATTTAAAAGCGATTTAAGTGGAAACAATGGAGCAAACAATTTTGTAAAAGGCAAAAACAGACCCCGTAAGCGGAAAGGGAAAAACAAAAACAATAAATATTTAATCAGCTACATAAGTATGCAGGGAGGCAGAAAGCCAGATAAGTGGGTGAAAATTCAAAAGCAACTTGAACGGGAAGAAATAGACATGTATGCTTTAGCCGAGACTCACCTCCGGGACCTAGAAGCCCACCTATAATAGACAATTATGTCTGGGAAGGTTGCAACAGGACCACAGGAATGAAGAAAAGGGGAGGTGTTGGCATGCTCATTAAACAAGGGACCGACTGGCAGAGAGTGCATGAAAGCTGTAAAGAGCATCTATGGGTTAGAGGCAACATAGAGGAGAAAAATACATGGTTACGAGTGGTGTATCTGTGGACCGGAAATAGTGCTAGGGAGGAAAATGAGGAAATGGTAAACTGTTTGAGAAGAGATATAAACGAGTTCAAAGATTCGGGCGAAATAGTCATAGTTGGAGATATGAATGCCCATATAGAAGGTTTGGATGGATACACAGACCACAATGGTTCTTTAGTGATAGATCTATGTCAGGAAAACCGGCTTGTAATAGTAAACACGCAAAGGAAGTGTGACGGACAAATAACGTGGGAAAGCGGTACAGACAGTCCAGCACAGACTACAGTTTAGTATCCGAGACAGCATACGGAAGGCTGCGGGAAATGAGGATAGATGAAAATGGAACACACAGCTTAGGAAGCGACCACAAGCGGTTCAGTTTGCACTTTGGAGGCGCAACCCGGACAAATATAGAATTAGGTACAATACGAGGAACTAATTTGAATAAGGAGCAGTTAAAGGTAATCGCTGATAGAGTGGAAGATGAAATAAATAAATACCCAGGCAAAAATTGGGATTACGACGAAATTGTTGCGTTCATAAAGGGTAAGATGAATGAAGCAAAGCAACGAAACCGATGGAAAGGGAAGAGAAACCGAGAAGCTGGTGGAATAAGGAAATAAAATATGCTATTGACCAGCGAAGAAAGGCGTCGACAGAACATAGAAAAGCTAAAAGAAATGGTATGGAACCGAAGTTAGTGAGGGAGAAATGGGATATCTACCGTGGGAAAAAACTAGAAGTGCAGGAAATGGTGCAAGCAAAGATCAAGCAGAAAAATCAAAACATCCCCCTCGCGAGGGGCACGATCAAATGCAGAGCATTTCCGCGGGGGGCGTGCCGGCAAATCTTATGGATTACGTATTGGTTGTTGTTGTTGTAATTGTTGTCTTCCAGCGTAGACATTGTCGATGAAGTCGATGGTGAAACGTGAAACGTGCCGTGAACCCCCTGCCGCGGCTATTACGCAACGTGGAGAGGCTACGACGCAACGTGGCGCGGCTATGACGCAACACAATCCAACACAATCCACTTTAATCCAACCCAATCCAAATCCAATCCAAGCCAAGCCAAGCCAAGCCAAGCCAAGCCAAGCCAATCCAATCCAATCCAATCCAATCCAAACTAATCCAATCCAATGCCCTTCGCGAGAGAGTGTTATAGCGCCGAAATCGCGCCACCACATGAACGCGAACCGAACGCGGCGAGAGAGGGTGTTGCGAGCGGAGAGAAGGCGAGGAGGACGCGGGGGAGAGGGCGCACCTGTGGCCGACGGTTGAATGAGTCAAGGATATAAGGCGCGTTCGTAACCTTCCATTCTGTGTCGGCTCCGTGGAGCAGTCGGTAAAGTGCCGTGTACCTTGCGTTCCGCCCGCAGAGTCGTGGGATCGAAACCTGGCGC
Organism: Haemaphysalis longicornis; assembly: GCF_048455015.1. Taxonomy (NCBI): domain Eukaryota; kingdom Metazoa; phylum Arthropoda; class Arachnida; order Ixodida; family Ixodidae; genus Haemaphysalis; species Haemaphysalis longicornis. Next base: position 4,713,825 of record NW_027526314.1, read on the forward strand.
CGGAAGGTATTATGTCTTTATATAGTGTAGGGTGCGGACTACGTAGTGATGCGGACTACGGACGCCAACGCGGGTGACATCGTGAGTTACTAAAATGCTCTGCATTTAAAAGCGAGCAATGGATGGCAGAAATACGGAAGAAAGACAAAAGCGCATCCAAAAAGTTTTGGAACCATGTAATATCACTAAGCTCAAAAAACGATGAGGAGGGGGAACATTTAGAAGGAGAGCAAGCGTTGGCGCATATTCAACGAGTGATTAGTGAGAAGTTCTGGACAATAGTGGTAGAGAAACCTGCAGCGATAACATCAGTGCCACAGAAGACTGCGGACAGGGAAATAAGTTTGAGCACCCTTGATTGGAAAAAAGCAGAGCAAAAGGTTTCCCCCCAGACAGCAGTGGGTCCAGACGGAATACCAATGCAACTGATAAACCTGCTTGGACCTAAAAGTAAGGAATCGTTTATGAGGGCAATAGATAAGGTGATAGAAACCAAACAAATACCGGAGGACTGGCTAGAAAGTAGGATGAATTTAGTATATAAAGGCAGAGGAGACAAAGCCAGTATTGATTCATACAGACCACTCACAGTAACGTCAGTGGTGTATAGATTCGTAATGCAGGCGATAAAATCAGAAATTCAAGCATGGATGGAAGAAAATGAAATACTTGGGGAACTGCAGAATGGATTTAGACAAGACAGGCGACTGAATGACAATTTGTTCGTGATAAGCAATGCATTGAAATTGCGAAAGCACAGAATAGACCACTTGGGATTACGTTCTTGTACATTAAAGGGGCATATGACAACGTAAACAAAGAACGGCTGTGGAGAATGTTGAATCTTCAGGGATTAGGTGACGAGTTGGTAGAGTTCCTTATAGCAATCTATAAAGACAATAGAGTGCACTTTACTTGGGAAGGACAGAAATGCGCCCAGCAGGTCAGCATCCATCGGGGACTGAAACAGGGATGCCCTTTGAGCCCAGTACTGTTCATGCTTTACATGACAGGGTTAGAAAAGAAACTGGAAGAAAGTCAAGTAGGGTTTAGCCTAACACATATGCTGCAAGGCGAAGTGGTACAACAGCATATTCCGGGAATGTTATACGCAGACGACATTGTTCTTTTAGCTGATAACCGAACCGATATGCAGCGGCTAATAAGTATTAGCGGCCAGGAAGCCACCGACCTCGGTTTAAATTTCAGTGCAGAAAAATCAGGAATAATGCTTTTCAATGATGCTACCACTGACATAGTGTCTATCCGGCAAGGCGAATTACCTAGAGTGAAGGAATATAAATATTTGGGAGTGTGGATAAACGAGGGGATAACTACTTAAAAACTCATGAGGAGCAACTTAAGGTTATTGGAAAGCGAAACGCAGCTATAATGAAGCGTAGAGCTCTGTGCCGGTATAACAAATATGAAGTAATAAGAGGAATGTGTAAAGGAGTAATGGTTCCGGGTCTCACGTTTGCGAATGCTGTACTCAGCTTAAAATCAGACGCCCTATCAGGCCTTTAAGTCAGAGAACGGTAGGACGCTTGGCCTTAGGCGCGCATGGAAAAACAACTAACGAAGCAGTTCAGGGAGATATGGGCTGGGCGTCGTTTGAAGTTAGAGAAGCTCAAAGTAAAATATGCTTTGAGATGAGGTTGAGGGTAATGGATCAACGAAGGTGGTCAGCTAAGGTTTTAAGGTACCTATACTTGAAAAGCGTGGACACCCAGTGGCTAAGGAAGACTAGAAGGCTAACGATGAAATACGGAAAGAACAGTGGAGAATCCAAAACAGCCAAGGTAACCAAAAAAGAGGCAGGTCAGATTGAAGCGAATAAATGGAGGGAAAAAATGGAAGCTAAAACGTCGTTAGAGATGTACAGTGCTGACAAATTGAACATCAGAAATAAAAATTTCTACGATAATTCCCAGGGCAGTGCTTTGCTTTTTGAGGCTAGAGCAGGTTGCCTGCCAACAAAGAGTTTTGTGGGGAAGTATTCACAAAATGATGGGGTATGCGTGGTCTGCGGAAAAGAAACAGAAACTATGCGGCACACAGTGTTAGAATGTGAGGGTATCCATCCAAATCTACATGAAGGGAATATTGGGCTTCCAGAAGCCCTAGGATTTAAGGGTATCACAGGGGAAGTTAAGTTCAAGGCTGTCGAGGGGACGAAAAGAAGATTAGTATGCTGGTGGACGAAAAGCAGAGAGGGGATTATTGCCTAGGACAGTTACCACCTGTAACCGGAAAAAAAGTATATCGTGCCTAATAAGCTTTAGTGCCTGCCCTAAGCAGCGCTAGTATAAAACGAAGAGTGTAAAACATCGTTATATTAGTCCTTTGTGTTAAGATGACATGTCATCACCCCGCTTCAAAGGGGAAACCAATAGCAATCATCATCATCATCATCGTCATCATCATTTTTACATTTAAAAAAGATATTAAGGAACGTTATTTCATCGAAATATTGGCGCCGTCTGAAGCCATCTTAGGGCAATCTTTCTTACGCAGTTAGAGAAATAAAGAGGCGTTATTTGATGGCAATAATGGTGTCATTTTATTCAGAACAGACAGCTCTACAAATTGAGAGAAAAACATTTTTTAGTAAATTTGATACATTTTTTTTTCTTTTTTCACGGTACGAAACGGGTTCAAACCGACACTGTTATCATTAACGAGCACCTTCTATTAGTTTAGGAAATGTTCCAGCTTTGGATTAAACCCCTTTGCGCTGCTATGTTGATTGATTGATTGATTGATTGATTGATTGATTGATTGATTGATTGATTGATTGATTGATTGATTGATTGATTGATTGATTGATTGATTGATTGATTGATTGATTGATTGACTGATTGATTGTGGGGGTTTAACGCGCCGACGCTAAGCAGGCGATGAGGCGCGCCGTAGTGAAGGGCTCCGGGTTAATTTTGATCACCTAGGGATCTTAACTTGCGCCAAGATCGTGAACACGCGGGTGTTTCCGCTTTTCCCCACCCTCAGAAAAGCGGCCGCCGCGGCCGGGAATCGAAGCCTCGTGCGCTGTTATGTCGATGGTAAGGTAAAAAAAATAGTAATTTGATGATACTTCGACACGCGCTTAAAAAAATTCAGTGCCCTTCCTCTTTGTGAAAAAGGATGACCAGCGGAGCTGCGGTGCGCAATTCTTGGCGGCTAATTGTCAAATTCTTTATTTCCCGACAACCGCCGTAAGACTACTGTTGACGCCCCGAACTCGTGACGGGGCGAAAAAATAAGCATAAAAAATGTTGAGAACAAAAATATATGAAGAACCCTTAAAACCACAAATCATAAAAAGGAAAACAAAGCCCCAGAAATTAGCTACTAAGACGCAATGCTAAGTTTTATCGTGTGGCCCTAATTAAATATCCAAACCAAAGTTATCCAGAACCATCAAGACTGGGACGTTGTGAATTTCTGTTCGGGCAGCCTCATAAATATGGCTCTAATGGAAATAACTTTCGCGCTGCTACTGAGCAAGGCAAGGTGTTTTAAACAGCGGAGCTCTTCTAGGCCGGTTCTTTACGACTGTCGGGTGTGGTACCGCGTCACGCTCCTACCGCAGCCCGCTTTTCCGTCCCGAAAAAACGGGGTCCTTGTGCGAAAAAAAATCATAAAAATATAAAAGCGGTCCTCCGGCCTTCATATATAACAGGTGACTGCTTATATTTCCCAAGAAATAAAATGTCTCCTAACAATGCATTTGTGCTTTGAGGGTAACCGACTTTCAAAAGGTCGGTGTAACTTTGGTTTTTGTAGGCTGGCGTTCTCACATTGCCTTTTGCGCCATGAAGCATGGCCAGAGAGAAACAACTTTCCGAGCAAGTTGGCTTAGGAACCCGAGGTGGCTGGAGGCCAAAGGCTGGCGGCGATACTGGCAGCTCGGTCAACCATTTGTAGGGGCACCACCGGTTGCGAGCTGCCCAGCGCGTCGTCCCACGGCTCGATGCTGCACATTTGGGGGATGGGTTGACAGGACAGGCCACATGGTGTGACGAAGTTCCAAGGGAGTCACACAGGAACAGTTAGGGGAAGGGAGCTGAGAGGGGGCGGATTTTGTGGAGGAGGGAGCGACTGACGCGGGAATTGCCCTGGAGGGGTCCCCATAGTTGCTCCTAAGCGTTGGTAAGGGACGTGTGCTCAAGAGGGATAGCAGCGGCAATGCTCCGGGGCTTCTTGATACAAGAGCAGTCGACCGCGGGCCGACCGAGAACAGTGGTAGGGCACCTCAGGGGAGCATGATTACGGAAAACGGCTCCGAATTTTGTGTTATTGAGTTATCAGTGAAGTTTTAAACGATGCAGAATTACTGTCTGCTGCCTATAAATGGCCATCTCTGCAGGCAGTTCGATTAGAGAAAAGGGCGGTTGCTGTCGTTTAGGCGGAACTATCGGGAAATAAATTATTAACAATTAGGCGCTAAGACGATTCTAACAATCCTCACCACAGCTTGGCTGCTCATCAATCTTCACAAAGCGGAAGGGAGGTGAATTTTTCTAACGGCGCGTATCGAACCATCAGCTACTATTTTCTAATACCATCGACATAACAGCGCCATAGGGTTTAAAAGGGGGTAACACTTTCGAAACTAATAAAAGGTGCTTGTTGAAGATAACAGCGTCGGTTTGAACCCTTCCCGTATCGTGAAAAAGAAAGAAAAATGTATCAAATTTACCAAACCTATCTCCCCTTCCCCCCACCCCAAACAACCACTTCCTCCTCCTCTCAATTTGTAGAGCTGTCTCTTCTGAATAAAAATGACACCATTATTGCGATCAAATAACGTCCCTTTATTTCTCTAACTGCGTAAGAAAGATTGCCCTAAGATGGCTTAACCCGGCGCCAATATTTCCATGAAATAACGTTACTTAATATCTTTTAGGGTATAAAAAAAGATTGCTCAAAGGTGGATTCTCCGAAAGGTCTTGGTGTCTTGAAAAAAAAACGCCGTCAGGGCTCCATAATCACCTATGACGAGCATAGTCGTCATGAGCGATGACGGCCATACTCGTGAACGGTCATTTTGGTGCAAAATCTGATGACGACTATATTGGACAGCGGGAGCGAGAGGGTTAATGCTAAAACAAAACATGCGCCCTGTGAGGCCCGCTGTAGTAGAAGACAACGATTGTATCTATTCTTCACGGCGTTCTTCAACACTCAAATTTTCTATCGCATGGGCATTTTGTATTTTTTTTTCCTTTCTTCAGAACAGCTGAGCACGAGGTCGCGGGTTCGATTCCCGGCCGTGGCGGCCGCTTTTCTGATGGAGGCGAAAAGCAAAAACGCCCGTGTGTACGAGATTTCGGCGCACGTTAAAGATCCCCAGGTGGTCAAAATTAATCCGGAGCCCTCCACTATGGCGCGCCTCATCGCCTGCGTTGCGTCGGCGCGTTAAAAACCCTACAATCAACAATTTCTTCAGAACAAACCAGAACTGTGTGGCAGCAGTAACTTGGGAGAAGACCAAAATTTAAAAAAAAACGTTGAAAGCGAGATTGTTTTTTTTCCGAACAACAAAAATTTCTGTGAATGTGCTTTCCATATTGTTCCAAGCAATTTTGGTGTCGTCTTACAATAAATTATATCGTACAGACATGCTAGGGAAAACCGCAGCGGCCTACAGTTTTATGCCGCTCTTTACAGCGCGCAACAAGGCACGTTTCTGTGCGCGCGCAGCTTCATCCAGCTCAACAGCGGCGGATTCGGCCGCCACTGATGCCTGCGAGCAGCAATGCAACCAGCGCCCCTCCTTAGCCCAGCGCTGCCTTTTGAAAACCGTCACGCCCAGTATGACACGCCAGCAGAGGGGCGATAAAACATATCAGATAAGGCGGCGGGGGCAGTGCGAACACACTCTTAGACCTCTGCGCTCCTCAGTTCCCGTTAGCGCCCACACGCGGCGCAGCTATGCAGTTCGGCCTAGAGTTCCTGTATATAGCTCCCCTAGGGGAGCAGAGTTGCGCGTCCATCCGCCATCTTGAGTTCCCGTCGTGCGGAAAAGCCACCCGTCTAGCATGTAGGAGCTGCCGCTGGGCCGCCGCGACAGCGGCGAGGAGGAGTGGTGCTGAGAGAAACTGGCGCACGATAGTCGGCTGCTTATCAGCTGAGCCGCTGCCGCCGCTTCCGCAACCTCCGATGCTCAGTCGAGCAGAACTGACTCAATACGGGGTCTTGGGCGCAGCACTGAAAGCGGGCTTTTCTGTCTGATTTGAACCCGCGGCATGTGGCAATCAGACGCGCAACTCTTGCGCTAAGCGATATACAGGAACTCTAGTTCGGCAGCTCCCTACAGTGTACTAGGGGCGCAGAGTGGAGCGCCCATCCGCCATCTTGAGTTCCAGGTCGTGCGGGAAAGCCACTCTTCTCACGTGTAGGCACAGAGTATAACAGGGTATCAGAGAGGAAGTTAAGTTCAAGGCTGTCGAGGGGACAAAAAAGAAGATTAGAATGCTGGTGGACGAAAAGCAGAAAGGGGAATATTGCCTAGGACAGTTACCACCTGTAACCGGAAAAAAAGTATTTTGTGCCTAATAAGCTTTAGTGCCTGCCCTAAGCAGCGCTAGTATTAAACCAAGAGTGTAAAACATACTTATATTAGTCCTTTTTGGTAAGATGACATGTCATCACCCCGCTTCGAAGGGGAAACCGATAGCAATCATCATCATCATCATCATCATCATCGGCAGCCGCGCCAGTGGCGGCGGCGAGGAGGAGTGGCGAGGAGCGGCCGGACAAAAACTGGCGCACGATGCTCGGCTGCTTATCAGCTGAGCCGCCTCCGCTGCCGCCGCTTCCACAACCGCCGATGCTCAGTTGAGCAGAAGTGACTGAATACGGGGTCTCGTGCGCAGCACTGTAAGCGGGCTTTCTTGTCGAACTGGAACCGGCGGCATGTGGCAATCAGACGCGCAACTCTTGCGCTACGCGGTATACCGGAACTCTAGTTCGGCCACCGCTCCCCGGCTCCGTTTACTTCTGCGCGGACCTGTACATTCTTTTTGTTTAAAATTAACATATTCATTTGAACATATGCAGCCATGACAGGGGTGCGGACACAAAGTTATTTCCCACTCGAACCCCGGTGTAAGTCAATATCAGATTCCCCATTCGTCTGTTTCTACACCTGCGTAACGTTGACTCGAGAGGAGCAGGTATGCTGCACATTCTATCAGAATCATAGACGCCGTAATAACGCGACAGCCTAACGCACATTAATCTCAACGAAGCATTCTGGCCCCAACGTCACAAACGTGAACGCGGTATTCAACATGAAAGATGTAATGAAGCGATGCTGCACTTACTTGCAGTTCGAAGGTGCGAAGGGACGTTGGTGATGACGATAATTTGGCTCCAGAGACGATGGCGCGTGTAGAGGAAAAGGACGGGCCAGCCACCATCCCCTAAAAAAATTGTTTGGGAATAAAACTGAGCACTGCTCAAGTTAGAAGTAAAACAAAAAGGCTCAGCGCAGAAATTGTGAAGCTGAATTCCAGGAGCGAGATATGTAACCTTGGTGAAAAAGTCTTCTGTGCATGAAATAGCTACATTCGCTCAGAAATGGGGGAAGAAGACAAAGCGAGGAATTCTTGGGAATTCATTCTATTAAGACTGGCCGGCGAATTCGCAAACCATATCGCGTAGGGGACTGGGTTCTCTTCGGACCCGTTTAACAGCCGAAACCTACCTAAAGCAGGGGCAAGGCGTCCTAAACGAAATATTAACGCGCAAACCCACCTGAAAGAGGGAAAGCAACCCCTGAATAATAAAAAAAAACAATCATGCACATACGCTTATTGTAGCTACCCTCTGCTCAGCTAACTACGGAGCAGTTCAAAACGACCCAAAAGGGAGCGAACCCCTTAAGTTACATATTCTGGACCAAAACCTACCGAACGAGGGATAAAAATTCGGTAATGCACAAAAATATTCGAGGGAAGTAAACGAGACCGATATAATAGGGACCCAGCCACTCAAAAGTACGATGAAAATTACAAAGCAACAGCTGGAATTGGCCTTAAAGGAACAGAATCACCCGAAAGTTTGCTTATAATGCTCAAAGATTCCATAAATAGGTACCACGCGTCACAACAAGAAGTGTGGTTCCGGTAAACCAAACAATTAAAAAGAAAAAAATTTGCTCCTGCGAAACTTAAAACCTGCAGTTTAATCTAAAACCAGACAAGCCGATCGCGCTTAAACACAATATAAAAAGGCCGTGCATATATGCCCAAACCAGCCTATAGACAGCGCCACGCGTCGTGGGGACGTGTCCCCTACGAAATATGGTTTTTAAATGCGCGGCCTGGCAAGTGTTGTTTGGATCCGTCCTTACAGAGCAGACTGATTGCTTTCCCCCTAAGTTGACCTTGAAAAAACTGAAACTGTATACTTCCTACATATGTATTTGGCTTGCTCACTTCAATTCGCTCCAAGACAAGCATCTCTAGATAGGAGTGTTTCTTCACGCCGCAGGGTAAGAAATGGGCCCGTTCCCGTGGTTACAGCCACAGGACGGACTACTGCGATAGGGCTTTCCCTAGTCCCCTACCTTCTGGCCCATGCTCTTCAGCTTAGTCATGCCCCACCTTGCTGGTACACTCGAAAGTAACTCTGCCGCTCGCTTTGCTAGATTGTGGTGGAGGAGCCGGGGTAGACCCCATTCATGCTGAGTACCCCCTCAAGGCCCCGTAAGCCAAGCCCGATACCGAGTCCGGGTCGGCGAGCCTTCCTCGAAGAGCCCAGAGTTCGCACCAGTCGACGTCTCCATGGCCAAGCACCGGAATTCGGGCAGTTGACCGCGGATCCCAAAAGGAAACAGGTGACACGTGCAGTAAACATGAAGTCGCAGTCACAGCGGACTGACGCGTTCGGGCCTCCGATTATGTTCTGGCCGATCGCACCCCGTAATCCTGCCCCGTTCTATGGCGAAGACTTCGCGGACGTAGAAGACAGGATTGAGCAGTACGAGCGTGTAGCTCGCCACAATGGTTGGACGGACCTGTGCCTCAAGAGCGCCTACTTCTCTTTGGAGAAAACTGCTCGCATCTGGTTCAATAACCACGAGGCGCGTCTGACGTCATGGGAGTCCTTCAAGGAGCACCTTCGGCGAGCCTTCCCTAACCGCTTTCAACGTCAAAGGCCCGAAAACTCTTAAGAACCCGAGCCCAAGGGCCTACCGAGAGCGTGAGGAGCTTCGTTGAAGATGTTCTGCAGTTGAGCACACGAGCGGATCCGCTGGCCACTGAGGAAACCAAGGTGGGGGCCCTTATGAGAGGCGTGTGGAGCGACATTTTTGGAGGGCTCGTTCGCCATCCACCGATGTCTGTCGATGAGTTTGTGATGGAAGCCACAAACATTGAACAGGTGCTAGCGGCGAGGAGTAACCATTACCACAGGTTAGTGGCTTCCCCCACAATTGCTGCTTGCACTACTACTTCCCGCCTCGACCTGAACAGCAATAATGATAGTTGTCTCCGCGAGATCATCTGCGGCGTGCTCCAAGAGGAGCTACAAAAGGTGTTCCCAACGCGCGAGCGGCCTGCTTCAGTATCGGTTGCGGAGGCTGTCAGAGAAGAAGTGCAGCGGACCTTTGCACCCATAATTCCGGTCGACGTTGTCCCCCAACGTCCCTCTGTGACGTATGTCGCGCCGGCTTCCCAGCCGCCCTCTTCAGTCGCCGCTCCTTACTCAAACCTGGTATCACAGCGGGTGGCCGGTGAGTTGTCGAATAGTCCCCCACGGGGGCCACAGCAACATCGCCCGCGAAAAACGGATGTCTGGCGAACACGGGATAACCGACCACTCTGCTTCCAGCGTGGGGAGCCAGACCATACCTTTCGCCGCTGCCCTACCGTGAGCTTGGACTTCCCGGGTTCCGTCCAAGCGACCCGTGCCCACGTTACGGTCAGAAACCCTGCGAAATCGAAGAATGCCTTCGACGCTCAACGCCGCCGTTCCCAGCCGTTCCTCGTGGACCCCGTTCGCCGTCGCCCCGTCGCCCACCTTCACCTCTTCGTTCGTCTCGCCGAGAAAGCCTTTCACCCGTGCCTCGCCGGGAAAACTAAGTACGGCAACGCCTGGAGGTGGTGTTGCCGACGACGAAAGCCATCAAGAACCTCCGAAAACGCCGCGAAGCTCCCACTTCGACTCCCGCAACCTTTCCATCCGTACTGCTGTGCCGTTGAACAACCTGTCGATCACTATAGACGGCTATGACGTGACGGCGCTCATTGACACTGGGGCTTGATTACTCCGTTCTGAGCGGTAGGCTTTGCCGTCACCTACGTAAAGTGATGACAGCGTGGGATGGCCCGTACATACGTACCGCCGGAGGACACCTGGTGACCCCTGTTGGACTGTGCATTCCCCACGTCGAGATCCACGGAGACCCATGCCCTGTGAAGTTTGTCATTCTGAAGAAATGCTCCCGAGACAACATTCTAGGCATGGACTTCCTCTACGAGTATGGTTCCGTCATTGACCTGGGCTCGAACAGACTCCGCTGCGGATGCCGGATGCACCACTGTCACAAACTGCAGGCCAGGCCCTCCATTTTTTATATTCAGGCGGCCGACATGACGGCCTCCCGTACGGGGTTCGGCCATTTTGCGCCTCGCTGAGGAATTCAGGGTCCCCCTTCGGCTTTGTGCTCACCTCCTTTGTTTCGCCCTGCCTGCTACAAGGACAAAAGCGGGCTGCAGCATTCCAGTGGACGTGCAGGTGCGAGGGGCGACGTCACGATCGCTGGCTCGGACGTGCGCGGGCGATCGTGGCGAATGGGCGAAACCCCAGGAGGGGGAAAAGAGGAACAATGGGAAGACGTCAGAGCAGGACTTCAGCGGCCGGCGAGGGTTATTTAAGGGAGCGCACGCGGTCGCTAGGGGCAGTCGGCTGGAGATTCGTGAATGTGCTACGCGGGGAAGGGTCCGGGGGTGACGCGCTTTAGTAGAAGTACATTGGTAGGCTCGCGACAGATCGGTCCACGCCTCGGCTCAGCGCTCGAGTTCGCCCGTCGCCACGAGTCCCATGGCCAACCAGCTTCTGCACCCCAGAGCCCCGAAACACGTAAGCGGCTGCCCAGCGAGGTCGGCTCCACCTCGTCGTGACTTGCCGTCGGTGAACTGGCGTGTTCTCCTTGCCTCGAAGAGACTTTCTTTTACAACGCCCCTCCCGCCGTATTTTGTTTGTTGCCTCGGATTAAGATATCCGCATCCTTCAGGGGTTTTTTTTTTGTTTCTAGCGTCACTTGTAGCTGACGAGCTTAGAGTTGTTGTTTTTTTTTTGTCTTGTTTGTAGTAGTGTTGTTGGTGAGGGTATTGATTTTGAGGACATTTCGAGTGTCGTGTACAGCTTGCAGAGCTGCTAGATAGTTCTTATAGTGAGTGCTGTTGTCGGGGATTAACGATGTTTGTCCCATAGAATGTTTCGCGTGTTGCTAGCATTCTTTTTTTGTGTAGTTGCGTTACTGAGGTGTAACAAGTGTTTGCCTCTAGAGTGTTCCGCGTGTCGCGTACAGCTGTCTGAGTTGTTTTTCGAGGTCGAAGGTTAAGGCATAGGCCACGGTGGATCACGTGCCTCCGCAGTGGCCACCTTGTGTATTTGGTTGTCCTTTGTTGTGTTACTATCTAGTTAGCGCGCGCGTGCGCTTAGTGTACGGTCGATTAGTGCCTGCGCGCACAAGACCGATGGCAGTGTGAAGGCTTCTTTTTCTTGTGTCGGGCGTTGACCTGTAATCTTTTGTTCGTGTAGTAAACTATACAGTTCAAAATGTAGTCGAGCATCTCCGTTGTAATTTTCTTCACCCCAGCAATCTCAGCACACGTGAAAACTCACGGGACGGCCACCCTGCTAAAATACAAATAACTGTTGTCTCGCGCTTCTTTGGTATTTGCAAGCGGACGCAATTGTCGCGGGGGAGGAGTTTGTGACAACCACGGAACCACTCCGCGCCAAGTTTCGCCTCGGCCAGGGTGTTAGAGGAGCACGCGAAGCTGCCTCCGCTGGCCAGTGTTTTCTTGCTGGTGCACGTTGACACTTCCCCTGACGGGGAAGCTCTCTTAGAAGGAAGTATCCAGCTTCTTCTGGAGAATGGAATCGGGGTCGCCAGAGGCCTACTGCGGCTTCAAAATCGATGCGCAGAAGTTATGATCACAAATTTTCGGAACGAGTCGCAGCACCTGACCAAGGGTATGGCCGTAGCCTATGAACTCAAAACTTTGGGTCAACAAAGAACTAAGTTTCTTTCACTTGTCGACGAAATTCGTCACTGTTTTGATGCGCCGTCCGGAGTTGCCCGAAACACCGTTGCTAAGCACCGGATATTGAATGATGACGCCACGCATCCAACTCGCCAATCGCCGTACCGAGTTTCGCCCAAAGAACGAGAGGCAATACAAACCCAGGTGAAATACATGCTGAAGGACGATGTCATCCAACCATCTAACAGTCCCTGGGCTGCACCAGTGGTGTTTGTTAAGAAGAAGGATGGGACACTGCGGTTTTGTGTAGATTATCGGCGGTTAAACAAAATAACAAAGAAGGACCTGTACCCGCTTCCACGCATCGATGACACTCTCGATCGGCTCCGCCATGCCCGCTTCTTCTCGTCAATAGACAATTTTGATAAAACTGAAGTTTTGATAAAACTGAAGCCGAAAACTGAAGCCGAAATTTTGATAAAACTGAAGCCTCACAAAAAATCGGTGTACATCCACACGGAGAACAGTGTTTCGCCAAGTGTTTCGCCAAATTTCGGGACAAAACCACGAGAGAAGTTATAGAATCATTCCACATAAAAGGTGTGGGAAACGCTGTGTCAGCGCCCCCTCCCTCAATTTGACCGACAAGGAATACTCCTATCTGTGTCACACGTTTCGGAACTAATGCTTTGGTCTATCTAAGGTTGTGGCGCTGTTTTCAGGGTTTGCGTACTTTAAGTTTGGCGTGTGTTGTATCTTATATTTTTTTCTGCCGCATGTGCCTCGACCGCTGTTAAGTCTTGTAATGGTGTGTATAATGGGGGAGGGAATCCGACCACGTGTACTCTGGATGGTATATATTTGTATGTTTTTCAATAAACGAGTAGTTGCGAGTAAGCGCCGTGCTGTCTACTTCTTCCTTCGTCCTTGTTTTTTTGAGCGCTTCTGTATTCCACCAAGATGAACACATACCAACTAGCCCAACTTTCCGTTCTTCTGCTGCAGCTTTGAGTTTGGACACATAAAATCTCCTTAATAGCCTTGATCATTGGAAGCACCGAGTGTCATTCGTGACAATATGCCGGTGATCTCCCGATTTCAGTAGAAACCGTTAACTTTGTTGGTCCGCACGACATGCTGGACGAACTACAAGGTGCGCTATCAGCCTCTCTGATATCTTTTCGGCTCTGAGCTTGCCCCCGAAAAGACTGAATTTCCCCTTGTTCACAATCGCCATCAGCTCTCACCATATATGCACGCGGTCATCTACCTCGGTGACAGGATGGCTTCTAAAAGAGGGCAATTTACTATTTTAGGTGTCCCGTTGACCAGCAACAATAGCGCTAATTTTTGGATTAGCCAGCTTAAGCGCAACTGGAAACCCATGCTTAGTCCCATTTCGCGTATGTCAAACAAATACGGCGAAGTATGCCAGTCAGCTTTCCTTAACCTCACTCAAGCATTGGCGATGAGCCTACCTACGTATGGCGGTTCTGTATATAAGCTCAAGCACATGCATATGAAACATCTTCACATTTTTTGCGCGATGTTCTTCGCACGATTGCCGAGCTTCCGCGCCATCCCACCCCGGACGTCTTTAATCAATCCACCCCCCCCCCCCCCCCAAACTGATACTCAACGATACTCAACATCTGCACGAAGATCGCCGACCCTTCACCTGGCAGGGAACGACTTTTAGAGCCTGGGACCGGCAAGTTGTGCTCCCCCAAAACTGCCGCCGCCTCGCCCTCCCACATGGGGACACCCCTTTAAGTTCACAGTTAAAGCGCTTACCATCTCAAGATCCGCATACGAAGTTCGTCACCATGCTGTTTATCTGCACTATGTAGGCCAAACTATCTGATGAATGAGACACTTACAGAGATGCGGGCGTGTCTGCGAAATGGGTCTGGCTTGGCGATATCCAGCTTTACCTAGTTTAGAGGGCTCTCGTAGCAGAGCTATAGCTATATATGGACGCCGAGCTATATGCTATCCTCGCAGCTTTCGACCACTTGTCGTACGAGACGTCTGTCTTGTCACCACCCCGCATTCGGTTCCTGACCGACTCCCAAATGGCGCTACACAAGCTCCCGAAACCGTTCTCTGATTACCATCTGGTTTATCAGACTCAAGGTATGATTTTCTGCTTGCTTGCAATGGCACCTCTGTACGTGTTTCGTGGATACCGGGACACATTCTTACAAGGCTGTCCGTGAAGCAGCGCAGAAGAGTCTTTAAGTAACTCCTCCACTGATTGACGGCTATACTCCCCGCTTTCTCTCAGGCAACAGTTAGATTACGTTAGGTAGAGTAGGCACGATCGCCTTGCCGCAGACACTCCTTTATGTTTCCTACATGACGCCGCCTCACTAACTCGTTCAGTCAAAGTTTTTATTAAGAAAGTTCACGCGAATGCTGCATTGACCTCCCACATCCTACGCGAATGTCATCATCCGACTGGCAACCCTCCGTCATACTGCACATGCATATTGTAGCACTGGTACACTACCAAACCTGGCCCACCTTATTTAGCACTCCTCTGCTTATCAATCCCTCCGGTCCCTCTTTCGCTCAAAGCGCTTCCGTGGATTCGGTATCAAAGCGGAGCGTTTTTGCCACTCTCGCGGCTGCTGTTTCCTAGCCGAACGCGCCCCTGGGTGCCCAGCAGCTCCTCCTCACCCGCCGCTCCGGTGGCGAGAAGAAGCATTCTGGGTTCCCCCCAAAACCACCAGATGGCGCGAATCAAAACAACAGAGCCTTCTTCAGTTTTGCGTACCATGCGCTTGGAGATGACGTTCGCAGGTCGTCCTGGCAAAGTGTCCAGAAGGGGCACGTCAATATGCGCGAGGCGGTCTTGGTGGGATACCTTTGGGAGTGTCGGAAAACAATCTTGAGAGCCTTTCTCTGAAGTCTACTGCAGGTAAAATTGCCATAAGAGTGCCCAAAAGCGACACATTCTTTTTATTGCTCCTCAATGCTGTAAAACCCACGTGGCATGTAGCCCAAGGCAGTCTTCAGGCAAAAGCATTGGTTCACAAGGTAGGAAGATCATCTGGTGTCACTGGCACAAAGACAGCCCACGAAATGTCCGACGGCTCAAAGAATAGAAAACGCTTAATGGGGTTGAAAAGAAGGTTCAGAAATCTTGGGTCAGGATGGAATCTGAACCAGGTACGGCCGGATACGGGATTGGCATGCATCCACAAGACGACCAAAGCTCGCCAAATCTCGCGGACTAAATGCTGACGTAGCTGATAAGTTTTGGCCATCGACCTCGAAACGTGTCTTAGCTACGTGTACTCAGGCCCATATTGGTAATTTGAGTATTCTAAGTATTCTAGTTGCATGAGCAGCGATAACTAGTATACTACGTTCTTTCCCTCAAAATGCCCTCTTTGTTCGGCGATGCCAACGCGGGTATGTAGGGAAATAAATCTTAGTAACTGAGAGAAAACGCAAAAAGGACAAAACGTAAAAGATATCGATAATAATGACGACATGTTCGGCATTGCGATATTCTCGCTTTCGAAATCATTACATTAAATTATTAATAATTATTATAATTACATTGCATATAATAATTATAATAAGACAGAGAAAGCTTCGCTTTAAAATTCAAAACGAATAAAAACTGCAGGTGCCGGTGGCCACTCTGGCATGAGTCCTCGCAAGAGCACGTCGCGCTGTCGGGGTACTCCGGGAGGCTGTCTAGAAAAAAGAGCGTTCCATTCCTACTGCTGAACGAGTTGGTCGTCTCTCTCGTAAGTTCAGAAGATGGTGCAAGTAGTATTCAGGTTAGCGACCCAAATGCTGCCGTCGTCCGTTCGGCGCCTGGCATTACAAGCACCTGCCTCATTTGTCTTCACGAATCCGGGAAAGGGGCTTACGTGGACTGCCCCATCAGAAGATTATGTTTTCGCGTTTGGCCTCGACTCTGCGGGCGAGGAACGCAGGGTTAAAACTTCACTCTACGTCAGTGGTAGGCAACGTGCGGACCGCGAGCCACATGCGGCCCGCGGAGCAGAATTAGGCGGCCCCCATCACGTCGTCAGAACCTTCACCCTCCTCCCCGTCACATCCTATCTGAAGGATGACACGCCAGTTTTGACCTCAAATGGGGTTAGACGAGGCCAGAACCGATAATTTCTTTTTTTTTGCGATAGTATGCCCGTTGGCATAAACGCTATGCTACAAGTATAGGTTAACTCCCGTTTAGCGAACAAACGCAAGGAGGGAGCGGTGGTGGGGTCCCCATATCCACCGATGGAGGTCAGGTGGTGTGCCAGGGTGGAGGCCTGTGCCTCGAAGGTGTCGTGTTCTGGCCGCTTGCAATAAAGGGCACGTCCGCAGCAAATGTTCTGTGTCGGCATCTTCGGCAGGAGCCGTGCAAAAGGGGCAGTTCTGGTCGAACGGGACACGGTAGAGTGGTGGCCACTCCCGGGTAACAGCGGGAGAGAGGGCTACACCAACACCAAGTTTTCGCAGCAAGACCTCCTCCCAGCGAGCGAGTCGGCTAGGGAGGTCCGTTCCACACGGTGGAATTAGAGCTCGTATGGCGCGACGAAGATCTTCTTTCCTTTGTAAAAACTGTCCTGGGGTATCTTATGTCAGTAAAGGCAAGGGTCGTGGAACAAATGCAGTGTGGCAGGCACCATCCGCCGCAATGTGAGCGGGAAGCGTATTTCGCCGGACCCACGAGAGCCGCAGAGGGCAGGGGTACGTATCCAGTATGTCATGAATGTCCCTCGAGATAGCCTAGTTGTTCTTCACTCGACGTAAATCACGTATGGCCGCCGTGGAGTCTGTATAAATTTGTAAAGTAGTACCTCCAGGGGCTTGATGAAGAGCAGGAGTTAGTGCTTGCAAGCCGTCCCGGATGGCCGTAAGCTCAGCCAGCATAGACCGCAGGGTGCGGTGTGTTTCGTAGAAGCACGTTTGACAGGCCTCTGTGTGGGAAGGACATTGTAGTGTTGTTCCAGTTGGCATTGTCCCCGTTTTCACAGGGTAGACCGATTATTTTCAATGGCTGTGAAATATTATTGTGAATTCGCTGAATTTTTCCTCTTTACCTCAAAGCCGACCTTGATTCGTCGCTTCGTTCACGCCATCAACGAAATCTACGGGATTAGCGGCTTTCACCGCTGAACGCAGCAGCCTGATTAGTCCGTCGATGCTTTCTACGCGGAGCTCGTGGAGCTACAGCAACTCAGAGGTGGAGCGTCGCTTGGTTCGAAACAGATTTGTTATTGGCCTGATAGACCAGTGGCGTACGCAGGATTGTGCTTCTCTGCCGTGGCGGCTGCTTTTCTGATGGAGGCAAAAAGCAAAAACGCGGTGTGTTCGAGACTTCAGCGCATGTTCAAGATCCCCAGGTGGTCAAAATTATTCCAGAACCCTCGACTACGGCGCGCCTCATCGCCTGCGTAGTGTCCGCGCGTTAAACCTCATAATGAATCCAATTAAGGATTTTGCTAGGGAGAGAAGGGGAGGGGGGCGGACCCACCTAAAAATATAAAAAAAGAATAATAACAAAAATTTGGAAACGCGAAAATTAAAAACACACTTCAAGGGTATAGTCGCCACCCTCTACATAACCCTCCCGTTGCTCTGATTATTTTTTGTTTGTTGGTTTGTTTCGGGAGGGGCCTTGAAATTGCCGTGCCGTTAAGGAACCAGAGGTCGAAATCCCGTAGCCTCAACACATTACAACGCATTTGATAAAGAGGTACTACCAGCTAGATTTTGTGGTTGGACAAGACAAAAAAGTTCTTCAAAAAGCGAATCAACAGTACGTTACTTTGCGTTATAACCTTTCTTTGTAAAGTTCTCATGTGTATGGCCACTAAACCAAGCCACCGTTGAACAAGACACTTGTTCAACAAAAATTCAACAAAGAACTTACGGCTTTCACCGGCTAACTGAATAAATCATTGTTCTCATTGACAGTTTGCAATGCATGTGGCAGAACATTATGGGGAATTTCTCTCCCCTTCCGCGAAGACAATATAAGAGAGAGCGAGAAAAACGCCCACCTTGGTCGATGTGGTTTTTCTGCACCCACCAGTTTGGGGTTGTCCACAGATGATTTTCCGCTGCTTTCCAACACTTCCGATAGCTTTTCATTGTCTGCAGCCGCCTTTTCCACTTCAGGAGCCGATTGCTTTGCCTCCGGGTCCTGCCGCAACCACACACCTTTTGCCTGCCACGTTAGCCATGTTACCACGGTTATCGCTGGCTCTGTTGCGATCTCGCTGGCAATTTTATCGGTCCGGTAGGGTGGCCAGTGTGGCGGATCTGGTAGCGTGCCTCGCGATTTGGGGCAAACATTGGGGCCTCGGAGTCCGGTGAAAGAGACTTTAAGTACAGAAATTTACAAAGTTTGATATTGAGTGAACAAGGCAGCGGGCTCGGGTGCGCGCGATTTTAAATAAGCAAGTTGGGATGTCCCCCTTCATCATTTTTCTCCGCTGTGTTCGGAAACACGCCAATGACAAATAATACATGGCGCTGAACTTGACGTCCACAGACCCACAGAGAGATGGCAGGTTTCCGTCTCACAGGAGTGAAAATAATGTTGGCTACGGAGAGGCAGTCTGCCTAAGGTCGAAGCCTTCAGACCGCCGAGGCTGAAGCATCAGGAGGACAACTGTGGTCCCCTCCGGCGTTGGGCGGCTCGTTGAATGGCGGCGTCTCGGACCCGCCTCAAATGTTCCCCGATGCACGCCGCCGAAGAACACTTTATTAGACGGGCTCATGAACTGAAACCCTTCCGGTTCAATCAGCCTGCCACTGAAAGGGAGGCACCGCGTGACGCCTTTGTCACCCCCTCCGCTGAACGTAATTATGGAAGCCTTCGCCGGTGTGTGCTTGGGTGGCCGCGAGGTCGCTGAATGCGGCTTATGTCCACCAGCAGCAAGGCTTGCCGCTGAGTCACTGTGTACACGCCGGGTCGTTTCCCGGGCGACGGAAGGCTTGGGTGGTCGCATCCGAGAATATTTAGCACGGATTGCGCAACGGAGTGCGATCGTAGCACTGGGCAGTCCAAGCGCCTGGGCCTCCACAAGGATCGGTAGACTCAGAAGAACAGGAATATAGCCGTTTATTGCCAGTGAAAAGGTCGAAATTCTACCCCTCCACTAGCAATGCACTCCTATGTGCAGGATGGAGCTTGGTTAATTAAAGTATGTACGAGAGAGGAGAGAGAGAGAGAGAGACAACTTTATTACGCAATAATGCGAGAGTGGTTCCTCAGTCCAGGAGCCCATGTGCTGTCCAGGCCGCCGTAGCCCTGGTCACAAGCAGGAGCTGGTCCTCAGGTCGACAGCTGGACAGCAGTATCTCCCACTGCTCAGGGGAAGGGGACGGGTTCAGAGGCGGAAGGTCCGAGTTTTTTGTGCAGTCGAATAATATGTGTGCCAGAGTTCCTGGTTCGTGGCAGAATTTACACTTATCAGAGTATTGGGTAGGAAAGAGTAAACCCCATCCGTACGAGAGAGGAAAAATACCCGGGAAGAAACAGACATTCCCAAAACAACAAAAGCACACCTCGGAAGCCGGAGGCCGTCAGGAGAGTCCGTCGCTGGGGTCCGTCCCACAGAAGTCTTAGGAAGAACGCGCGGCTCGCGGCATCGCTTTGCCTCGAATGGTTACCGGCACCACCCCAGGGTCTGTGCGGGGGCTTGAAGTCACCTTTTAACAAAATTAATGTGTCAGCGATTAGGCGTGGGCTGGGCACTCGCCAGGATGCCCCTGCCCCGTGGACGGGGAAACCGAACCCCACTGGAGCGCAGGTCCCACCACCCAGCAAAGTGAGCCGTCAGCCAAATGGGCCGAAGTAAGGCAGGCAAGATTTATTGTCATTCGGCTGCTGCATTCATTGTCCACACCACTCCATTGTTTTCGCCGAAAGTAGGTACGCCGGACTGTTACATGTTTCCGTGTAGAAATAGTCACAACAGATCTCAGCCAGTGAAATCCTTCTGAACACATGCGGGTAAACTGATTTCTGTCGATGGGAAAAGTAGTGACACCAGGCGTCACCGGTGAACAAACATAATGAGCAAAATTTAGTTTTCAGTGGTTCCGCCGGCGCCGCACGATGCACGGCTCTTTCTGTGCCGCAACAGCCGAAACAAAACAAAGGAATGAAGGAGATGAGCCAGTGCAAAAATATTACGAGCTATTCGACTCTGCGAAGGTGGACGGCACACATAAAAGTTGCAAAAATTCTGTGTCAAAGAATTAATATGAAAGCCATGAGCAACGACGACAGAGGAAAAGCCAAATTGAAATTAGAGAACAACAAGTTTACGTAATGAAGGGATATAAAACGGGGGTCCAGCCTTAAAAACCACCTACATTCCCCCATTTTTTCTTAGGGGGAGGGGGGGGGGCGTCTTCTTCGGTCGGTATTGCTATCGTCGCCTTCCTTTCGGTATCGCTTCCACTCCGGAATACTTCCAGCGCTTGATGTCTTTAATCCTGGGTGGTCTTCTGGGACTTAGTAGGGCTTGATTGCTGGCCTGTTGGTTCATGACGTACGAAGGAATAAGTTTCCTCAAAAGACGAGGTCGAAGAGACGAGAGGAAAAGACGAGCGCAACTTCCAACTGCATTTTTCATGAAATAGGCAACACCCATATCCTCCCGCCGGTGTTACTCTCTTTCCTATCGCGACTTGCCCGACGCGATAAGGCGTAACAAAAATCGCAAGTCAAATACAACACACAAAACAATTCGATAAAACGGCGTAACCAAACAGTATGCACGAGATAAGAGACACAACTTAGGCTGTGTACGTCTACCCCAATAAACACGTGTAGCACTCGAAATCAAAGATGACTGAATAAAATCAGAGCCAAAATGGCATAAAACTACTAAGAATACATTGTTAACATGACAACACGGGTGGAAGAATCGAAGTGATGAACAACACAGCTCGCGTTTCCGTCTTATGAGAAGCTAAAACGAATGAAACTTCGATACTACACAAGCTTTTTAGCATTAACACGTGTCAACCCTAAACCCACGGATGAAAGAGCATAAAATCAGAGCCAGAAGCCATAAAAGCGATACAAATAGAATAATCACATGGATTGGATGGGAGGATAAAAATGGTGACCAACCCAGAGTGCGTCGCCAACATTTAACAAAAGCCTAAAAATGCCTAAAAATATCGAAGTTCTTTTAAACATGACCTTCTAAGAGGGTTAACTCAGTGGTTGGAGGTTTATCAAGGGCGTGCTGACGCGATCTTCCCAAAGTCTCTAATTCTGTAGGCTTCAATGATTTCTCTCTCTGTTTGATCGTTAGCTCGGGAAAGGAATTCGACATCTTGAAGCTTAGGAGTGCAGCCGCAGGTTTTACAATGCATAGCCAGATGCCCCCGAATTATTTTTAACAGAAAGATTGTGCTCCCGCGCTCTCTCATTAAAACAGCGCCCAGTTTGACTGATGTATACCATTTTGCAGGTCGACTGAATGTTGTAGACTACGTTTGAAACGCATTTCGTGTAGCATTGTTCGTGTCTTTTTAAAGCAAAGCTTTTTACCTCTACCCCCCAAGGGTACTTTCGCGACCGTTGGTGTCACCAGAAAACTCCAGCGAACAAATAAAAGAATACTGGCACCGCCGGGAATCGAACCTGGAACTAACAGACCAACAGAGCGAGAGCCCGTTGTCTTACCGATTTAGCTACGAGCCCACGCGAAGACTGGGAAGAAAGGTGGTGTACTCACCAAGTACATCTACGGGTTTACCCTCTGCGTTCTCGCTGAATGCCGCGTGAAAGCGTTACGCGACCACTCACGCCCATCTAGTGGCCCTGAGCGCACCTTTCTCATGGGATTAGAGCTTAAAAAATTCAAGGAAGCTCACGCCAATGCATGGCATCTCACTTCTAGTAAGCCAATGTGCTAGAGCCTGTGGCCTCCAGTGTTCACATAAACACTTACAGCTTTTTGTCGTCCGCCCTCACGCCAAACCAAGTAATACATTCAAATACTCCTTGATGGCCAGGCCATCACTCCAAGCCCCAGCATCAAGATCCTGAGCCTACATCTCGAGGCTAACACCAAGAGTGACGTCTCCTTGCAGCGCCTCAAAAACAGCATTAATCAAATCATACACATGATCAGGCGAGTTG
The DNA here is from genome assembly GCF_048455015.1 of Haemaphysalis longicornis. Lineage (NCBI taxonomy): Eukaryota > Metazoa > Arthropoda > Arachnida > Ixodida > Ixodidae > Haemaphysalis > Haemaphysalis longicornis. Next base: position 4,736,199 of record NW_027526314.1, read on the forward strand.
CCACCAAGAAGCTAGGCCTAAAGGAATCCGGTACCTTTCGATTAACTGAAGCTTTTGTCCTCTCGAGAGTTACTTATGTCAACCCCCTGTCTTCGTCTCGACAAGGAAGGCATAGAGATGCTTTATATAATGATTAGAATACCGTCGAGCAGGCCATTCGTCTTCTCATGAGTGCGTCCACACAGAGGCTGCTAGCACGGGGCTACACAACACGGTGGAAGAGCTGATGGAAGACCATCTTTCCAACCAGAAGGTCCGGCCATTGTTCTTCTCATGAGTGCGTCCACACAGACGCTGCTAGCACGGGGCTACACAACACGGTAAAAGAGCTGATAGAAGGCCATCTTTCCAACCAGAAGGTCCGACTCAGAACTGCGATGGGTAACCGCATGCTTCACCAGATTGGCTGGGCAGACCAGAATATCACTCCGCTTGACGTACTCCCAGACTCTTGGCGACTAAAACTAAAGATGCTCATTTTGCTTAGAAATATGAACCCCTCACATGACGAGGGTCACCAAAAAGCACTGGCTCAAGCGCTAACCACCACCCTCGGTGGGGATCATGCAGTTATCTACACAGACGCCTCCAAACATCGAGGGCAGCAATACGCCATCATCGTGGCTACCTCCAGAACCAACCTCCTTGCGTGTACCTCGCTTAGGACCCAAGAAATGGCGGCAGCAGAAGAGGCAGCCATCACCTTGGCTCTCGCTCAACCAGGGGTTCGGAGGGTAGTCATCGATTCCCAGCAAGCCTACTGGAATTAGCAGTAGGGTTTGGTGTCCTAACCTGCCCTGTGCGTGTGAAAAAAACCACTCCCCAAACGGTTCCATTCAGCTCATCTGGGCATCCGCTCACGCTTCAATGGAGGGCAACAAATACGCCCACCCAACAAGCCTGCGCTTTTACCTCCCGTGCTATGGAGCTGCCCGAGGACAGTCACCAGCTTGTCACGTTCAGGGAGATAACCCAGCATTATAGCCTTCTGAGTCAGACCGTACGTTCGCCTTACCCTGCCCTTTATAGAGAACAACAAACTACCCTACGCCTCATACAGTCGGGGCTCCTTCCCATAACCTACGCGTCTTCACTTCATGTATCCGAATAGCTACGACGCTGAATGTAAATTTTGCTCAGAAGTAGGAACACTCCGCCCCGTAATCGGGGTGTGCGACTTTAGCCCTGAGCACCCTCCTCTCCTTCCGTCAACTACCCAACAAGAGCAATAAGAGATACTGCTGTCCAGGCCCTCTCTACCTACCCAACTTCAGCGGGTGTACAGAACACAGGCCGCGCGGACTGCATTTGGGCTCCACAGAAGAATCACTCCCCAGGGCTGCACTCTGGGCAGTTCAGAAATCTGAACAGAAGTATTTCTTCCTCCTACCCCTTCTCTGCCGCAAATCTCGTCGCCTCCGTACGTAGCGCAGAGACGGAGAAGACAGATCGTATAACACCGGGTTGGAGCTTACTTTACTTTTATAAAAAAAGTTTCCACTCTTGAGCTACACCAATACAACTCAACCAAACACCGTTCAGGCTTCATGCATTGATTTAACCTTAACAAGAATATCTCTTTGAAGTAATAAATGGTGTGGTTAAGTGCATTTCACTTCTCTCTGGTTTTGCTATTTGTAGAGCGATCTGAGGGAATTTAAGTTACGTCACATGGGTAATTGTTATGGGTGCCGTTTACAGCTTTGCTTTCCAACCACATTCACGGGGTGGATTGGCGCGATTTTTTTCACACACTCTCTTTTTTTTTCGTTTCGGCGTTAAGTGGCACAGTTCTGCTAATTTACAAGTCGCTGAAAAAACCATTTTAACATTGTACCGGCCGGCTACTTTTTTAATGTTGTCCGACACTCCATGGATGTAAGGCATGAAGTGCGGATTGTTACTTTTATCTTTCTGCAGTTATTTCTTGTCAGATTCTCGCTTGGTTTTTTGGAAAAGTGATTCGCAAACACTACTGATGAACAATGAAGGGTAACCTGCTAACAGAAGACGGGACACTTGAGCTTTGAAGCTTTCAGACTGTTTGTGCTGGCATGACTGAGAAACAGCGGAGTGACAGCAATTCATAACAATGCCCCTTTTGACCAACTTTGAATGTGCGCTGTCGAATCGCAAAAGACCTTCTTTTTATCTTGGTCCATATTGCCAGCATATGTGATTACTTGAAATGCTGAAGTTTCAATCAAAAAATTGTAGACGGTTGTGTTCCGGAATTTCATTGGTAAAATTAAGTCCATCAGAGGCTGAAATAAAATGTTGGACAATTTCGCTAGCCCTGTTTGGAAGGTCAGTGTCAGCAGTTGTCACAAGCACGAGATAACCATCTACATATCTTCGAACCTTCACAACCCCGAAATCATTAAGCTGCCCTTCGAAGCATTTATCAAATGACGCTAAGTAAACATCAGAAAGAACAGGTGGTATTGATGACCCTATGCGTAGCCTGATTTTTGAACATAAAAATGATCCTGATGCATGGCAACTGTAGACTGCAGGTAAAACTGAAGAAGTTCTATAAAGTTTTCGTTATTGATTCCAGTCTGGTTTTGAAAGTTAGCTTCGTCACGTTCTTCAATAAGTTCTCGAACAGCTTAAAAAATTCTGTCGTGCGGTAAATTGTAGTAAAGGTGTTCACTATCAATCGAAAAGGCTGTAGTGGATTCCGGAATGCTTTGGTCTAACACTTTTGTTACGTCGTTAGAACTACAAACCAGGAAAGGCTCAGCTGACTAACTTCTTCACGTGCATCTGTAGAAACCACCCCACTAAAGCCTGTAGTCACAGAAAGACAGACAGACAGAGAGACAGACATACAGACAGACGAAAATTTCTGCGTTCAAGTAGCCCAAGAAAGACTTCCGCCTTTAATATTTGTTATGGAAGAGGGAAAAAAGATCGCAGCTTGTCAAAGCCGCGTGCCCCCTTGAACGTGCTCCAGCAAGGAGCCCACTCCGCACGTGGGGTCAGTTCGAGTTGCTCGTCACGAAAACGCGTGAAACCTGGTGCGTAAAAAGTTGACCAAGAATTCTCCTCCGGGATAAACACGGTCAACACTCTGCCGGGGCCACCCACTACAGGGTTTTCCAAGATACAATCACCAGAAAAGTAATTACTAAACTTCGGTTAGTGTGGGCATTGGTGTATTATACAAGCAACGCTAATGCTTCCCAGTCTACGTATTTTTCGTGAAGTACGTATTCACTTATGGAATGCACTTATAAATAATAAATCGGGAAGCTTAAGTTTTCAAATTGAATGAATACGGTAATGATGATGTGCATTGCCAGGGGAGCGAGCCGTATCGTACGCACCCCACGCGATCTCACTTTAAAAGGACGTGGTGGTTGTGTTGATAGGTGTGTAAAACGTGGTCATTGACGAGGTTACAACGAAGAGTAAAGGGCATGGCTTCCGTTCGCCTCCAATTTCTTGGGGACTGTGCACTCGCGCTGATTACTGTTTTCGAACCACCTCACATTTTCACATGACATTTACACGAAATTCTGATCGGGTGCTATGGCGCAAAATGCAATGAATGAGTACTAGCTGCCGGATATATTAGCTTGGCATCAATATTAGGGTATGAACTTGAAAGCACGGCTGTAGCAGAAGGCGCGAAAACAAGTGGAAATAGTACTTGTGCTCTTATATTGGCGAAGTGTTTCGGATCCACACACGTCACATGTGTTTGCCTGATTAGTCGCTGGTTCGGCTTTGGGAAGTCCACGCCCTCTGTCCGTGCTAAAGCACACTGAAACGTTTAGCGGTACCTGTCGTTGGGACAACGAAGCCCGTCTCTCAAATCGCTTCGGCTAGGATACGTCACCTAGGCCGAGCAGGGGGAGGTACGCAAAAAATACTTACTTCGGCCATCGATGGTTACGAGTAGCAAGCTTCACGTAATGGAGTTGTGCGATGCGCACTCGGTGGTTTTCTGGCACAGTGTTTAACGAATAAATCGTTTTTCGAACAAACAGCCCTATAAAACCCCCAGTGTCGTGCAAAGGTCCATCTCTAGCAAGCATCAATAAGCAAATTGCTTAAAGGGACACTTAAATGAAGAGCTCAAGCTCCCGTTTTTGCTTACACTGCGTAGACTGGCTCAAATAAACACATTAGTAATCGGTTATCGGGACGATACGGCGGTATTTACGTCCGAAGTGCAGTAAAAAGGGTAATACGAACCATTTCCCCCTACCCTTTTAGATGCGACGCTCAGAGCATCTCTTGTCGGCGGCCCTGTCCTTCCTGCGTGCGTCCGTTGTTGTCCGCGTGCGTCCGTTGTTGTCCGCAGCCACTCTCCCGCTCTCCTCTCCGATAGCGAACACTCTCTCGCGAGGGGCATTGGATTGGATTCGATTGGTTTCGGCTTTGTCTTGGCTTTGCTTGGCTTGGCTTGGATTGGATTGGATTGAATTGTGTTGCGTCATAGCCGCGGCAGACGCACTGGCGCCAGCGCGTGCCCAGCGCGCTCTCACTCCGCCGGTGGGCGGCGCTGCGCGCGGTGCTGCGCATGTGCAGCACTCTCTCTCTCTCCGCGGTCTCCTCTCCTTCGGGCGCGCTGCGCATATAACCGGTGTGCCGCTACCGGCGGTCTTTCGGTCGATGGTTGCTCTCCGCTTGCCCTTGAACCCCCTCAGCGTCGCATCACACCAGGGTTCCCGCGAGGGGAGGTGGGCGTAATTTTTTTCCATATCCCACAACGGAGCCCATTGGCCTATAAAGTGAGCCATTCCATTCCACAAAGCCTGAAAGAAAAAAAATTGCGCCCACCTCCCCTCGCGGGACCCTGCATGGTGTGACGGGATGCTGAAGGGGGTTCCATTGTGCGTTTCCGTTGGGTCGATTACTCGAATTGCGTGAGCAATCGTCGAGTAATGCGAGAGAGAGAGAGCAAGCGTAGCGCGGACGACCGTCGACTGAGAGACCGGCCGGAGCGCGCCAGTCCGCTTAATGCGCAGCGCGCCCGAAAGAGAGGAGACCGCGGAGAGACAGGGCGCTGCACATGCGCACAGCGCGTTTGCGCCGCAGGCATCGCCGCCCACCGGCGGAGTGAGTGCGCGCTGCGCCACGCGCCCGCAGGTGTTGGGCGAGAGTGTTCGCTGTCGGAGAGAGGAGAGGGGATGAGCGGAGGAGAGACGCAGCTGTGCGGACGCGGACGCCGACGACGACGGACGCAAGACAGGGCCGCCGGCAAGAGATGCTCCTCTCAGCGTCGCATCTAAAAAAACCATGCGCGGTTTGCGGCGGCCGCACCAACTAACAGAACTTACGCCTATACAAGGTGCTAGTACGTAATTGGACGATGTCCAAGATTAGAATTCAAACAAATATCGGTTTCGGTTCTGTGAAACAACATGCTTGGAATCCGATATTACCGTTGAATGGGCATTCTAAATTTCTCAGTAATCGGCATACCGCTCTTCTGACATGTTGCCGGCTGTAAAACGCATCAGATAAGCCCACCAGCACGGTTTTGATTCATAACAATCGCTAGCCGAGGCGTATACGCACTGGATGAACGCCCTCCGCTTCACCGGGGACGCTCAAATACGATGCGCTTTTCCCCCACCTTTGGACCTTGCCTTGCTCATGCCTGTATCGTTAGACGCGCCTTTGAACCAGGCCCAGGGTCGGCTGATTTGAGACTGTGCCCCCAAGCAGGCGGTGCTTATGGCAACACCCCGCCAAGCCAACGAACACACGCCAGCGCGTCCGTGTCAGGCTGCGCGCGTTCTGCTAACTCGCTCGGGCGCAATGAACGTTAAAGCGCAAAATGGTGAATTCGGTATTAAGAACAGTGCCTAAAAACACATTAATTGATTTAAAAAAAAACCTGCATTATCGGAGATGCGAACTTGCGACTTACAAAACAATATACGTAGTGCTGCAAACAACTAGGCCATAAGCGAGCGATGACGGGGGCGGAAATATTTTTGTATAGCCAGTTTAAATTTTTATTTTGTTTTCGAATTTGTCGCAGCTTAGATGACAATTTCTTGTATAGCGCTCGTGCAGTAAGCGTCCCGCAACTTCCCACAATATCCCATGTCTACCGACTTCATTCCTTAGACGGAAAAAAGTTCGCAGGTGCGGTCGTGCGGCTGACCGGTGTGCCATTTCGCCCTGCGCGAAAACTGCTTACGGTACCTGTTTTTATGGCGTAGGATGAATTTTGGTTAATTTTATTTCCTTAGCACCTATATTGACTTCGCTTACTCTTCTCCCTCCTTCCATTGGCCTTAGATTTATCTACTAGCGTACCAGTCAGCGAAGCGTCGCATCAGCGGTTGTGTGGAGCGACGTGGACTTAGAGCCTGATACAATCTATAAGCTATCAAAGTAAAGGCACAATCTTCCGGGCATGGACTTACAGCCTGATACAATCTATAAGCTATCAAAATAAAGGCACAATCTTCCGGGCACAAACTTGCTGTGCCTGAATTTCAACTGAGCGAACCAATCGCGACGACCCACCGGCCGCCGGCAGACTAAACGTTTGGCCGACTGACTCGGTCGGAAGGACGGCGAGACGTGCAGATAGTGCAGTCACGCCAAGCCATCTTGTTTTGACGTCATAGGAAATCGGCAAGGAGGATGCAGAGAGGAAGACTATTTTCGAATTGATTTTTGTACTAAATAAAGTCGCGCAGACGCAGTGAGAGTGGTCGAAAAATTGCGTAGAGACTCAATACTACAATTTGCGCTAGTAATCCCGCAATGATTACACACCACTTCAGTGTCCCTTTAAGTTGTAGTACGAGCCCACGCAGAGTGAAATTTATTGCTCCAGAAGTACAAGCGCGGAATGTGACACAGCTTTTAAGGACACGAGAGCACCAGGGAAGAAGGAAGATGGATACTTTGCAGACAGAATTACCTCAAGCGACAGCAGTGTCTGGGCAAAGTTAGTGCGATATCAAAAAGTCCATCAGTACGAACTACCATCGCACAATTTTGCAGAGAAATTCATACTTAACGGCGTAGTTATTTACCATCACTACTCGGCTGAGGCAGAAGAGCGGGGTGAATGTAGGGAGGCACGCCCCCTCCTGGAACGATGACGTGCTGCATTATGGGGCTGAATACGTCCTCCAAGCGCAACGACAACAACACGTCCTTTGGGCGAATCCTTCGTTTCCGGTGAAACCTTGCGCATTCTCCAGATGAAAATAGCAGCATTTCCGTGATGCATTCCAAGGCTGCCGCTAGGAAAACTGCTGCCTTCTTAGAAATGCGTTTTCGGATCATGCTACGCCGCAGGAAACGGTGCGTACGAGCCACGGGAAAGACGAGTCCTGCCCGCGAAGTAGCAGTGATCCGCTTGCGGTTGGGAGTAAATGGTCTGTTCCCCTCCATCCTTCAGGAGAGCACACTTCCTGTAAGAGAGTCCAATGCATTGTTAGAAACCCATCTCTCGCCAAGTTTTGGTTCGGCACACAGATCTTCACTAACCCAAATAATTGATTCAGACCGATATAACCCGGCCATTGGGAGATCAATACACAGAGTTACTAACAAGCAATGGCGTATCGCCTATTGTGCCACGCCTTCTTCTTTACTTCAGCACGATTTTCCCGTCTTTAGTACTGTTTAAGCGATGCAGCCATGAAAGGAGCCGCAGGGCTTGCCATTATTTTTCTCAACCGAGTAGGCTGAAAGGAGTGTAGAGGTGGGAAGAGGGGTAAGAACATGGATAGAGAGGAATGGGTGCCGGGGAAGGAGGAAGGGAGAGGGTGGATGAGCCGAATTCAGTTTGTTACCACAAATGTGCCACACAAGTCTCTCTGGCAGCTCGATTCGCGCCAGAATGCCCGGGTGAATATATCTCTGGTAGCTGCGCCACGCCGTTATGCTGCCAAGATGCGTGAGGCTCGCGTGGCCATGAGGGGAAGAACAGGGAACACCATACTTGAGGGCAGAGGTGTCCAATCGATGAACGGCCGATGAGTCGGTGAGCAGAAGCGGATCACCACTTCGAGAACCGTACCTCTAATGACTTGTTCGGGAACTGCTGCACGGTATGCGACGAGCTCGGGTGAGTAGCGTTCGCCGGATTTCACTTCGAGGGAGGGGGGCGGAGCTACCACCGCCAAATTTACACTGAGAAAATAAAGGCGAAGTCGAAAAAAAAAACAAGCGAGATACTAGGAAACAAAAATGCCCCAACAAGGAAACAATCTGCAATATAAAAGAGCTATGAGAAAACGCAAACAATTCGAACCATGCGTAAATGCGAGAGCATTACTTGTCGCCCCATTATCACAGTGCTGCAGCAACATGTTGCAAAGGTTAGGGCCGCTGTGTAGGTTCTGCGGAGGTAATTTGGCAGCTGATGAGGTCGAGACAACCCCATTGACACGGAGGCCAGTTGGTGCCGCCTAGTATATCGTCCGCGAGAACGCAGCGGTTACACGACCTGATTATGCCGTAGCGCTTGGGCCATGGCTTTGTGGTTGGGGCGAAGTTTTGCACAATAATACAACTAGGGCTCCAGCACTAAAACCCAGAACCTCGGTTGCAAAACGGCTGCCTGTTGTGGCAAGTGACAGACCTGGAGGTGGCGGAGACTTGGAGCGTAGCTTTCGGAAGAACAATTATTGCTAGTCGTTATTTATTCACAGGGAACGTTTGTGCCCTGGTCCACTGTCCCTTCCCGAAGTCGAAAATTTCGAAGCATGAGGAAGGGTGAGTAGGGGGGGGGGGGGGCGGCTCCCTCGAAAACTCTTCGCACGGCAGTACCTCTGCCTCATTTTTGATGAGTACCTTTTTATTACTGAACATTAAGCAAATATTCTTTCCTATTACGCAAGTTAAAGTGTAGCTGCGGGTGCTCCGATTTCTGAAAGATGGATGTTGTGAATTCAATATTTTTGCCCACCGCTGTACTGACATGCTCTGTGAGGCTGGAACAGCGGTGGGCAAAAATAACGTTATTTTTGCCAACCGCTGTTCCAGCCCCACCGAGCATGTCAGTGTATTCATCCATCTCCTACCATGCTTCACCCCTTATTATTCCTCTATGCAAGCGTATCTGATAGCTTCAGATAAAGCGTCCAGTCAGCAAGTGACTTCGCTGTGATGGAAACTCGCCTGTACTGCGTGGCTCAGAGCTACGCTGCCGTCTACCACGCTAATCAAGACAAGAATTTATCGGTCGCATCAAGTCCTTCACTCGAGTGTTTTCGGGCGTCATGTAAGTCAATTTCGTAAGCCAGTTCGTGAAGTTAGGTGTCCTGCTTCGCAAAGCAGCCACAGTTCAGCAGAGACATTAAAGTAAAAGTCGCATACATTTTCTGCTGACCTCGGAAATTTGGTGCGTTTTAAGTGCCGATGAAACACCTGTGACTTTAAACCAGCTGGTTATATACAGGTTCACGCTGAAGTAAACGGAGCACGGGAGCGGTGGCCGAACTGCATCGCTGCGCCGCGTGTGGGCGCCGACGGGAACCAACGAGCGCCGGTCTAAGAGTCTGTTCGCACTGCCCCCGCCGCCCTATCCGATATGTTTAATCGCCGCTCTGCTGGCGTGCCATGCTGGGCGTGATGGTTTTCAAAAGGCAGTGCTGGGCTATGGAGGGGCGCTGTTTGCATTGCCGCTCGCAGGCATCAATAACGGCCGAATCCGCCGTTGTTGAGCTGGACGAAGCTGCGCGCGCACAGAAACCTGCCTTGTTGCGCGCTGTAAAGAGCGGCATAAAACTGTGGGCCGCTGCGGTTTTCCATAGCGCGTCTTTACGATATATTTTTTTTATTGTAAGCCGGCAACAAAACATCCTTGTACAATATAGAAAGCACATTCACAGAAATTTTTGTTGTTCGGAAAAAAACAATCTCGCTTTCAACATTGCTTTTTTTTAAGTTTTGGTCCTCTCCCAAGTTACTGCTGCCACACAGTTCTGGTTTGTTCTGAAGAAAGGAAAATGCAAAATTCCCATGCGATGGAAAATTTATGTGTTGAAGAGCGCCTTGAAGAATAGATACAATCGTTGTCTTCTACTACAGCGGGCCTCATAGGGCGCATGTTTTGTTTTCGCATTAACCCTCTCACTCCCGCTGTCGAGTATAGTCGTCATCAGATTTTGCACCAAAATGACCGTTCACGAGTATGGCCGTCATCGCTCATGACGACTATAGACCTTTTTATTTCCTTCTTCCAGGGAGTAACAATTTGAGCACTGGGCTGCGCTAGCGGATCTATGATTGGCGCAGTGGACAGGATGATGTAACTGCGCATGCGCAACACAGCCAAGAGCATGGCCTTATCGTAATAAAGATTAACACTTGAAATGGTCTATACGACGGCGTTTGTTTTGCAAGACACCAAGACCTTGCGGTGAAGCCACCTTTGAGCAATCTAGACTTTGCCGCAGCAACGAAAAAAGGTGGTTTTGCCGCACGAGCGGCGCCGCATCAGCGAATTCGCAGGCGAAATCGCTCCATGCTGTACGGGCTTAAGCCTAAGGTTTGGGCAGTGCGCAGTGCGCAGTCGACCTGTTCGGACGTGCTTTTCTGGTGCTCCGACAACAGCGTGTTTCTACAGTGAAGGACAGCGAAACGGCCGAGACAGCGGAGGACAGCCGAAGCTGAGTTTTAACCTGAGAGGTTCTTTCTCGTTGTGTCGTGTTTTTCAGCCGAGATGACGCGTAGAAAGCTGGTACAGTGTGGTAGCTGTCCGTGGCAGGTAGACCCAGAAGAGTTTCAGCGGGATGGCGGCGAGGCAGACGAAGGGGCAGGTACGTGTCGGTTATGTGTAGTGGTGTCGCGGCTAGAACGCGTAGAAGCAGATAACTCGGGGTTATCTAAGCGGGTTGCAGAACTGGAGGCAGCACTAAGTAACGAACGCGATGAACGGAGGCCGCTGAGGGAAAGTTAGAAGCAGCTGAGAGGAAGCTAGAAAGGAGAGTCATTTCGCCAACAAATGACGAACACCTCGGCTCATGCAGCAAAGCGGAGGCATGCACCGAGGTGGCACCGAGGTTGGAAGCCACGAAAGGCAACAGCTACTCCCACGTGCTGCAAGATAGTACAGCAAAACCAGTCGATAAGCCCGGTACCAGTAAAGAGCGGCACGTGGCAGATGATAGCGTAGTAATCATTGCGGGTGACTCTAACATGAAGAGGAGCAGCGCTGCCATAGTGGAAAGGGTAAAGGGGGATAAGCGTGTGAAGGTGGGGTGTTTCCCAGGTCAAACAATGCAGACCGTGATGACTGCAGCGAAGGGGCAGCTGGCCTTGTCTAGTAAAGCTATAAATCTTGTGGTGATTGCCGCGGGGCTTAACGATGTTCTAAAGGGAGAGGAGGGCAAACTTGGCCAGGAGATAGCGAAGCGGGTAAAGGACCTGCGGGCGATGGCCCCAAATGTGCTCATTGCAGTCTGCACCGTGCCGGAGGTGATGAAGCAGGGCGTGCACACCGAACGGGCAGTATTTGCTGCTAGCAGCGAGATCGTGAGGTGCGGCAGGGAACTTGGGCTTGAAGTGATAGACGTGAACAGGGTAGTGGGGAGCATCGGATATAGGCAAGCTTTTCAGTGGGACGGGATTCACTTCAGCCCCAGGCTAGGAAACAAGGTGGGGGGGGGGGCGCTTAGGTGGGAGAGCGGTAGCTTTTTTAGGGGGCCCCGCGCAGCTAAGGAAGGCAAACTAGGAGACAAAGGGGAAGCAAGGGACACATGCACACTCAACGCTGGGAGGCAGCCAGGCCTAGAGCTAAACGGAGAACCTACAGACATAACTGAGAGCGTTGAAAGAAGCGATTTAAGTGGAAACAATGGAGCAAACAATTTTGTAAAAGACAAAAACAGACCCCGTAAGCGGAAAGGGAAAAACAAAAACAATAAATATTTAATCAGCTACATAAGTATGCACGGAGGCACAAAGCCAGATAAGTGGGTGGAAATTCAAAAGCAACTTGAACGGGAAGAAATAGACATGTATGCTTTAGCCGAGACTCACCTCCGGGACCTAGAAGCCCCACCTATCATAGACAATTATGTCTGGGAAGGATGCAACAGGACCACAGAAATGAAGGAAGGGGGAGGTGTTGGCATGCTCATTAAACAAGGGACCGACTGGCAGAGACCATGAAAGCTGTAAAGAGCATCTATGGGTTAGATGCACCATAGAGGAGAAAAATACATGGTTAGGAGTGGTGTATCTGTGGACCGGAAATAGTGCTAGGGAGGAAAATGAGGAAATGGTAAACTGTTTGAGAAGAGATATAAACGAGTTCAAAGATTCGGGCGAAATAATCATAGTTGGAGATATGAATGCCCATATAGAAGGTTTAGATGGATACACAGACCACAACGGTTCTTTAGTGATAGATCTATGTCAGGAAAACCGGCTTGTAATAGTAAACACGGAAAGCAAGTGTGACGGACAAATAACGTGGGAAAGCGGTAACAGACAATCCAGCATAGACTACAGTTTAGTATCCGAGACAGCATACGGAAGGCTGCGGGAAATGAGGATAGATGAAAATGAAACAGACAGCTTAGGAAGCGACCACAAGCGGTTTAGTTTGCACTTTGGAGGCGCAACCCGGACAAATGTAGAATTAGGTACAATACGAGGAACTAATTTGAATAAGGAGCAGTTAAAGATCATCGCTGATAGATTGCACGATGAAATGAATAAATACCCAGCCAAAAATTGGGATTACGACGAAATTATTGCGTTCATAAAGGGTAAGATGAATGAAGCAAAGCAACGAAACCGATGGAAAGGGAAGAGAAAGCCGAGAAGCTGGTGGAATAAGGAAATAAAATAGGCTATTGACCAGCGAAGAAAGGCGCCGAGAGAACATAGAGAAGCAAAAAGAACTGGTATGGAACCGGAGGTAGTGAAGGAGAAATGGGATATCTACCGTGGGAAAAAAACTAGAAGTGCAGAAAATGGTGCAAGCAAAGATCAAGCAGAAAAGCGAGTAATGGATGGCAGAAATACGGAAGAAAGACAAAAGCGCATCCAAAAAGTTTTGGAACCATGTAAAATCACTAAGCTCAAAAAACGGTAACCATCAAAAATTCCTGATTGATGAGGAGGGGGAACATTTAGAAGGAGAGCAAGCGTTAGCGCATATTCAACGAGTGATTAGTGAGAAGTTCTGGACAATAGTGGTAGAGAAACCTGCACCGATAACATCAGTGCCACAGAAGACTGCGGACAGGGAAATAAGTTTGAGCAACCTTGATTGGAAAAAAGCAGAGCAAAAGGTTTCCCCCCAGACAGCAGTGGGTCCAGACGGAATACCAATGCAACTGATAAACCTGCTTGGACCTAAAAGTAAGGAACCGAGATAAGGTGATAGAAACCAAACAAATACCACAGGACTGGCTAGAAAGTAGGATGAATTTAATATATAAAGGCAGAGGAGACAAAGCCAGTATTGGTTCATACAGACCACTCACAGTGACGTCAGTGGTGTATAGATTCGTAATGCAGGCGATAAACTCAGAAATTCAAGCATGGATGGAAGAAAATGAAATACTTGGGGAACTGCAGAATGGATTTAGACAAGACAGGCCACCGGATGACAGTTTGTTCGTGATAACGCAATGCATTGAAATTGCGAAAGCACAGAATAGACCACTATGGATTACGTTCTTGGACATTAAAGGGGCATATGACAACGGGGCATATGACAACGTAAACAGAGAACGGCTGTGGAGAATGTTGAAACTTCAGCGATTAGATGACGAGTTGGTACAGTTCCTTATAGCAATCTATAAGGACAATAGACTGCACCTTACATGGGAAGGACAGAAATGCGCCCAGCAGGTCAGCATCCATCGGGGACTGAAACAGGGATGCCCTTTGAGCCTTCATGCTTTACATGACAGGGTTAGAAAAGAAACTGGAAGAAAGTCAAGTAGGGTTTAGCCTAACACATATGCTGCAAGGCGAAGTGGTACAACAGCATATTCCTGGGATGTTGTACGCAGACGACATTGTTCTTTTAGCTGATAACCAAACCTATATGCAGCGGCTAATAAATATTAGCGGCCAGGAAGCCACCGACCTCGGTTTAAATTTCAGTGCAGAAAAATCAGGAATAATGGTTTTCAATGATGCTACCACTGACATAGTGTCTATCCAGCAAGGCGAATTACCTAGAGTGAATGAATATAAATATTTGGGAGTGTGGATAAACGGAGGGGATAACCACTTAAAAACTCATGAGGAGCAACTTAAGGTTATTGGAAAGCGAAACGCAGCTATAATGAAGCGTAGAGCTCTGTGGGGGTATAACAAATATGAAGTAATAAGAGCAATGTGTAAAGGAGTAATGGTTCCGGGTCTCACGTTTGCGAATGCTGCACTCTGCTTAAAATCAGACGCCCTATCAGGCCTTGAAGTCAGATAACGGTAGGACGCTTGACCTTAGGCGCGCATGGAAAAACAACTAACGAAGCAGTTCAGGGAGATATGGGCTGGGCGTCGTTTGAAGTTAGAGAAGCTCAGAGTAAAATATGCTTTGAGATGAAGTTGAGGGCAATGCATCAACGAAGGTGGGCAGCTAAGGTTTTTAGGTACCTATACTTGAAAAGCGTGGACACGCAGTGGCTAAGGAAGACTAGAAGGCTAACGATGAAATACGGAAAGAACAGTGGCGAATCCAAAACAGCCAAGGTAACCAAAAAAGAGGCAAGGCAGATTGAAGCGAATAAATGGAGGGAAAAAATGGAAGCTAAAACGTCATTAGAGATGTACAGGGCTGAGAAATTGAACATCAGAAATAAAAATTTCTACGATAATTCCCAGGGCAGTGCTTTGCTTTTTGAGGCTAGAGCAGGTTGCCTGCCAACTAATAGTTTTGTGGGGAAGTATTCACAAAATGATGGGGTATGCGTGGTCTGCGGAAAAGAAACAGAAACTATGCGGCACACAGTGTTAGAATGTGAGGGTATCCATCCAAATCTACATGAAGGGAATATTGGGCTTCCAGAAGCCCTAGGATTTAAGGGTATCACAGGGGAAGTTAACTTCAAGGCTGTCGAGGGGACGAAAAGAAGATTAGAATGCTGGTGGACGAAAAGCAGAGAGGGGAATATTGCCTAGGACAGTTACCACCTGTTACAGGGAAAAAAAGTATTTCGTGCCTAATAAGCTTTAGTGCCTGCCCTAAGCAACGCTAGTATTAAACCAAGAGTGTAAAACATGGTTATATTAGTCCTTTTTGGTAAGATGACGTGTCATCACCCCGCTTCAAAGGGGAAACCAATAGCAATCATCATCATCATCATCATCATCATCATTTTTACATTTAAAAAAGATATTAAGGAACGTTATTTCATCGAAATATTGGCGCCGTCTGAAGCCATCTTAGGGCAATCTTTCTTACGCAGTTAGAGAAATAAAGAGGCGTTATTTGATCGCAATAATGGTGTCATTTTATTCAGAACAGACAGCTCTACAAATTGAGAGAAAAACATTTTTTAGTAAATTTGATACATTTTTTTTCTTTTTTCACGGTACGAAAAGGGTTCAAACCGAGACTGTTATCTTTAACGAGCACCTTCTATTAGTTTAGGAAATGTTCCAGCTTTGGATTAAACCCCTTTGCGCTGCTATGTTGATTGATTGATTGATTGATTGATTGATTGATTGATTGATTGATTGATTGATTGATTGATTGATTGATTGATTGATTGATTGATTGATTAATTGATTGATTGATTGATTGATTGATTGATTGATTGATTGATTGATTGATTGATTGATTAATGATTGTGGGGGTTTAACGCGCCGACGCTAAGCAGGCGATGAGGCGCGCCGTATTGAAGGGCTCCGGGTTAATTTTGATCACCTGGGGATCTTAACTTGCCCCAAGATCGTGAACACGCGGGTGTTTCCGCTTTTCCCCACCCTCAGAAAAGCGGCCGCCGCGGCCGGGAATCGAAGCCTCGTGCGCTGTTATGTCGATGGTAAGGTAAAAAAAATAGTAATTTGATGATACTTCGACACGCGCTTAAAAAAATTCAGTGCCCTTCCTCTTTGTGAAAAAGGATGACCAGCGGAGCTGCGGTGCGCAATTCTTGGCGGCTAATTGTCAAATTCTTTATTTCCCGACAACCCCCGTAAGACTACTCTTCTCGCCACGAACTCGTGACGGGGCGAAAAAATAAGGATAAAAAATGTTGAGAACAAAAATATATGAAGAACCCTTAAAACCACAAATCATAAAAAGGAAAACAAAGCCCCAGAAATAAGCTACTAAGACGCAATGCTAAGTTTTATCGTGTGGCCCTAATTAAATATCCAAACCAAAGTTATCCAGAACCATCAAGACTGGGACGTTGTCAATTTCTGTTCGGGCAGACTCATAAATATGGCTCTAATTGAAATAACTTTCGCGCTGCTACTGAGCAAGGCAAGGTGTTTTAAACAGCGGAGCTCTTCTAGGCCGGTTCTTTACGACTGTCGGGTGTGGTACCGCGTCACGCTCCTACCGCAGCCCGCTTTTCCGTCCCGAAAAAACGGGGTCCTTGTGCGAAAAAAATTCATAAAAATATAAAAGCGGTCCTCCGGCCTTCATATATAACAGGTGACTGCTTATATTTCCCATAAAATAAAATGTCTTCTAACAATGCATTTGTGCTTTGAGGGTAACCGACTTTCAAAAGGTCGGTGTAACTTTGGTTTTTGTAGGCTGGCGCTCTCACATTGCCTTTTGCGCCATGAAGCATGGCCAGAGAGAAACAACTTTCCGAGCAAGTTGGCTTAGGAACCCGAGGTGGCTGGAGGCCAAAGGCTGGCGGCGATACTGGCAGCTCGGTCAACCATTTGTAGCTGCACCACCGGTTGCGAGCTGCCCAGCGCGTGGCCCCACGGCTCGATGCTGCACATTTGGGGGATGGGTTGACAGGACAGGCCACATGGTGTGACGAAGTTCCAAGGGAGTCACACAGGAACAGTTAGGGGAAGGGAGCTGAGAGGGGGCGGATTTTGTGGAGGAGGGAGCGACTGACGCGGGAGGTGCCCTGGAGGGGTCCCCATAGTTGCTCCAAAGCGTTGGTAAGGGATGTGTGCTCAAGGGGGATAGCGGCGGGAATGCTCCGGGGCTTCTTGATACAAGAGCAGTCGACCGCGGGCCGACCGAGAACAGTGGTAGGGCACCTCAGGGGAGCATGATTACTGAAAACGGCTCCGAATTTTGTGTTATTGAGTTATCAGTGAAGTTTTAAACGATGCAGAATTACTGTCTGCTGCCTATAAATGGCCATCTCTGCAGGCAGTTCGATTAGAGAAAAGGGCGGTTGCTGTCGTTTAAGCGGAACTATCGGGAAATAAATTATTAACAATTAGGCGCTAAGACGATTCTAACAATCCTCACCACAGCTTGGCTGCTCAGCAATCTTCACAAAGCGGAAGGGAGGTGAATTTTTCTAACGGCGCGTGCCGAACCATCAGCTACTATTTTCTAATACCATCGACATAACAGCGACATAACAAAGGGGGTAACACTTTCTAAACTAATAGTAGCTGCTTGTTGAAGATAACAGCGTCGATTTGAACCCTTCCCGTATCGTGAAAAAGAAAGAAAAATGTATCAAATTTACCAAACCTATCTCCCCTTCCCCCCACCCCCAACAACCACTTCCTCCTCCTCTCAATTTGTAGAGCTGACTGTTCCGAATAAAAATGACACCATTATTGCGATCAAATAACGTGCCTTTATTTCTCTAACTGCGTGAGAAAGATTTTACTAAGATGGCTTAACCCGGCGCCAATATTTCGATGAAATAACGTTCCTTAATATCTTTTAGGGTATAAAAAAAGATTGCTCAAAGGTGGCTTCACCGCAAGGTCTTGGTGTCTTGCAAAACAAACGCCGTCAGGGCTCCATAATCACCGATGACGAGAATAGTCGTCGTGAGCGATGACGGCCATACTCGTGAACGGTCATTTTGGGGCAAAATCTGATGACGACTATACTCGACAGCGGGAAGGAGAGGGTTAATGCTAAAACAAAACATGCGCCCTGTGTGGCCCGCTGTAGTAGAAGACAACGATTGTATCTATTCTTCACGGCGTTCTTCAACACTCAAATTTTCTATCGCATGGGCATTTTGTATTTTCCTGTCTTCAGAACAAACCAGAACTGTGTGGCAGCAGTAACTTGGGAGAAGACCAAAATTTAAAAAAAAAAACGTTGAAAGCGAGATAGTTTTTTTCCGAACAACAAAAATTTCTGTGAATGTGCTTTTTATATTGTTCGAAGCAATTTTGGTGTCGTCTTACAATAAATTATATCGTACAGACGTGCTAGGGAAAACCGCAGCGGCCTATAGTTTTATGCCGCTCTTCACAGCGCGCAACAAGGCACGTTTCCGTGCGCGCGCAGCTTCATCCAGCTCAACAGCGGCGGATTCGGCCGGCGCTGATGCCTGCGAGCGGCAATGCAACCAGCGCCCCTCCTTAGCCCAGCGCTGCCTTTTGAAAACCGTCACGCCCAGTATGACACGCCAGCAGAGGGGCGATAAAACATATCAGATAAGGCGGCGGGGGCAGTGCGAACACACTCTTAGACCTCTGCGCTCCTCAGTTCCCGTTAGCGCCCACACGCGGCGCAGCTATGCAGTTCGGCCTAGAGTTCCTGTATATAGCTCCCCTAGGGGAGCAGAGTTGCGCGTCCATCCGCCATCTTGAGTTCCCGTCGTGCGGAAAAGCCACCCGTCTAGCATGTAGGAGCTGCCGCTGGGCCGCCGCGACAGCGGCGAGGAGGAGTGGTGCTGAGAGAAACTGGCGCACGATAGTCGGCTGCTTATCAGCTGAGCCGCTGCCGCCGCTTCCGCAACCTCCGATGCTCAGTCGAGCAGAACTGACTCAATACGGGGTCTTGGGCGCAGCACTGAAAGCGGGCTTTTCTGTCTGATTTGAACCCGCGGCATGTGGCAATCAGACGCGCAACTCTTGCGCTAAGCGATATACAGGAACTCTAGTTCGGCAGCTCCCTACAGTGTACTAGGGGCGCAGAGTGGAGCGCCCATCCGCCATCTTGAGTTCCAGGTCGTGCGGGAAAGCCACTCTTCTCACGTGTAGGCACAGAGTATCACAGGGTATCAGAGGAAGTTAAGTTCAAGGCTGTCGAGGGGACGAAAAGAAAATTAGAATGCTGGTGGACGAAAAGCAGAGAGGGGAATATTGCCTAGGACAGTTACCACCTGTAACCGGAAAAAAAAAGTATTTTGTGCCTAATAAGCTTTAGTGCCTGCCCTAAGCAGCGCTAGTAATAAACCAAGAGTGTAAAACATGGTTATATTAGTCCTTTTCGGTAAGGTGACATGTCATCACCCTGCTTCGAAGGGGAAACAAATAGCAATCATCATCATCATCATCATCGGCAGCCGCGCCAGTGGCGGCAGCGAGTAGGAGTGGCGAGGAGCGGCCGGACAAAAACTGGCGCACGATGCTCGGCTGCTTATCAGCTGAGCCGCCTCCGCTGCCGCCGCTTCCACAAACGCCGATGCTGAGTTGAGCAGAACTGACTGAATACGGGGTCTCGTGCGCAGCACTGTAAGCGGGCTTTCTTGTCGAACTGGAACCGGCGGCATGTGGCAATCAGACGCGCAACTCTTGCGCTACGCGGTATACAGGAACTATAGTTCGGCCACCGCTCCCCTGCTCCGTTTACTTCTGCGCGGACCTGTACATTCTTTTTGTTTAAAATTAATATATTCATTTGAACATATGCACCCATGACAAGGGTTCGGACACAAAGTTATTTCCCACTCGAACCCCGGTGTAAGTCAATATCAGATTCCCCATTCGTCTGTTTCTACACCTGCGTAACGTTGACTCGAGAGGAGCAGGTATGCTGCACATTCTATCAGAATCATAGACGCCGTAATAACGCGACAGCCTAACGCACATTAATCTCAACGAAGCATTCTGGCCCCAACGTCACAAACGTGAACGCGGTATTTAACATAACATGAAAGATGTAATGAAGCGATGCTGCACTTACTTGCAGTTCGAAGGTGCGAAGGGACGTTGGTGATGACGATAATTTGGCTCCAGAGACGATGGCGCGTGTAGAGGAAAAGGATGGGCCAGCCCCCATCCCCTAAAAAATTGTTTGGGAATAAAACTGAGCACTGCTCAAGTTAGAAGTAAAACAAAAAGGCTCAGCGCAGAAATTGTGAAGCTGAATTCCAGGAGCGAGATATGTAACCTTGGTGAAAAAGCCTTCTGTGCATGAAATAGCTACATTCGCTCAGAAATGGGGGAAGAAGACAAAGCGAGGGATTCTTGGGAATTCATTCTATTAAGACTGGCCGGCGAATTCGCAAACCATATCGCGTAGGGGACTGGGTTCTCTTCGGACCCTTTTAACAGCCGAAACCTACCTAAAGCAGGGGCAAGGCGTCCTAAACGAAATATTAACGCGCAAACCCACCTGAAAGAGGGAAAGCAACCCCTGAATAATAAAAAAACAATCACGCACATACGCTTATTGTAGCTACCCTCTGCTCAGCTAACTACGGAGCAGTTCAAAACTACCCAAAAGGGAGCGAACCCCTTAAGTTACATATTCTGGTCCAAAACCTACCGAACGAGGGATAAAAATACGGTAATGCACAAAAATATTCGAGGGAAGTAAACGAGACCGATATAATAGGGACCCAGCCACTCAAAAGTACGAAGAAAATTTCAAAGCAACAGCTGGAATTGGCCTTAAAGGAACATAATCACCCGAAAGTTTGCTTATAATGCTCAAAGATTCCATAAATAGGTACCACGCGTCACAACAAGAAGTGTGGTTCCGGTAAACCAAACAATCAAAAAGAAAAAATTTGCTCCTGCGAAACCTAAAACCTGAAGGTTAATCTAAAACCAGACAAGCCTATCGCGCTTAAACACAGTATAAAAAGGCCGTGCATATATGCCCAAACCAGCCTATAGACAGCGCCACGCGTCATGGGGACGTGTCCCCTACGAAATATGGTTTGTGAATGCGCGGCCTGGCAAGTGTTGTTTGGATGCGTCCTTACAGAGCAGACTGATTGTTTTCCCCCTAAGTTGACCTTGAAAAAACTGAAACTGTATACTTCCTACATATGTTTTTGGCTTGCTCATTTCAATTCGCTCCAAGACAAGCATCTCTACATAGGAGTGTTTCTTCACGCCGCCGGGTAAGCAGTAGGCCCGTTCCCGTGGATATAGCCACAGGACGGAATACTGCGATAGGGCTTTCCCCAGTCCCCTACCTTCTGGCCCGTGCTCTTCAGCCTAGTCATGCCCCACCTTGCTCGTACACTCGAAAGTAACTCTGCCGCTCGCTTTGCTATATTGTGGTGGAGGAGCCGGGGTAGACCCCATTCATGTTGAGTACCCCCTCAAGGCCCCGTAAGCCAAGCCCGATGCCGAGTCCGGGTCGGCGAGCCTTCCTGGAAGAGCCCGGTGATCGCACCAGTCGACGTCTCCGTGGCCAAACACCGGAATTAGGGCAGTTGACCGCGGATCCCAAAAGGAAACAGGTGACACGTGCAGTAAACATGACGTCGCAGTCACAGCAGACTGACGCTTTCGGGCCTCCGATTATGTTCTGGCCGATCGCGTCCCGTAATCCTGCCCCGTTCTATGGCGAAGACTTCGAGGACGTAGAAGACTGGATTGAGCAGTACGAGCGTGTAGCTCGCCACAATGGTTGGACGGACTTGTGCCTCAAGAGCGTCTACTTCTCTTTGGAGAAAACTGCTCGCATCTGGTTCAATAACCACGAGGCGCGTCTGACGTCATGGGAGTCCTTCAAGGAGCGCCTTCGGCGAGCCTTCCCTAACCGCTTTCAACGTCAAAGGCCAGAAAAACTCTTAAGAACCCGAGCCCAAGGGCCTACCGAGAGCGTGAGGAGCTTCGTTGAAGATGTTCTGCAGTTGAGCACACGAGCGGATCCGCTGGCCACTGAGGAAACCAAGGTGGGGGCCCTTATGAGAGGCGTGTGGAGCGACATTTTTGGAGGGCTCGTTCGCCATCCACCGATGACTGTCGATGAGTTTGTGATGAAAGCCACAAACATTGAACAGGTGCTGGCGGCGAGGAGTAACCATTACCACAGGTTAGTGGCTTCCCCCACAATTACTGCTTGCACTACTACTTCCCGCCTCGACCTGAACAGCAATAATGATAGTTGTCTCCGCGAGATCATCTGCGGCGTGCTCCAAGAGGAGCTACAAAAGGTGTTCCCAACGCGCGAGCGGCCTGCTTCAGTATCGGTTGCGGAGGCTGTCAGAGAAGAAGTGCAGCGGACCTTTGCACCCATAATTCCGGTCGACGTTGTCCCCCAACGTCCATCTGTGACGTATGTCGCGCCGGCTTCCCAGCCGCCCTCGTCAGTCGCCGCTCCTTACTCAAACCTGGTATCACAGCGGGTGGCCGGTGAGTTGTCGAATAGTCCCCCACGGGGGCCACAGCAACATCGCCCGCGAAAAACGGATGTCTGGAGAACACGGCATAACCGACCACTCTGCTTCCAGCGTGGGGAGCCAGACCATACCTTTCGCCGCTGCCCTACCGTGAGCTTGGACTTCCCGGGTTCCGTCCAAGCGACCCGTGCCCACGTTACGGTCAGAAACCCCGCGAAATCGAAGAATACCTTCGACGCTCAACGCCGCCGTTCCCAGACGTTCCTCGTGGACCCCGTTCGCCGTCGCCCCGTCGCCCACCTTCGCCTCTTCGTTCGTCTCGCCGAGAAAGCCTTTCACCCGTGCCTCGCCGCGAAAACTAAGTACGGCAACGCCTGGAGGTGGTGTTGCCGACGACGAAAGCCATCAAGAACCTCCGAAAACGCCGCGAAGCTCCCACTTCGACTCCCGCAACCTTTCCATCCGTACTGCTGTGCCGTTGAACAACCTGTCGATCACTATAGACGGCTACGACGCGACGGCGCTCATTGACACTGGGGCTGATTACTCCGTTCTGAGCGGTAGGCTTTCCCGTCACCTACGTAAAGTGATGACAGCGTGGGATGGCCCGTACATACGTACCGCCGGAGGACACCTCGTGACGCCTGTTGGACTGTGCACTGCCCGCGTCGAGATCCACGGAGACCCATGCCCTGTGAAGTTTGTCATTCTGAAGAAATGCTCCCGAGACAACATTCTAGGCATGGACTTCCTCTACGAGTATGGTTCCGTCATTGACCTGGGCTCGAACAGACTCACGCTGAGGATGCCGGATGCACCACTGTCACAAACTGCAGGCCAGGCCCTCCATTTTTTATATTCAGGCGGCCGACATGACGGCCTCCCGTACGGGGCTCGGCCATTTTGCGCCTCGCTGAGGAATTCAGGGTCCCCCTTCGGCTTTGTGCTCACCTCCTTTGTTTCGCCCTGCCTGCTACAATGACAAAAGCGGGCTGCAGCATTGCAGCGGACATGCAGGTGCGAGGGGCGACGTCACGATCGCTGGCTCGGACGTGCGCTGGCGATCGTGGCGAATGGGCGAAACCCCAGGAGGGGGAAAAGAGGAACAATGGGAAGACGTCAGAGCAGGACTTCAGCGGCCGGCGAGGGTTATTTAAGGGAGCGCAAGCGGTCGCTAGGGGCAGTCGGCTGGAGATTCGTGAATGTGCTACACGGGGAAGGGTCCGGGGGTGACGCGCTTTAGTAGAAGTACATCGGTAGGCTCGCGACAGATCGGTCCACGCCTCGGCTCAGCGCTCGAGTTCGCCCGTCGCCACGAGTCCCATGGCCAACCAGCTTCTGCACCCCAGAGCCCCGAAACACGTAAGCGGCTGCCCTGCGAGGTCGGCTCCACCTCGTCGTGACTTGCCGTCGGTGAACTGGCGTGTTCTCCTTGCCTCGAAGAGACTTTCTTTTACAACCCCCCTCCCGCCGTATTTTGTTTGTTGCCTCGGATTAAGATATCCGCATCCTTCAGGGTTTTTTTTGTTTCTAGCGTCACTTGTAGCTGACGAGCTTAGAGTTGGTTTTTTTGGTGTCTTGTTTCTAGTAGTGTTGTTGGTGAGGGTATTGATTTTGAGGACATTTCGAGTGTCGTGTACAGCTTGCAGAGCTGCTAGATATTTCTTATAGTGAGTGCTGTTGTCGGGGATTAACGATGTTTGTCCCATAGAGTGTTTCGCGTGTTGCTAGTACAGTCGAACACGGATATATCGAACTCCAAGGGGATCGCGAATTTGTTCGATATATGAAAAATTCAATATAAAAAATATGGGCTCTGAGACCTCACCTATGGCGGACGATCACTTACCGATCGTCGCATTCAAGATTGACAACTAATTCCGCACTCACGACGCAACAGGACACTTTATTTCCGTGAAAAAAAAATCGCTCATCTTGGCCTGCTTCTTCGTCCTGGAAATGAAATTAAAGACGCTGGTTTCGATCTTCTCGAGGCTGCACAACTAGAAAAATTCCAGCAGCACGCTGCGCCTTCGCACACCATGCACAACACGCACGCAAAAGAACAACAGCGCGCACGTACCACAAGAACTTTTAAGGTAACAATTCCAAGGCTCTCTGAACGGACTCCAACAAAGCGCTCGCGATGGTCATCTCCGAGAGAAAGAGTGATCTCCGAAAGGTGCGGGACAACTCGCCAAACAGCAGCAACAGCAGCAAAATGCAAAAGAAGGAGGAAGCCGCCAGCACCTTCGTTCCCTCTTCCCTTTCCCGAGACGACATCGGGGGAAGACAGACCCAGAGAAAGAGAAAGAAAAACTCTTTTTAGGCAAGCCGGGGAACGTACGCAGCCGAAAAAAAAAGGACGTGCGCAGTCGGGGCATCCCTACCTTGCACTGTCATATTTTCTGATCGTTCGGGCTTCTGTGCCTAGAGAGATTTAGCATACCGGGCTCCGTCCGCTAACGCTACGGCGGCCGGTAGCGGGGTCCGACTGGGCAAGCGGAAATTCGTTCCGGTAGGGGGGCTTAGTTACGCGAGCCAGTCTTCGCCATGCCCGCGCATTCCTCCACATCCTCCTCAACCTCAATCGGGAGTGCAGCGACCGCCGAAGAGTACCTTCCAACTCGCGCGGCGTTCGATAAACCCAATGTCGGGGAAAATACGGTTCGATATAAACGTACGAATTCCTATACTTTTACACAGAATTTTCAAGGGGATAATTTATGAGTTCGATATAGACAATAATTAGATATACCCGTGTTGGATATATCCGTGTTCGACTGTATTCTTTTTTTGTGTAGTTGCGTTACTGAGGTGTAACAAGTGTTTGCCTCTACAGTGTTTCGCGTGTCGCGTACAGCTGTCTGAGTTGTTTTTTGAGGTCGAAGGTTAAGGCATAGGCCACGGTGGATCGAGTGCCTCCGCAGTGGCCACCTTGTGTATTTGGTTGTCCTTTGTTGTGTTACTATCTAGTTAGCGCGCGCGTGCGCTTAGTGTACGGTCGATTAGTGCCTGCGCGCACAATGCCGATGGCAGTGTGAAGGCTTCTTTTTCTTGTGTCGGGCGTTGACCTGTAATCTTTTGTTCGTGTAGTAAACTATACAGTTCAAAACGTAGTCGAGCATCTCCGTTGTAATTTTCTTTACCCCAGCAATCTCGGCACACGTGAAAACTCACGGGCTGGCGGCCACCCCGCTAAAATACAAATAAGTGTTGTCTCGCGCTTCTTTGGTATTTGCAAGCGGACGCAATTATCGCGGGGGAGGAGTTTGTGACAACCACGGAACCACTCCGTGCCAAGTTTCGCCTCGGCCAGGGTGTTAGAGGAGCACGCGAAGCTGCCTCCGCTGGCCAGTGTTTTCTTGCTGGTGCAAGTTGACACGTCCCCTGACGGGAAGCTCTCTTAGAAGGAAGTATCCAGCTTCTTCTGGAGAATGGAATCGGGGTCGCCAGAGGCCTACTGCGGCCTAAAAATCGATGCGCAGAAGTTCTGGTCACAAATTTTCGGAACGAGTCGCAGCACCTGACCAAGGGCATGGCCGTAGCCCACGTGGAAGGCATCGCCGAAATCTCAGCTGCTGACGTGGTGTCCGACACCGGTACATCGTCTCGGCCGGAAACGGCAGCAAGTCTGGAACTCGACATGAACTCAAAACCTTGGGTCAACAAAGAACTGAGTTTCTTTCACTGCTCGACGAATTTCGTCAGTGTTTTGCTACGCCGTCCGGAGTTTCCCGAAGCACCGTTGCTATAAGCACCGGATTTTGACTGATGACGCCACGCATCCAACTCGCCAATCGCCGTACCGAGTTTCGCCCAAAGAACGAGAGGCAATACAAACCCAGGTGAAAGACATGCTGAAGGACGATGTCATCCAACCATCTAACAGTCCCTGGGCTGCACCAGTGGTGCTTGTTAAGAAGGATGGGACACTGCGGTTTTGTGTAGATTATCGGCGGTTGAACAAAATAACAAAGAAGGACCTGTACCCGCTTCCACGCATCGATGACACTCTCGATCGGCTCCGCCATGCCTGCTTCTTTTCGTCAATAGACCGGAAGAGTGGGTACTGGCAGATTGAGGTCGACGCGCGGGACCGAGAAAAGACGGCCTTTATTACCCCTGATGGGCTCTATGAGTTCAAAGTGATGCCTTTCGGGCTATGTACCGCACCAGCGACCTAACAGCGTGTAATGGATACCGTTCTCGCCGGCCTTCAATGGAAGACTTTGTTTCATTTTTCATTTTTTCAATTTTTATTTTTCCAGAAAAAACAACAACAACATTCTGGAAGGGTTCACGGGCTAAAAGCTGAGTATGAACAGCTTGACTGGGCCCGAGAACCCTAACCAAGGCTTCACGATTCCACACTAAAAAACAAAACATGGTTGCAATACATTGGAAGTACAACAAAAGCGGTATGCAAATATAATACAAGTATGTAATTTTAAAAAGAGCACCAAAGAATACGTTTTACAGTGGTACATTGAGAGAAAAAAAAACAATATGATAGGTCATGTCACAATTTTGAAAAAATCACCATCCACAAATACAATGAAATACAAAAACAGTTTAGAGGAGAATACAAAATACAGCCACTTAAAGAAAAATACAGTACCAACAAATATTTATTGTTTACAAACAAAAAACGTTCTTAGTTCCTGTTTTGAGAACTTAGAAGTGCATTGATATTTATTGAGTAGAGATGGGAGGTTATGTTGCAATGACTGCAGTTTGTAATTATTGCGAAATTTCGGAAGAAACCAGGGCTCACTGCTTCGTGTGTTTAATGCGTTTACTTTAGATGTTAATACAGAAAGACTCATCAAAAAATATCTAAAGGCACAATGCGAGAAATAAAAGGAGTGAAGAATACGGAAATCATATATATATTCAACTCTGATAATGTTATGTTGTAAAAAAGTAGCATGCGTTGGAGAGAGATAATCAAAGTTTGCAATATAACGGAGAACTTTTTTTTGTAACTTAAGTACCTTTTCTAAGTTACCTTTACTAGTTGTTAACCAAACTAAACTACAGTAATTGACCACAGAATGAAAAAGCGCGTAGTAGACTTGCAGTTTCGCTTTCAGAGGGAGTAACTGTCGACAGCGTGACAACACTCCGGCTACAAGAGAGAGCTTACTAAATTTATTTTTTGCATGCGTGTCCCAATTAAGGTGGGAAGAGAATGTGACACCAAGGATTTTATGTTCGTGTACTATTTCAATATCCTGTTCAGCATATTTAATACTTTCGTGAAGTCCGACAACTGTATTTTTTGCTCTAAATATAATTACTTTTGTTTTTAATGGATTTATTCTAAGAAAGTGGGACCTTGAACAAGTTTGTAGCTTACTGAGAATTTTGTTGCATTTTCTTGTTACACTAATTGAATCGGAACCAGGAATAAGTATTGTGCTGTCGTCTGCATATATCACAAATTTTGCAACTGAATCAATATGCACAAGGTCATTTATATATACATTAAAAAGCAAAGGACCCAACACGCTTCCTTGGGGCACGCCATTCGATATGGGCAGAAGGCTGGACTTGTGGTTTTTAATATATACTGATTGACTCCTGTTCTGTAAATATCATTGGAGAAGAGATAGAGGCTTACCACGAATGCCACACCAGTGCAATTTACGTGCTAGAACATAATGGTTAAGACAATCAAAAGCCTTACTAAAATCAATAAAAAGACCGAGAGTAAACATATTCTTTTCAATATTGTGTAATATGTATTCTTTAATTGTTAGTAAGGCTGTTTCTGTTGACCTGCCCTTTAGAAAACCGAATTGAGCGTCAGATAGAATATTTTTGGAATCAAAGAATTGGGATATCCGACAAAAATTACTTTTTCTAATCCCTTTGAGAAGACAGGCAATACTGATATCGGTCTATAATTGTTAACATTACTTTTTATCTCCACCTTTAAATATTAGAGTTACTCTACTTTTCTTCATCTCGTTAGAAAATATGCCAGATTCAAAAAAAATCGCGCCAATCCACCCCGTGAATGTGGTTGGAAAGCAAAGCTGTAAGCGGCACCCATAACGATTACTCATGCGACGTCACTTAAAATCACTCACATCGCTCTACAAATAGGAAAACCAGAGAGAAGTGAAATGCACTGAACCACACCATTTATTACTTCAAAGAGATATTCTTGGTAAGGTTACATCAATGCATGATGCTTGAACGGTGTTTGGTTCAGTTGTAATGGTGTAGCAAGAGTGGAAACTTTTTTTTATAAAATCTAAGTAAGCTCCTACCCGGTGTTAGACGATCTGACTTCTCCGTCTCTGCGCCGCGGACGGAGGCGACGAGAATTGCGGCTGAGAAGGAGGAGGAAGAAATAATTCTGTTCAGATTTCTGAACGGCCCAGGAGTGCAGCCTTGGGGAGTGGTTCCTTCTACTGCGGGGCCCATATGCAGTACGCGCGGCCTGTGTTCTGTCCACCCACTGAAGCTGGGTAGGTAGAGAGGGCCTGGACAGCAGCATCTCCCATTTCTCTTGCTGGGTAGTTGACGGAAAGAGAGGAGGGTGCTCAGGGCTAAAGTCGCACACCCCGAATACGGGGCGGAGTATTTCTACTTCTGAGAAAAATTTACATTCAGCGTCATAGCGATTCGGATGCATTACGTGAAGACGCGTACGCTGTGGGAAGGAGCCCGGATTGTATGAGCCGTAGGGTAGTTTGTTGTTCTCTGGAAAGGTCAGGGTAAGGCGAAGGTACGGTCTGTCTCAGAAGGCGATAATGCTGGATTATCTCCCTGGACATGACAAGCGGGTGACTGTCCTCGTGCAGCTCCATAGCACGGGAGGTAAAAGCGCAGGCTTGTTGGGTGGGCGTATTTGTTGCCCTCCATTGAAGCGTGAGGCGGTGTCCAGATGAGCTGAATGGAGCCGTTTGGGGAGTGCTTTTTTAGCACGCACAGTGCAGGTCAGGACACCCAACCCGACTGGTAATTCCAGTAGGCTTGCTGGGAATCGGTGACTACCCTCTGAACCCCTAGTTGAGTGAGAGCCAAGGTGATGTCTGCCTCTTCTGCTGCCGTCATTTGTTGGGTCCTAAGCGAGGTACACACAAGGAGGTTGGTTCTGGAGGTAGCCACGATGATGGCGTGTTGC
Organism: Haemaphysalis longicornis; assembly: GCF_048455015.1. Lineage (NCBI taxonomy): Eukaryota > Metazoa > Arthropoda > Arachnida > Ixodida > Ixodidae > Haemaphysalis > Haemaphysalis longicornis. Next base: position 4,765,734 of record NW_027526314.1, read on the forward strand.
TGCCCTCGATGTTAGGAGAAGTCTGTGTAGATAACTGTATGAGCCCCATCGAGGGTGGTGTTTAGCGCTTGAGCCCGTGCTTTTCGTTGACCCTGGTCATGTGAGGGGTTCATATTTCTAAGCAAAGGGAGCATCTTTAGTTTTAGTCGCCAAGAGTCTGGGAGTACGTCAAGCGGAGTGACATTCTGGGCTGCCCAGCCAATCTGGTGAAGCATGCGGTTACCCACCGCAGTTCTGAGTCGGACCTTCTGGTTAGAAAGATGGCCTTCTATCAGCTCTTCCACCGTGTTTTGGAGCCCATGCTAAGCAGCCTCAGTGTGGACGCATTCATGAGAAGACCAATGGCCTGCTCAACCGCCTTTCTAATCATTATATAAAGCATCTCTATGTCTTCCTCGTCGAGAAGAAGATAGGGGTTTGTCGTAAGTAACACTCGAGACGACAAAAGCTTCAATTAATCGAAAGGTACCTGATTCTTTTAGTCCTCGCTTCTTGGTGGCAACTCGCCTGATCATGTGTATGATTGGATTATTGCTGTTTTTGAGGCGCTGCAAGGAGACGTCACTCTTGGTGTTGGCCTGGAAATGTAGGCCCAGGATCTTGATGCTGGGGTTTGGAGTGATGGCCTGGTCATCAAGGAGTATTTGAATGTATTCCTTGATTTGGCGTGAGGGCGGACGACACGGAGCTGTGATTTTTTACGTGAACACTGGAGGCCACAGGCTTTAGCACTTTGGCGTACTAGAAGAGAGATGCCATGGATTGGTGTGAGCTTCGTTTAATTTTTGTAACTCTTAGTACATGAGCAAGGTGCGCACAGGGCCGCTAGACGGGCGTGAGTGGTCTTGTGACGCTTTCACGTGGCATTCAGCGAGAAGGCAGGGGGTAAACCCGTAGATGTGCTTGGTGAGTACACCATTTGTCTTCCCGTGTTCACGTGGGCTCGTAGCTGAGTCGGTAAGACAACGGGCTCAGCCGCTCTCGCTTTGTTAGTCTATTAGTTGCAGGTTCGATTCCCGGTGGTGCCAATAATTTCTTTTATTTGTTCGCTGGAGTTTTCTGGTGACACCAACGGTCGCGAAAGAACCCTTGGGGGGTAGAGGTAGAAAGCTTTGCTTTAAAACCAAATTGAATATGTGAGTAAGTGCAGGAACAATTACTGGCAAAACGTACTTAACTGGTTTTATTTGCATGTTATTAATGTCTAGAGATTTGCTGTTCTTTAAATTCATAAATGTGCTGAATATTTCCTGTTCATCAACGGGATTTAAAAATATGGTATCGACACAAGCGTTAGCAGAAGTTAGCCCACTCGATGATCCGCTGACAGAGATGTTAGCGTTCACTAAATGATTGTTGAAATGATCGGCAAGTGCCCTACCGGAGAGTTCACAGCCATTGTGAATTATCTTTTCAGGCGCCACATTTTTCTTTCCACGGCCTAGTACATCATTTATAACCTTCCAAACCGCTCCGGGTTGCTTGCCACCAACATCTTGCCTCCAAGTTGCCACCAACTTGCCTCGTTTATCTCGATGACGTCGTCATCTTCGTAAGTACGTTCGACGAACACTTACGAAGACTTAGAGAAGTACTGAAGGCTCTCGAAACCGCCGGCCTTACGCTCAATCCAAAAAAATGCCGGTTCGCGTACGATGAGCTGAAGTTCCTAGGCCACATTGTTAGCAGCGCAGGTGTAAGTGCTGACTCAGCAAAAATAGCCGAGGTTCGCACCTTCCCAACACCGTCTGACAAGTCGGCAGTGGGAAGGTTCATGGGTCCGTGCGCTTACTATCGCCGCTTCGTCAAGAACTTCTCCCAGATAGCTGCCCCACTGACTTACCTTACAAAAGAACGGGTCCGGTTCGAGTGGAATTAAGAACAGCATCGCGCATTCGAGGAATTAAAGACCGCTCTGCAAACGACTCCCGTCTTAGGCCATTTTGACCAGGAGGCTGAAACTGAAGTCCATACCGATGCAAGTAGCGCGGAACTTGGTGCTGTGCTCATCCAAATGTAGGATGGCGCTGAGCGAGTCATCGCTTACGCGAGCCGTACGTTAACCAAAGCGGAGCAAAACTATTCAACTACCGAAAAGGCGTGCCTTGCAGTAATTTGGGCAGTTACAAAGTTTCGTCCCTACCTGTACGGTCGTCCATTCCGTGTAGCCACAGATCATCATTCACTGTGCTGGCTTGCCAACCTGAGGGACCCATCCGGACGACTCGCTCGTTGGGGACTACGCCTTCAAGAATTTGATTTTTCCATCATTTACAAGTCGGGCCGCAAACACATGATGCAGATTGCCTGTCTCCGGCCCCCGTAGAAAGCGCTCAGCCGGAAGTCGATGATGACGACGCTTTTCTGGGAATGCTACACGGCTCTGATATGGCAGCACAGCAACTACAGGACCCTGAGCTTCAAAAACTTAAAGCATACCTTCAAGGCGAACAAGTTGACCTTCCCAAAGTTTTCTCCCGTAGCGTTTTCTCGTTCTGTCTTCGACAGGGCGTCCTCTACAAAAAGAGCTTTGACTCAAACGGCAGGTTGTGGCTTCTCGTTGTGCCAGACAGCCTTCGCGACGAAATCATCGAAGCTTCTCATGACCACCCCACCACCGGACGTCTTGGATAGAGCCGCACACTAGCCCGGATACGAGAAAAGTACTACTGGCCTCGTCTTCCTAAATCAGTCCGTCACTACACGCAAACATGCCGAGAATGCCAGAGGCAGAAGAAGCCGCCAACAAAGCCGGCCGGATTTCTACGTACTATCCAGCCCCCGCTAGCAGCTTTCGAACAAATTGGCATGGATCATCTCGGCCCATTCCCCGTGTCCAACTCAGGCAATCGGTGGATTGTGATAGCGACGGATTATTTAACACGCTACGCAGAGTATAAGGCACTGCTGCTCGGAACAAGCGCTGAAATAGCGAAATTTTTTATTGAGTCAATTGTTTTGCGGCATAGGGCTCCCAAAGTGTTAATCACTGACCGTGGCTCGGCGTTCACGTCGAAACTGACGCAGGACATACTCCACTTGAGTAACACCAGCCACCGTCGAACAACGCCGTACCATCCCCAAACAAATGGACTTACAGAGCGCCTCAATAAGACAGTGACAGATATGGTCGCCGTATACGTAGACGTCAAGCACCGAACTTGGGACGAAGTGCTCCCATTCGTGACCTTTGCGTACAACACCGCGATCCAAGAAACGACGGGATTTTCTCCATTCTATTTGGCGCACAGCCGGCACGTAAACGCCATGCTCGACGCAATGCTGCCCGACTTGCCCAGCGACCAGACCCACGAAGATGCGGAAGTAGTCTCACACCGCGCTGAGGAAGCACGACAACTCGCAAGGATCAGGATTCAAAATCAACAATCCGTTGACGCTAACCGCTACAACCTTCGTCGACGAGACATACATTTCACCCCTGGTGATCGAGTTTGGGTTTGGACACCCGTACGGCGCCGTGGTCTGAGCGAGAAGCTTATGAAGCGGTACTTCGGCCCCTATAAAATACTCCGCCGCATTGGTGACCTCAATTATGAAGTCAATCATGACACAGCTCGCACAGCCTCCTGTCGAAGGCCAAGATCCAAAGTGGTACACGTCGTGCGGCTCGAGCTTTACTACGAACGTTGAGGCACAGACTACGCACCCACGTATCGAACTGGAAGTGTTCCGTCTTGCAGATGGTGATCCCCGTTGAACAATGTCATTTCGCTCTCCGTAGCATCGAGTCGATGCCCTCTCAGAAAAGGGGGGGGGGAGTAATGCCGCCACTATCATCACCAGCAAGTCACGGAAGAAATGGCGCGACTATCACCATCAGCGAGGGCGAAAAGAAGACGAGAACGCTCGGTCAAGCGCTTGTCCTCGCGGGCCCTGGGCTGCAGCTTTGAGTTTGGACACATTAAATCTTCTTAATAGCCTTGATCATTGGAAGCACCGAGTGTCATTCGTGACAATATGCCGGTGATCTCCCGATTTCAGTAGAAACCGTTAACTTTGTTGGTCCGCACGACATGCTGGACGAACTACAAGGTGCGCTATCAGCCTCTCTGATATCTTTTCGGCTCTGAGCTTGCCCCCGAAAAGACTGAATTTCCCCTTGTTCACAATCGCCATCAGCTCTCACCATATATGCACGCGGTCATCTACCTCGGTGACAGGATGGCTTCTAAAAGAGGGCAATTTACTATTTTAGGTGTCCCGTTGACCAGCAACAATAGCGCTAATTTTTGGATTAGCCAGCTTAAGCGCAACTGGAAACCCATGCTTAGTCCCATTTCGCGTATGTCAAACAAATACGGCGAAGTATGCCAGTCAGCTTTCCTTAACCTCACTCAAGCATTGGCGATGAGCCTACCTACGTATGGCGGTTCTGTATATAGGCTCAAGCACATGCAGATGAAACATCTTCACATTTTTTGCGCGATGTTCTTCGCACGATTACCGAGCTTCCGCGCCATACCACCCCGGACGTCCTTAATCAATCCACCCCCCCCCCCCCCCCCCCCCGAACTGATACTCAACGAAACTCAACATCTGCCCGAAGATCGCCGACCCTTCACCTGGCATGATAGCCCGTGATAGCCCGTGAATGTGATATCCCGTGCTGCATGAAAGTAAAGAATGAAAGACGCGCTTCGTTTGGAACGCAGATAACACAGCCGGGCGTGGCCAGGCAGTAAAAACAAACAATAAATAAACAAACTCATACATGGTTCGCGGCATTACCCCCCCCCCCCTCTAAGAGTGCATCGACCCGATGCTAAAATAAAAGACAGTCCGAACAAACAACAAAAAAGTCCGTCATCTTGCATAGTAAGGTCTCAAGCGAACCACGTGGACGACTTCGGGCCGCGTGTGTCGTCGTGATGTACCGGAATCACCATCGGGGATCACCTCGTAGGTAAGTTGGCCGACACGTCGAAGAATCTGGTAACGTCCGAAATACCGTCGCAGAAGCTTCTCACTTAGTCCGCGTCGACGGATGGGAGTCCAAACCCACACACGATCCCCAGGGCGGTACTCGGCGTCTCGGCGTCGGAGGTTGTAGCGCCCGGCATCCACCAGCTGCTGGTCCGTTGTACGAACTCGAGCCAGCTGGCGGGCCTCCTCCGCACGCTGAAGGTATCCTTGGACGTCGGCGTTGAGGTCGTCGTCTTCTACGTGCGGAAGCATGGCGTCGAGCATCGTAGTCGGCTGTCTTCCGTAGACAAGCTCGAACGGCGTCATCTGCGTAGTTTCCTGGATAGCCGTCTTGTACGCGAAGGTGACATACGGGAGCACTTCGTCCCAAGTCTTATGCTCAACGTCGACGTACATTGACAGCATATTCGCGATTATCTTGTTCAGGCGTTCCGTTAGTCCGCTAGTTTGGGGGTGGTACGCCGTCGTCCTTCTGTGATCCGTGCTGCTGTAGCTTAATATCCCTTGCATCAGCTCCGCAGTAAAGGCCGTTCCGCGGTCCGTGATTAGGACTTCCGGGGCTCCATGTCACAGCACAACTTGGCTTATGAAGAACTTTGCGACTTCTTGTGCAGTCCCCCTCGGAAGAGCGGCGGTCTCTGCGTAGCGCGTCATGTAGTCTGTCGCTACAACAATCCACTTCTTCTCGGATCGGGATGTAGGGAACGGGCCCAGAAGATCCATTCCAATCTGTTGGAAGGGCCTATATGGGACGCCGATCGGCTGCAGAAGTCCGGCGGGTCTCGTCGGTGGCATTTTTCGTCGCTGGCAGTCACGGCAGCTACTGACGTAGTGGGTGACGTCGGATGCAAGGCGGGGCCAGTAGTACCTCGCGTTGATTTTTCCAATTGTGCGAGGTGTGCCGAGATGTCCGGAAGACGGGTCGTCGTGGCACGCTTTCACAATTTCGTCACGAAGATCTGCCGGGATGATAAGAAGATAATTCGCTCTCGTTCCGAGGCTGAAATTCTTCTTCACGAGGACGGAGTAGTTCAGGCTGAATGCAGGTAAATTGCGTTTGAAGGCCCTGGGCACGGCGACGTTGCATCCTTAGAGGTAGTCGATCATGACGCGTGGATCGGGGTCGGAACGCTGCTGGGCGGCCAGGTCGCTCTCAGTCACGACTCCGAAGAACACGCTGTCTTCATCGGAGTCTTGTGGTGGTGGGTCGACGGGGGCACGGGACAGGCAGTCGGCGTCGGAGTGTTTCCTCCCGGATTTATAGACTACTGTAACGTCGAATTCTTGCAGGCGCAAGCTCCACGTACCAAGACGCCCAGAGGGGTCCTTCAAATTGGCGAGCCAACACAGCGCATGGTAGTCGGTCACAACCTTAAATGGTCTTCCATTTCCATACACGTACGGGCGAAATTTTGAAATGGCCCATATAATCGCGAGGCACTCTTTCTCAGAGGCTGAGTAGTTTCTTTCTTCCTTGGACAGACCACGGCTGGCATAGGCGATTACTTTCTCGCACCCGCTTTGCTTTTGTACGAGGACGGCACCCAAGCCTATATCACTGGCGTCCGTGTGCATTTCCGTTTCGGCGTTTTCGTCGAAATGTGCGAGCACAGGCGGGATTTGCAGGCATTGTTGCAGCTCGCAGAATGCTTTTTCTTGGTCGTTGTCCCAGCTGAAAGGGGTGCTATCTTTCGTCAAGCGGGTGAGTGGCTCTGCAATGCGGGCGAAGTTTGCGACGAAGCGCCTGTAGTATGCGCATACTCCGAGAAATCTCCGCACGCCCTTCTTATCTTTCTGTCTTGGGAAGTTCGCTATTGCGGAAGTTTTCGCCGGATCAGGCTGGACTCCCGCACCGTTGACGACATGGCCCAAAAACGTGAGTTCCTCGTACGCGAAGCGGCACTTTTCAGGCTTCAGCGTTAACCCCGACGTACGGATGGCCTCGAGTACAAACTGCAACCTTGCAAGGTGTTCGTCGAAAGTCCGGGAGAATACTACAACATCGTCGAGGTATACGAGGCAGGTGTGCCACTTCAGGCCAGCTAGCACCGTGTCCATGACTCGTTGAAACGTTGCTGGCGCCGTGCACAACCCGAAGGGCATCACCTTGAACTCGTTTAGACCGTCTGGGGTTATAAATGCAGTCTTCTCTCGGTCTCTCTCGTCCACTTCAATTTGCCAGTAGCCGGTCTTCAGATCCATCGATGAGAAGTACTTCGCGTGGCAGAGGTGGTCGTGGGCGTCGTCGATTCGTGACAGGGGGTACACGTCCTTTTTGGTGACCTTGTTCAGTCGCCGGTAGTCAACACAAAACCTTAGTGTGCCGTCTTTTTTCTTCACGAGTACGACCGGCGCAGGCCAGGGCTTTTCGATGGCTGTATAATGTCGTCGCTGAGCATGTCGTCGACCTGAGTCCGGGTGGCTTCCCGCTCGTGTGAAGAGACGCGGTACGGTGACTGTCGGGTAGGTCGGGCTCCATCTTCGGTTATTATTCGGTGCTTCGCTAGAGGTGTCTGACGTAGTTTTGAGTTCGACGAAAAACACTCTCTGTAGCGATGCAGCAAATCCAATAATTTCTTCTGTTCTTCTTGCGGTAACGCCAAATTCACGTCGAAGGGGTTCGGAAGCTTGAAGGTATCTTCGGGTGCGCGTTCAAAGTCGGCAATCGCGATCACGTCACTTGCTTCTTGCGTTTCTTCGAGGAACGCAATTGTAGCGCCCCTGTTTAAATGCTGGTATTCCTCCCTGAAATTAGTGACCAAACTTGGGACTGGCGTTGCGTAAAGCGCGCAATGCCTCTTGCAACGGAGACACCACGGTCGAGGAGCAACCTTTGGTCACTCTCTACGAGAGCGTCGACGTCAGGAACAGCATCTTCACAGTACACGGTGATCATCAAGCTTGCGCGCGGTGGCAGTGTGACATGATCATCGGCGATCCTTAAAGCAGCACGGTGTTCGGGCTTCGGTTCCGGCGTCATGGAGTGATCGGAGGAAAAAGTTATGGACTTGGTCTGTAGATCAATTATTGCGCCGTTGTCCGTCAAAAAGTATATTACAAGAATTACGTCGCGAGAGCAGTTAGGCAAAATGACGAACACCGCAGGGTACGTTGTGCCGTCTATGGTGACGCGCGATGTGCACGTTCGTACTTGGCGTCACGAGGTGGCCTTCTGCTGTGCGAATTTGCGGACCCTCCCATCTGGTCATAACTTTCTTCAGTTTGGACACAAATGGTCCGCTCATTACCGAATAGTCAGCTCCCGTGTCTACGAGGGCGACTACGTCAAAGCCGTCGATGGACACCTTCACGTCAGATGCAGTCTTCCTCGAGTTCCGGGTGCGTCGCGGCGTCGTATCTCGGCTTATGCGTGTTGACGGTCGGGCACTGTGCGTCGTGGTCTTCGTTGTATTCTCATCGGCAGGTTTGGTCATGTCGGGTACGCGTCGCGCCGTTTTGCTGTCGTCGTGGTCGGGAGTCCCGTCAGGGTTAGTTTGGGTCGTCGGGGTCGGGGCATGTCGTGAATCAGGATCTTCAGCGAGTCGCTGCGTCGTTGGAGGGTTTTCTGTTTTCCGCCGTTGTGCAACTTTACCTCCCGAAGTTGCTGCTTTTAGTTTCCCCCGTGTGGGCTGGGGGACCTTCCACGTGCGAAATCAGCATTGCTACGGCGGTTGGGTGACTGGTATGGGTAGGGCGACGGGATCGGTTGAATTAAGCGGGCTGGTCCTCGGTTGGTGTTGGACACGTATTCGTCGATCTCAGTAGGACGGGGGCGTGGGGTCGGGGGCGTGGTGCGTCGACGGAGAAACCACGCATTCCGAGTCTCCTGTACGGGCAGCGACGATAGATGTGAGCGGCCTCTCCGCAGTGGTAGCACAGCGGACGATTATCGGCGGTACGCCATACGTCCGTCTTCCTGGGCGCCTGGTTTTGGCCTGCAGGGGATCGGGCGGGCGACAGTGGACGGCGGTACGGCGGGACTTCTTGATGACGGGTTGGAGCAGGGCGGGGTCGTCGAACAGCCGCGGAGTAGGTCATAGCTTGAGGCTCACGTGGTACTTCGGAAGGCGTAGAAGTCCCGAAGGCGAGTTGAATTTCTTCCCGGATCACGTCGCTCATAGAGGTGACTTGGGGTTGCGGCGTTGTTGGGAAGAGTTTCCGCAGTTCTTCGCTGACGACAGCGCGACAGCGCGGATTGTGTCACGTAGTGTGTCAGAGCTAAGAGCCCCGGCGTCGATCGTGTCCGCAACTACCGCATTGATGGGGCGGTCGTACTGCCTCGTGCAAATTTCCAACTTCTTCTCCATGGAGGCCGCCTCGGACGCAAATTCGGCCACCGATTTGGGGGGTTGCGGACAAGGCAAGCAAAAAGTTCTTGCTTTACTCCTCGCATCAGAAACCTCAGTTTCTTTTCTTCCGTCATATCCGGGTCCGCGCGACGAAATAGTCGCTTCATTTCCTCAACGAAGATTACGACTCCTTCGCTCGGGTGTTGCGTTCGAGCTTCCAGTAAAAGCGCAGCTCGTTCTTTTCTCACCACGGTCGTTAAGGTCTCAAGGAACTCGCTTTTGAATGGCGTTCAGTCGGTCAAGGCGCTCTCGTGGTTCTCGAACAAGTTCGAGCTGCATCCTCCAAGTAAAAGAAAACATGCCGGAAGTTTTCTTCATCGTCCCACCTGTTGAAGATCCACACGCGCTCCAGCTTCTCCAACCATTCCTCCGTGTCTTCAGCGGGGGCTCCTCGGAAAGTTGGCGGTTCCCGGGGCTGCTGCAGCAGGATTGGCGACGTTGGTTCTTGCACCATGGTGGTGGTTGCAGCAGTCGTTGTCTTGGGTCTTTCTGGCAGGAGGCCGAACTCGGGCGGCAATCCTTGCAGTCGGAGGCTGGCTCTAGTTGGACTGGGCTGGCGGCTTGCAGAGGTCGTTATAAAGGGTGCGTACCCCGCACCTCCACCAGATGTCACGAAGCCAGAGACGACGCAGTTGTCTTGAAGGAAAACACGTTTATTGGAGCGAACTTGTGCTCCCCTAACAACTCAAATAATACAAGGGCGGCGAAGCAGCAGTCAGCAAAGTGACGTACTCAAGCGAGCGTCGGAGATCGAATGCCACGGCGTCTGCTCTGCAGGCTTTTATCTTTCGGCGCAAGTGTTTCTGGAACCGTAGATTCACATCCAGAACACTGTACAAAGTAAATGTAACTGGTAGCGAAGCTTCCATAGAAGCCCATACGTTCAGAAAATGGCGGCTCTTAAACTGCTCATGGGGCTTAGTGCCATCTGTGTGAGGAGGGAACACTTCCGGCGGAACAAAAAATAAACAGGATGTGACGCAAGATCCGCTCAGAAAGTGGCGTCATTTTGGTGACATTAGCAGAAAAATTTGACTTCAAAATAGCCTTAGCATGCCTCAGATCGCTGAGGGCTCATGTCGTCGCCATCTGACGCAAGTTGGCGAGCCCTTGGCGCGTGTGCTTCAAGTCAACGCCAGCTTAACTAGTACAGACTCGTGACTTAAGAAACGTACTTTAGCATACTGTCGTATGATTCGCTTCGGTGTTTAAAAAAACATCTTGCATATTCTCTGAACCTTTATTCTGTATTCATGCCTTCCACTGCTGTATAAAAGCAATCAGCTGTTTATTTTGATTGCAGTGGGTGGTAAACATACCCCCCTCCCCGACCAGAATTTTTTTTTCAGCCTTGGGATACAGAGCACGAAATGACATTTGACCACTGTCCCCTGCCCCCCTTTCATATAAAAAACGTGTCCACCCCTCTCCTCGATACAAATTCCTACCAACGCCACTCCTTGGTTTAATTGCGTCGCACATACGCAGGTTGCGTGCGTGCCTTAAGTATAGATCAAGTTTATATAATGCTTGGTCAGTTTGTGTACTTCTGTCCTAAGAGAAGAAATAACGCATAGTCATGCTATAATCAAGACATTTGAAGTTTATTCCAGGATAAACATAAAACAACTTTACCACACTGCACAAAACCAGCACGTATACAATAGGTACAAAATGTTCGTGGGCACTACATTCATTATGATTTTCCTTACGCGCCGAAAAATTGACTTTACCCGTAACACATAGCATTTTGAGCAATGAAAACGTCAACAGCAGAACTACTTCGAAACAAGAGAAAAAGACTAGGCACTGCATCTTGACGCAGAAAACCGGGCCGCAGGAACGCCGATTCACGAAAGTGCAGCGAGCACACCGTAGCTGTCCCGGTGTCTTATCAAGTACACATGGGTTTCTACAGAAGTTCACTCAGCATTCACGCCTGCAATTTCCTGGTTGCATTATTAGGCAAGTATCGCAACTCATAAGTAAAAAGAGGAAAAATGGATCAATGCAAACGAAAGCGACGGCAGTATGTAAAAGCAGCTAGCAGGAAAGATTTGGCAGCAGCGCAGCACGGAGCAGCGCAATACAGTACTACGGTGGAAATAATGCTTGCGCATACAAGTGCGGGAAGCAACGTGCACTACAAAGGTTGTAATGCAATGGAGAAGACACTGAGATAGACAATTAAAGCGACTCGTTTAAATTCGAATGGTACTAAGCTGAGAAGTAGAGTAATTGACCACTTGCTCCGAGCCAGCCTGAGGTGAAATCAAGAGATAACTGTGACATAACAAAGCTTTAGACCTTTTTTTTTTTTTCGAAGCACCACCACGTCCCCTTACACAACCCCCGTGCAGGTATTAACAGTACTGTAGTTTCGCGTTACCTGTGGAAATGAGAGGAAAATGGTGCAGTAAAACGCCAGGCGACGGGAGTTGCTGTTGCAACCTTGTACAGCACATCGTTTTCGTAGGTACCGAGGAAAGCACTCCGCTTCAACCGTTGGCAGCATCGTCCCGTAGTCCACCGTGCCCGCCGGGCACGGTACTAAACGTGTTCACCGACGATACAACGCACTTCGCAACTCCACCAACAGCAAAAATGAAGTGCACACCAAATTAACATAGAAAAACGAATCCAAATGCGCACCGCCAAAACACGCGAGGGGCGTTTCCTAGCAGACGAACTTTAGGAGCGCCTTGCCGAACACTACAAGGACTGCATCACAGAGCAACGACATGTGCCGTTCTTCAGAGGGCGCTACAAAAAAAAAAAAATTTGAGAATGAACAGCATTTTCATAAATTGTTTACACTGTGCCTAAATAAATGTGATTCAGAAATAAATATCGTTCGTAAAATATAATTATTGTTGAACAAAACTTGGTTTTTTGTTACGAGTGTTTTTTCCCTCCTCACCTAGTCGCGCTTCAATCGCCACTCCCATAAGCCCCCATGCTGATGTCGCTGGCAATAGGCTCTGAACCGCTTTTCGCCCGAAGCTTCGCTACCATTTATATTTACCTTGCATTGTAGATCACAGAAGATAATTCTGGGCTAGCGACGTTAGGACGAAACAGTGTGCTTATCTGAATGTGATAGCCTCTGCGGCATGAAAGTAAAGAATGAAAGACGCGCTTCGTTTGGAACACAGATAACACAGCCGGGCGTGGCCAGGCAGTAAAAACAAACAATAAATAAACAAACTCATACATGGTTCGCGGCAATATACTCACAGCTAAATCTACCCATCTAAGCCCGGTGAAATGTTCATACTTGTCAACATTGTTGAAGAAGAACAAGACATTACGTAAATATAAGACAACATATTAATACAGAAGTGATATTTGCAGTGTTCCTTTATAAGAAATCATACATGGTTGTTGATTTTTGCGGAATTAAATACTTCATCAACTGCAGAAAAAAAAATTCACTCCGCCGTCGCCTGCTGTCGCCCGCGACACTATAGCTTCTGGCGCCATTTTAAGAAATCAACCGGCAACAGTTACGAAAGGTTCCACTAGATAGGTTCCACGTTCTTCTTGCAACGGGGAGCGGTTTTTCGCACTTGATCTCACCCCCACAGCTCTCTGCGCATGCGCCGCGTTGCTATGGCAATGGAGGTGCGTCGCCTGCGTCGTCTGCTTCCTCTCCGCCGCGGCTGCGCTCCGCGGCGCCGAAGTCAAACGGGAGCGCGCGGCACGCCGCTCGTCGATGCGCGCCGTCGGCAACGAGAAGCGTGTAGCCGCGTATGCGACCACGATGGAAACAAAAACAAAAGCAAAACAAAGAGAGAAAAGAAGAAGATTCGAACGCGGAGATCGAGGCATTGGGCACATTTTTCTCAGCGTAGCAGTGAACAGCTGATCTCACGATCTCAGTGCTTTCGTCAACTGCAATAGAGAATGCTTCAAACTCGTGGCATCGGTTGATTAATCCTTTTTCAATGTCTCCACTGATCTCGTTAATTCTCTGGGTGACTGTGTTTGGAGAGAGGCTTATTTTCTCGAAAGTCTTTTTCATGCTGGGACAGGTAGCATCAGCGACTCCGAGCAGGCACTGCTTCACGAACAGACCTTCAGTGAAGGGCTTGGATGATTTGGCGATAAGCTCAGAAATGACGAAGCTTGCCCTTACCGTTTCGTCGCTTGCTTTGGCCGCCTTTTTGAACAGGTTTTGCTGCTTTCCCAACGCCGCCTTCAGCTGAGTCACGGTGTGCTCGCGAACGTTGCCAGTAAGAGCACCATACTTCTCGTGATGGCAAGACATGAAGTGGCGTCGAACATTGTACTCCTTCGGCACAGCCACAGTCTTGTGGCAGACTAAGCACAACACCTTCTCTCTTGATTCCGTGAAGAAATAAGAAAGTTCCCATCACTCCTGAAAGCACTTCATCTCGTCTTCCACATTGCGTTTTGCAGACTGCTTGGACAACGACATTGTGGCTCGCTAGACTTCCACAGCAGAAAGCTTCGCTGTTTGCAGACCGTCCAAAAAAAAAAAGTCAAAAAGACACCTGTCACATTTACGGAGGCGACAGGCACGTAGGAGCACAATTATATAGTGCGCTCTATCATGATTGACTTGGGGCGCCGCTACCATCCACAGTGCTGTCAACAGCTTGCGAGTCGGAGGATAGGCGCTTGGTTTGGCGTCTCAATTTAGCGCACGCGAACAGATATGTGGCGTTTGATGTCTGGAAGTGCACAGTTTTGAAGGGCAATGTGCAGTCTTTTCCTCAGCAGCGAGATGCCACTCTCTCCCAGGCCATAAATAACGCTGCGACACGTCCCTAAACCCTAAACGCACGTGGGTGCATTTTAGAGCCCGAACCTAGAGTCCGACGTGCGGCTGCGTCCTTTTCGCTACAGCTGCAGCGCAGTAAAAGTATTTGACACAAAGACGAACAGGAAAGCAAATATCCACAAACACCATACAACACCCGGAAACCTTCGCGCTTTCGCGGAAGCCTGGAAAACTCCGGACAAGCCGCCGTCTTCTCATTAGTGACGTGCCGCCCCGTTCGCAGGGTCATAAAACGCTGCGGGCAGTTTCTCCGCGGCCTGTGCTCGCCCAGCCCTGTGCGCACTGTAGAGTGCTCGATCCACAAGTCGCAGTTGCTTGTGACCATTGTGCACGCGACTTAACGGCGACCGAATCGAGGGGCCTCCGGAAAAGAGGAGTGTCCGCTCTGGTAACGCGAAGCCGTGAAAGACAATATCCACGCGTTTTCGAGCAGTCTCTGGCCACTCGTCCTTGGCTACACAAGCAGGGCGCGCACTCACGCATTCGCTTAAAAAACATAAATAAATGAACCAAGACACTCATGAGGGGGCCGCTGGCCGCAATAAAAGGGTCCGCGGGCCGCGTGTTTGAGACCCCTGATCTACGCTCTCATTCTGGTTTAGTACACTCTGTTCTGGTTTAGCAATTTCGAGTCAGGAGCAGTTTCCTATTTTGATATGTTTTCCTACACTGTGTACACCATACGTGTATATTCAACAAAACTGGTGTTAATTATTGCATGTAATAAATATGTCCTGTGCTTTGTTTTTTTTTTTTTTAATAAATGAATGATTCATGGATCCTGTGCTATAACCAGTCTCCCTCTGTCATTGAAGAATGGCATAATCCATATCAAACGATCAGGGCCCGAACAAAAGAAATGCTTAAGACGCCCTGCCGTTTTCTACGCAATGACGGCACGTGTATTATATTGTTATTATTGCGTAATTTTTGGCAACTTTAAATGCACGATGTAAACACGCATTGCGCTGTGCATGAAGGCGTCTGCTTGAGAGCGTTCGCGTTACTTGCTGCCGAATTATGCTTTGTGGGGTCTATGAAAGAGCCGAAAAACAACCACGGGATGAAGCTTCTTTCATTACGTGGTTCATCTTTCCCGGCCTAATGAAAAAAAAAAAAAAAACACTGCGCGCGCGGAAGGCTTTCAACCCTGCAGTTGCGTGTAACCTTTGCCCGTTTCATTCGGGTCTTTAATAAATTGTTAGTAGTAAATATATTATTTATTTGTTTATTTGATTCTTTATTTGTTTATTTGATTGTTTATTTGTTTGTTTGTGCATTTGTTAGTTTGTTTGTAAAGCAGGCCTCTATTTAGGCCCAGCACAGGAGGGTCAATATAACGAATTCGTCGACAACAACAAAAAGACTGAGCAACACGTACGAGACTAGCATCGTCCCCGACAGAGCAGGAAGCACATCAAATACACAGCTTACAAAAGTTGGTAATTTGCGTAAACAGTTCTGGAACAGGTGCTACAAGGATGGGATGCACGGCCAAGGGCGCCGATTTTATCAAGTGACCATCGCAATGAAAGCCCATGCTAGCGCCGATTAGCTTAGTCACAACCAGCGCATTTCGAAATACGATACGAATCGTGAGATCAGCTTTTAATCGCTAGGCTGAGCAAAATGTGCCCAATGCCTAGATCTCCGCGTTCGAATCTTCTTCTTTTCTTTCTTTTTTGTTTTTCCTTTTTTTTTTTTTTTTTTGCTTCCGTCGCGATCGCATACGCGGCTACACGCTTCTCGTTGCCGACGGCGCGCATCGACGACCGGCGTGCCGCGCGCTCCCGTTTGACTTCGGCGCCGCGGCGCGCAGCCGCGGCGGAGAGGAAGCAGACGACGCAGGCGACGCGACTCCGTTGTCATAGCAACGCAGCGCATGCGCAGAGATCAGTGGGGGTGAGTGCGAAAAACCGCTCCCCTTGCACGGCCGCTCGATGGAAACTAGACCTAGTTTCCATCGAGCGGCCGTGCCCCTTGCAACGCACGTTAGAGTGAACTACGCACGTGGAGTAGGGAAACGCGGTTCTATGAACATTGAAGTAGGGCGCCTCGATTCACGCGCGTCTTCGCTGTACGGCAGCGTTGGCATCGAGACACCCGGCCTGGAGCCGTGGAGCGCGGTAAATTTAAAATGATTTAAGCAAGCCTTTGGCGTCTTTACCTTTGGAGGAGCGCGACGCAAGAGGAACAAAACGAGAGGTGAGCGGGCAGGCGAAGGGAGGCAATTACTAGGCAAAAGTCGATAAAGACTATCGTCCTTTGTCGACATTTGCAACGAAAGGAGCAGATACGCGGCCAGTTTTATTTTAATTGGCAACGCGCATCCTAAAACGGACCATTGCGAAAAGGTTGCAGGTTAATAGGGCGTCTGCATACTTTGGCTCCGCCCGCCGTAACGCTTTCTTTTTGTTTTGTTTTTTTTTGTATTAGGTTGAAATACAGTCGGACGTATGTATAATTTGGAAAATCGCACGCCTCGGCCCGGGTCACCCGATTCAAAACTGGGTTCGTTATTTCGGGAAGGAGCTAAGTGGGAAAACACGAAACGGGAAGGGCGTTTTGTACCGGGTTGAAGAGGCACGGAATGAACGAGAAGGTTCAAGTGGGAACGGATTGAAATGGGAACAGGCGAAATGGGAAAGGGCGAAAGGGGAAGGTCATTTTGCGCCGGGTTGAAACGTGAGGGAACAAGCGGGAAGGATGAAATGGGAATGGGTTCAAACGGGAACCTCCCGATCCACATGCGTCCCAAGCAGAACGGGAAATCTAGCTAGCGGAACTTTTCGTTGCTGTTGCCGCGTGATTTCTCATATGCCACCAGGAGGTGGCGCGGGGAACAGCAGGCGGCGGTTTTCTGCACTGGATGCAGAATATCATTTGCTATCGAAAAACCAAGCATCCAGGAATTTTTTAATAAAGAAACACTGTAAATATCCCTTGTGTACTAATTTCCTGTCTGATATTTGTATAATGTCTTGTTCTTGATCAACAAAGTTGACAAGTATGAACATATAAACCGGGCTTAGACGTTTATATTTGGCTGAGAGTATATAAGACTATTGCTCAGTAACCATTTTACTTTCGCCGGGTGGCTCAATCGAGTTACATACAGACAGACAGACAGGCCAAAATTTCTGGGTTTAAGTAGCCCAATAAAGAATATCGTCTTTAAAACAGCGTTGCTTATGCACCAGCATTTGAGACCTGACTCAAAGAAACGGACGGGGTGCTCAGCATGATAAGACATGCCTGGAGTTAACCTTATTTTAGACGCGAAGCATCTCATGGTCGGGGCTATGTCCCTCCCTTGTCGTTGTCGTTGTTGCGCCGTCCACACCCCCACTGAGCATGCTCGGCTTGCTGAACGCCCGGTGGTGTCTTACCCTTCTATGGCTCCTGGAGCGACAGTGTTGCCGGCGTCTTTCTGGCCCGGCACGAGACGAGCACTCTTCCCCTTTAACGGCTCCGCGTCTTCCTGGGCCGGCACAAGACGAGCACGCTTCACGCACCTTCGACGTTTCATCGTCGTCGGCAGCGGCGTGCGTCGGCGAACCTGGGTGGGCCGTGATTACAAGCAGCCCCCAACCAAACGGGGAATGTGCATCGACCTCATCTTCAGCAACTTTACGGTTCATCCACTACAACAGCCCTTGACTTCACATTTTACAGACCATAAGGCGGTCATATTCAAAGCGGAACGTCAACCACAGCTCGACGTCACCTACGTTGAACATGATGATGATAATGCTTAAATAAAGACAAACTCATACCACGTACAACGTCTCCCTCTCTCTCTTTAATGCCTCTCCACTCTAACACCCCCCACCCCCTTCCAATAAAATTACACAATCTTCCCGTAGGGGAACCCTGAGTAGTATGCGAAACAGCCATGGGGTCAACGCAATTTCCCATTTCGTAGTTCCTGTAAGTGAAAAGTGTGGTAGTTACCATGAAAACCAAACGGTAAGTTTAACGGTAGCTACAGACCTCAACCTCATGGAAACGACGAACATAAAACTAATGGGCACTTGTATCGACCCCATGCCTGCTTCGCATACTACTCAGGGTTCCCCTACGGGAAGATGGTGTAATTGTTTTTTATAGTTGCGACCATTGGGCTTGATTACGATGTAGGGGAGAAAGGAACGCGGGCAAATGAGCAAAGACGCAATAGTATACGTGCAATATATGTACGGACGAATATGGTTGAACAAAATAAAGCGCATTTCAACGGACACTTAACAGAGTGAGAATGGGGTAACGCGCGAAACCAAGAAAGCGCGTACAGGGGCGGAGAAACTGCCTGCGTCTGTCGAACGAGATTCCCTTCTGAGAGTTGTGGCCGTATCTAAGTTCCTCCTCCACTTCATTTTCTCCCTCCACTTGGCTGAGGATAGGATTCCGCAATGCTTGCGCATGGGGAAATCAATTTCAAGGATCTCCTCCACTGGAGGCTCGAGTGGTGGAAGGATTCAGAATACCAGGGTTGGTGTCCGGCAGTGACAGCGAGAACCGCGAAGTCCGCTGTTTCAGGCTGCTGAAGAATCACCGGAAGAGCCGTACGGGCCTTTCAACGTGCCGCCTCCCTCCTCCCAGCAGTCTGTTCTCTGCCTGTCGTGCGGGATCTTTCGGGGAAACTATAATGTGCCTCCCAGTAAGTTTTGCTGGGCAATTCTATCTTGCTTAAGGCCTCATCAGCAAATCATTGGTAACAGGCTCATGCAGAAAAGGCAAGATTTAGTAGACCAAATGAAATCTTGAAACAAATTGAAATCCCACAGCGCTCTCAGATTGACACGAAAGTAGAAGCATAGAAAAGTTCCCATACAAAACATATTTATTTCAAAAATTTGAGGTTCTCAAAACAAAATAAATCCATCGCTGATATTCCCACTCCTGGACAAACTCCCTTCAGGCGATCTGTACAGAAGGGACACAAGGTAAGAATGAGGCCAGTGTAGTTCTCCGGGGAAGAAAGCTTAGATATAAGTGTGGGGAAGCACACAAAATGTCACTTTTGGGCTAAGCAGTTTTCAGTAAAATGGGCTCTTAGGTTCAAGCTGGCCCTCCCGTCGTAACCGAGCCCGCATCTGGGTAATAAGGGTTCTTCAAACCTCCGCACTCACTCAAATGAATGTTCGCTTACGTCAGATCAACGGACTGCCAGCAAGATCCTTCGCGAAAAAAGTGGACATGGCTGTACCATTTGCAGTAAAGGCAATGCGACGGAGATAATTAACCGGAGTGAATACGCGTCAAAGAAGTGCCCGCGCTGCTTTCTAACGGAGACACGTATGCTCGCCTTGACAAAGACCCGACGTCAAAACATCGCAGGGACTTTCCGAAGTTAATTGCTGACGTCTTTCGGGTCATTCCAGCCCGACATAAGCCACTGCACTACAAGCCCTTATGCCACGAAAGTTGGGCCCTGGCACTTCACGGTGCTCCCGAAATTAACAAGCCCGGTACTCCGTTACGACCCAATCTGGGTTTAAGCTGGTTTCCCTTGTACAAGTTCTCTGGCTACTTGCATCGTCTGATGTCTCCACTGGTTGGTCATATTAACACTCAGATCCAGAATTAAATTGAAAAAGCTAAGGACCTCTGTCTGGACGATTATGTAATTATGGTGTCGTTCTAAATGGCGTTACTCTTTACTTGAGTGCCAATTGACCTGGCAGTACAAGTGTGCAAGGACGCACTGGATTCTGACCGCAGTGCCCCGGAATGGACAACGCCCATAGACGTGCAAGCCTTGTGGAGTTTTGCCTGCTGCCTGCTCCTCAAGAGTACACTTGCAAAACAGTTGTCAATAGGTACTCTGCACCAGGCAAATGCCGCTGTGAGCACAGCTCGTTTCCTCAGTTGCCTCTAGCGCACACAAGGGCGTCGCCAAAGGAGTGATGATTTCTCGACCTGTAGTGATGATATCTCGATGATTTCTCGACCTGTGATCCTCCACTGCCTGCAGTGTGCCGTGCCCACGGTCTACGGGGCTGGCATTGAGACAAAGCTAAAGAAAGACAGCTGTGATGAATGCATGGATTCCTCCTTGCTTTTTTCATTACCTACAACTATAATTGTCGGCTATAATATCAACGACTGCTTTCCTGTCATTTGCACCGTCTTGGTTTTTGTCATGACTTTTGACTAGAGACCAGAACTTTAGACACAAAAAATCAAGGCACATATAAAAGGCACTGAAGAGTACCTTTAGATATATATATAGCACCAAATACTGTCATTTAGGCAGATATAGGCTCAATTCGTATTTACTTCAGCAGCGTACTTTAATACAAATTATTTAGTTGTAATGAAAACAGCGAAAAAATCTTGTGCTGTGAAAGCTACTTTGTTCTCTTCGTGATAATGAGAAACAAAAAAGTTGCCATTTCAAGATTTACTTGAAATGATGGGTGTATCGACACTAAAAGAAAGGCTTAAAAGCCGTTACAGACCAAACCTATCTCAATGATTTGCTGCTTGAAATTGTAGCTCCATTCAGTGGATAATTGTGTGCAAAAAAAAACAACGGTCAGTGTCCACTGAAGTTGGTGGAGCGTGCTCCTACCTCGAGACGCTCCATGATCTAGTTCCATCTGAAATATAAGAATGTTTCCGGCGCAGAAGCTTCAGCAGTTCTTTTAGCACAGGGAACACAGGAATTTAAATGTCAGACAGATTTAGGCAACCGGTCCTTCGGGGATGGGGGCGGATTTGTACTTCAGCTTCGACCATGAACTCAGCATTCTTAGTCAAAATTGCACCCAAGCACTCAGATGCTGAAATGCTTTCTTTCAAGAGTGTGAAATACGCACATGAATGTGCCATGTCGCGTTCAGCTGTAGCGTGGTTACATAATTTGGACTGCTACGCTTTTGTCCAGTGCAAATTTGCAAAGCGGCGTGGGTTTGTATTAGTTTTCCGCCCCTAGGTCAGTTACTTAAGGTGTATAAACTGGCTCTGGTGGGAGAGGCACAATCGGTAGCTATTCCTCGAAGACGCAACTGCGCTTCGAAGAACAATCTTAACTGCAACTCATTATTCCTTGACAGAGCAAAACTGCCTTTTCACTTCTTCCCAACACCGATGAATCCAATGAATAGTACAGTGAAGTGCAATGATTCCGTGCAAATTACTGAATCATTAGTAGCAGATCAGTACCGAAGCTGAGGGAATAACAACATTGAGTGACAATGCACTACATACCGGTTATCAACATGAGATAGCCCGGAAAACTTTTTTTCAAATGATTCTCTTAATGCCATATTTCGAATTTTTTTGAAAATTACCCGGCATGGCAGATGAAGACTGTCACGTCTAGACTATTTGTAAAGTGCCAACATGCTCATTCCTATAAGCTTCGTTTCTCGTTCCATCATCGTCGTGCTACACATCCTGCATCTTGCCGGCCGGCGATCGGTGGCTGACGTGTTCGTGGCGTCACCTGAAAACTTTGGTGTGTCATATTTTTACGTAACTTTCCCCCAGGGCGCATCTTTGACCTTGAGCGGCATGTGTGTGCGGCTGTGTCTCGTTCATTTCTTTCTTGGCATGTTTTTGGTTGCGTAACCAATGGGTATGGAACGTCGACAAATGTTTGCGCCGTTGGTCCACTGACACAGCGTGTCAGAAGGGCATGGAACAAAACAGCTCGTGCGGGCAGATGTGACGTCGGTGCGCTTCGCTGCGGCGTCGCTGCCCACGGGCCTTTGGGGGCTCGGCCGAGGTGGCAAGGTCGAGATCACTGAGTAGTCAAAATGGCGGTGTCTTGAACACGGTTTGCGCTCCTGGGCGTGTGTGGCACGGCGAGCGGATTTTTCCGCAAACGGAGTTCGACGAACACTCAGGCATATGTAACACAAAAAAAAGCCTTTTAGGCGATAAATTGCCCTTATACGCAATTATAGGAACAATAAACTACTGCTTAAAGTGCTCCACTTCCCTAAATTTTATTGATTGATTGTGGGATTTAACGCTCCGACGCAACGCAGGCGATGAAGCACGACGTAGTGGAGGGCTCCGAATTAATTTTGACCACCTGGGGATCTTTAACGTGGGCCGAAATCTCGTACACACGGGCGTTTTTGCTTTTCGCCTCCATTATAAAAGCGGTCGCCGCGGCCGGGAATCGAACCGCGATCTCGTGCTCAGCAGCACAACGCCTTAGCCACTGTGGCTCCACTTCCCTTAGTCAGTGCTTCTATGCATATAGGCTTGATACAGACACAAGGTAAAAATAGGCATTTTTCCTAACGTTCCGGTCTTTACTTATGATATTACCAAAAGCATTCTGTGTGTGGGCACCCGCGGCTTCCCTGGCGGTAATCATGGTGTTCGTATCTCGGTCAGAGCTGAACCACCAGGATATGTGGTTCAGCTTCAACGTGGTTCAGCTTCAACATGAGCGCAAAGTGCCTATAAAACTCGAGTGGCTTGCTCCGGACATCATGATCGACATGTGTTGATAGCATTTGTTTCGATACCGGCAGCATGTGAGCACGCGCGGCCCAATAAACTCGATTACCGTCTCTTTTCTGGCTTCGCTCTTGGTCCCGGCTTCGTCACCTACTTTTGCCGTGAGTACATTGCGGAAGGAAGAAAAGATAAGATCACTGTCCTCGGCGTTTGCTGAGTGAATTTTGCGCGCACATTAAGTACTTTTGGTGAGCAGCCAATCGGTGCCTCATCGTCCTGCCAATCGGCTGCATGTGCATGCGTGTAACGGTGCTGGGCTTACTGGGCAGGGCTTGTATGCTTACTTCATTTTAACGAATACCACGAAACTCTTCGAATCTACTAGATACGATTAAGTGATACTTATTACCGCACAAACGACGTTACGATTATTGTTGCTCTTTTTGACAAAACAAAATAAAAATCTTGAATTGAATTTGCTCCGCCCCTCTCTTATACATATCCCCAAATAAGAAGAAAATATTGAAAAAAAACTGTATATTAGATAAATACGGTGTAATTAATCTAAACGAAAATCATGTTACGGGGTCCCCTTACCTTTGTCATCCCTTTTTATAGAATTGTGAAATAATATGTGGGTGGTCTCGTTGACATCGCTGCGCACTACGAATTAGTCAATAAACCAGGGGCCTGTGGCGGTGGCTGTCAGCACGTCAGTTTGGCACAAACGCGGATTCACGCCAAATGGGAATTTTGATAGGAGGTTTCTGGCTACACTCAAGCAATTAGAATTAGAATGACAAGTTTTGAAAACGGAGATCTGGGGACGCCCCTTTTTTGCCAACTGAGGCAATTATGCGTCATTGATGCTCACGCAATAAAAACAAGGGACTCCTTCATACAAGAAATAAGGCGAACCTCCGAAAGCAACACCGAAGCCCTGCAACGAAATTCGACTATGGTATGCGCGTTACACACACATCGGAATTGGCAGGACAATGACACAATGATTGGCTGTGCAAGGCGACAACTTCATTCATCGCGTGTGAGGCGGGTTTTTTTACCTTTTGTTCCAACGGCCTAGAACCGCGGACACAGCTTCTCATGGAGAAAGTAGCTTCCGAAGCCGGGGTGAAGGGTGAAAGGAAAAAAGAGACGGCAATAGAGTTCATAGGAGCGCTCATGCTCACATACTGACGGTCTCAAACGAGGCGCTATCAGCAGATGTCGCCAGTACACAGCAGGCCGCTCGAGTATTACACACAAGCGTTTAGCCGACTCTACATACATGGCACCACCCTCTGAGAGCTAGATAGCCTGCTTTATAATAAAGTTTTCTACTACTACTACTACTAGCACGCGTGGCCTTCCCATTTGGATATAACGTGCGGCTGGTGCTTGCCATTGCCACGTTTGCGCCGGTCGCCCCGCGCCACCGCCGGTTCATACCTGCCGTTATCGCTTGATCTGTGCTTCGCGCGGTAGTAGCTTGCTGCGCGCTCTTTGCAGAGACGAGATAGACCCAGCCACACTTCTCACCTAACTAATAAATCCTTTTGAACATACTTTTTTTTCGCGCTAGCTTATCGGCTTCGGTGGATAAGTTTTCTGTAGACACAGGGCCGTCCGAGTTTCCATTCGCCTACCCGCATGAAGCTTTGCTGTGATATGAAGCAATCTAAAGTACTTCCGGGCATTCAGAAAGCAACCTCTTCTGCTGAGCCAATCAAGGACTCAAATAGGAGGATAATTACACTGCGTTGTCGGAAAGGGTCACCAATTGTCAGCTCTCCGCATTGAAAGCATGGCCCCTGTCCACCTCGATATGTTTGAGCTATTAGGTCATAGCAGTTTAATATTTTATCCGAAACACACTGTTTTATCAGTAAGGATAACTCCTTCCCTCCTTGTCTTCTTAATTCTTTGGTTAAACTAAGTCTTCGCGCTGGCGATGCGCAGAGTTTCAGCTCCAAAGACATCGACTGCCACATGCATTGCTTCCGTGCTAATAACCTAGTGTGACCATGGCAGAGTAATGCTCATTGCATGAGAGGGCCGTCAAATGCGCCGGAATAAACACCATTTTTGGGCCGGATTTTATTCCAGTCATACAGATTAGCCCTGAAAACATGAATAAAATAGCCACATTACCGCGACTGCCAAGGACTGTAATTACCTGGGGTAAATTTGAAGGTTCATGGACGTCTTTTTGCTAGTGCTATCCGTTACTTCATACTAATCTTTCACCACACGACAGAGCTTTTACATCATCATTCCATCCGCATTCTTACGCGTTCTCCGGATTCACTAAACGCTATTTAATTGTAGTCTGCATATCTCAGGTGGCTGAAATATTGTCCAATATATTCACTTCTCTGACTTTTCGCTAGCAAGCTTCTTCATAGCCCCCATAGCTAGGCTGCAAATAATATTTAGGAATGATGTCTGGAAGCCGGATGTCCCTCGTGATAAGGATCTCATCACTATTTTTATCTAGGATTATCCCGCCCGGTCACCCTTGTATACGCCCTCCAGTAGCATCACGTATGTCAGGTCTAGTCCATTGTCTCTCAATGTTTGCAATATTGTAGCAGAGTCTACTGAATCAGATGCTTTTTCGTAATCTATAAATGATATGTAAGGGAGCCTTACAATTATCCCCGGATTTCTCTGTTAATTTATGACACGAATGGAATGTGTTTGTTAGGCTGTTCTATATCCGGCCAATGATCAGTTGTCACAGATAATGGGTGTCGCTTATTTACCTAAGTAATGCCGTGGTTAACGCGCCGACGCAACGCAGGCGATGAGGCGCGCCGTAGTGGAGGGCTCCGGATTAATTTCGACCACCTGGGGATCTTTCACGTGCGCCGAAATCTCGTACAGACGGGCGTTTTTGCTTTTCGCCTCCATCAGAAAGCGGCCTCCGCGGCCGGGAAATGAACCAGCGACCTCGTGCTCAGCCGCGCAACGCCTTAGCCACTCAGTCACCGCGGCGGGTGTCAGTTCAGTCGTGGGGGCACAATTTCTGTTTTAGCTTTTCCGATTACAAGCTTCCTTTTTTCCCTGAAGCTTCTTTATTTTGATCGTTCATAAATCTTTGGAGCGTTGTAAGCATAAATGTCCATAAATTTGCTCTTTACTTTGGCAACTTGATGAATTCGATCTACTGCTCCCTTCTAGACTTTTCTAATAGTATAAATTCCGTTGGCATTTATTTTGTTTACCCTGTCTTGTCAATGTTCTTTACCTTGTTATGTACTGTGGTCGGTGAAATTATATTTGCTGGGTGTGTCGACGCCAGCTATCTTGAATCTCTGGTTAAGACCGTGAATCGGATCTGAAGTACTATACTAAGCTCTTTTACCCGGTCTCTTCTTGACTGCTAGCTTGGTTCCTTCCTTGTAGCTGTTGTGGCTTTTTTATTAGATTTAACAGAATAGATATATTGTGCTTCTCAACACCCTTTGATCACTGGTCAAGACGTTGTCGGGCACCTGAACAGCTTGCACAATATGTTGATTGACACTTTAATATAAATCATTTTATTTATTTATTTATTTTTATTTTTTCGTTCCTTCATTTGCGGAAGAATGTATTTATAATGCCAGGCATCTCTCGCACATCGAATCAGTGTATCCCATTGGCGATTCCGATAGCAAATTCCAAAGTTTCCCGCTTCCTATGCGCCTAGATGTTTCTTTCGAGCTTTTACGTTGACGTGTTTCCTGACGTTGCGTGTGTATTTCATTTACTACAGTCTCACCCACGTGACTGGATGTTGGTAGATAAGTTTGCCCTACATTTACCTTGTAAATTCGTCTTCCCGCTTGACTGTTGGTAGATGAACTACCGACAGAATGAACGCACACTGAAGTCGGTAGATGAACTACTCAAACGATCTTTGGGGAACCAAGAACCTTTTATGTTTTAGAATAATGCTGCGGTCGTGACCAGATTACCGTATGCCAAGGAAGGAGAAGGTAAGTGCGTAAAGCGTTGCTCCAGCTGAAGCGGGGAAGACTATACCTTCTGTTTAGCTCGATCAGCGCTCCTCCACCGAGTCCGGGAGGGAAGATGCGGGCGGAAAGTGAATGCCCTGACGAGACGCCAGTACACCGGCACCTGCAGGAGTGTCGGCATTAAAATAGTACTGGAACCCCATACATAGGCTGACAATAACCAGTGTCCCAAATGTGACAAGCAGGCGAGTATATATATTGTCGCTTTACCCACACTCTTATTCTGCTCACGTAAGAATTTGCTCGAACGAGTGCCAACCGCAATCGCTCCTCTTTGCAATAATTCTTCCACTGCAGTTTACCCGTCCCCCACCTCCCGACCGATCATTGCGGGTTCACATTAAACCAACTACCAGGTTTGATGTCACAGTCAGTGCAGCGAGTGATAGACTGGTGCCTAGGCACTTAGGGTTCATGATTCATAAGGTTTCCAACACAATAAACGTTCACCTCGCCGCCCAGGATGACGCGAACAAAATTTGTGGCATTACCAGCATCCATATCTCTATCGATATTAACGTGACTGTGCACTCTTACTCCGCCTCTGGGCCCAATGTACAGCGCTGCGTCCTGTACGACCTTGACCAAAACGACTCCCCGGCGACCATTCTACGTGAGCTACGGTCCCCCGCACATGAGGTGCTGGCTGTCCGACGTATCTTATACCATACCGGAAAGCTTCTATTACAATGGCTGTGTACTGCACCCAAAGCCTTTCCGGCCACGAGCCATGTAATGCTACCGTTGTTTTAAACAAGGTCACCAGCAAAACTACTGTCCGAAGGCAACTGTGGACACAGAGAGAATAAACTCCGACGGCAAGCCACGCTATCTTTGCGGGCTTTGCAAGACGGATAACCATGAAATAACATCGGCAAAGTGACCTACTAAACAGCGCGCAACAGCCCGCGCTCGCCGTCGGGAAACCAGTTCAGCAAGGGCTAGTCTGTACAATTGATTCCAGGTCCTGGAACCCATTGAGTGCTCTGCTGTAGAAGAGCCTGGGAAACCCGATGCAACAGGTGGTTTGTATTCGGACGTTCTGAAGGGCCCGATTCTAAAAAGCACAGTCCTCCTAAACAAACGCCAAAATATACCTGGGAGTCGAAACGAAACTGTTTTTGGTTGACGAAGACCTGGATACTCAAATAGACTACCTATCGAAACAGCTTGAGGCACTGTGGCAAAGGAAGGCACGCGTAGCAGCTCTCCGTAAAGAACACGCTGAAGCGCGTTCACTGCATGAAACGCAAAATGTGCCTTTACGGAAGCGGCTCAACGCTTAAAAGACAACCCCCTGCGATGCAGCTATCTGGACCGTTACACTTGAAACCCTATCCAAGCTGACCCAACTAATACAAGCTAGCTTGTGTCACGGCTAAGTGTCCGTTTAGCCGTCAACCGGTCATCCTACAGTGGAACCAAAATTCACTCTGGTAAACTTCAAGTGTGGGCACTCCTTTTACAGGAGTCAAACAAACTATGCCCTCTCCCCCACTTCATCGGTTATCATACTCCTACCATCCCGGATAACCGCAGTGGTGATGCACCTGGGAAAGCGACGGTATACATCGTTAGAACACCAATCAACCTTCAGAAATAGTGTAACCAACAGCAAGAGGTGGTTGCGGTTTTAGCACGCCCAGCCAAAACACCCCTCCTCCTTGTGTCGTTTTCTCGAAGGCAAGGCAGAGCACGCCCTAACCTAGGTTGGCTCCACCACCTTAGGGCAACGTACCCAGGCACTCCCATACTCGTAGGAGGGGACTTTAACGCCCCACACACTTTGTCTGGATACGAGCACGACACTAAAAGAGGAGTACAGGTTCATCACACCGTCACGGACATGAACTTTTCCTTGCTTAACTCTACCGTACCTACCATCCCTGCAACTCGGTCTCATGCACCCGACCTTACGTGGTGGCTTGGCCCCGGGAACCCTTCCTGCAATCCGGAGCCAGATGCTTGGGCAAGCGACCATTCGCCAATTTTGATTGGCCTTCACGCGAAAAGTTGCGAAAGCTTCGTCGCCAGGTCAGAATTGTTCACTGGGACAAAGTCCGCTCTGATGAACGAACTTTTTCGCTAACTGCGGACGACCTCCTTTCTACGCTGCAGTCCGTCCTCACAGACTCCCCTATACATACAACAGTGAATGAGGATCAGCCGACGGCAGATATGCACCTCCTTAAACTCTGGACAGAGCGCCGCCGAGCAGAGCTCCATGTTAATCACCACCGACGCAACACTACGCTTGTGCCACGGCAAACCGTATCGCAGCACAAGCTCGACGCTACGAGAAGCAGTTGTCACGACACCGGTGGCACGACTGGTGCGCTGGTCTTGGCTCTGGTACTGGAAACAAGGCCTTATGGCGAACCTTCCACGCCATGGAGCGGGGTGGCAGCGTGATTGACCCCTCAGCTAGCATTCACCTGGTTCTCAACATCAGCCCAGAGGAGTTTGCGGACAGAGCTGCTGTGAGTTTCTTTCCAAACTACCGACAACTTTCGGCAGCCCCTACCAGTGTTTACGTATCGGACGTCTCAGGAATAACCGACCCATTTACGATGGCCGAGCTCATCACGGCCATTAAAGAATCCAAGGCGCACTCTTCTCCAGGTTAGGATGAAATCCCGTATGAGCTATTCAAGAACTTGGAGGGGGAGGCCTTGGAAGCACTACTCTACTCATTGAATGATGTATGGGCTAAAGGTGTCATTCCACACGAGTGGAAACACTGAGTGGCAGTGCCAATCCCCAAGCCGGGAAAACCTCTCACGGGTATTAGTGCACTTCGACCGATTTCCTTGGCACCTACAATATGCAAGATATTTGAACGAATAGTGGCCACTCGATTATCCTGGTGGCTGGAGCACAATAAAAAATACCATCCCGCTCAGATCGGATTCAGACAGCACCTGGGTACCGAGGATGGCCAGTCCTGGCTGACGATATTTTGCATGCTCAGCCCACAGCCACATTGTGCGAACTGTGGTAGCTACCGACATTGCCAAGGCTTATGACACGTGAAACACAAAACAATACTTATAAACATGGAGTTTTGGGGGGTTCCACTTCATGTCACCAAAGTGGTACACTCCTTCGTGTGCTCAAGGTCGTTTTCAATACGAGTGGACGGAAAGCCTGTTGGCCTGTTCGAATCGAACCGTGGGGTACCGCAACGTTCCGTGCTAGCGCCTTTACTGTTCAACATCGCGTTTGCACCATTGGCATGGAAACTACACGACATCCCTTGTGTGAAATTTCTCATCTACGCGGACGATGCCACGCTGTGGTCTACAAACCGAGACCTCGGCTTGCAGTGTCGTCATCTGCAGCAAGCCGTGGATGTTTTCCATGCCTTTGCGCAATCAGCCGGACTGGAAATTACAGCTGAGAAGTCTGGCTGTGTACAAGTGGCTAATACACTCTAAAAAAAGGCAGTCGAAAGGAGTCGTCGCTGCAATGACTCCCTTAGATTCTACTAAGACTCTCTTTTACGCTTCATGACCCTATTTAAAACGGGGAAGGGGAGGGGGGGGGTCACAGGGACTCTTGCACTTTGCAATGGGAGTCACGTGTCAACAGCATTTTTAGCATGTATTTATTGGCTGATTGAATTTCCACAGTGCTAGTTAGGTTTGTTGCTACCGTATTGCAAGATTTTGTGGCGCAGATACAAAAACATGCAAAGTAAGGGTACACAGGTGTGTGTCCCCTGACTTTGTTCGCTTCTGCGCGAACGGTACAAAATTTTATTTTCTAGGACTGCGAAGCATAAAAAATCTAATGCCGTTTATGAAAAAACAAGGGTGAAACGCCAAGCTTTTTACGATACAAACGCAAAGTCTACAATGCAAAGTGCTGAGCTAAGCTAATGTGGTGTTTATGATTTTTAGTGTGTAATTGGGTTATCTGAATATGCTGCTTCGGTTAGCTGAGCGTTGTCGTTGATTTGGACTTTGGCCGATAGGAGTGTGGACTTTTCATTTGTAACGGAGAAAGCTTAGCATTTTTCCTCCTGCTCCTCTTCGTCTTCTTGTTATTCTTTTTCAATATGTGCCCTACAAATTTGTAAAGTTGGCTTTCCTACTTCGCATTTTATCAACTACACCACAATTTGCCCTCCCATTGTGTAAAGTTGGCTTTCCTGCTCTGAGTTTATCATCATCATCACCACCATAAGCCCTCCCATTCGATAAAGTTGGCTTTCCTGCAGTGCGTTCAGGCGTAAAAGCGCCACGAGTGGGCATAGAGAGCTTCACTTAAACACATTTTGTGAATATGTCGTATCAAAAAGCAATCATCTGCAATACGTACCACACCTATGGTAGCCAAATAATTTTGTTCTTACAATTTTCGGTCCCTATGGGCGAATGGAAATGCTAAAGTGCGCAAAGACTAGCAAATATTTTAACATCGCATAGAAACCACATGTAACAATAACACAATATACTTATTGTGTATATAGGAAGTATAGTCTTTACTGTAAGCTGTTCAAAGTTGATGAAATAAGCAGCAAGTATGATTAAAATTGCTTCTGTATATGATTTAAATGGGTTGTCTCTTTTTTACGTTAAAAATGGTAACTGTGCACCGGATAACGCTCTGCGAATAAGAACAACAATAAAACTATGCTTCGTAGTATATATTGCTACGCAACTAAATGGCCTTCTCAGGAACCCTACAAAACAGACGGGAGAATATCAGGACGCGCGACGTGTTCGTAACTAGCTTTTGCGCCTCAATTCTGCCGCCCTGCAATTCAGCCTCTTTATGCACAATAGTGCGTGCCTGCTTTCTTGCAAAGCTGCGTTGTCGTGCAACAAAGCCTACTTTACTGCAGATGTTATTCTCATTCGCGTTTTACCAATTAAGCAGTATGTTTAATGCTTCATGTGCCACTCGTAATTTTTTACATGAAGTACATATCGATGTAAAGCATCGCACTTGCGCGCGTTCAGAGCTCTGTGTTCAAATGTCGCGTAAATTTACACCAAGCTGACCGACCAAAAAGCAGTATACCAGTGTTAGTCATTCAAATCTTTATTTGTAGTTGCTCTTATTCAATAAAAACTACTTCATACTGAGGCAATCCTGTTATTTATACAATTAATGTATGTTGCCCACAGTTATTATATATTTCAACCTGTGTGCTAGCGTCGTCTCTTTTAGTGCGTTTAAAAAAGCCGCCAAGAAGTCACGTGACGGATTTGCGTTCGTAATATAAAAACTATGTACATTACGTAAAACATAAATGTATATAAGTTTGTGCCAGAAAAAAATTTTGTTTGTCTAGCGTTTGCTTTAAAACCCAATAACAAAAATACGAATACAAATATTTTAGACAACGCGAATCAAATCAATAGAATCCACTGCGAGCCAAGTAGAGTAAGCTGGTGAGTGGCGCTAGATTCTAGTAGAGTGAACTAGTTCACTCTAATTCTAGTACACCAATCCTCCCTGTTCTGTGAGTACACTCTAGTCTCTAGTGGCGCCAAGGCAGCGGTGCTAGTTGACCCATTTTTGTCGAATTCGCGTATTAAAACTGCTGTGGGATGGAAACGGCGTGACACCGGAATGAAATTTGCTATGTGGAATTCATTGCACACTGCCTGAAATCGTCTACTAGAGTTCTTCAGTTCGGCAAGTCGACAGCGTACTACGGGGGTGGGGGGAGAGAGAGAGAGAAAGACTATTTATGGCCAGCAGGGAGTGGGTGGTCGGGATGCGCAGAGCCTCCACATCCCACCCACGTTCACGACGTCTTCGGGACTACGCCCCGCCGGCGTCGGCGTGAGCGGTGCGCGAAAGGTACTCGGGAGTTCGTCCCTTCCCCCCCCCCCCCCCCCCCCTCTGCGACTACGGTTGAATGCGAAGCCGGAACAAAGGCTGCGTCATCGTATTTTTTCACGTGAGTACTGTCCCTGCTAATAATACCAAGTGAAATAGTTGTCTCGGTTAGCTTTCCGGGCAGATGCCGTAAAAGTTACATAGGCGCGGCGGCGCCGGCGGCGTGGAAACCGGAACCGCAAATTTAAAAAAAATGCAGGCCAATGAAAAAACTTTCGCTACATCCTTCTTTGCTAAACCGATTGCAATTCTGAGATTTTCATAATAATGGCTGTGAGGACCCAATACAGAGGTCCTGAAAGTGAGAGAAGTAAAAAAACGTTTTTGTAAATACCTTGTTTTGCAGCCGACATATTTAAAAAAAATACTGGGTACATATCTGGAGGCGCGTATGTTAATTGTGCTTGTGTGTTTCTTCGCCCACGAATACGCATAGCTTTACTTATTTCTTGTGTCGCATAGTCGCAATTGTTTTCTTTGTGCTATATCTCGGTTTACACGAAATATGTTTCCATCGAGCCAAGCCAACACCGGCACACGTGACACTCTCTAGTTAGGTTAACCTTGCTTCCACTTGTTCCGAATAATTTACGTAAACAAAAAAAAAAAACACACGAAAACAAAACAGTGCTCGTATATGAGTATATATTTTGCTTCGTTCAACTGTTAAGCTGTCAACGAATCACCAGATGTAAGTAACGCAAATTTCAGACTCGACAATAAGTGAAATCAATTTGTATATTATAATCTATAATTCTAGATATTAGTCACCGTTTTCTCATGACGGCGTTTTTCCATAAATAAAAATGAATCAAAATACTTCGTTTGTCTTTGCAGCAGGTGAACATTTTATTCAAGAGAAACATGTTATGATGCGGTAGAAAACACCTTTGCTCAATTAACTCGCCATAACCAGGTTGAATGAGCCAAGAGTGGATTAGTGTGAACGCAGGCATTGCTCGGATGCACACTTATTGCGGGAAAAATGTTATTTTTTAACCCGTACTGTCTTATATACTTCAGTGCACCTATCGGTGTCGTTGCATTCGGTATTTCATATGAATATTCCAAAGCAGCAGCACGTGCATTTAGGAAACGAACAAACTGGGAGCAACACAATGATTCGATAGAACAATTCTGTTCTGAGGCAAGATTTGCAGACTATAGTTGTCATGAAGGAACAAAAGTTTATCTACCGTGAGCGGGTGCAAATTGGCTCTTCGAGATCGAAGGACAAGATCAGCCACTGAGAATACTCGCTCGCTCGGGGACTGGGAGCCACGGTAGATCTTTCTGAGTGCCTTTCAAAATTTTAATGCGTCGTCCATTTGCGTGCAAGGTTTACTGAAAAGTGCATGACACTCCGCATTGATTTCGTTAGTCCAGTGCTGTGGCGCACTAGAATGGCGTCGTGCTAAGGACGTCAAAGCGTCGTTAGGGTGCGTGTCACATTTAATTGGCTTTGTGATGTCACAGTCGAAATTCAAGTTTAGATGTACCCCTTTGTGCCACATAGTGTTCAACAGCTTTGAGATTCTAAAATCTGAATCTGAATGATTCTGAACTAAGCTGGACTAATGTTTAAAAGTCATCTTTATTCTATATATTTAAATGGAGCGCCGATCACGCCGGGAAAATGCAGCGGCGGCGGCGCGCCGATCAGTTTGCGGCGGTGGCGCCACGAGAACAGTCGGTGGCGGAGCGCCGATGTCTCGGCGCACACCTCTAGCATAGAGAAAGAAATACTAGCTTGACGAGATGTGAACACACAACAGAATTATTAACCAACTGTTAATGGTACTGTAAATTGCAATTTCACATTTTCAGAAAAAGTTTTTTTAGAGCATGCGGGCACTAAGCCTGAGAATGATATATGCAAATAAACACCAATTAATGCATGAAAGCGTCCGAATACCGTACCGATGCCCGTCGCCGTGAGCAGCGCTTTCCAGCTATTCAAACTATCCGCCAAAATCGGTGTCCGCGAAAGCGAAACCGAAAGTGAACGAAAGTACGGTTAGTAGTTTGGCTACCCGCTCGGTGCACTACACTACACTACAGTCATTCGGCCGCAGGATGGCACTAAATGGAACAAGTTCAAATTGTCATCATTCTTTGCAACACACATATAATAATAAACACTGGGTAATACACCACAACAGAGACAATACACAGTAGTGAGAGGAAAATACGTTTCCAGGAATGAAAAAAATGCACAAGTAAAGGTAGCACAACCACACAAAGGATTTATTCTCCACGGTAATTGAAAATGCAGAAAACCCAGAAGATTCAGCCACCTACAGTTTCACTTGTATCTACGACACCCTCAGACTCTGTGCGCTGTTGCAGTCATACAAAAATATCAACCAAACAAAATCTAGACACTGGGATACTTGCAACTGTTTACGACCACAATCTCCGCAGATAATTTTTTTAATCTCGCAATTTCTCCAGTTAGGATGTGAAAAAAGGGAAACACTTGCGCCCCGTTTACCAAAAAGGCTTTGATGGCCTCGCTTATTTGATGAACTCTAAAGGAGGTCTATTGCCTCGGGGCAACTTCAAATCAGTAGCAGTAATTGAACAGAAATCACATTTATGTGGATATGCACACGCAAAAACGTTAAGAGGAAAAAAATCAACTTCCTATTGGTTCCTTGCAAGGGTGTATTTTGCCAAGAATCCGGGTTACCTTCCGAAAGAGTCGCCTTCCCAGTAAAGGCAAAGGGCCAGGCGAAAATATTTTAGGTACGTGTACGTAGTCAAACGACAGGTTAAAGGCTCGATTAATGCACACGAATTCACGTCTTCCGCTGTCAATACGAACAGTCTAATATAAGAAACACGGAAGGGGTATATGCTTCTTGTGTATGAGACAATGGTGGCACATTACAGAGTCCTTAAGGTAACACGACAACATTTGTGGGACCACGCGCCGCATTTTTGCCATTTTGAACACGCAGCCGAGCACAATTTCAAAAGTTCCACGCACAAAAGCACAACTCAACTTGACATTACTATGCTTTGCATCTCACAACCAGGCAGTGAGGAATGCTACTACAGTACATTTCAGATCACGTATGTTTTGCAATCCACCATGTGCTATGACAGAGGTTAAAATGTCTGTGCCGCCGATATGCTCGTGGATTACACCACATATGTGTATTCAGCATGGCATTGTACACTTTATCTGCCTGATTAAAACAAGAAGAGTTACAGTGCAATTTGATTTACGAGGCACATCATGGGAGCACTGTGTATATTTGCAGGCCGTGCTTCAGCTGAAAAAGAGTCCAGAAAAGGACAACCCCACTACACAGTCGGCACTGCGCTTACAACAGGTGCATCTATTTGCCACGATGCGAGTACACAATTCGCCAGAGAAAAAAACCACCTGACTGAAGTTTTCCCTGTTGAGGGCTTACACTAAGTACCGACAAACTTCTAAGGCGCAGCAAGAGAGCCATTATTTGGAGCGCAACTAGGAACACGAACAAAGAAACAGAGTAGACGAGACAGGCACTGGAAACTATTCCCAAACAAGTCCAGCAAGAAGTTCTTCTCAGCTAAGACAGGCATCCTTGCTGAGGACGTTACGAGCGCATTTGACAACGTAGGTCCCAAAATGGTTCTCTTTATCTAGGTCACTCCAACAACACGCGGCACGTACGGTGACAAACGACATTTAGCATGACCTCTTACCCTGACAGTCTTCATATTGTAAAAGGGTTTTCGTGGATGTACTGCTTCACGATATTAGTTCTAGCAGCAACAAGAATTTGCGAGTGGTGTTTGGAGACTGGACGCTGTTGTGAGCGATTTTAATAAGATGACCGGGCGGCCGCTTTTCTGATGGAGGTGAAAAACAAAAACGCCCGTGTGTGCGAGATTTCGGTGCACGTTAAAGATCCCCAGGTGGTCAAAATTGATCCGGAGCCCTTTACTACGGCGCGCCTCATCGCCTCCGTTGCGTCGGCGTGTTAAACCCTACAATCAATTTAATGAGATGAGGCACGTCAGAGATAAAAAAGTTTGTTCCTTGTGTCAACGATAGGCTTTTCAGTTGTCACGCCTTATTGAGTGCTGAGACTTGCGTTAGATTTTCAGGTGCTAATGGCAAGGTTCAATAGATGGAATATAGTTGCGGTACCCATCAGGAGCATCATTAAGGCAGCAAGAAGCATTGCAGGCAGTCATTAATACTACTGAATAACTCTGGGAGAACAGTTGGCACGGCCACTTTTGTGAGTCGTGTGAGGGCAGGATCCATGAAGTCCTCTGCCATGAAGTGCTTACACCATGTTTGGTAGGACGAATGCAGCTGGCTGGTTGGCTCTGTCTTGAGGGCACCTGTAGACCTGCACAGGTGATGGGTGATATAGTACACAAACTGCTTGCAATGATAGATGACCTGCGAACAGTATGTAAATTTCACTGCAACTAGTACTTAAGTATTGCCTCCAGTGCATGCCACCTATTTAAAACATAAGTTCTCTTATTCTATTCAGCAATCATGCGGTCAAGCTATTAGCAACACTAAAAATATAGGTCTTTAATTTCGCAACACTGGTTAGGCACATTCTTAATGCAATTTAGCTATTGTTTGGTTTAACAAAAATGATGATGCTGCTCACATAGCCTGAATCCCTTTGTCTTTTTTGTAAAATCGGGACGAATAGCGAGAGTGAACTGAACGTAATACAAAGTTTAAACAAACCTGTTTCCCCACGGGCCCGCGAAAAAAACGCAAAAAATATGACTAGAGAAAAAAGAGCAAACACTTTAAAAAACGGGAGGTGGGGAACAGTTCTATGCAATGCCTGCGATACCGTACTTGATATACGATGTAGAACGAAGACCAAATTCGAAGGTTTCAATTCACGGCGCACTCACCCCGCCTTGAGCAAAGCTGTTATCTGTTGACTAAAGACGTATTTTTACTGCACCTGACGCACCAAAGCGAAGCGACGCATGCGCATTATCGGCGTCGGCGAGTGGGTTCGCTTGGTACGCAGGCAGCTTGGTATGGACACATGTGTAAAACTTTAGGATGAGGGTATGGCTGCTGGTTATGCCCAGATAAGCCAAATAATGCAGATACGGCTACTTCGTCGCGTACGTTCGCCCGGACGGCTTTGCAGCGCATCGCGGCCATAATAAATAATAGCAGTAACAGTTCACCATGCTAGCAATGGCTAGCTAGTATAATACAACGCAGTGTGCGGCTCACGTAATTCAGTGCAGCGACAGCGCACAACGCCTGCTTCGCCTACGGACCGCCGGCCGGCCGGCCGGCCACTTCCGCAACTCACCGCCGTCGTTTGTGGCACGTAAGCGCTACGTGCGACGACGGGCGCGTACCGCTGACATCCCTCAGCGCTAAATAAAATGGCACAACCAGCCTAAAATATCATTACGTCCGCTAAAAAAATGGTGTCTTACGCCTTTCCGGGGCGTTTCCAAAGCATTTATCCTAAAGACGCAGAACTAGCTATGCCTGATTTCCCTGATTCTACACAGTGCTCGCAGCGTTTGCAGTACAAGGAAACGTAAATATGATATGCCACACTAGCACTTTAAAAAAGAATGTCTCACCTTTCGTTGAGGATGAAAATCCGATGTCGCAAGGAAGCACTACGTGTTTCCTTCTCCACAACAGAGGTTAGCATGAGGCTGCAGAAACGCACGTGCAAACGCTGCCGAAACCATGCCAAAACAGCCGAATGGCGGCTTGCGCTTGCGGCTTGGCCAGGCTTGTCACAAAGAAGCCATGAAAATTGACATTCACAGCCTTTCAACTTGTCACGTAAATAAAAGTGTGTAGTCTAATGTGTAACAAAATTTTACAAGTATAACATTATGAGTTAGCTTAATTTTAAATATACAGTTTTTTACCACTTGCGCCAACTGCCGGATGGCGCAGGAGTCAGAGCATTTGGCCGCGATAAGCCCGTGTGTCCTCTCTTCTAATTTTTTTATTTCTCTATGCCTCTAGCTTGCGCTCGCGAGACCGGCTGCCACCGTCGCGATTGTCCTCGTGGCTGCTCGCGTCTGCGGGCCGCGATATGCGTAGTGAAACTGCCGTACTCTCTGTTGTGTGGTCGTATTCGCTCGCCAACGCGCCCCGACAGCGTACGCCCGACCAGGTGCTGGCGGCGTTGTGCTGGAAAAAAAGTTGGCAAGAGGTGAGGACGCAGGAAGCGTAGTTAAACAGATGGGAATTTGCAATGTGCAGGGGGGAAAAAATAGTATGCAAGGGCAGGATACGGTGAGAGAGTTCGGGCCGCGCGTCAGCGAGCGAGTACGGCAATGGACTTTTTTCCAGTTCCTGTCCCTCTAGCGGCCGCCACGGCGAACTAAAAATGGCAGTAAGGCAGACCCCCAAGAAAGTTTGGCTTTCGGAGAACTCGTGCACAAATTATCCTGGTCCTGCTGCCCGTCCTGCACTGACCCGCCACCCGCACCTTTCACATGAATGTCACGGTAGCAGGCGGAACGTTCTCATGACTAATCTGCCGTGTTCGAAGCGCCCCCCCCCCCCTCCCCCCGTTTTTTTTTTTTCATTTTCGTAACCCCCTCACTGGCAGCCATGTGCTGGCAGCGTGGTCAGTCTCAAGCGTCTTCGCCCCTTTTCTTAGAAAGCCATTATTGTATGCACGTACGAACCCACCACGAGGAGTCCAAAGAGAGAAAAAAAGAAAACGTGCAGGTTATAGCCGCTCCCTAAGCAGAAAACCGAGGGGCGCGCTTTTGTTTATTTCGCCCGAGGCGCCGGCCAAGAATGGCGGGCCGGCAGCCCGCGCATGCGCAGGTCGCTACTGGAAAAAGGTCCATTCCACGACGCCTGACGTTGCAAAGCTTCACGAGTGAGTACGGCACGCTAATGACGACGCCTGTCTTTAAGTTCACGTATAGTTCACAGGGGCATAGAATTCACATATGTGTAAATTGGAGGTGAAATGCCCACATGTGGCCTCGAATTAACAGTCTCGGGGTGTGTGTGTGTGTGAAGGGGGGGGGGGGGGGGGGGGGGGGGGATTTTACAGCGCCGCCTGTTCTAACTTGTTCATGGCGTCCATATCCTTTAGCACACCCTCCTTTTGCCCTCGTCCATTAGCCCACGTCAGTCTTGTCTCTAGCGCTACTGTTGTGTTCGCTGTCTAATGGCTGCAGTTTGCACCGTCGGTTGCAGAAAACAATTTGACCATTGGGCCGAGTGGTACAATCCTGTAATACACGGCGCTAGTTTGCAATGGCAGGCTATTCAAAAGTGTGTCAAGTTGTTCCCTTTTTTCATTCTGTAGTTTTCTTCTCTGACGATTCGTGAAATAACAAACCGAACTACAAAAAAAACAATACATGGGCGGTGTTAATCGTTTTCAACCCGTTGTTCTTTGTTCAACCCTTTGGTGCAGCGTCATTTTTGACACTCTGGTCTGCCCGTATAGGCAAACTTGTTGTGACCGTTTAGTGTCCTTTTTATGTGGAAAAGCCATTATGAATAGCATATTCGCTTGTATTGTCACGTTTGCGCGATATTTGCAGGTAAAGAAATTAAACCCCCAATGCAAATTGAATCGTTTCATATAGGCATCAAAAGAAGCCTGGAGCCTGCTGGAAAATATTCTTTTGAAGGTAAGTTGTGCTTTTTATGATCACAGAGACGGACACAGGAAAACTACGTACAATTTCACTCGGGAAAGTGTATGTTTTTTCCTGTGCTCGTCTCTGTGATCATAACAAGGGCAACTTACCTTCGAAAGCTTACACCAACTAGCCCAACGTCAAGCTTTGCAAAATATTACACGTGGTGATCACGCACTCGGTGTGTACTTTCTGTGTGTAGTGAGTTGCTTGTTTGCATCCTCACTATTGTTTGCCAGCCATGTTTGTCACTTGGTCACTGCTCTAGCATGGCGTCAAAAGCATTGCACAAGTAGAGATGCTTCATCTTCACACGAAGCAATAAGACTGCATGAAAGACGAGGATGAAGACTAGTGTCACATGACAGCGCTCGTCCTGTCACCCTCATCTTTTGCGCAGTCTTTGTGCGCCATGAATCAACTAGCCAGCAACCAAGTCCTATTAAGCCCTTAATCTTCCCTCTCGTTATATTTCGTATGTACTGTATTACAGAGCCATAGACACATCAGCTTGTCAACATCAATTAAGGAGGAGGTGCTCAAGCAAGGAACAAGATTCGGGTAGAGGCCGATCGCGGAACCAGAGGACTCTGAAGCTGGTGAGCTAACGAGGACTGGAGGTGGGCCTGCGGATCCCGTGTACCAGTGGTTCTAGACGAGCGAGTTGGCTTGCAGACAACCGGGGGGCTCGGTTCTGCACCGGGCCGCGGTTGGTGGTCACGGCCTAGGATGGATCACCACACCTGCCACACAGGGCATGGTGCTGCCTGTGCTGCTTTGTCCGAGCAGTACTTGCATTCAGGGGCCAATGCTCTGCTACAACCTGGACCAACGATGACCCGTGACGCACATCGCTGAATGCTGCTTCTCGAGTTGGTGAGAGAATTTCCATTTTTCTCTTCGCTTGAACTGGAATTTGGGGACTGCACTTTGACCCTTGTGTCCTTGTTTGGTGCTGAGTTTCCCTTTGTTACCGGTCACCGGTCACCATTGTAGCCGGTCACAGTTACCGGTCACCATTGTAGTGTTGCAAATACAACTCATTCTGTTCCCTTTCTCCCGAGTTCCGTGTCCACGTGTCACACTCCTGCAAGGCCGAGCGAATCTTCACATCAACAATTAATTTTTCCCGAAAGGTTAGAGTGTCAAGCACCATACACTTGGCTGTTTGGCATAGAAAGACCCAGCATTGAAACATGTCAGGACAGCAGGTAAAATCTTGCAGTGCTGCAGATTTTCACCGACATGGCTGTCTGCAGTGATCCGGGAGGTGCAGGGATGTCGCGCCATCTTGTAGCAGGTTTCAGGGGATATAAAATTTGCTTGTGCCTGCTTTAGACTGGCCCTTGAGACTTCGAATTGCTTGTGCGTCTGACTTTTGTGTATAATTGTCATTATTTGCAACTGCTCCCGCCCTTACTTTTTGCCTTCACCTTTGGCTCTGTCAGGTATGGCTGCTCTTAATCCTCATGTCCTGTGGATGTCCATGCTCCCCGTGTACTCTGCCTTTTTACAGGTTTGTATTACATTTGTCTTTATCTCAGTTCTTTCAGTTCAGCTGTCCTAGAGATCGCATAAATATTGTTGATTTCAAATTAATTCCAACTAGCGGTTGGCTACTGTTATTGTACGAAGGCATCTTTGGATGTTGTTATAATGCTGTGGAAAATTGTTAAAAATTGAACCTTGGTGTCACTCCTTTTTTATTCGCAGAGAGGTTGTGTCAGTTCTGTGCTTTACGTTTACGCACCAAAGGCTTCGCATAAAAAAACCAAAGCTTCATAAGACTAATGGGTCATTCCACGCGAAACGTCCTGGCCCAAAAATCAGCCACCGCCAATTTCATTGAGAAAATTTTTGCTACTTGCCGATTAAGTGTATGAGGTCTGCACGGAGTATTTTCGTTTAAAAAAATTTTTACTTTGTCTGAGGGCTCCTTGAAATTTCTGCAAATGTGCAAAATGTGGTTGCAGTTAACGAATTTTATATAAAGGGTGAAACTATGTAGAATGACAAATATTTTAGAACATTCCGCTTGTATTTTTCTTTGATGTGAAACCATCACTGAAGCTGTGTAAGAATTTTTGGTGTTGTATGAGCGAAGTAATAACGCAAGAAATGGCGCTTTTTCAGGACTTTTTCGAAAAGGCACCATAAAGCTTGAGTCAAAATATTCCCATCGTGCGTTGATATGGTCCTTGAGTGTCTACTAAAAATAATTGAAGTCAAATAAAGAGCATATTTTTCAGGCAGAGCGCTTACAAAAATGCATTTTTGTCAAACTTAAGGCCTAAAAATAGCACCAAGGACCTCGTAAAATTACATGAGATGGCTCATTATATGCATCAGCACTTTAGCGTTTAATTCAGAAAATTTCTTTCAAGTAAATTTTGCTTGGGGCGAGAAAAAAATTTTTGAAGTTCACAATGAGCCACACTTGTGTCCTCTGTGGAACTGTGTCCCCAACTCTGAATGCGTACGTGCCGCCGGCGTTTTTTGTGGCACGCATGTGCACACCTGGCTCTCTGCTTAACGAACATGGTTTGTGTCGCTTGACATTACAAAAAACACACCGTAAACGGCAAACACCAGTCCATCACTTGTTATATTTGGGTTTTCGCACACTCACTTACAGGAACAGAGCGAGTGTTTTGTAGTTATCAGTGAGATTAACCTGCCTCTGTCTGATGCGGAGAAAGGAGAATCACAGAGTCATTTTTCCCTGCCCACCGCACTTTACCTGGCCCAGAGAAATTCACCGCAGGATACCCCTCACTGCAAACATAAAATTTCTTGTCACTTGTTTATTTTGCCTTCCGTTTTTTTTACCGACAGATGTTGAGTGCTTTACCAGTTGAATAGTCAGCATCAAAGAAAGCTCCCTAGTTGTTCATTTTTTTTTACCTGAATTTGTGAGGAGCTTGAGTGTCTGTCTCACCAATGCTGTATCACCGAGGCAACGTATCTCTTAATAAGGCATCCCGAAACTGATTTGTTTTCTGGGCTGATGCTGCTGATATTTGGTCTCCTAAAAAGTTGATGTGTGTGTGTGTGGTATGTACAGACATAAAGCAGGTGAAGGAATCCTGAACTACTATGAATATGTCAAAACTTTCATGCAACAGTTGTAGAAACCCTAACGAGGATTTGAATATTCAGACAGATTTGATCAGCGGACAGAGCTTCCTCAAGACAATATTAGACTAAAATAATGCCGAGCACGGCAAACAGTAGTTTGGAAAAGTTTTTTTTTTTTCCACCCTCAGGTTTTGTGAGCAATGTAACCAACATAAATGAAAACGTGCAAACCAGTTATTCCCTACAGCACAAAGGCAAAGGAGA
Source organism: Haemaphysalis longicornis (assembly GCF_048455015.1). NCBI lineage: Eukaryota > Metazoa > Arthropoda > Arachnida > Ixodida > Ixodidae > Haemaphysalis > Haemaphysalis longicornis. Next base: position 4,809,122 of record NW_027526314.1, read on the forward strand.
CAGGGAGAGGGTAAAATGGGGGACAGAAGAAAAGGAGGACTGGTCAGCCTTAAGAGCAGAAATTGACAAATGGAGCAATAGAAGAGCGGAAACTTAAAGGGCAGAGTGCAACAACGCTTTCTCGGAGGGCTCAAATTGGTGCGAGGGGCCAAATATGGCCTATCGTCGAAACAAAATCTTAGTAAAATTATCAGGCTAGGTAGAAGTTGTTCTAGACAGAGCTCCCTATGTGCCGTGTGGCTTCTGTCTTCACTTGCGGCAACTTTTGCTATGCATAATGCACACCTGATGTTATTTTTAAACATTTTCGTGGGCCACAACACAGGCAGAAGCAGTTTTCCTCCCTTCAACGACCAGGGAAGTAGTCTGAAATGTTAAGTCTAGAAGCGAACACATGCCCAAAAAACGCTAGGAAAACACCTAAGGGGACGTGGTGGAGAAGCACCAGAGTGCCGACTCTAATGTAGCAGGGCCAGCAGAAGACGCTTGTCTGTCGACATTTTTTAGTGCTAGCCCCTTTTGTGTCTCCCATGTCAAAGCCTCAGCGAGAAATTTGAAAATATCCTGTGTTGCTTGCGTATTTCCGGCTTGGAAGGGAGCTGAGTGAGTACCCAAAGGCTAGTTCTTTAAAAAAAACCTGTATTCAGTCTTTATGGACCCTTTACTGCATGTGTTATTGCTTGCTTGCTGCGGAAACAGTGCTGACGGTGTCATCTGTCTGTTTACAGCAATTAGCGTTTTTCACAAACTTATGATCCAGTTCCACTTCTAATATTGCTAAATGAAAGTAGTGTGGAAGTAGAGACCCTGATAATAAAGCAAGTGTTAATACACCGTGAAAATATGAGGAACGTAGCAATTATCACATTGCATTTGTGAAGCTGGAGCCCTGTGGGGCTTTTTTCTTATGGCCTCCTCTATACCCTTTTGTTGGTCCCCCACACCTTATTGCTTTCTATGTCACAGTGATATTCACCTTTTTTGGTCATTAGATGCAAGAGGGGTGGATACACTGTCCTGCGGCCTGTTTTGCTGGATGAAAGTGGTGTCAAAGCCTTCAGACAAGCACTGGTAAGTATAGCTGTAATTACCTCTAATGAAATCACTTTGCAGGAGCTTTGGAAAAACTGAGTGTTGCTTGTTTGTGTGGTTTTAGAATATTTAAAAAAACGGTTGTGTGAGCGAAATTGCTTAAATTTCTTAAAATCGTTCCCAGTCTTCAAAAATCATCTACCGATTTCTCTACAATCTCGCTCCGAACAATTTTCCGCTAAAAAAAAACTTAAAAAGCAGACAAAAAAGGCGTATTGTGAGGTACTAGCTACCAACCTTCGAAAGAACTACCTGGTTTGTTAACCACGCCACCACTTCGACACCGTGACATACCTCCTAAATTTCCCATATGGACCCTGGCATCAATGAATATCTTGATGTGTGGGTAGTTATTGTATTTTTTAAGCTATTTTGACAGCGATAACGCTCGTTTCTCATGAAATGGTCTTTCAGATCGGCCCTGTCATGCTAATACTACGAGGAGTTAGGTTAAAGCTCCCTTATTCAACTCATAAAAAGCTCTCATACAGTCTCGATTTCAACAACTTCAGCCAACGTAGTCATGAACAAAATGAGCCACTAGAAAAACAGTTGTCTTTAGTAACAGTTTTCTAAGAAAAATAGCTTGGTTGAATTTGTCTCATGGCAGCCGATTAAAGCTAGAGTTAAAAGGTAATTCTTTTTCTGTGAACGAAACGATGCTTCCCACTACTAAAACCTGTCCCCAACATCAAAACGCTCGAGACGGTCCGAAAATCCAGAAGCTGCCGTACGCATTGCAATGCTCGCTAAGTACACTACTTTTGGTGTTGACGCTGATATCTGCCAAGGATAGACTTCGGAATATGGCACGCAGACAGGACAGTAACTTTCTTTTTACTGCAGAAAGTCGACCAATTTTTCCTTTCTAACGAAACATTTTTGTGTAAACATATTGATTAAGGCACATACTGCATCAGCTCAAAATGCAGATTATTTGATGCCCTTTCCAACAAGAGCAGATTAGCAAATTAACAAAATCAGTTTTTGTCCAAATGTTGAAAATATGGATAAGAAAGAAGTTGTGTATACCGATTCACCAATAGTTCAAAAAGTTGGGAGTGTAGTTTTTGCCAAACATTACAAAAACACATCATAGAAAAAAATTTAGTTGCCCGGTACAATTTGTCAGATATAAAAAAAATGTTACCATGTGTGGTGCCCTCGTTCTGCAGCGAAGCCCTACCTCTGTTTCAAAATGTGCAGTTTCGGATAGTTTTCTGAAAAAAAAATCTGCTGGTTTGGCATTATTAGAGGCACTAATTTGTCCCCACGTGATATAGAAACATCTTGTCAATGGTTGACATCGCATTGATGGTCAGCTAAAAATTCGGGATGGGACAAAAACTGCTTGGGGTGAAAACAAAACTCGTTCACTGTCAGTTTACTATCACGCACACGTTGAAGCTTTCACTTGCTGGTTATTATAATCTTCTGGCTTACTTTTCTAACCCTGCTTTCAGGAATGAGGTGCAATGCACTGGAACAGTGCCCAGCTAGCTATCCCCAAGTAGCTGTCGCGTGACAAATGAAAAAGGCGTTCAGCTCTATGAGCCTGCTGCATTGCAGCTCCACCTAATATTTTCGAAAACAAACAATACCAAACTTGTTGCAGACTCTGTCAGAATACATGGTTTTACTTACGAGCAGCTCTAGACCTCCGAAAATATCCTCATACAAAATCAAAACTGAAGCCAATTTGAAGCTCTGTCTCCTTGTCGTAACTGATGTCCAATGACTTGAGGTTATCTGTTGACTTTCAGCTGGAACTTTTATTGCACAAGTAAGGCATGGGTGAAGTGAAATCACAAACGGCATGCTTTTTTCGAGGAACAGTGGTGGGCGACAAAGGCATTATGGCAAATCGGGTCGAAGTTCTGCAACTGTGTAGTAGTGCCCAATATGAATTTCGCAATGCAGAAATGAAACAAATTACTGGAAAAGGTATGAAAATGCTAAGTGCACTTGTCAGACATGCGGAGACCTTCACAAATACTTTTTGACTGAAAAAAGCTACCCGTTCTCCAATCCAAAGCTCACTAGTGAATAGCTGGTGTCATTTTCTTGTAGTTCTCACCTTTAACTCTTTCGTTACAGTGGAAAAACGGCCGATTTTGAGTGCTTCCACAAAACGTTTTTTTTTTCTCTTGAGCTACTGGACACACTTAGCCTTGCTATGCATGAAATTGTAGCTCATAGATTGCTCTTCCAAACACAAAGCAGAAGTTTTGTTAAAGGTACGATTACTTACAGTTTATCCGCCAAGTAATCAGAAAAAAGCACCCAAGAAAAGTATACCAAAAACGCAAATCGGCAATTTTACCGAGACTAAAAATTATTTCAGGAATTTTAAGATATACAAATTATTCCTGCGTTCCTTGGCTATCATTCAATATATAAATCAACAGTGTACACCAAGTTTTGGATTTTTGAGGGCGGAACTGACGGCTGTGGAACTGACCTAGCGGAACTGACGGCTGTGCCACGCCGCGAAGGCACTGAAGGGTGAGTGAGTCTCTGTAAAATGTGCATCCAAACATACTCTTTTGTGTTCTCGCACAAAATCCTTGTCAGTTCGGTGGTAAAAAAATAAGAAAAAAAATCCAGCGCTCTCGAGAAGCGTTGCGCATCGCCCTGCAGCGCTAATCTGGCACGAGCGCCAGGTTATCTTGAAGGTGATAGCGCGATATCACGTGGAGCATTTGGCAAAATATCCTGGCCGTACGTTGTCGAGACCCTAAACACACAAGTAAAACCGCAATCGTCAGATAAGAAGCACATTTTGTTTATAAATACAGCGCAGAGTCACAACGGAATTACCTGCCAGAGCTTGTTGAAGTGCGAGGCACCTGAACCGGAGCTTCGTCGTCCAAACTGAAATCTGAAGATCCCACATCGTTGCTTGACCCATCACTGCTGCTGGAATCAGAAAAATCGACAGCAGGAGCTGCTGAAGTGCTTGCTATAGCGGTCTGACTGTGCGGAGCGCGGTGCGAACCCGACGCCATTTTCCTCCTAATCTCCTCTACCTTCGGTTTAAATTTCTCTTGCTACACCGCCACCACACGCGACACATAAACAAACGAAACCAAAACTGAAAAACTGAAAGAGAAGTTGCCAATGAACACACCAGATGGCGATAGTTGTCTGTGGAGCACGGGTTTTAGATTTTGCGGGAGATTTGAAATCATTGGAAGCCGGCTTCCGATTACCTATGGTGCCGGAGTGAAAGAGTTAAACGCTGTCGGATTGCAAAGCTGACGACATCATTTGATACTTGACTCTCTGGGAGCCTTTTGATAAAAAATCTAATGGTTATGCAGCGTAAACCCAAGTGACATCCTTTTTTGTCTAGCGTAGCAGTCACGGCACCTATTGAAAAAACACATGCTGTTCAACCCTCAGAAAACACCGTCAGAAATCTCAGTGTAGCCAGAGCAGAAAAATTAGAAATGATTTTAAAAAAACTGCAGGGCCTAGACTAACCAGTGGGATGGGTTAGGTGCAAGAGAAATGACAACATGGATATCGGCAATATACAGCATTTATAACCGGTGATTGGTGCTTTATATTGCCGATTTTGTGATGATGTAGTTGTTTCTCATGCACCCCGGTGGTTAGTCTAGGCACTGCACCTTTAAAATTGGTTTAAATTTTCCCGCTTAGGCAACCTTGAGATTTTCGGAAAAGTTTTTTGCAAGCTGAGGTGTGTATGTTTTCTCAGAAGGGAGCGTGGCTGCTGCACTTGACAAAAAGCATGCGGCTTGTGGTCATGCTGCGTTACCATCAAATTTTCTTGATCAAAAGTCTCCCAGCAAGTCAAATACCAAATCATGTTGCCAGCTTTGCAATCCGATGGCGGTGACAGATGATAATTACCTGGGAATGATACCAGTTTTCCACTACTGAGCTTTGGTTCAGAGAAAGGGTCGTTTTATTTTGCGAAAGCTTATTTCTGAAGTTTCCCCGCATGTGTATGAAGTGGACCTCGCATTTTCAGCCACTTTCCAGCAGTTTCCATTCTGTTTGTGTGTTGCAAACTTCATATTTCGTGCTACTACGCAGTTACCCAACTTCAAGCCGATTTGCCATAGCACCCCCGTCGCCCTCTACTATCCCTCGAAAAAAGAACGCCTTTCATGATATCGCTTCACCCATGCCCTACTTTTGCGATAACAGCTCCAGCTGAAAGTCAAAAAATAACAGCAAGTCATCGGATATCAGTTCACACAAGGAGAGGTTTCCAATCAGCCTTAAACACTGCCAGCTTTTCACTGGCCAGTTTTGTTAGTATGAGGCTATTTTTGGAGGTCTAGTGTTGCTTCTTACTGGAACTGTCTATTCTGGCACTCTCCAAAAGGTTTGACATAGTGTCTTTTTGAAAATGTTACGCAGCACTCTTCGTTGTGCGAAAGCTTGCTGGGCACAATTCTAGTGCATCGCAACTTATTCCTGCAAGCCGGGCTACCATATCGAGTCAGAAGATGACAATATACCACAAGTGAAAGTTCTGGTAGATAATTGATGATCAAAATGTCAACAAAAATGCACCACTGAGTTTGGTTTTCAATTCCAAGCAGATTTCTTTGCATCTCTTGCTTGCCATGAATCTGGTGCTTGCTGTAGTCATTAATAAGATGTTTTTACATCACGTGGGGACTAAGTTGGGCCCCTAATAATATCAAACCATTTCAGAGAACCATCCAAAATTGTGTATTTTGGAATGAATGTCCGGCTTCACCACGAGACGCGGGCACCACGCGTGCAAGCACCACGGGGACAAATTAATTTGCAGTACTGAATTTTTTCTTGGACAGGCTTTTTAAATGTGAACCTTCAAAATGTCTATTCTAAATTTTTTCCACTATTGGGGGTTTGTTATACACAACTTCTTTTGATTTTTCTTTACGTTGACAAAAATGTTGATTTGGATTTTTTTGCAATCATTATTTATGCAAACATACAGCTGGTGCTAAAAAGGGTGTTGAAGCATCCGCATTTTTTGCCACTGCATTATGTGCCTAACCAACACATTTAGCAGAAAAAAATGTTTTCTTAGAGCCCTAAAAACTGGTCAATTTTCTGCGGTAACAAAAGAGTTGATATCAACTCTTGTGTCAGCTTTACTGCATCACTCTCAATTTGTGCAGAGAACAGGGTGTCGAACCGGAATTTTTGGGGGTTCGGTTCGGGTTCGGGTTCAGGCCTTTTGGGTTCGGTTTGGGTTTGGTTCTGGAGCACCATTCCATTCCGGTTCAAACGGGTTCGGAGAAAAAAAAGCAGGAGTGTTTTTTTGTTAATGTTCTTGTGCTCAGTTTTTGTTTCCTTGTCAAGTCGGTATAAAAACAGTCGTGATGTAGGTTTCTTTGTGCAAATTTTTGTCTTAACCAAATTGAAGCAACCCTGCAACACTTTTTTCAACTTTTTTCTAAATCTTGAATGCTTGCAGAAAATAATCAACGAACACATCAAGTACTTAGATTGGGGTCGCTAAGTGCGTGCGCCAAAAATTACTGCTCTGTCCCCGTCAGATAACTTGGAAACTTGCTTAAAATATTTTTTACTCCTTCCCGGTCCTGGCGTTCTTCTACCACTGGAATGATGGCATTACAACGGTGTAGTGGCTATTTGCCGGCTTTCCTTAGGTTGCAGCAAAGAATGCATTTGATAGCCACTTCAAAAAGAAAGCCATAAAAGCGAAGCAGAAACGGGAGGCATATCCACAGTGTCGAGCAAATCACGCACTGCTACTGTGTGCTGGCAATTGCTATAGCTTTTGCAGTGCTTCCAGATGCGAAGAAAAGAGTGAAAGCGTATATCGAAAGTATTGAAGAGTTCTTTTAACTGTACAATCTACTGCAAAATGATTTCTATGGTAGGCCAATGATTACAACACTTACTGAAATGAGACCGCATGGGGCATCTGTTAAAGCAGATGTTTGTGTGTACAGTGCGACACCACGGACCCCGAGCTCCCACGCCTAGCCGTGCGTGGCAGCGCCGTGTCCGGGGAATAGAGGGTCCTGGTGGTTGAGCCGACGCTGAGTGCTTGGACCATAAAGGCCCCTTGGCGAAGGCAACACACCACTTTGGCCTCCGCTTCCCGTAGACGGCACCTCTGGCCTGACCCGCCCGGGGGGAATCGGCAGTCGCCTCTTCCTGTCCTCCCCTTCATCTTTCACTTTCCTGTCTTCTTTCTAACAACTTTCCTGTCGCCTCGTTCCTTCTTCAGTTTCCCTATTTCCTGGTGGCTAGGGTTAACCTTGTGTGGCGAATGACCCTGCGTTCAACCATATTTGGTTATAGTCGTGGTGTATGGCTGGCGTGGGCAGGACTTGCCCGCGAGTTCCTGTCCCGTCCCCTCATTGGGCTCCTTGGTGGGTGGCTAGCACCATGGCCGAACAGATTTCTTATTTCATGGCTTCCTTTTTCCGTTCAACTGATCCCTCTCGAAAAAGAGGGGACACCGACGCAACCGCCAAGTTCTTTATGAAAAATGTGAACAACTTCCCATGCTTCCACCTGGTGCACAGTAATGACTCAGAAAAAACCGCACGACTCGTCTCGCCTTTTGTCGTTGCAAAGACATTAACAGCCACCATTGGGGAAGGCTACAACATCAAGAAGCTGGCAAACGGAGACCTCCTCCTCGAACTGCTCTACAGACATCAATGTGAGAAGCTGCCGCAACTAACGTCTTTTGGAGACATCCCTGTAACTGTCAGTGAACACAGGTCACTCAATACAGTCCGTGGAGTCATCTCAGATGACGACCTAAAGTACTTGTCCAAGGAGGAACTTCTAGAAGGCCTAAAAGAGCAAAATGTCACAAATGTCTACAGAATCAAAATCAAACATGAAAACAAGGAAATTGAGACTAAGCACATTGTCCTGACCTTCGCATCAAGCATCCTCCCAGAATCTGTAGAGGTGGGGTACACAAAGATGAAACTCAAACCCTACATACCAAATCCACGCCGATGCTACAAGTGCCAACGCTACGGCCACGGCTCGCTGAGCTGCTGGGGCCAAGACACATGCGCAAAATGTGCCTCCAACGAACTCCTGGCCAAGAACTGCAAATCTGAACAACAGCTCTGTGTGAACTGCAAGGGCAACCACGCAGCATACTCTCGTGCTTGCCCCGCATGGAAAAAAGAAAAAGAAATAATTACACTCAAAGTGACAGAGAAACTAACATTTCACAAGGCAAGGAGGCGACTCTCACCGGCACATACCTAATCCTACTCCATTGTGGTGCAACAGGGCGCAGCATCACAGCGGTCTTCGGCGCCTGCTGAAGCCACACAGAGTGAGGCTGAAGCAAGGCCCCCCGCGCCCCCCGTGGAAGCAGCTAACGCTGCACCACCACCTCCAAAGCGGGCTGCACGGACCCCTGGTGCAGCAGTCTCCAAGGCCTCACCCCACACGGTGAGGTCAAACACTTCACACATGCGTTCTGCACGAACCTCCAGCGTCTCTGAAGAGACGATGGACACAACTGAAGAAAGCTCTGCGCCCTCTACGTCGGATGGGCGGCGGAACTCCCTAGACAACACAAAGAGACACAAGCCTCGAATCACTGGACCGAAAACCTAGTTTTCAGTCCATCAAATAACCAACATGGCATTCATTGTCCACTGGAATTGGAGAGGACTTTTAAATAATTTAAATGACATTAAAGACATTTTTGCCACACACTCACCTGTCGCCATTTGTGTTCAGGAAACAAACTTATGTCCTAAACACAAGAATATACTGAGAGGTCTTCCGCTGCGACCGAGAGCAGGCGAGTAGGCTCTCGGGTGGAGTGGCAATAATTGTCCAAAATGGCGTAGCAGCTCGAGAAGACAAATTTAAAACTAGGCTAGAAGTAGCGGCTGTCACCCTGCTTGCATTTAAAACAATCACAGTGTGCTGTGTGTACATTGAACCACACCTCACAGTAACACTGCAAGATTTTGAAGACTTGGTGAACCAACTACCGGAGCCGTTTTTAATAGTTGGCGATTTTAATGCCCACTCTTCCTTTTGGGGGAGCGAAAAAACTGATGCAAGGGGTCAGCTTTTAGAGGATTTTATTCTATCCAATAATGTCTCTCTTTTAAACACCGGCAAACCTACATACTGCTCTCCAAGCTCAGAAAAAAATGAGCTGCATAGATTGGTCTTTTAGTTTGCCAAGTGTTTTTAGTGATTTTAAGTGGGACATCATAGACAATCCATATGGGAGCAATCATCTACCCGTGATCATCAGCGTAATACCTTCACCAACTATTATCCCAACGAAACCACACTGGTGGAAACTTCAGTTTGCCAACTGGGAACTATTTACTTCCCACGCAAATTTAGACAAAGTTTTCTCGGACAGTCTTAGCATTGACGAACTGAATGAAGTATTTACATCCTGCATCGTTAATGCTGCATGCGTAGCTACTCCACAGTCCATGGGAGTGGTGAGGCAAAACCGCAATGGTTGGTGGACCCCAGAGTGTAAACAGGCGAAAAAGGAGCAAAATAAAGCATTGGGTGTATTTCGAAGGTACCCAACGCAGGAAAACCTGGTAAATTTTAAAAAGAAAAGAGCTAAACCAAGGTACATCCGTCGCAATGCCAAGAAATCCTCGTGGCAAAACTATGTCTCTTCCATAAATAGCTCTGTTACATCAAAAAAGGTATGGGGGCAGGTTCATTGGCTAAATGGGACGTACTCCCCCTGTTAACTGCACCAGGTGTACAAACAAGTATAACAGAGCAGGCAGACATACTGGGGGAACACTTCTCCAGAGTTTCAAGTTCTGCACATTGCACTGAAGAATTCTTAAAGTACAAAAACACAGCAGAAAAACAGACTTCCAACGTATGGTGGAACAAATGTACCATACAACAGTTTAATTACACTTCAAGAACTAAAAAGAGCTCTGTTGGCCGGAAAGAAGACCACCCCCGGACCAGATGAAATACATTATGAAATGCTTGCACATCTCTCGGGTCCATCGGTTGAAGCACTCTTGAAGTTTTTTAACAAAATTTGGGTACAGTTAAACCTCGATATAACGAAGTCGTGCTTGCGGGCGAAAATTTCGTTAAATCAAGAATTTCGTAAAATCGAGGTTTCGATTTTACATTTAATTTAACCAGTTATTGAGGTTTCAAAACCTTGCCCTTCACTCAGAAACAACTGCTATGCAGTTACCTCTCCACTTAAACCAAAATTTGTACTAAATCTGGCCGCGGAAATTGTGTGAATTAAAGGCAATGGAATTCGGATAGCCGACGGTAGTTTGTGTCGTCGTAAAACCGATGCTTTTTCCGCAACGCTGCATTAAATATGATAGCAGACTAGGTTTCCACTTTTTCTTTTTTTCATTTCGGTCACTACTAAACGCCGCTGTTAGTCAATTAAACCAGCGTCCATGCCCCGTGAACTTCACCCCGGCGAGGTGCTGGTTCGAAGTTACGCCTCTTTTCGTCCGTTCAGGGGTAGGCTTAGGCGCGGCGTTGAGGGGTGCGGCGGGCCAACAGCGGAAGGGTGCTATAACTGGCTATAAAGCTTTCGAAAGACTTTTCATGCACAAAGGCTCTGCAGTATGGGCGCGTGATGCAACCACGACACTCGAGATGAAGCCATGATTGAGAGTTGAGCGGAGTACACACGGACCGCTTCACTTTGTGGAGCAGCGCTTACGTGCTCCCGCTAGAGCGGAAAGCTTACATTAAATATCTTCTGGTCAAATTTGATTAAGCACTTACTTTTATGCCCGCTGAGCCCTAAAGAAACCGATTTCTCCGCATTGCAGCTGTCTAATGAACTTGTTTTGACCACGTTCGGAGAGCAATTTATTGCCACCAGCACTCGATGTTCAAGCTGTAGTGAAGAAGTCCGTAAGCAGTGCTTGGCGTTTCTTGACCAGGGTGGGCTTTACGTGACGCTCGTATGCTGACAGCGCTAACAAGGTTTGCTCTTCAACATTCGCGTGCGCCTGCGTGCCTCCGCAGAACGTCGATGTCATCCATCACTTCAATGGCCTTCGGTTTACCGACACTTCCTCAGGCTCTTGTTTGGAACACTTTTCTTTCCCTTGGAGTGCTCATGCTGCTTATAAGACTCATCTAATGATAGACTAACAAAATATTAATGTAGTTATCAGCGAGCACAACCTAGAGCAGCAGCACCGTGAGCAAGGACGTGTAGAAAAAAACACTAGAAGTAGACTTCGGCCTTCGGCAGCCTAAGCATAGAGGGCGCTGGCGTAGGCAACGATGGAGACGTCAAGTTGGTGGCCGCACTATTAAACCGTCTATGACCGCTAGTGGTTTTTGAGCAGCTTCTTTCATCGCTTTTAATTGTTGTCAACCGCATAATTCACCGCGCTTTTCTTTCATTTTAGCCTTTTAAGAGTTAATGTGAGTACTGAATTTTTTCAATGTAGACTCTGAGAGGCAAAATAAAACGTGCCACGATCAAAATTTCGTTCTTCCTTTCTCGCCAAGACTTCGTTAAATCGAAAGCGCCGCTCGAAATTACTTCATAAAATCGAGATAAAAATACATGGATTTAGCAAAATTTTTATAGAAAACTTGAAAAAATTCGCTTTATCGCGAATTTCGTTAAATTGAGGTTCGTTATATCGAGGTTCAACTGTATTTGGAAGAATGCCAGAAGGTTGGAAAAAAGCATTCATTGTAGCACTCTTAAAACCTGGGAAGCCACCAACCTCTCCCAGTAGTTACAGACCTATCGCCCTTACCAGCTGTCTTGCCAAAACGTTCGAACATATCATAAATACCAGATTAAGCTTTTTTCTAAAATCAAACAAACTTCTCGATGTTCACCAATGCGGGTTTCAAAAAGCATGCTCGACAACTGACCATCTTGTCCGCCTCGAAAATACTATACGAGAAGCATTTATACACAAACAACATTGCCTCGCTGTTTTTTTCGACCTTGAGAAGGCGTACGATACCACATGGAGATTTGGAATCATGCGCGATTTAGTAGAATTAGGCATCCGTGGAAGAATGCTGAAATGCCTGAACGATTTTACGGCAAACCGTTCATTTCAAGTGCGCCTGGGTTCAACCCTTTCAAAGAACTATGTACAGGAAAACGGAGTCCCTCAGGGGTGTATTCTAAGCACAACACTGTTTGTTGTAAAAATGAACTCTATATCCAAAATAATTCCGAAGTCGATTATGTATTCTCTCTATGTTGATGATCTCCAAATAGCTTGCACATCCTCCAATGTGGTAACATGCGAGAGACAAGTGCAGTTAACTATAAATAGACTAACAACATGGGCAGACAGAAACGGTTTTCAGTTCTCACCACACAAAACAGTAGCTATTCTTTTTTCACTCAAACGAGGCTTGCAGACCAATCCCAATCTACACCTCAAGGAAATCGACTTACCCATACAAAACGAACACAAATTTCTTGGCATAATGTTTGACAGAAAACTCACTTTCCTGCCTCACATCAATATGTTGAAAAAGAAAGCTTCCAGAGCTGTAAACATACTAAAGTTCTGTCCTGAAAACACTGGGGTTCGAAAACATCAGGCTACGTTGGGGCTGCAGTAGTGCAAGGGAAATGGGAAAAGGTGGTCAGGCTACCTCAATGTGCCTCGATTTTCACAGCAGAATGCTACGCCATTGTTGTTGCTGTAAAAAGAATAATAAAAGAAAAAATTAAAAACAGTATTATCTACACAGACTCGCTAAGCGCCATCACAGCACTGAATTACAGAAATGCGGCCCAGCCTGTAGTAGGAGGCATAATACACGATGTAGTAACAGCCGAAGCTCTCGGACACGAAATTATATTTTTTAAATTTATTTATTTTATTTATCACATACTGCGGACCAAGTATGGCCCATGCAGGAGAGAGCGATACAGTTCAAATATACTTCTGCTGCTGGGTTCCTAGCCACATGGGAATTAATGAAAACGAGAGAGCCGACAGGTGTGCCGCACAGGAACCATAAATGGAACCATAACTAAAGTAAACAGTCCTCATCGCGACTGCATGAACTTTATACGACGTAAACTTGCAGCCAAATGGCAGTCCTTATGGGATATTGAAACTAACAACAAACTGCACACGGTTAAACCCACTATAGCAGATTGGCAAACGAGCAGACATAAAGATCGCCTCACAGAAATCATTCTATGCCGCCTTCGCATAGGACACACTCATCTGACACATAACTTTCTCCTGATGAAACAAGACAAACCGAAATGCGAAGAATGTGACCAAGATCTAACAGTAAATCACATCCTACTCTCATGTGCGAAATTTGAGGCGGTCAGGAAAAAACATTTTCTGCAGTTTTACAAACAACACATCCCTTTTCATCCTAGCTTACTCATAGGAGACTATGCCTTTGTTGAAATTTCCTCCCTTGCTAGTTTTCTAAAAGATGCGAAACTCTTAAACAAGCTCTAAATGCTCTAAAAATAAGCAAACACACAAAAGTAAAAACACTACCACCTGTTTGGCGCTTGATAGCCTTAGTTGCTTATGTGCCATAAAACTCCACTCCACTAACTGAAATGAAATAAAAGGTTCTCCGGGACACTTAAGGCTGCGTATTTGTAGGAATGTGAAAGCATAACTCTTTATTGCCGCAAGTTTGTGTTTTATAGCCTGCAGTTGTGTTCTTAAAAAACAAAAAAAACTGGAGCGGACCTTTACGATACTCGCTAATGCAAAATTTGAGTGCAGCGCAAACTGTAGTCTCCTCCGCGGTGGCGCATAGCTGATGTGTGTCAGGAAATGATCGCGTGGCCGCCCCATGTCCCCAAATCACGCATCCTCGCCGGAATCTTCTCCCTGGCAGGCAGGCAGGTAGTTTACTGGCAAGTGGGCAGTCTGGCGAGCAGGCGAACCTGCGCGCCCGCCATCTTATTTAAATCCACCCGCCGCGGTGGCTCAGTGGCGAAGGCGTTGTGCTGCTGAGCATGAGGTCGCGGGTTCGATTCCCGGCCGCGGCGGCCACTTTTCTGATGGAGGCGAAAAGCAAAAAACGCCCATGTGCACGAGATTTCGGCGCACGTTAAAGATCCCCAGGTGGTCAAAATTAATCCGGAGCCCTCCACTACGGTGCGCCTCATCTCCTATGCTGCGTCGGCGCGTTAAACCCTGCAATCAATCAATCTTATTTAAATCCAATAAATGTGTATGCATGCATGCGCACACGAGCCCCTATTTTCGCACAATGAGGAAAAAAAATTCTACTGTAAATACATTGGTTGGTCTGCTGCGCTTTTCCTGTACCCCGAGTTTCAATGGGGCTTTAGCTTTAACGCGAAAGCATTAGCAGTGCTAGAAGCGGAAACAGTCCAGCGTCGGCGTCAACCTCCAACTGGCAAACGTGGCAGGTGGCGTTTAGAGCGATTTCCTTCTGCACATATTTTATCTGCTAAAAGACCGGTTAGAAAGTATGGCTATAATGACTCACTGGACCGCGTGTATATGACAGCATTGGATAGAAACCACCGGAGATGGAACTTGCTAAAGGCACTTCAGTGACAGGTGACAGAGATTGGGCTCTAGGAAAGATAGTGAAAGATAGCTTGGGCTTAGTGAAGTCACACGCAGCAGTAATGATCCCTCGTAGAGGGAGAGAAAATTAACTTTTATTAAATCAAAAAAGTTTTAGAGAGGCTTCTTCATTCAAGGGGGCCCAGTCAACAGCCGTTTCCGTCCAGAGCAGCTGATATTCCAGGCCGGAGCTGGCCAAGATTGTCTCCCAAATCTCTATGGAAACGCGCAGGTTGGGTGGATTTAAGTTAGACTTGTCGCAGCCGCCTGCTATGTGTAAGAGGTTCCCAGATTCTCCACAGAAGCGACGAAATTGAAAGAAGTGTGTCTGGTCAAAGAGGTAAATCTGGTGGGGTGTGTAAATGTGTTAACCCGCAGGGCGCGGAATAATCGTTCCTGGTTAATCGGTAGCGATTTGTGCGGGGAGGAATGCGTTCTACGGGAGAGCCTATAGCGCTAAGTAATTTCCTCGTATGTGACTACAGGATGCATGCGCTTGAGCTCGGTTTCATCAGAGCTGGCTAAGCGTGTCTAATCTTGAGCCACGAGATTGGGTATCTTGTTTGCCGGGTATGTCAGTATGAGCTGGTGCCCGTGCAATCCTGGCTGGCCTTGTTGGTGGTCTCTGATTGATCATTCGAAGTGTTGTAACATACAATCGACCGTTGGCAAAGTTGTGCCACGCCCGCTAAGAGTCTGTTATAAGAGTTTTGGCGCCACTTTAGCTAAGCGCACATGGTATCGCCGCTTCCTCAGCTTAGAGGGGGCTGTGTTCGGGGGTTGAGATGTTGCACCCTTGGAAGGCTGCAGAACGGTAGCACAAAGAAAGAGAATGTATTGAAGAATGCTACCGGGTGTCTTTCGCATCAAACCAGTTGATCGTTCCTCTTTTTTTCTTTCAGTTTAGTTGCTTCCTACAGTTTTACCATTATGTAAGAACACTAGAGCATATTTACAATGGGTCCACAGGTACCATCATCTTCCATAAGGAGGAGGAGGAGAAAAGTGAAAGGAAAGACCGAGAGGTTATCCAGGCTTAGAGCTCGGATTGCTACTCAGCACTGGGGAAGGGGTGTTCAGGGGATAAAAGAGGGCAGGCGAAAAAGAGGGGATAGGAGCGGGGTCGCGCACACACTTTAGTCCCTTCGTGGGCACTATAGTTTTTCGTTCAAGCGTGTGACCTTCATGAAACGCAGAAGGGCTTCTGTTGCCTTCCGCAAAGTCGATTGTAGGGGTTGTTGTCCTAGAATAGTCTCTAGTTTGAACTGTTGATTGTCCAATCGGCTGAGCTCGGCTGTCAAAACGCGTCTTTTTGATGAATACTGAGGGCAACAACAAAGCACATGCTCGATTGTGTCTTCAACCTCGCAGGCGTCGCAGTGGGCACTACTGACCATCTTGATGGGGAAGGAGTAGGCTTTCGTGAAGGCCACTCCCAACCACAGCCTAAAAAGTAAAGTAGACTGATCGAGACACCCCACACGGAAGACGACGCTGGAGTAGAGGGTCCTGGTTGAGGAGAGCAGTAAAATACCTATAAGGAAGAGCGTCAGACAAGGCGACACAATCTCTCCAATGTTATTCTTCACAGTATGTTTACAAGAAGTATTCAGAACATTGGATTTGGAACCGGTGGGAGTAAGGGTTACTGGAGAATACCTCAGTAACCTCAGATTTGCTGATGACGTTGCTTTTCTAAGTAACTCGAGGGGTGAATTGCAAAGCATGCTTACCGCACTGGACAAACAGAGTGGAACCGTGGGCCTGAATATGCAGAAAACTAAAGTAATGATCAATAACCTCGGGAGAGCACAGCGGTTTGAGATTGGTGGCGAGACAGCGGAACTGGTAAGCGAAGATATCTACTTAGGCCAAGGGGTGACCCCGGATCCCATCCATGAGGCAGAGGTAATTAGAAGAATAAGAATGGGGTGGAGTGCATTCAGCAGGCATTCTCAGATAATGGATGGTAGCCTACCATTGTCCCTGAAGAAGAAACTGTATGACTGCTACATCTTACTGGTACTCACCTGCGGGGCAGAAACTTGGAGGCTCACTAAGAGGGTTCAACTTAAATTGAGGACGACTCAGCGAGCAATGTAACGGAAGATGATAGGTGTAACATTAAGGGACAAGAAGAGAGTGGAGTGGGTCAGGGAACAAACGCGTGTTAATGACATAATGATTAGTAGAAATTAAGAAGAAGAAATGGACGTGGGCAGGGCACGTAACACGAAGGCAAGATAACTGTCGTTCATTAAGGGTAATAGAGTCGATCCCTAGAGAAGGCAAGCGTGGCAGGTGACGTCAGAAAGTTAAATGGGCAGATGAGATCAAGAAATTTGTGGGGGCAAACTGGTTGCAGTTAGCACAGGACCGGGTAATTGGAGATTAATGGGAGAGGCCTTTACCCTTCAGTGGGCGCAGATAGGAGGATTATGATGATGATGATGACAGTTTTACCTCACATATATACACGTTTTCAAAACCCTTTGACGAATATAAAATATGCATTAGGCAATTAATTCCTAATCTCAGTGCGAGATGTCAATCTTACGGTAGAAACAACATAACAGCTCAATACGCGCATAAAGAAAGATCTTTTATAGCATTCATGTGGTCGTCACATAACTTTCCGGCTATTTTGTGCGTAACTAAATTTCCTGATTGGCCGAGGAGGAGAATGCTGCAATATTTCCAAATGCCAAGGACCCCAAAGATACATGTTTAGACCGACACTAATACACCTTAACTGACCCGCTAATTCCTCTAATCCAAATGTATCAGCACACCAGTCCCACTAATTCACATTAGTACTTCATTCACTCATATCATTAATCCACCTCAGCCTACCCACTCATCCGCATTAATCGTCTTTATCCCATGCACCCCTTAATTTGAAGGTTGAGCAGGTTCAAGATAACATGAGAATGCTATCGCATCTACTTTAAAAGTGCCCAAGGCCCCAAATTTTTTTTCAATTCTCATGTTCTCCTAGAGCAGTAACCAAACTACACAATGGCACTGTACATGAAAAAGTGACGGTGACGTTGACAACTGTGAGTGTTTGTGTCTCTGTGCTGTTTGTATATAACTGCCCATTCAAACTAAAATAGGTGGAAGATATGGATTTATAGCTGATAGTGTCCCTGAAGGCCTTGACAAACAGACAGGGATGCATTCGAATTAACAAAACATTGAAAACTTTACACGACTTTAAACACCCTGTAGATAGAAACCATGAAGAATATTCCATGATATGTTGCCTAGGAATATGCGTTCTAACTTAAGTTATTTTAAATGTAAAAGATAATTGGGGGAGATTGACAGTACCTAACACAAACTGATTCTATAATACGGAGCTTTACATTAAATTGATGGCAATAATAAGAAGAGAAGCTAATGAGCCTTGGGAACTGCAGACTACACAAAATATTTCGTGGTGCTGTCGGGCGAGTGATAAAAATATCTTCAGCCGCAAGGTAGGGTGCTGGAATGGAAAACTAGAAATTACAGTTTTGAGGCCCCGGAACCGGTTCAGAACGGTTCCTTTGATTCGTTCCGATTCGGTTTCAATTCCAAAATGGCGGAAAAAATACGATTCCGGTTCAGTTCCGGTTTCGGGCAAAAATTCGGGTTCGGTTTCAGTTTTCGGTTCGGTTCCGGTTCCAGTTCGACACACTGGCAGAGAAGCCCCTCCAGTGCATGAGAAGTTTGAGAACAAAAAGTTGGACATCCAAAGTCAATAAATTGGGATAGGGAAACTAATTAGTATTGTGGCATGTCCCATCAAGGCTGTAGTGTCAGCTTTACTGCATCGCTCACAACTCGTGCAGAAAAGCCCATCCAGTGCATCAGAAACTTTGGAACAAGTTTTGTGCAAAATTTAATTATATGAGAAGTAAAAAATAAGGGTACGGAAACTAAATACATTGACATTAATTCAAGTAGACAAGTGGATTAAAATTTCATTTTCTTGTGGCCACTAAAAACATGAAGAAACAGAGCCACATAACAAGGCAGTGGTGCCCTTTGTACTGCCAACTTCGGTTTCTTTTCCATCAGTATTAAGTGTGATCTCGATAAATATAACTGTACGCATTATTTAATGCTTCATGCTTTCACTTAAGCTAACAACTGTTGAAGGAAAAAACTAAACGGGGTGCAGACATTGCATGCAGAGTAGAAAATATAGTCAGTCTTATTGAATAACTTAAAAAAAGTGTGAAAGTTAATCAGTCAAGCGTAGATTGAAGGTTCAGGCAAATCGCTATCAAGCCTAAAAGCGTAAAAGCAGCACACCCAGTGGCTTTTGCCCAGGGAATGGGGGGGTGATCTATGATGTGTCGTTCTCATCTGGAGAAGTCGATATCCTATTTGTCCCTTGGCAATGAGGCTTTTGGCATGTACCCACTGATTGCGAATCATGCAAGTACAAGCAGCGATGGAAGTGCTGCTCCAAGACGAAACTTCTGCTCCATGGTGCTCCAAATGGTCGTTTTAAGGGATTTTCGCTCCAAACGTGCGCCGAAAGGGCATTTCGAAAGCGTGTGGTAGCACTTCTAACTCTCTGGTGCAAAACTCAAACTGAAAGTAAACTTGTGTCTAGTGTCACCTTTATTTAAACATCCAAGTCAAACCCGCTTGTAAACTGAGTTTGCTGCGATGTGTCTGCGCATCTGTAGACATGGCCTTTATCTGTGATCGTCCATGGCTTTTTTCATGGCTTTACGGCCGCCCAGGGGCATTGCCATGTTTGTCACAAAGAATATATGAACGGTTCTTTGTGGCGTGTACTGGTCTTGTTAACATTGTAGATGTTAGTATTATTCAGCTTTGTCTTTTTCAAGACGTTTTTCTGCAATCATTTTTTATTACATGCTGCATTGGTCCAACTCCAACGTTGTTGTGGTGTACCTGAACTACATATACAGACAAACCCGGAAGTTAAAATGTTCAATTCTTTTAAAACGTGACGTAAGGATGACTGGTTTTGTGGCTTTCGCTCTAATTGTGTTTACCCTGTTTTAATTTTCGGCTGCAAGTGAAAATTTACGTTTTAAAACTAGGACAGTTTAGTTATATACCTCAAGTATTTTTATCCTAAAGTTGAAGGCAGCAGAGATCTTGTTTGGATTTTTGAAATGACGTGCCTACTGCATTTGATCGTTGGGTTTTACACGCAGTATGTTGCGTGATAAATATTGGAAGCTTTAATGGTTTGCTTGTGAGGGCTTTCACTCTTAACTGTATAAAAGCATATTTTGACATCTCCTCCAAAGTGGCTTATGTCGGTTCCAAACTGGAATTTTGCCTGCTCCAACAGCTGCTCCGAGAAGTAAAATGCCTTTTCCATCACTGTACAAGCCTTTCTTGGGCCAAGTTTGACTTCTGGAAAGAAGCGAAAGCACTGATTTGGAAGCTCTTGGATGTTTATTATATCAAGAAAAAGAGCACAGTGAACCTGTATGGCAATGAACTTGAATATTTAGAAACTTCGCTATGATTCCTTTCTTACCATTGTGCGGCCTACTATTAAAGGGTGTTATTTGAGACGATGCATTCAATAAACTTAGTTGCAAGCAAGTGCTTGTCCATCATCTTCTTTGTCATGTGGTTTGGACTTGACTTTTTTAAAACTATGTACCAACTTGCCTAATGCTTTTTATTTTTACTGAACAGGTTGAGTTAGACTGTCCCCCTCCTGTGTTTTGCAGTATGGAGCATATTCTTTGTGCAGCAGGTGTCTCAGCGCACTTACTGCTTTGTTACTCGAGTTGCTTTTAAGCTTTACATAGATATTTTCATACCATCAAAAGTGGGGAGTAGCAGCCTTTTGCACTCCTAAATTCTTAGTCTCCCTCCCTGGAGCTGTAAGATCCTCTTTACGGATGCAATAATTTTTGAAGCCTTTGCATTTCTGGGGTGTCCATATGTAACTTGATACATTATACATATGTTCCCCCATAAAAACATTTCATAACAAAAGGAGAATGGCGAAGCAAGGAAATGTAATAGCAAGAGGTGTGTTCCACGCCTTCTTTTTTGTCAGGCACTGGGCAGTTAGCCTGCTGTTGATGATTTTACTGTGCCGGCTACAATTTCACTTTGCTTGTGTCTTATCGTTCTATTTCTTTTCATTGATATTTCTCGCAGGTCCGAGACAAGGCCTGGTCCGAAACGGGAGGACCCGAGGGAACCTTGCAGCGCTTGTGCACGGCCTGTAAAGATTTCTGGATTTACTTCATGGACTTCTTATGTTTGACGTCTGCCTTAGAAAAACAGCAAGCAGGAAAGAAGCCTTTAAAAATTATTGCAATTTATTTTCACACAACTTTAACCTTGCAACAGCAGGTATGCAAAGCTGGTTAACACAAAACTTGTTGTTATGATTCAATATCAGTCCTGTTAGTCTAGCAAACCTTTGTTGTGACAAGCCATAGCAAACAGTGAAACATGCTTTGTGTATCAATTATTTTTAAGCAATTTGCTGTTTATTTTGTGATTTAAAACAGCTGTGATACCATAAGCAGGCTTTTCATTCAAATAGTATCACATTCGTCTTTAATAAAATAGTTTTCAAATATCTTGGTTTGCTTTGCTGATCTTGTATGAAACAGCTCATGAAGCTGCATGCATGTGGGCTAAAATTGCAGTTATGCGAGCTAAGTTAATGTTTTCCACACAAACCAGAGAAGTCTCTTAATGATTACAATGGCTATGTTTGTTTGACAAAGTGACAGACTTACTTGACTGGCTGCCATGAGATTTGTATCTCTTCAAGATGGAGAAGTGGTCATAAAGCAACAATCATGACTCTCTTAAGACAATAGGGGTAACTAGGGGGTCTGTGTTGACCACCTACGTCAGATTTGTGCATATACTGCAATGATTCCACTGACAGTAGCACTGACCATCTCTTGGAGGGTCACCCATACACTTCCACGACTCTTTCACCACAAGCATCACGGGACTCTTCATAAAAGGGGCGTCCTCACAACTCTTGCTACAGTGTCACGATGATCATCAGGAAGAAGCCCTGTGACTCTTTTTCATTAGGTTAGGGTCGTGGCAGTCAGTGCTGACTCTAAGAAGGTAGTCACCCATACTCTACTGTGATGGGGTCCGCATGACCCCCTTTCAAAAAGAGTGGCGTGACTCTGCGAAAGGGGGTCGAGGAAGAGTCAATTCTGTGGCGAGTAAATACCCCCAAAGAGGGTCACGGGAACCCCCTTTTTTCTTAGAGTGTAAGGCGGGAAGGAAGTTAGCCTTGACTTAAGATTGGTTCAGCCGCAATACCAGCCAAGGAGGAGCTGCGGGTGCTCGGACTTCAGATTCACCAGTCGGGTTCGGGTATCCATTGGCAGTGTTGCCATCACTGGGCATCAGACATCCGCTACAAAGCAATGAGAAATCCGCCAGATTCCGCTAGATTCTAAAACATATCCGCTAAATTCCCGCTAGGGCCTATTTTATTTGAAATAACAGTGCAATTTTGTATGATAAACCCCTTTATCATTCATAAAAGTTTCCAAAAACTACAAGAGCTGAAATAATGTATAAAAAGTCTTCCAAGGAGTCTAACAGAACACTTCAAGTTTCAGTGCTACTGTGGTCGTCATTGGTCAACCACGTCACAGAAGAGGATAAACGTTATAAATGTTCACACTGATGACAAAAAAAAGAACTCACAGGTCAACGAAAAGCACATAGACATCTTCGTCGCCGCTGTCGTCATCTGACACCATCTCCACAGGACCGCTGGTACTGGTTGAGGGACCAGAAAGGTGACTTGGTTGCACATACGTTGCAGATGCCCCGATTGCACTAACAACTGCTGCGGAAAGTTCGCAATCAAAACAACTTTTCTGGTGTCACTTCAGTCCTGCTCTTACGACGAGGATGGCGTTGTTTCAGGCTTCGGCTTGTTCCTCATCTTGGATTTTACTATGTTAAGCTGACTAAACCTCATCTCTACTTCGGCATTTGAATACGGCAGCATGAGCATCGACATGGCGAATCCGGCCAGGTCGGCGAACGGGTTTTCGCCGCAGGCGCCCTTATAGGAGTGAACTTCACTCCAGAACGACTGCGTGAACAAGGAAGGTGAACAAGGAAGACAACGAAGCTTTGTCGCCATGAACAGCCAGTGCCAACGTCAGATACCACAGTTCCTGAAGGTGCACAGACGCAGCCCTTCTCCCGCACGGAGGACGGACCGCTTTCGTCAGTTCCACACACTCAGAACTGAAAGGCTCGTGCTGTCATTCCACCGACATGCCAGACCCGCTGCTACTGGAGCTCCAGGCTGTACATGACGCAGTCAATGCTGCAAGTGCACTTCATAACATCACGGAGGTGCATATATACACAGACTTGCTCAGTGCTGTAAAGCACCTGAAGCAAGTGAAAAGACTCCTCTGATCTGCCAGCACATTCACAGCCTCCACATGACAGCACAACTAATGGTACGCGTACATTGGGTACAGGGGCAAGGTCACAATTGTTTTAACCAATTAGCGGACAACCTTTCGCACTCTCTTGCCCCATCTGAATCCGCCCCTAGCCCTCTTCCTAGTGATCCACGCTCCCGTTTTTTAGCCATGAAATCTCTCCTGAGAAGGGACACACGTGCCCTAATTCCCCCGTGTCTGCTCCCTCCCCCTCATCTTTCCCGGGTGGAGGAAGTTTCTCTCGGGGGGCTTCGGGCTGGGGTGGCCCTTACACCTTCAGTCACCTGGACTTGGGGACCCGCACCACAAGACCCAGGAACATGTCCCAAGTGTCCGGCTCCGGCGGCTGAAGCGAATGTCAATCATCTCTTGTGGACGTGTACAGGAACCAGAATAGCTCGGGACCGTGCGCTAAGAGTGGTTGGTCTTCGGTTAAATAAACCGGGGGACTTCAACCGGTGGGTGCACGAAAACCGCTACTGCAGGTCGCTGCTGAACTTTTTACACGAGACCGGACTCCATGCCTATCGTTAGACTTGTACAGGGTCATCCATTTCCTGAATACCTGTGCTTTTGTACCCCTTCTCTTTCTTCTACATAATGTCTTATCTTTTCTTCATATGCCGCATGGCAAAAATGTGAATTAAAAAAAAGAGTGCATTAAAGTTAAAATGTTTTTCTGCGTTGATGATACCTTGTGTGTCGAAGAAAGCACGGTTAGGTATGCCGCGGTTCCATTCAGTGCTTTGTTTGCCTAGTTGGCGGGAGATCACGAAAATAGAGCTTGTCTTGTTAGCTACAGCACCCCAGGTGCATATTTTTTAAGTACAGAGCATTATAGGGGCTCGCCTTGTCATTGTAGCTAGCTCGCTGGACCCAAGTAGAGCCGCACGGCGTTCTGTCGTCGCGGCGTCCCACAGAGGCTTCGAAAGCCAAGCGGTTTATATGGTCATAACACTTGTGGTTGTGCTTGTTGTAAAAGCATAAACAGACATGCAGAAGTCCTCTTTCACTGAGCTAATTAAATACAAAAGAGGTAGGGAAATTCCATTCTCTTCCTGAGGTTTCCTTTATAGCAACCCTAAGCTGCCTTGGATCCACATAGTAGAGTTAAACGTGGAAAGGTTCTCATTCCACAGTTGGCTTGTCGGCGTAAAAAAATGTTAGCACTCCCTGCTGCATTCCTGAACAGCTTGCAGCCTCTGTCTAGCTCTCAATAGCTGCAGGGGACTGAGTGGTGGGAGATAAATCGTCATACATAAGGCGGATATGGCAAAAAACAATGCCGGGGAGACTAGGCCGTGTTTTTGGGAAGGAGTGAAGTTTGCATCCCTGGGTACCTTTCTTCTATAATGGCAGTTATGTATTGTAGCATCACTCGTTTTCATGATGTTGTCTACCGGGCTCGACTTGAGTATAAATGCGGGGATGGACTGTCAATACTCCGTGTCCTTCATGGACCTCCTTCGTAATCACTAGTTTATTAAAAAAGACTATATTTTCACTTACAGACACGCACGTTGCTGCAACAAATCAAATAATATTAGCCAATACACTTTCCGCAGCAAGTTGCTTAGCGACTTATACGCTGCTTGCAAAGTAAATGGCCCTCTGAACATGAAAATAACAGACAACAAAACACACCTTATTTTAACTGAGAAACAGGAAGAGTATTGCTTGTTGGCAGTCGCCCAATTTGCGGTATACCTACACGGATGGCTGGAATGCAACCCGCCCTAGCGACTACTACAAGATATGATGGAACCTAAGTATCTCGCTAAGGGAATTTACAACACAAAAATAAGCTATAGGAATAAAAATGGCACAGAATTAGATCCCTGTTTCTTTGTCTCCTTGCAAAAGAATAAAGGTGGAAAGATACTATCAAGTGCTTTCTCAAACACTGCCCCTTATCATACATTTCACCAACTGCCAGGAAGCCCCAAAAAGCAGCAGTCTTATGAAGTGATTTGTATAACTGGTGATTCAACAGCTAAGGCCGTTAGCAGTTGGTTTCACAGGCTCCAGAGCAACCCAACATTACAGCAATAAATTGACCACTATAGTTCATATCACAAGCTAGGTGCAGCACTGTGGAGGCTACATTGTTATCAATAGTGCGCCTACCGAGGGCACCTAATCCGCCGTGAAGGGGGTCCTGAAAGGACATTCCCTTCTCCCCTCTCGGCAAGTGGCTCCGCACGGCCCCGGCGCCTTTTGTCGCTTCCTTCGCGGTGAGTTAGGCGCCCTGAGGGGGACAACAATGTAGCCTCCACAGTGCTGCAGCTAGCTTGTGATATGAACTATAGTTCATAGTTTCTGATGTAATGCTTGCAACCCAAAAGACTCGGTCATCTCCCTTTCCGAGTCAATAAATAGCCAGTCCACAACCCAGGCAAGACTGGTTCCCTGACCGAAAAGCATACCTTACAGTAATGTAAAGATGTAAAATCCGAGCATTAGCAGGAGCCGCAACGCTGAATTAGTTCTTTAAGGAAGACCGTGGCAATAACAACGTAGTAACAAAAAAATCTGACAGTGAGCGCTTTTGTGCCCTTTCGACTCGATGCCCAAGAATGTTTGCGCTGTAATCTAAACGATTTGACACCAACTTGCGCTAATTGCTACGTTACCGATAGGAAGAGTGGAAGAGGCAGGTTGATTAAAGGTCGGCCCTCTGCGGGTGTCGTTGTAATGTACTTGTGAACACAGAGCTGAAGCCGCAAATCCGAACATCAGCTTACATCACAGCAGTGCCACAAGTGACAGGGTAGATGCTCACAGGGCGCTCCTTGTGCGTAAGGGCCTTCTTCTCGCCCGTGGCCAGCTCCTGCCACTGCTCGCTGCAGCTATTGAACAGGGCAGCTTGACCCTGCTGCAGAACCGCTGCTCCTCGCCGCCTCGCAGGTGCGCACCTCCACCGAGTCTGGCAGCGCGAACACGGGCTCCAAGATGTATACCCATTAGACGCGGTGTCGGGAGCGGCGGCAAGAAACTTCGGTATTGCAGCTGAAGTTGTGGAATGCAAGTGTTGTTTCGAGGAGCCACCTAGACGGCTCTCCGGCGTACGCCATCACGCTAAATCAGTGCGCGCTGCCCAAGCGAGGATCGCCGGTACGAGAACACAGTGCGCAGTAGTGCCGAAGCACAGCCGTTTATTTAGGATCTTCCGAAGCATGGGAGCACGACGTTCGCGATTAACGCCATCCTCTCGGGATCGGAATGGGGGCAGAGACGACTCGCGATCGCGACAGAGGCAACCTGAGATGCCTGAGATGCAGCGCGTGCGTACAACTTGCCGTCTTCCTCCGATCTTCCCCTCACCTGATCTCCGATACGATTCACCTCTCGCGCGCACGTTTGCGGATCTCAGGCTAGTGTGCAAGCGCGCGGAGCGGTCGTCCCCTCTCGTGCACAGGCGGTGCCGCCTGACAACAAGATCTCGGCTTATCGCGTCTCCTCCCAAAGTGCGCACCCAGTCGGGTTCGCGGATTCACGCGATTCCAACAGAATGGTACCGACTTTTTATTACGACCGTGCCACATCTGTCACTAATTCGAAGAGCAGGTGCTTGAGTATGCAAGGGCGTGCGTATGCGCGGGCACATGTTATGATTGGACCTAACATGCCGTTTTGGGCGTTCTCTAAATTTTCCCGAAGCAGTACTAACACTGAATTAGTTGTATACTGCACTTGCACTGTTAGAAATGCTGCGATTCCACGTAAGTGCATTGATGCATTGCTTACATCTCATGCCTAACTCAAGCAAATAGCGCCTTGATTACTGGCGACGGCACAGTAGGATGTTATCCTTTAATCCCCCGTAAAAACAACTATACTGAGACCCGTAAGTGTGCAAGGTTTTG
Organism: Haemaphysalis longicornis; assembly: GCF_048455015.1. Classification (NCBI taxonomy): domain Eukaryota; kingdom Metazoa; phylum Arthropoda; class Arachnida; order Ixodida; family Ixodidae; genus Haemaphysalis; species Haemaphysalis longicornis. Next base: position 4,836,080 of record NW_027526314.1, read on the forward strand.
CACTAACAGAAGCTGACGGATATTTCAAGCATGACACAAGCGGATTTCTGCGCTCGCTTCGCGTCACCAGGCAAAGTTCGGGGGGGTCAGAGTTATAAAATTACTGCTTCGAGATACTTTCTGTGACCCTGCCCTTCATGGAAAGAAGCTTTACTCCGCAGCGTATGGTTAACCGTATGCAAAAATTCATACCAAATAATGTCCCAAAGCTAGGCTCCACCGTTTTATGTCTTATATTGCCCTAGAAAAATATCTTCCTAGCAGTGCATTCTGGTTTAGAAGTGAAGACGACTTTAAGCAGATCGGTGTAAGCTCGGTCTGTAAGCTGGCTTTTTCACATGTGTGTTGCGCTGTGAAGCATCTCCACAGTGTCCGCCTATCTGACGACGTTCGTTCGTTCGAATACCAGCACATGACAAGTTTTTCTTTTTTTACATGTGCATGCAACGCGTGTAAACTGGGTTTTAAAACAGTCTTGAGGCCAACTGTACGTGCTTTTGTAACATTAAGAGAAACGAACTTTCTGGACGGCAGCTCCTCGGGCTTTGCGTGTCCTATATGAAGACTAGATTCTGCTTTAATTATTGTTGCCAGCTCCAATAAAACACCAGCTCTATTTTTCACCAAACAAGGCATCGTTGAACGTCGAACAGAAGCAGACAGGGCTGTGAAACGGGTGATCTTTGAGTTGAAACAAAAAGTCACTCAGCCTTAGTGTCCCTTTAAAGAACCGATGAGGTACGGTACTGGAAAAGCATGCCAAACGATTTTCAAAATTCTTAAGGACTTTAAAGGTTCCCTTGGCGTGAAATACGCCAACATAAATCTAATTGGCAATAAATAAGATATCGAAGGTCTTAAAGGAGTACTGGCACTAAATTTCTCGCTTTCGGTTTTTATGCTGAAAAGAATACCTAGCGGTCCAGTAATTACAAAAATCGAACCAAAAGCGGTCAGCCGCCAGCGTAGGATTAATTATAACGCATTTATTCCAATCAGTTTCAAATTCGGTCGTCGCGCGCCAAACGGCCGTCCAAATGCAGGACGGAGAATGTGATGTCAGGGACGTTGGCCGCATCGTCTGCTTCGATTGCACATGGTCCGCACTCGCCCGCGCAGTCGACATGTCGTCTTAATCGTCACACTCGGATGAGTCACTGCCACCAGACAGACAGACAGACAGACAGACAGACAGACAGACAGACAAAGAGACAAAGAGACAGACAGACAAACAGACGACTTTATTTGGCCAGGCGAATATGCCGGCGATGTCATCGCCGCCGTCCGCTTTTTAATATCGCTGCGCTCGAACCGGCGTAGACAGTAATAGCAACAGCTGGTCGCCACTCTTCTAATCAATCTGATCGCGAAAAAGAAGTTCCCCGTGCGAGAAAGTCGATGTTAGTGTGGTGAAAAATTGGGCTAGGGGTTGTTATCAGCGCTGAATTTAAGAGCGGCGATCAGATATTTGCCGGGATGGTAAGCCTACGCTGACCAGCAGCGGAGGTTCGGCGCTCCGCCCCAGCACTACTAGAGTGTACTAGAAGTTTTAGAGTGGCCCGAGCGGCGGCCTCTCCCATTGCTTCGCCGGGTCGACTTTCGCGCAGAAAATAAAACCGGTATAGCGGCGGCGCTGGTGTCGCCGACAACTGAACAGCCGACGCTCCCCGGCACCTGCGCGCGGCAAGATTTGCTTTGCTCGCTGCGGTGTTTTGCGCTTGCTCAGCTGATTTAGTTTGGATTAGGAGGTTTAACGCGCCGGTGCTACACAGGCGACGAGGCAAGCGGTAGTGGAGGGCTCCGGATTAATTTTGACCATGTGGGGATCTTTAGCATGCGCCGAAATCTCGAAACACGAGCGTTTTTCGCTTTTATCCTCCATCACAAGAGCGGCTGCCATGGCCGGGAATCAAACCCCCACCTTTGGTGAGCTAAATCTAATTTGGTGATTTAGAAAGTAGACGCAGACCGTTATGACTCCGCTTGATCAAACTTGAAACTAGTACGACCCAACATTTATCTAACCCACCTTCCCCCCCCCCCCCCCCCAGATACTCTCATGTTTTGATGCGTATTCTGAAAACGTTGTTGATCTACAGTAATCTCTCGTTAACCCAAAGTCATAAAATTAGCTGAAAATTTCGAGATAAGCGCGGAGTCTCGAGTTAAGTGAAATGCAGGAAACTTGTGGCTAGGTCCCTGAAATAGCAGCTAGTGCTTCTAACAAAAGCACTATTGCATAGGGGAGATTTCGTAATAAAGGCAAAATAATTTGCAGGAAAAAAAAACTTTTATTACAGGCAGCCCGGACAAGAGGCCTCCTGGACTTAGGAGGCTAACCACGCCCTTATACCCCTTCCCTTTAAGCTCAATAAACGTTTTGCCACCACCACCACTGCTGCAGAAGAAAGAATTGTGTTGTGCTCGGCTGTGTCGCGTTCGCATCTGCGTACCAGAAAATCCTACTCGAGCTTCTCAATGCACCGCATAAATTGGTGGTCACCACCGTTATACCTTGCTACGAAGCAGACGCAGCATCTATGTTGTATCGGCCGTTGTTGTATGTTGTATCTGCCGTCGTAGTCACTTCTGGGTGCTCCTCCGCATGATCAGCAGCGTCGTCCACAGCTATCTCAATGATCTACGCGCCAGACAGCATTCCGGTAACGGGGGCGCGTAGTAGCCCGCGTAATTAAACTTGCACTTCACGGCCGTGTTCGGTGCGTAGTGGGATAAGCATTCGAATGGGGACCTTATCAGCTGCCTGTAGCGGACTTTGCCTTGTGTCCTCTCTGCCAGTATTTCAAGATATCCGTGGTCCTCCGAAAAAAAAAAACGTTTCGAATGAAGCGGGCAAATGCGTATGGCCTATGGGAGGTAAACACACGGTAAGAAAAAGTTTCGAGAAGATATTCTGAGATAGCATGAGTTCGAGTTAACGAGGGATTAATTTGACGTACAGGCACCAGGAATGTTTTCCCTTCCCCTTCTTGACTCTGCGCGTGAAGCAAAAGCGGTGTGGCGCACATTCTATAGGCTGAAAAAAGTTTGCTGTTTTTTTACGTTCCTATTTGGAACGAAAATATTAAGAGCCTTCTTCTGAGATACCCCTAACGTTGTTGCTTGTACTGTCGTTAGTGGGCTTTCTTATTTTATTAACCTACTATGTCGCAGGCACTTGGTCAGTAAGCATGTGTACTGAAAACGAAGTGCCAAGTCTGCAGGACCAACTACTGCTTCCTGCATGCCAGGAGAAGATGCCGCTGTGTTTACTACCTCTTGTAATTTTGAGGGACTTATGAATGCTTCCGTGCATTTTTTAAAGTTTATTAGCGATCTCTAGGACGTTTTTACCGGTTGCTTCAGGGACAAGGAGCTCCACCATGACAGCGTTATGGATGTGCTGCAGCCCTTATTCCCAACAAACACCTTAACGGCGTTGGTTGCGACCAGCACAGTGAGACCTTGACAGCAAATTTGGTTGGTTCTGTATACATTGTGACACGGATTCATTTGTATATAAAAGGTTTAAACAAGTTTCGTGATTACATGCGAAGGCGGGAGCAACACCTTAAACTCAGCCGTCGCTAATGATCGCAGGCCAGTTATGAAAATGCGTTGGCCAAAAATGTCAATTTAAATTTCCCTGTTAGCGTCATTCCTAAACCATTACCTGTGTAGACTTTGTGCATGATTTCCCGCGTAACATTTTATATGCTGGGCTATTGAAAATGAAAACACAATGTGTATTTTGTTCTAGTTCCGTTTATTTGAACCTCATGTTAGCTTTTTTGACTTTGTGTATGATTTCCCGTGTTATATTTCATTTTTGTCGCGGTCAATATATTTCCTGATATATGCTTTGCTTTGGTTTTATGTGCGTTTAATTATACTCTCAGCATACTTGCGAATTAAATTTGTGTTAATTTTATTGAACTCCTTTCTTGACCGAATCAGGTGAAAGGTGGTGCGAATAATAGAATGTTGTGGGCATAGTTCTGTGAAAGACGGTGATTGGGACAACTGAGCTAACCGCTGGGCTATCCCCTTTTTATTTAAAAAGTTATCTCCCTTGCGCGTGTAATTTTCTGTTCGGACAGGCGACAGCATTGACACCACGGTGACCCCTAATTATCACAAGCGTGCTACTGCTTAAATAACTCACGTAATAAAAAAAACACAACCTATGATATTAACCCACATAACTGCTGTCGTGCGTAAAGTTCGAGACAATAAATAAGAAATTCTTCTGAAAAACCATCACCCCAGTCCTCATATTTTTTCATGTCATTTGTGTCGACCAATTATGTCCATCAAGCAGCACAATAAGGACACACTGATCAAGCAATCATGAACTAGTTTATATCAGGCGATTTCACGCAAAATAAATTTTGATGGGAAGTTAGACTGGCCAAAATGTCGATGCAAATACTTTATTTACAATCTGCTAAGAATGGTGCACTGAATTAAGAAAAATCCGTAATTTTTTCGTCGTTGTCGAGCGGGAAAGGCAAAACTAACGCAAAATGAGCTGCAGCGTTTATTATTCCTTTCGTTATCCACAGTCCACTGTACCTACAGTATATTGGACGCCCCGCAGAACAAATTTCGGGCTCCGCGCGTAAAGAAGCAGCGTTTCCTGGCCCGACTGGGCGCGCGGCCGTACGCGCGGCCAGCCGCCGCTTTCAGTTGTTGTTGACTACAGCGCCGCCGCTATTTTCTGCGCGAAACGAGCACCTCTCCGGGCGGCTGGTCGGGTCACTCTAAAACTTCTAGTACACTCTAGCACTACCGGCACGGCCTCCGCGCTGCCGGCAAGACGGTGCGGCGAGCGGCCTAAAGATGGCGCCACCTGCGTGGTAGAATCAAAACAGGCCACGGCAGATGTCTTCGTTACTGATCGCTCAAACGGCGATTATCGCCAAAATAAAGCTCAACATGCGAAAAGGGGATGATAGTGTGATGAAAAGTAGTGTAAGGGATGGTCATTCGGAGTTGTCCTGATAGCAGCGATCGAATATTCACCACGAGACTAAGCCTAAAGTTCCCAACACCCAAGCTGACGCGAGCAACGCCGAGCCCGCTGGCTTGGGCGACAGTTCTTGCGGCCGCCGCCGCGCACGAACTCAGTCCACGTTGCGCGCTCTATGTCGTCGCGTGGAAAATAATGCATCTTGGTGTCGTCGTCGATTAGCCTGGATAGGCTTCCAGTGAGCAGTACTTCGCATTCCGCGCACAACTTAGGCGAGCTCGGCGACGCGCACAGGCCGCCCAGATAAGACACCGCGCAGTTTTAAATGCAGAGCATTTTAGTAACTCACGATGTCACCCGCGTTGGCGTCCGTAGTCCGCATCACTACGTAGTCCGCACCCTACACTATATAAAGAAATAATACCTTCCGGCGCCAGGTTTCGATCCCACGACTCTGCGGGCGGAACGCAAGGTACACGGCACTTTACCGACTGCTCCACGGAGCCTACACAAAATGGAAGGTTACGCACGCGCCTTATATCCTTGACTCATTCAACCGTCGGCCACAGGTGCGCCCTCTCCCCCGCGTCCTCCTCGCCTTCTCTCCGCTCGCAACACCCTCTCTCGCCGCGTTCGGTTCGCGTTCATGTGGTGGCGCGATTTCGGCGCTATAACACTCTCTCGCGAAGGGCATTGGATTGGATTGGATTGGCTTGGCTTGGCTTGGCTTGGCTTGGTTTGGATTGGATTGGATTGGATTTGGATTGGGTTGGATTAAAGTGGATTGTGTTGGATTGTGTTGCGTCATAGCCGCGCCACGTTGCGTCGTAGCCTCTCCACGTTGCGTAATAGCCGCGGCAGGGAATTCACGGCACGTTTCACCATCGACTTCATCGACAATGTCTACGCTGGAAGACAACAATTACAACAACAACCAATACGTAATCCATAAGACTTGCAGGCACGCCCCCCGCGGAAATGCTCTGCATTTGATCGTGCCCCTCGCGAGGGGGATGTTTTGATTTTTCCTCACCAGTGCAAGGAAACGTACACCATGCGCCGGCCACGAACTGAAGATCAAAGACGTCGAACGCGCAAAGTGCGCAAAGTTTACAAGCATTGCTCACAGAGGTACACCCACGCCTCCTGCTGAAACGAAGACCACCGACAACGGCAGCGCAGACTACCGTTTCCTGTTCCGAAAACGACTATATGGCGTCACCCTGAACGGGCCAGACACGCCGGCCAATGTGTCGTCACTCCGATAGCGATTTAGCCAGTGCTGCCGATTTGTGGTAGCCCGCAGTCGGGACAATTAAAATTGATTTTCGATGTGATTCCGGCCTCGGATCGCTGCACAAAATTTTGTGAGGCATCTGTACAAACTACTGAAGCCAATTATATCATTTTTTAGGCATCAAAATTTGCTGTCAGTACCACTGATCTCCACTACTCCTTTAGTGCTATGGATGCAGAAGCCTGCTCTCTACTGTATACAAGCTGTTTATCAAAGTAATAGCTAACGGCATAAGTCACAGCTAGAACTACCAACACAGGGAGCAGGCTGGTTGAGATAAGGATACCCTGGAAGCGATTACTTCGATCAATCAGGTATTGATGATGATGGTTTAAGTTTAATGGCGCAAGGCCGACATGGGCAAAGAGCGCCAAATATAAAGTTATTAGATAAGGAGGGAAATCGGATAAAGTCAGTTAAATACTATGAGCACGTCTGGTGTAAAGGGCCAGGGTGAAGAACGTGAGTGGTTAAAAAATAAATACGGTGGCTGGTGTATAGGACCAGGGGTAAAACTATGGGTGATAAGAGATGAGTTGTAAGAAATGAACTTCAGATAGGAACCTTAAGGTTCGCTGAACAGAGAACATGGCTTCATCTCCTAAGAAGTATGACGGGTGTGGTGGAATATGTCGTGTGTGTAGTTGTGGGAAGTGTTTTCGTCGTATAATGTCGAGTGCCTTACATTGTATGAGGATGTGGATCACGGATAGGGCCTCTCCGCACCTGCTGCACAGAGGTCTTGGAGACCCCGTGAGAAGGTGCGAGTGCGTTGCATGAGTGTGCCCTATCCGTAATCTAGCCAAGGCGACTTCAGTGTATCTATTACGTGTGTCGGTGGTGTATGGTCTCAAGTGTGGTTTTATTACGTGTAACTTGTTGTCTGTTTGTTCACTCCAGTGTGTCTGCCATGTTTTGCGAAATTGTTGTCTGATGTGTGGTTTCACGTCGGTGTAGGGTAATGTGGTTATGTCTACTGTATTCGAGAGTGTAGCAGCAGCAGCCATTCGGTCCGCTGCTTCGTTCCCGGCTATACCACTGTGGCCAGGGACCCAGCAAAGAACCAGTTCAAATTTGCGTACATACACCGACATAATACCCTTGACTATTAGATTTACAACGTGATTTTTTGAAGACTTTCTTGACGACAACGCCCGCACGACACTGAGGGAGTCCGTATATATAATGGATTGTGGGATGTGACTTTGAAGGATATGATTAACAACAAGAAGTACACCATAAGCCTCTGCCGTAAAGATACTGGTATTACTGTTAAGAGTTCTAGTGACATTAAGGCCGGGCCCATGCGCCGCGCAGGACACAGAGGTGGCAGTTTTAGAGGCGTCCGTATAAAATTCAGAAAATTGATACTTCTGCTGCAAATACAAGAAGTGCTGCAGAATTGCACATGTGGGAGCTCGGTTTTTATCTACATGTGTGAAGGATGTGTCGCATGATACAGGGCGGAGATGCCATGGTGCTATAAAATCTGTTTGAGAACTTTGTATGGTGTCTAAAAAGGCGACAGAAAGCTCTGACGCTTCCTCTCTAACTCTGTAAGAGAAGGGCGCAGAGAACGATGGTCGGTTTAGGAGTAGTGCAGTCTGAGACGTATCATAAAAAGCCGATTTAAAAAGATGGTGTGGCATAGATGAAATTTTAAAAGCAAAAAGAAGATCTGTGTATGCTCGCTGACGTTGTAGGTTCCACTTATTACACTCCACATAGAGGCTTTCGACCGGGCTAGTCCGGAAGGCGCCACATGCCAACCGGAGCCCCAGATGAAGCACTGGGTCCAGCATTTTCAGGGATGTCTTTCTTTCTGACCCATAAACAACGCTTCCATAGTCTAATCGTGAACCTATCAGGCTGGTAAAAACACGTAAAAGAAGTTGTTTGTCAGCCCCATATGAAGAGTGGGAGAGAACCTTGAGTATATTCATGGCCTTTAAGCATTTATGTTTAAGTTGTTTTATGTGTGGAATGAACGAGAGCTTTTCGTCAAGGACTACACCTAAAAACTTGTGTTCATTTCTGACTGGAATTGAGACACCATTGAGTTTGATGTCTGGATCCGGCCGAATGCCGCGCCTTTTCGAAAACAAAACACAAGTACACTTCACTGGATTAAATTTAAAAGCGTTGCTATCTGCCCAGCCAGCTAGCTTGTTAACACCAAGCTGGACTTGGCGCTCGCAGACAGACAGGTTACAAGACTTAAAGGATAATTGCACGTCGTCTACATAGATTGAGCAGGAAATGGTTGGTGGCAGAGCCTTCCGAAGAGAGTTCATTTTTACAATAAACAACGTGCAACTCAAAACTCCACCTTGCGGAACACCGTTTTCCTGCACATGAACTCTAGAGAGTGCAGTTCCAACTCGCACGCGAAACGTTCTTTCAGAGAGGTAACTGGCAAGCGTGTTCCACATGTTACCCGACATACCAAAGGACTTCAAATCGCTGAGCATGCCGTACCGCCGAGCAGTGTCGTACGCCTTTTCAAGATCAAAGAATACTGTCATACAGTACTGCTTATGGAGGTAAGCATCTTTAATATATGACTCTAACGCAACGAGTTGATCGTTCGTAGATCGCCCCGCCCTAAAGCCTGCCTGACAGCTCTCGAGAAGACCGTTGTACTCTAAGAAGTACACGAGTCTCCTGTTTATCATCTTCTCGAAGAGCTTACACAGGCAGCTTGTCAGGGCAATGGGGTGATAACTGGCGGGAGAGGAAGGGTCCTTCCCTTCCTTTAGGAAAGCCACTACTATGGCCTCCCTCCAAGAGCGTGGGAAGTGCCCCGAAAGAAATATTTTATTGTAGAGGTGAAGAAGTGTTTCAAGTGTGTCTGCATGTAAGTGTTGTATCATTGTGTATGAAATCCTGTCTGCACCTGGAGCTGAAGGTTTACAAGTACCGAGTGCGACCTTCAGCTCATGAAGTGAAAAGGGGGTGTTATAGGATGAGTTCGACTTATTAGTGTCTCGCAAGGACTTCTTCTCACATGATGCTTTGTGTTTAATGAAAGTGTTGGTGTAGTGTGCTGAACTGGACACGTGTTCGAAGTGTTGTGCAAGTGTGTTAGCCTGGTCTTCCAGTGTGTCCCCTGTTGTACTAACCAGGGGCAGGCTGTGTGTCTGTTGTCCTTTTAGTTTTCGTATTCGTGTCCAGACTTTTCGCGTGTCAGTGTATGAGTTGATGGAAGTGAGGAAGGTGCGCCAACTCTCCCTTTTCGCCTCACGACGCACTCGCTTCCCAAAAGCCTTTGCCCGTTTAAAAGAAATGAGGTTATGTGACGTGGGGAACCGGCGAAGGACACCCCACGCCTTGTTATGGGCCTCTCGCGCCCGCCTGCAGTCCTCGTTCCACCAGGGCCTCCTTGGGGTGCGGGACCCACTGGAGGCCTGGGGAATGGACTTTTCGGCAGCGTCGAGGATGTGCGCCGTGACGAGTTGGGCGGCTTCCTCCACGTGTAGGTGTTTTATGGATGTGTGGTGTAGTTGAGATGTTTGTGTGAATGTGCTCCAGTTTGCTTTTGATTCATTAAACCTTTTATGGGAAGATGGACTGCTCGGGCCTATACCTATATACGTTAATGAAGTGGGGAAGTGGTCACTACCATATGGGTCCGTGCCCACACCCCACTCAAGACATGGAAAGAGAACTGCGAAACCAATAGCCAAGTCAAGATGCGAGTATGTATTGTGTCCTAAGTTATGGTATGTAGGCTGTTTTTTGTTGAAAAGGCATGCTCCGGAGGATGTAAGAAACTTCTCTATCAGGCGACCCCGGGCATCCGTACGGGAAGAGCCCCAAAGAGAGTTGTGTGCATTAAGGTCGCCTGTTAGTATGTATGGTTCGGGCAGCTGGTCGACCAGCGCCTCGAAATCAGAGCTCAGAAGTGCATGATCAGGAGGAATGTAGATGGAGCATACCGTTATCAACCTATTAAATATTATGGTACGGATCGCTACAGCCTCGAGGACAGTGTTTAAAGAGAGAGGGTGGCATGCTAATGATTTCCGGGCGATAATGGCCACACCTCCTGAAGAGTGGGTGCAGCCAACCCTGTCCTTTCTGAATACCATGTACCTATTTAAGAAATTTGTTTGTTTAGAGTTGAGGTGGGTTTCCTGCAGACACATGATACTTGGCTGACTGGCATGCAGAATCTCATACACATCGTCAAGATTTTTAAGGAGGCCTCTGCAGTTCCATTGAATAATGTTTTCTGTTCCCATTATTTAAATTTAAGAATGACTGGAGTGTGTGTGTTCGTGTGTGTTCATGTGTCGTCTTTCGGGGCTGTTACTCTTGGATTAGGGTTTTTATTCCTTTCTACTGGCTTGGCCGTCGGAGGCCGCTCCTTGCGCTGCGTTGCAGGCAGGAACGGCCCGACATCCATTTCGTCGTCGGATGTCCGAGGGGTGCCCGACGGACCGGGCCCCCCGGACTTGGCCCCCCTTCGGGAGCCCTTCGTTTGAGCCGCCACCGCCGCGGGCGTTGGGGACGCCAAAAGTGGCACGGGCGGTGCGGTGGCGGTGGGAGCCGATGCGGGGCCCGTGGTGTCCATCACCTCGGTACCCTCCAACGCACTGGAGGACGGGGAGACAGAGGCGGGAGCGGCACCGGTTCCGACAGAGGTGGTTTGCGCCACAACCGCTGCTGCCTCAGCAAGCGGCGTGGTGCCGGGTTGGGCTGCGTGAGGCAACCCAGGGGGGGGGGGGGCGGGGGCGGGACCAGGTCAGACTCGCTGAACTGGGTCCCTGTGGACACCAGACGCCGCTCCGCCCCCCGGCGAGCCGCTTCGGCGTACCTCCCCAGAGGGAAAGAGGCGAACCTCTTTCTCGCCTCCGGGAAGGTGATGTTCTCAGTTACCTTGATGTTGATTATCTTTTTCTCAAGTTGGAACTTCTCACACTTGCGGGAGTACGCTGCATGCGGCCCACCGCAGTTCACACAAGACAGGGTATCGGATGGACAATTATCGCTTGGATGATCGTGCGCCGCGCATTTCGCACACGTCGTTCGGCCACGGCAAGAGTTGGTACCATGCCCGAACCGCTGGCACTTAAAACAGCGGCGCGGGTTCGGGATGTACGGACGGATGGAGCAACGGATAAAACCTGCATATATATGTTGTGGGAGAACGGCGCGGTCAAAGGTCAAGATGATGTGCTTGGTGGGAATCTCCTTGTCGTCTCTACGGATGGTGATGCGTCTCACGGCAGTGACGCCCTGATCCTTCAAGCCGGCAAGGAGATCCGCATCGGTTTCGTTCAGGAGATCTGGCTCTGATATCACACCCTGCGAGCTGTTGAGGCTCCGGTGGGGTGTGACCCTGATGTCAAGATCAGCCAGTCTAGTCTGAGCTAGAAGCTTTGTGGACTGCTGCTTGTCATTTACCTCGATGAGGAGTTCACCAGTTCTTTGTTTTTTGGCCTGATATGATTTTCCTATTATGGCTTCAAGATACTTGGCGATCAAGAAGACTGACGAGATGCAAGAGGGTGGGTTGGATTCAGGGACTCCATGACAAGAAATCGGGAGTAATGATCTGGTTCAGGAAATGTCAAAGATGGCAATGGGGGAAACGATACTTCGGTGCGGCCCCTTTTAGGGGGCCGATCACGGTTGGGGGGGGGGGGTTTAGACAATACCATAAAGCATAGTATAAAAGCAGGGAGACGGGGGTACTTTCTCCTTTGACCTTACCCTGGTAGTCAAAGAGGTCCCGGAGCTCCCTGCCTGGTAGACAGGCAGGGAGCCCATCGGCCGGAGCTTGACCAAGGCTCCGACGGCCACCGTTTACGGCTTCTACCCTTCACATTTAAACACCTCGCCACGGTTGGACACGGCTTATGTTGGGAGCTCGGGGTCCGCGGTGTCGCTGCTCACCGTCACCATGAATACTCAAGGTGCCCCGTGCGGGGATCAATCAGGTATTAGAAAAATCGAAAAATATAGCGCTGTACATGTGTTGTGATGCTGGTGGTTTTGTAGGTGTGGAGGTTAAGTTTAACTGACCGAGAAGAAGCGAGGCACGTGACGTTAGACAAGGACAGACTCTATTCACAGGACAAAATTAGAAAAATACACAAATTAACTATAAACTAATCTAATCAAACGACTAGATGTCCGAGAAAACAAAGTTCTTAACACAAAAGAGTTCGCGCTCACATCTGGCAGTACACGTCGTCAGTGGGCTACGGCGGTACACTTGCTCAGTGTGATGGCTGCAGGCGCTGTGTCTCCTTGACGTTGGCGCTGGCCGCCGCAAAGTCGGGTCCCTCTTTCCCGTGCGCTAGGCTCGGGGCGCTGCCGCGGTGCCCTTGTTGATGCCGGTGCTGCGCCTAATGAGCGATTCGGCCCGGGTGCTCCGTGGCCAGGCTCGGCTGAGCTGCCTCGATGTCTAAGGGGAAGAAGCGGCTCGTAACGGAGGTTCCTCGGACGTTCTCGTCCGGCAGGTCACTCCTCGAACCTCGTTCCTTCAGCTCTCGGGCCACGACCGTCCGGCATACTCGTCTCCCTCACTTTTTTCCCCACGCGATCTTTTTAAATGCGAATGCATTTATTAGTCGGGGGTTGTCTTGCGTCCATCGAGCGGCGTGCGCCTGCATTCCTCCAGCGCGAGCGCACGTGAGCGCGCGCCTCGTAGTTCTGCCTTCGTCGTCGTCGTCGTCGTAAATGCGAATGCATTTCTTGCGCTGGACACATGTACGACTAGTGCACGCGATTCGCATGCGACTGCTCGTTACGATTGATCGTTAGGACCCGTTTTGGCGTCGATCGCTGGTCGGAGGAGGCTGACGACGTGCGACTGGCAAGCCAGATGCAGTCGTGCCGTCGTTGAGATCGTCGTACGTGAGGCCACAGCCAATGAGAGCCCGCTGAGCCCGAAACTGGCTTGCGTTGCTCGGACGCTCAGGCTGGCTCGGGGGATGGGAAGTTTAGGCTTAGCATCTTAGCAGATATTTGATCGCCGCTATCTGTGCCGCTGCGAATGACAATCTGTAACACACCTTTTCGCCACACTATCATCCCCTTTCTCGCATGTGGAACTTCATTTAAGCTATAACTGCCGTTTGAGCAATCGGTTACCAAGTCACCTGCGACCTCCTGATCTGCACCGATGGCTGTGGGGGCCCCACCACCGCTGTCTTCTGGATTTCCTCCGGGAAACGGGTGCCAACTTGTACCTATAAGACTTTATGCCGAAGGGCATACTATCGCAAAAAAAAAAAAAAAAAAAAAAAAGTCACCTGCGTAGCCTGTTTCGATGCTTCTGCGCAGGTATTGCCATCTCTCGGCCGGTCGGCGCACCGCGCGCCGCGGCGACCGGTCAGCGTAGGCTTGCATCGCGGCAGATATCTGATCGCCGCTTTTAAAATAAGCCCTGACAACAATCCCTAGCATAATTTTCACCACACTAACACCTACTTTCTCGCATGTGGAACTTCATTTTAACGATCAGATTGATTCAGAAGAGCAGCGACACGCGGTTTCTACCGTGGTCTGCGCCGGTTCGAGCCGCTGAGTGTGTCGAGATGGCAGGCGCGGCCGGCGTGCGCGCGGACTGTTTCCGAAGGCAGAAAACGCTTCACGATTGCAATTTTTCACCACACTAACACCTACTTTCTCGCATGTGGAACTTCATTTTAACGATCACATTGATTTAGAAGAGCACCTACAAGCGGTTGCTACCGTGGTCTGCGCCGGTTCGAGCCGCTGCAGTGTGCCGAGCTGCCAGGCGTGGCCGGCATGTGCGCGGACTGTTTCCGAAGGCAAAAAACGCTTCACGATTGCAATTTTTCACCACACTAACACCTACTTTCTCGCATGTGGAACTTCATTTTAACGATCACATTGATTCATAAGAGCAACGACAAGCGGTTGCTACCGTGGTCTGCGCCGGATCGAGCCGCTGAGTGTGCCGAGCTGGCAGGCGCGGCCGGCATGTGCGCGGACTGTTTCCGAAGGCAGAAAACGCTTTACGATTGCCTGCTATCCATTTCTTGTGAACAAACGCGCGGAATCTACAAATTCAGCTCAGCGATCGTCGTAGTTGACCATGGAGCAAAAACAGTGGGCGGAGCGACGCCGACGACGCATCGTATGCGCGCATCGGGTCATGTGTCTCAAATTCACGCGTACGACTAGTCGTGGTGACAGTCGTAGCGATCAGTCGCATGCGAATCGCGTGTACCAATCGTACATGTGTCACATGTACGATTGGTACACGCGATTCGCATGTGACTGATTCGGAAACAGTTCCACATGTGTCACATGTACGATTGGTACACGCGATTCGCATGCGACCCCAGACAACACACAATGTCCTCAGGACGTCCTCAAAAGGTACGAACGTCCTCACTGATTTTGCCATGTCCTCAGGACATCCTCAGTACGTCAGTGCGCTTGGTGTCCTATAAACGTTTATTTGAGGACTTTCTCAGGATGTGCTAATTTTGGTCACTAGAAGACAATGGGAACGCTCGCTAATATAGTTTTCACGCGCAGGTATTTCACACAGATAGTGATTAGCGTTCTCGTCCACATTGTTTGTTTGTAATACAGGTAAAAAAATAGCGCTTCTAATTTACTGGCTGGGTACCTTTTCAACATTCAGAAGAATACAAACATCTTCTGCAAATTTTAAAATTAAAAATGATGCAAAAGAGAAAATGTTCAGTACGTGCATGCGTTCTGTGTGAAGCAATTTTTCAGCACTTCTGTTTTGTTGCTGGCCACCATGCGCAAGTGTTACTTATTCTAGTCAAGCCAAGTTGAAAGTTTGAAGACGAGCCAGTCGGCCTTGAGAAAGATGGCCGCCACGCACGGAGGTAGGTACCTGTCGTGGGTGCAAATAACAAACGTGAGCTCTCTGTATAATTTTACTGGATTCCAAACGTCAGAAAGCAGCGAGCGGCAGCTCAGGCGGGAACGGAAGCGCCACGTCGATGCATTTTCCGCGTTAGTTGGCAGCGCGAAAATCGGCTTTGTGCCCAAGCCGTCGACATCGCAACAACGTGGGCTTTGTTTAGAAGCAACTTAATCAGATGCTAGCACACGCTCGAGTTGTAGGCGTAATCCCAGTCCGAGCAACCACCAGCAGCAAAGTTCGTGACATACTGCTGTGCCTGTAATAAACCGCCGCCACATCGAGAGTCGCGTTGCGTGGCCCCTGTCCAGCGGAGATCACGAGTTGTCAGACCACAGTTTTGTTAACGAAGACGATGGAGACACCACGTTGGCGTTTCGGCACAAACTGCAGGAGAGGGCGGTAAACTCTCAATCGACCCTTGCCGCAATTACATCACTGCTTGGTGTGTTGCGCAGCCACACGTGTTTTTCATCACTGCCATCGTCTGGAAGAGCCCTGCTGCACACACCAAGGTCCAGTGGTACTTCGAAACGTTCAGGGGGAAAGTACACTTGAAAGCTTTATACCGGGTGTTGCAACGATAATTGGAACTCTTTAAAAATTTTTCTTGAGTGAACCGCCACTCGGTTCGCTCTCGAACTTCACACGAAGGTCGCATTTTGTGGTCTATTTTGTTTGACACCGTGAACAACGACGGTACTTACCTGTTTATCCTGAAAATAAATAAAAACGATTTTCACCTGTGAAAAAATGGCGCTGATTTGGACGTGCGAGCCCGAAAACAGGGTTTTCTGATCGTCTGCTAGTTCATTCCTATTTGCATTTTCTGATCGTCTGCTACTCCATTTGGCTCCTTCCTACCTTGAATCCCAAACGTGCGTTTCGCTCTGCATGCCTCCGGTGGTTCCGTCGTTCCAACATTGACTTGCGCTGGCTCGCACGTCCAAATCAGCCGCCACTTTGCCGTAGGCTAAAATTGTTTTTATTTATTTTCAGACTACAAAGGTAAGTACCGTCGTTGTTCCCGGTATAAAACAAAATAGACCACAAAATGCAACCTTCGTGGCAAGTTTCAGTGCGAACAGAGCGGTGGTTACCTCAGGAAAATTTTTTAAAGTGTTCCAATTATCGTCGCAACGCCCTGTACAGTAAACACGGGAGCGTGTGTCGCTCAGTACATGCAGAGAGGTCTAGTGATGGGATGGCGAACTGTCGCAGCTCGTACATTTGGCGGATCCACCCCCTGGCAACGGTTGATTGCGCTGCTGCAGTAGCTGCGTTAGATACCTGGGCATGATTCCAGAGAATACATGTGCCGATGAAGGGCTTTTTATCAAGCGCGAAACGGCGCGAATGGATTAAAACGTTTTCTTTTCGCTTCCTAATTGGGTGATAAAAAATGTCATCCTCCATGACTAACTGATACAGCAGGCAGGCATGCGATAAGGCGTTTCAGGGAGTGCATCCGCCAACCGCGCAAACTGTGAGAGCACGCCATCTTCTCACCAGAGCGCTCTGCATGTATTGAGCGGCATTCGCTTCCGTGTTTACTGTAATAAAGCTTTCAACTGTACCAGCACTTCAGCGTAAAAGCACGACTGTGCAAAATTCTTCAGGATTGTCCAGAGCTCCCTGCAGAACTCAGCCTTTCCTTCAATATAGACGGCCTAGAAATATGTAAAAGCACGAGAACTACCTTTTGGGTCACTCTTGGCCATGTGAGCAATGTTGAGAAGGAGCTATTTGATGCGAGTGCTTCTTCGGCTGTAGCAAGCCCAGTGACGCGAATGATTCGCTGTCAGGTTTTGTTGATGAAATGAAAGTGTTGTTTGGTGATGGCATAACTGCTATAGATCACAAACCCCTTTTTATGATGCTGCATGCATTAGTATGTGATGCTCCTGCTAAAGCGTTTGTTTTGTGCACAAAAGGCCATCCAGACTTCTTCTGCTGTTCAAAGTGCATTGTGAAAGGCAAACATGAGAACAGGGTGTGTTACCCAGATATCAGACAGGAGTTACGCACAGATCAGAGCTTTCGTGACAAGGCACAGGAAGAACAGCACGCGGGTATACCTATAGACCTTATTGAGAACGTTCCCCTTGATTACATGCAACATGTTTGTCTTGGTGTTATGCGCAAACTACTTGCTCTGTGGTTTCGGGAGCCACGACAAAACCTGTGGACACTTGTAACCAATGAGGTTTCAGAAGGAAACTTTGAATTAGCCGAATTTGTTCCGTGTGACTTCAATAGGAGGCTACGAAGTCTTCCAAAACTGGATCACTCGAAAGCTGCTGAACTACGCTTTGTTTGCTGTACGAAGGGCCTGTAGTCCTTTCCACAGCATTACCTGAAAACTTGTACCAGAACTTTCTCACTTTCCATGTGGCTATCGTAATCCTTACAACATCTTGTGTGCCGGCATGCGATGTCCTGTATGCAAATAGGCTTTTGAGGTATTTTGTTAAGGGCTTTGCTGCTGCCTATGGTGAGCACAATGTCACGCACAGTGTGCATTGATTGTGCAATTTGGCATCTGATGTTGAGCATTTGGGCCCCTTGGACGCATGGAGTGCGTTTCCATTTAAGAACCATGTCGACACTAAAGAGGGTGGTGCGTAAGCCCCTAGTGCAACTGTGCTGTAGGTTGGCGGAAAAGGATATAAATCTGAAAAACCTCAAAAGCCTACAAGGTGATTCTGATTCTGATTGTAGGGTTTAACGCGCCGACGCAGCGCAGGCGATGAGGCACGCCGTAGTGGAGGGCTCCGGATTAATTAAATGCAGAGCATTTTAGTAACTCACGATGTCACCCGCGTTGGCGTCCGTAGTCCGCATCACTACGTAGTCCGCACCCTACACTATATAAAGAAATAATACCTTCCGGCGCCAGGTTTCGATCCCACGACTCTGCGGGCGGAACGCAAGGTACACGGCACTTTACCGACTGCTCCACGGAGCCGACACAGAATGGAAGGTTACGCACGCGCCTTATATCCTTGACTCATTCAACCGTCGGCCACAGGTGCGCCCTCTCCCCCGCGTCCTCCTCGCCTTCTCTCCGCTCGCAACACCCTCTCTCGCCGCGTTCGGTTCGCGTTCATGTGGTGGCGCGATTTCGGCGCTATAACACTCTCTCGCGAAGGGCATTGGATTGGATTGGATTGGCTTGGCTTGGCTTGGCTTGGCTTGGTTTGGATTGGATTGGATTTGGATTGGGTTGGATTAAAGTGGAATGTGTTGGATTGTGTTGCGTCATAGCCGCGCCACGTTGCGTCGTAGCCTCTCCACGTTGCGTAATAGCCGCGGCAGGGAATTCACGGCACGTTTCACCATCGACTTCATCGACAATGTCTACGCTGGAAGACAACAATTACAACAACAACCAATACGTAATCCATAAGACTTGCAGGCACGCCCCCCGCGGAAATGCTCTGCATTTGATCGTGCCCCTCGCGAGGGGGATGTTTTGATTTTTCCTCACCAGTGCAAGGAAACGTACACCATGCGCCGGCCACGAACTGAAGATCAAAGACGTCGAACGC